>NC_045779.1:37904021-38553521 GCF_008692025.1 Phocoena sinus
ACTGTGTTCCAATAACAGCTAATAATCAACTACAGAAATGTTTTCGTAAGATTTTTTTCTTTTATTTTTATCAAGTTTCATCCAGTGTCTATTTGGGCTTAAAGAGCCTTGGCTCTTATTATTGGGCTTTTACTTTGTACTGGAGAAATCTCAAGAACTCATTCTGGTGTTTTTAGGACCTTCGTTCATAGCATTGTTGAATGTAAAGTTAACATTTTAGGGAAGACAGAATTTCTGAAAAGTGTTCTTTGATCTTTTGAGTTATAATTAAATACATACTTGGAGTTTTAAAATTCCAGTTCTATAACTTGTGCCAGAGTGAGGGAAGACTATAGAGGAGTTATGCTTTTTAATGAAAGTTGGAAAAATATGAAATCAACATTAGGGAGCAGGCAAATTTATTGTGGCAACTGACGATTGTAGGCCTAGTGAGCTTCTCATCGTAATTCCCATAAAGCAAGGGAAGAAAGAGCCTGAGTGTAGATCTTTAGAATGAAACCACAGCAGGGGCAACAGAAGTTGGTTTAATGATTTTAAAAGCAACGCTAAGACTGAAAAGTGCTTTTAACTTTCCTAGCACACAAAAAGAATTGGCCTCAATGTTTTGGTGCTGAGCAATTGGGGAAATGAGTCTTTCCATTGTGGCCAAAAGCCTGCACATTTCTCTTATGACTCATCTCGTGTCTGAATTCTAAAAGCCTGGCATGCGGAAGAACGTGCAAGTGCCACACCCTCATTTCTAGTTAATTCCTGTCAATGTAAAGTCAGGCTGCACTTCAGGGTAAGTTTGATGTGACAGTTCAATTCAGAGTATATTTTCTAGGGCCCTTGATATTTGGGGCAAGATGTAATTTTCATCTCTAAATTAAAAGAAATTGTAGACACTCTGTTGTATGTAAACAACAGCACCGATCCTTGACACATCTACCCCTTCTTGCTCTCTATACTGTGGACTTACATAAATATCAGCACCCTGACCTTGGGCAAGTAGTTAGTATTTCTGAGCTTCATTTTCCTCATCTGTAAAATGGGAACAATATCTGCCTCATCGGTTTATTGCAGGAGTTAAATGGGTGAATGTATATAAATAGCTTAGCACAATATCTAACACATACTCACTATTCAGTAAATGGTAGCTGATGTTGTTCATATTATTAATGATGTAATGGAAAGAACATTGGCCTGGAAATCAGAAAAAACTAAGATTTCCCAAAGTAACTGCTTAGCCTGTAACCTATTTTGAGCCACATTTTCTCATCTTAAAATGACGAGTCTGGCCTAGACAACTTTCCAAATTTAGTATTTATGACTCTATGAATAAACCGGTCTTTATAGTGAGGTCCTCTCAGCTCCATCCCCTGAAGTCCCTGCGTGTTTCCGGAAATATTCTTCGACCACAAGCGCGTCTTGTGTCTGAAATTCCATGGAGCTCTTGTGTCTGAGCTCCAGGCTGGCCAGATCTGTGTGGGTGCACAAACAGTAGCTCTGCAGAACTGCAGAGGAAAAGAGTTCTTTAGGTAATGATTTTCAAATCCAAGGACATTATGTCTAGAAAAGTTTTTAGTGATAGTGGGTACACAGATAACATTCAGACTTGTCTCCAAGAGATACTGTTCCATTGCCAGTGAGAGCGGAAGATGGATGCCTTTATCCCACAAGTCCTTGATGATATTTAACCACTTTAACTTGGAAACAAAGAAGTTTTCACCTGGGGCAATAAAATTCTCCAGACTGATGCCAGTTGAGGACAGACAGCCGTAACAGCACAAAAATTACCCCTTGCATCTGTATGGCTTATTGCCTCTGCAAAGCCCTTTGTCATACATTATGCCCTTTCATCCCCACAACTATATAAGGCAGATAGAGATGCTATGAATATTCCCATTGCTGAAATAAGGGAGCTGATATCCAGAGAGGTTGTATGACTTTGCCTGGGGTTGCACAGCTCATAGGGCATGTGCTGTGCCTGAGAGAACCGTGGCTTACTGGATGTGGAAGGCACCTAGACACCCCCTTGTACTGCATCTGAGCAGCAGTAATTCTGTCTTGCCCACTCACTGGTCTTCTTGGAAACTGGCAAAACATTTCAGCATCTCTGTCAGATAAAATTAAGCAAAGTTCTCAAAAAAGGATCTACCAGATCAGATTCTCAAGCAGGTCTGCTGGATGAATGTAAGGGGTGAGAGGAAGGGAGACCATACCCTCCTTCTCTATCAAGAGATACCATTACAATCCTTATCAATGCCTTATAATGTATGCCATTGTCTTCTATCTGCAGAACTGACTAAGCAAAATTATGAACAGGCCAAGACTGACCTTTCTCTTTTTTTTTTTCTTTTTTTTGCAGTACGCGGGCATCTCACTGTTGTGGCCTCTCCCGTCGCGGAGCACAGGCTCTGGACACGCAGGCTCAGCAGCCATGGCTCACGGGCCCAGCCGCTCCACGGCATGTGGGATCTTCCCAGACCGGAGCACGAACCCGTGTCTCCTGCATCGGCAGGCGGACTCTCAACCACTGTGCCACCAGGGAAGCCCTGACCTTCCTCTTGATACATGAAACTGAATTGTTCTTGTAGTATTTGATTTATTCAATTAATAAAATGTTTAAATGCTGTTTTTCCTTTATAATAGGTAGATAAATGTCTCCATTAAATGTCCTAAATGACTGTGCTTTTGAACTGAGTGTCACTCTCTGTGGGTGATTTTTGTGCATTTTGGAATGTTAATCATTTGACAGTCCTACATTTACGTAGGTGGTAAAAGGTGGTGGCTCCTGCCTTTCACCACTAAGCAGCATTGCCTCTGCATGGGCTAGAAGAAGGGTCAGAGCTTCCGACTGAAGGCAGAGCTTCTGGAACTTGGGACCAGCCCATCAGCGTGCTTGAGCTCTGCTTCCTTCACTTACTCACTCTTGCCTCCCCGTCCACTCTGAACTCTACCCTGCATTCTACAGATGCAACTTCTCTTAGAGACACTAGGAAATACATAGACAAAGCCTGGAATGGAAGAAAGTTTAAAAGGTTCATGGGGTATGACGGAGCTCAGTATCAAAATGTGCTTGTGTCTTTAATGGGGGTCAATGTCAAAGTGTGTGTGTGGATATGTGTGTGTTTCATGGGGATCACAAGGGGCAGTATTAAAGTGTGTGTGTAACACACACACACACACACACACACACACACACACACACACACACTGGACCTGTGATAGGGACTCGCCTGTATAAACAAGAAGCAGGGAGCTGGCCTTCTCTGTCCTTCATAGCTCCAGTGAGTGCTGCCCAGAATAGCATTGGCCTCACTGTGGCCTCATCACGTTACAGAGCAGCATCTCCGTTCCCGTCCATCAGTCTGCCCAGGTGCTTCTCAGCCTCTCAGCTGTCCTTTCTCTCCTGACCTCTCTACCTTTGCTGTGGATTAGTTCCCTGTGGCTAGTTTGGTTTGTACTTCCCCAAACCGAATCCTAGTTCCTCCCTCCCACTCTGCACCAGCTCCTTTGGACCTCAGCTCTGGTTTCCGTCTCTGGTCTTTGAAGCACCCGCTGTGCCTGCTCTCTTCTAAGTTATTAAGAATAGGTGTTAAGTGAGGACAGCCTGGACCAGGTCTTCAGCCTGATGCCTCTCTGGAGCCAGCTACCAGCTTGTCCCTGAGATGGGCACCGAAATACTAATGCTTAGCCTCTAAAGCATGCTTTGAATCCCAGCTCTGCCACCTGGCTAGTACTTTACTCCCTGAGTTTCAGTTCTGTTATCTTTATGATGGGTACAGTAATCCCCTCCTCAAAGAGTTGGAAGTAGTTAATGAGACAACGGTATAACATACTTAGCGTGTGACAGCTATTAAAAAAGTTCCAGCTCTTATTAATAGTATCATTATTACTTGACATGGTCCTCCCCACTCATGTGACACGGATCTTCCCTCATTTTCCTTCCTCCTCCCCAGTATTTACAGTTTCTAAAAAAAAATACATTATCTCAATAACCTTTACAAACAGACGTTATCACCTCAATTTATAGGTAAGGAAATAAAGTCACAGACAGGTTATATCACTTTCTCAAGGTTGCATCATTTGGAATAAAAGCAACTGGGATAAATTAGTTCCCTCTCTGACTCCTTCAGGAAAACTTTTCTGGCTGCTTCTGGTGCCATGAACATTTTAGGTTCTGAGGAGACTGTGGTGATTAGACATGGGCCTGAGGTGGGGCCCAGTCACACGGGGAAAGTCAGTAACAGGATAATTATGGAATAGGAGGATACAGGCATCCAAATAGGTAGCCAGGGACCTGGGGGCACCCCCAGGTAGCAGGGCTCCAGAGCCCATGGTCTTTCCATCACCACAGAGTTTACATAATGCAAGCTGGAATGTGTCCTAGGGTCCGGCACGATGGGGCGCCCTGGAGGAGAGAGTCATTCTGATGGGGAGAAAGGGAGCAATCCGGGAGACCCTGTAAGGGCAGACAGCATCATTAGAGACAGCGTTCGGAGGACGGGACTTTGGCAGCAATTCTGAAGGCAGCACACACTTCATACCTCTCAGCAGCCACCCTTCTTCAAGGACAAGGAGACCCTTTCCCATGAGTCCCCTGAAGACCTTCTCTCACAACTCTTTGACCAGAATCACATCGCAAGCCTGTGGAAGCACCATGATTGACTTAGTTTAACAAGGATCTACTCATAGGCTGTGGAGGTGCCCTGTGAAAGCTAAAGCAAAATGGGGGTTCTAGCAAGGAAGAAGGGGCTGCCTGGTGGGTGACTGGCCACCAGTGTCTGCCACAACCATCCATTATTGTTATTACGATTATGATTATTTTGGTTTTTGATTTACATATTAGCTAATTTTTCTCTCCTGTGCTTTGGTCCGTATTCCTTCTTTTTGATGATTGGGGATGTTGAAATGCCCCCAGCTCACTATTCTAAGCATCAATTATTTTATTATACTGAGTTCTAATATGTTGAGGCTTGGAAGAATGGGCTGAATTTATAATTTGGAAGGCATACTTTGCATGAGTTATGAACATTCACTTGTATGATTTACCTTTTAATTCTAAAAGCAGAGTGCTGAAAAATATTGCTGGCTATATTGCCAGCCTCCCATTTTAGTTGTTTCTCTTTTGGTCAATCTCATTTGATTCCCTAACAACCAACAGAGTAGGCTAAGTACTAGAACCTCTAATTAGGGTCAGACAGGTGAAGAGACTTTTGTAAGGCCACCATAGCAAGTTTTAGGCTTCCTGGTTGCAGACTTCTCACTAACTATAGTGTGATGAGCAAAACAGTCTGAAAATGACCATGACAGCTGATTCTGGTTGCCTGCCCAATGAGCTAGCAGGCACCAGAGACCTCCTTCTCCCAGCAGAAGTGCTACACCCAAGCTTGGCTTCCCATGGGACTGGTAATATCCTTTGCTTGCAGCATCCTATGGACCTTCCCTGCTGGCTTTCCCAGCAGCCCCTGTAAACAGCTGGGCCCCCCAATCCAGACTATCTGGATCAAGCTGCCTGAGTATTCTCCCACTGACAAGGCAGCTTATACTTGCTTTATAGAAAAGGCAGAATAAGGAGGGATACTGTTCCTCTACTGGAACATAAACCCACACCATATTTCCTGCCAAGCACGCTTGCCTGTCTCTCTGTGGGACTGTGGGAAGTAGGGAACCCAGTACTCTCTTTCTGTGTAATCTGCCTTTAGGTTTTCCCTTTCCCCAATAAAGCCTATCCCTTAATCCAAACCAGGTGAGGTTGTAGAATTCATTCCAAACTTGATACACAGTAGGTGGTGACTCAGAAGGGACCCAACGTACACAACAGACACCTGTTTTTCTTACATAGGTCGGAGTATGGAAGTACCATTCAATTGTCCCCACAAGTGCAAAGCTATAAATACAGTAATGCAGAAAAAAACTTATGCAAAAGTTATTTCATCCTTGTTTGAAATGTATGCCCTCAAGTTATATGTATGTAATATATAATATATGAATGTATTCATTTAAGTCACTCTACCTTTCTTCTGCAAAAGATAGTGTATAAATAAATACATATTAGTAAATGGGTTATACCTTATTCATCATTTTATCTAAGACTTCTATGTTCTTTCTGCTTCCTCTTGCCCCCTTACGTGCAGAGCGTTGACATTGCTGCTTTCAACAAGATCTGAGCCCTGGCACTGGGCCTGAGTGTTTTAAGCCTTGCAGCCAATAAAGACTGAGATTCTAAACGCATACACACATATAAACATACACACACACACACATACACACACACACACGCCCCACTCATTTATACTCTGGCAGTAGTTCATCAATGCCATTGCTAAAGTAATTTGATTTCCATAGTGATTCTAAATATTGAGATTCTAAGGGCATCAGGGGACATTCTTCCTCCCAAATTCCTCTGATCCTACAATTTCTCTCATGTCTTCACCATGGTGATCTAAGACAAAATAGCTTTTAGTAAAAGAGCTGGGTTTTCAGTAAAGTATTAACTACCCTCATTGGTAGATTACTTTGATTACTCTTTGGAATATTCTCCATCTTAATCCTCTCCTGAGTCCTCCCATATTTGCAGATTTACCTTCAGTCTTATCCCTTCCCTGAAGTCTCTCTCTGATCGAGGGCTCGCAGATCCCCTTCTCTAGCACTGTTGCTTATATGTTATAAGTTATGGCTTACACATCATCACAGAGTAACACATACATACTCACATACTGGTTTAAACACAGGAGCTGTGACTTATACTTGAGTATAAGTATTGCGTTCCCTCAGTGTCCTCCAGTTCATCTGGGAGAGGGTGTCTTATGTGCTGCTGGGAATAAATCCTCTCTCCCGATTTGACCTGCTAAGGCTGTGAGTTTCTTCTCCTGCACATTCCATCGAAGCCTGTGTCAATCGCCTGGTTGCCTGTCCCAGGCCAGTTTCCTCTCCCACATCAACTCTGGTCCAGAAGCAGACTGGGTTCAGCCCAACACCCGGCACCCCATCCCCAGAGGAGACCCAAATGAGGAAACTCCCTTCACCCTCTAAATCCCCACTTTTTCCCTAGAAACTTCACTGAAACTCTGTTTTGTTCTTTTAATTGCAGCCTCTTCTCCAGGTCTTGTGTACAGATCATGGGGGCAGGATTGGGCCATCTGAGGGACAGATAAGGGCTGTGCTGAGGTGTAGCCACCCCCATCACTGACTTAATGACCTTGGACAATCTTGGACTCTCCTCTCTCTTTAGGATGAATTGTCACTTCCGTTAGGAGGTTTTTTGGTCCTATGCACAGCGACCCATAACTATCTCTCCTCCTGTTTCTTCTCAGGTGAGCTTGAATACTAGGGAGATCTCAGCTAAAGCTATCAGGATGGCACCAGTTTCCAAATAAAAAACAAATGGATGCCTACTTCCATTTATGTTGTCCCTTCCATCGAGAGATGGAGTCCTATCTCTTCACCTCTTTGCACTTGAGCCTGGCCATGTGGTTTGCTTTGGCTAATGACACATTAGCAAGGGTGATACAAACAGAGGCTTGAAAAGAGTTTGTGAATTGGGATCTGCTCTCTTTTGCTGCTTTTGGAACCCAGTGGCCAGTGAAAAGCCTGGGGTAGCCTGTTGGATGCTGCAGACACATGGCACAGTTGCCTCTGCACCATAGCCAACCACGAGACATATGATGAGGCTGTCCACATTCAATCAGCTTCTGGCTGAACCGCCCACTGACTGTAGCCACAGGAGTGAACCCAGGCAGGACTAGCAGAAGAACCACCTAGCTGAGCTCAGTTTAAATTGCCAACACCCAGAATTGTGAACTACTCAGTGACTGTTTCCTTAACCAAAAACCAAGTATTGGGATTGTTTGTTACACAGCAATAGATAACTGATATATTACTGGAAGGGCAGAAGAGGGAATGTGGAATTGACAGAATAGGTATTCATAACTGATGGATAAAAGAAGAACTAAGGTCTTTTTCAGATACTAAAATTCTAAGATTTGATGAGAAGATCCCAGTGTCTATACAAGCATAATTTATATCATTTAAATTCACAATTAAAGATCATATCTGCTTTTCCTTCCGTTTTACATTGTAAATCTCAGAGATACACAATGTATGACCATAAAGAACTATGACTAATAATCACCAAACTGATCTCATTACTTCCTTGCCACACCTTGTTTTATTACTGCCAAGGCAATGCCTTTCTTGGGTTGTGGACTGTTCGTAAATATTTACTTCATATGATTCATACCTCAATCTTGTATAAGAGCTATATGCATTAAAAAAAAAGAATTGAGACTTACGCATGAATTAATTTTTTAATAAAAAGATATTGAAATCACTTGCACAGTCACACACAACCATGAAAGAATGCAGTTGCTATAACACTAAAGGAAATTACCTCTAGGCTTCCATCCAGTACAATGCAATTTCAGCAACTAAAACAGAAGCCTTGAACATAAGAGGTAATAATGGAAATGCTGACAAATCCATAACTCCCATTGCTGAAGGAGTGGCAAAGAAAGACCAGAATAATAACAACACAGTGTGAATTCCCAGTGTTTTTACCTTGCGTTGGCAGCAGGTGACAGGACCGGCTTTCATAATAACATTATAATTAAATTACCCATTGTTTATCTAAATAATTTCTGAAAGCCAGGAAAAAAATAGCACTATTTAATTTTGGAAAAGATTCCATTTTGCTGAGGTTTTTGGCACACGAGTCAGAGATTTCCATATGGGACACTGCCCTGTCCTTGTTTACATATCTGGTGTCCACCTTAGGTCATGTGGAGGGAGACGCAAGAGGGAGGCAGATGCATCTTTGTACACATGTCACAGTGAGGACTGTGGGCCTAGAACTCTGGGAAAATGTCCTCTTTCAACTCAGTGATCAGTGCTTTCCCCTTCCCGGGCTGTGACACAGTTTTCTCTTTGAAGGACAGGAACATCAGGAGAGAGTATAGACAGTTCTCATCTCCATTTATGCTGCCCCCACCCCTCCACTTGCAATTCTCTTCCCAGCCAGAACCCACCCCCAGGGCCTCAAAGGGTCTCCTCCTCCAGATACCCAGGGCTGACCCAGCAGGAGGCACGAACACCCTTATTCATTACAGAGCGTCCTCTCTTCTTATCTTGCCTTTTTTTAGCCAGAAGGACAAAGACAGAGAGAGGAGTCTTGATTTTCCTTGTTAATCTGCTCCAGCTGGCAGCCTAGCCAACATCTAAAATCAGTTGTGATGTGAAAGTTATGTTTTTTTTAACTCTAGCATCTCATTTTATGTAATTTTATGGGTAACGGGATGGGAATTCAGCTTAGAAAACTTTTAACCAACAATCATTCAACAAATAAAAATGAAAACCAGAAAGGTGACTGTGACGAGCAAAATAGCCTGCTATGCCAAGAATGTACATGAATCATGTTTCCAAAGACCATGTTTCTTATCTGTTTTATAATGACCTGGAACTTCCTTCTAATCATTCTCTCTTGGGCTCCTTAGTTGTCCAAGGATGACTAATTCTGCACTTAGAATGGTGGACACTTGGAGCCTCAGACTCTCTGAGCTGAAGGGACCTCAGAGTGCTTTCTGGTTGACCAGCTCCACCACATACCCCACACCTGTTGGGAGTTGGAGGAACAAGGATGGACAGTGTTATGGGTTGAATTGTATCCCCTGAAAAGATTTGTCGAAGCCTTAACCCCAGCACTTGTGAATGCAAACTTATTTGGAAACAAAGTCTCTGCAGATGTAATCAAGCTTCAGATGAGGTCACTAGGGTGACCCTAATCCAATACAACTGCTGTCCTTACTAGAGGAGGAGGGATACCGGGACAGACACACGAGGGAAGAACACCACGTAACAGATGGTGGAGAGACTGAAGGGCTGCAGCTGCGAGCCGAGAGCGCCTAGGACTGCTGGCAACCCCCCAGAACCGAGCAAGAGGAGAGGAAGGATGATCCCCTCTGGATTTCCGAGGGAGCCTGACCCTGCCAACACTTTGATTTCAGACTTCAGCCTCCAGAACTGTGAGATAATACATTTCTGTTTTTTTTTCAAGCCGTGTAGTTTGTGGCACTTGTTACAGCAGACCTAGGAAATGAATACAGAGTTAGGCAAACTGCCCATGATCCCAGGGAGGGTGATGGCCGAGGACACACCAGAACACAACCTTTGTGACTCCTACTCCAGGGTCTGTCCCCCGTCCTGGGCTTTATTCCTCTGAGGCATCACAGCTAAGTTGTATGCATGTATGTTTTCTTACTTCTTGTTTTTGTTCCAGATTTCTATAATAATTTCCCTCAAATAGACTTCCCTTGTCTCCCCCTTTTTTGTTTTGAAAAACTTTAGACAGATACATTGAAAGAATAACACAATGAACACACATATTCCCTACACCTACACTCACCAATTAACATTTTGCCATGTTTATTTCTCTCTTATTCTTTCTATGTTTACTTTTGTCTTGAGCACTTGAAAGTTTGCAGACCTCAGGACATTCCACATCTAAAATGTTTCATCATGTATCTCCTAAGAGCAAAGACATTCTCCTTCATAATGATCAGATTCAAGGAATTTAACACCAAAAGGATAATCAAATAAAGATTATATTCAAATTTCTCCAACTTCCCCCCAAATATCTTTTATGGATATTTTTTTCCTTCCTCCCCTCCCCTTCCCTTCCCTCTACTGTCCTTTCCTTCAGTTTCCTTCAGCATCTTATCCTCCCGCTGCCAGGTCTCTTTCTCTTTTAATTGGGAGCATTTACCCACTTTTTTTTTTTTTTTTATCTTTTCCAACATTACATTTTTGAAGAGTCCGAGCCAATTGCCTAACAGAGTGTCCCACAATCTGGTTTCGTCTGCTTGTTTCCTCATGATTAGATTCAGGTTAACCATTCTTTGGTAGGAATATTACCCAGGTGAGGCTGTGCACTTCCCATGGCATCTCTGGCAGAACCTCATGGCGGTCAACGACGCCATCGCTGAGGATGTCGGGTTCGCTGGTGATGGTGGTACCTGTCAGGTCTCCCCACTGTAAAGTTACCATTTTTTTCCTGTTGTAATTAATGAATTATCTGCGGGGGATATTTGAGAGAAGACTTGTTCTTAACTACTGAATACAGTACATCCAGAGTAAACAACAAATGCTGACTTGGTATTAGATATCACTCCACAGCTGAAATGCAACACCTAACACGCCCTGCTTGATTTACCACATGTTTTCCATAAGGGTTCTAGGGGGGTTAAGGTTAAAACTAACCCTCCTCCTTTACAAACCACCTGCCCACAGAAATCTGAAGGTCACTCTCATGGCTTCACCAGCACATATAATATTATCGAGGTTTTGGTCTCAGGCAAGATTTCTGACTCATTAAAATTTACATTGAAACTTAAGAAGGCATACCAAAAAAAGTTAACTATATCAACGAGTAAAGCCCTAGGTAGATAACCCCAATGCTTAAAGCACAAAATTACATTAGGTAAATCAAAGGTTTGCTTCTCAGCATGTCAGCATCACAACAGCCCAAGTGTCACGGATAACATAGAGCTTATAAAATTACACTTGTAGCAGCGTGGTATTTTCCTTGTTGGCTACCACAAAGAACATGAACTTGAGAAAGCGGGACAAAAATAGATCTCCAAAGCCATGTCAATCATTTTTGAGAGGTCAAAACCCCTTGTGGCTTTAACTGGAAATTACTGCCTTGGTAATTAGTATAATAACACGAAAACACACCTAAACCTCTGAGTGAACATTAAGCAGGGTGATTATGACCCATCAGTCACCAAGGCCACCCTCAGGGCCTTCCTATGCCACCGGAAGTTTGGTTCTGCTGTGAATTCCTGTGGAGTTTTTTCTGTATGTGTTGCAGGAAGGGGGACGCCTTCCAGGGCCCAAGAGTGGGCTCTTGTCTAACACTCGGAAATCAATTGTCGGAGGAGACACGTGTGCTGACAAAGCAAGAGACTTTAGTGGGAAGGAGCACCCGCGTGGAGAGCAGGAGGGAAAGGGAACCCAGGAGGGACTGCTGTGCCACGTGGCTCACAGTCCCGGGTTTTATGGTGATGGGATTAATTTCTGGGTTAGTCTCCGGCCGATCATTCTGACTCAGGGTCCTTCCTGGTGGTGCATGCATTGCTCAGCCACGCTGGATTCCAGCGAGGAGGAATCTGGGAGGTTGGTAGGACATACGGGCTGGCGTCTCCTTTTGACCTTTCCTGAATTCTTCTGGTTGGTGGTGGCTTGTTAGTTCCATGTGCTTACCAGGACCTCCTGTTGTAAAATAACTCATGCAAATGGTTACTGTGGTGCTGGCCAAGGTGGGCAGCTTCAGTCAGTGTTTCCCCTAACACATTGATTTCCCCACTGGATTGCAAGTTCCATGAGAACAGGGGCTTGGTCCTGTTTGCCCTCCAGTGTCCAGAACAGTGTCTGGTGCACGTCGGGTGTCCAACAATTATTGGTTGAATGAAGGAATGACTCCGTACTCTTTAAGGTTAGGTGAGTTCAACATTTCTAAGCAAGAGATGTAACCTCATGGCCCCTTCATCCTCTTTTAACTTAATTACAAAATTTGCTCTTGGGAGTGTGTGTAAAGGGCCCTTCTTAGCTTCTCTATCTTAACCTCCAACAGCTTAGCTGGTCATTTCAGGGTGGACAGCACACCTCTGTGTGCCAGACCGCATCACAATTCTACCCCTTGAGGCCATGTTTCCCTCTCTCTCTCTACCTCTCTCTCTCTCTCTCTTTTTGCAAAGCAGGAACCAGGAAGGACATGGAATATTCCATCATCTCATCATCACTAGTGTGTTTATATCCTTCCAATATTCCATTGCTGAGTTGCTAAAGGTCATGGGGAGAGAGAAGCCTGTGGATTGTTAATAGAGTGTATAATTTGCTTAAATAACATATTTTCTGGGCTTCCCTGGTGGCGCAGTGGTTGAGAGTCCGCCTGCCGATGCAGGGGACACAGATTCGTTTCCCCGGTCCGGGAGGACCCCACATGCCGTGGAGCGGCTGGGCCCGTGGGCCACGGCCGCTGAGCCCGCGTGTCCGGAGCCTGTGCTCCACAACGGGAGAGGCCACAACGGCGAGAGGCCCGCGTATAGCAAAAAAATCAAAACAAAAAAAACCCCACGTTTTTTTCTGTACTTGATTTTGTCTAGAAATATTGTGACATACAATTTTGATTCATTTGCTTTAATGTATGACAGTGAAGCAACATAAATGATCTGCCCTATAAACATGATTTTGTCGTCATTGTTCCTGTGTGGATGGAGGTTTCAAGGAAGCTGAAAGAATCAACCAATACACGGGTTCACTTGATTCAGGACCCTCCAGACTCAGAGATGGAAGACAGTGCAGAGCAGAGAAGGAGAGAAGGGCTAGGAGAGAGGCTCTCCTTCCAGGAGAAAGTAGCAATAATAAAAATTTAAATATAAGAATAGTAGTAGTTTGTGCTTGTTGCATGCTTATTACTTCTTTTACAACAGCCCTATGCGGTAAGACTATTATTCCCATTGTAGAGAGGAGGAAACTAAAGCTTAGCAAGGTTGTGACTTGACAGTAGCAAGGAGTGGGCAAGAATTTGAATCCTCTGACTTCAGAGGTTCTTCACCACACACGGGGCTGCTTCCAAATGCACAGTAGAAGAGCCTGTTATTTACAAGTGTTGTCTTGTAAATTTTCAAGGAGATCTTTGATCATTTCTTAAAGTATTTATGCTGGGAGGAACTAAGGGCAGATAAGTTCCTGTAAGAGTTCACATAGGGGAATCCCTACAAGTGTTCCTTTTAAATCTAATATCTTTTGATATTCAGCCCTTTTATCATCTTTGTCATTCTCCTTGAATCCCTCTTCAAAAATTATGGATATAGGGCTTCCCTGGTGGCGCAGTGGTTGGGAGTCCACCTGCTGATGAAGGGGACGTGGGTTCGTGCCCCGGTCCGGGAAAATCCCACATGCCGCGGAGCGGCTGGGTCCGTGAGCCATGTGAGCCATAGCCGCTGAGCCTGCGCGTCCGGAGCCTGTGCTCCGCAGCGGGAGAGGCTGCAACAGTGAGAGGCCCGCATAACGCAAAAAAAAAAAAAAAATTATGGGTATAGCTCAACTCCTGAGAGGCATCCATTTGCAAATAGATGAAAAGCTTTTCTACTGTAGGTGAGATGAACAAGGCAGACTGAAAACGTGACACGTTAAATATGCTATTGCCACTGACCTGCTCAGACACACAGATACAACGGCTCACTCTTTCTCCTGTCCCCTGGTGAAAAATTAGGGGAAATAAAGGGCCCGTATATACAAAGGTTATTTTTTAATCCAACACCTGGAAAGAAGTAGAAGGTTTACAATCATCAAGCTTAATTTTATCTAAACTTCTTAAGATTTTATGTGGGTGGGGGTGAGACGGGGGTGGGAATCCTTCTAAAACTAGTATTCATGTTGGCAACAGCGGCTTTCCAAAGCTACAGTTCAAATTCTGCACCAGTGCGGGCACAGTGTTTTTCTCTTACACCTACCCTCCCCCTGCACTCCCCCAGACACATACTAGAAAAACATTCAAAACCAGTTTTAAAAAGCAAGTGGGGCTTCCCTGGTGGCGGGGCCACGGCAGTGAGAGGCCCGCGTACCGCAAAATAAATAAATAAAATTTAAAAATAAAAAGCAAGTGTATTTTTTTTCTTTCTCACAAATTAATTTCCCCTTAATGTAGATGTGGTTAAACCACTGACAGGCAAACAGCAGGAATGCCTTTATATGAGTGTATCTTTCTTCCAACCCCAGCACAAATATAACCATCCATAACAAGGGCTCCTAACCTTTTGGATTTCAAGGACCAATAAATGAATGAACACATGAAACTTTGGATGATTCAAGGTTGCCAAGTTTCAATTTGCAATGAAAGAAAACAAATAATAATACATATTACCACCATGACTTCATAAAGCAAAGGACAACATAACAGGAGAAAGAATGTCAGTACATAATTGCAAGATAAAGAATTTGTTTTAATCTTAAAGTTAGCTTATGGAATTTAGTTTTATTCTCACTCTGCCACAAGTCAGTGAAAATTCTATTAGAGACTGGCACTGGTCCTGGGAGCAACATTTGGCCGCCACTGATCTAAAAGAGGTCTTTCCTGATTATCATCTCCCTCCACCACTGGGTGGAACTAATCCCCTTCTTTCTCCTCAAGCATTTTGTGAATACTTCTGCTATATCACACTGTTTCATAATTATTCCTTTTTTTTTTTTTTTTTTGCGGTACGCGGGCCTCTCACTGCCGTGGCCCCTCCCGTTGCGGAGCACAGGCTCCGGACGCGCAGGCTCAGCGGCCATGGCTCATGGGCCCAGCCGCTCCGCGGCACGTCGGATCCTCCCGGACCGGGACACGAACCCGTGTCCCCTGCATCGGCAGGCAGACTCCCAACCACTGTGCCATCAGGGAAGCCCTCATAATTATTCCTGTTCATATTTATCTAGCAGCTAGACCATAAGTTTTTAAAGGCACAAAGATTGTGTCTTACCCTTTTATTCACGTACAGAACATGGCACAAAGCCTAGAACACTGTAAGCACTCTAAGAGAACTTATCAAATTAATTTGTACATAAGTCAGTCAAACGTAAAGAGAAAATTCTCTCCCTAGACAAAACTGACCATCTTATTTGCAAACTGGCATACCACAATAGGCCCTGGAGGGAGGTCCTAGAGATATGTAAAGGAAGTTATAACAACATCGAATACCATTGGCACACAGCTATGGCTTGCAAATTTTAACTGAAGTTTAAATAATTAGTCAACACCATTGTTCTGAAAAACAATCTCGGCTAAGAAATTGGTTTGGGGTCGTGTTTAAACATGGAGAGTGACATCGATTTATACATACGTCAAATGAAAATGGAATTTCCGGATGCAGAACAGAGTAAGAATCAAGAGGTAGGGTAATAGCCAGCAGCAGATGAGATCCTCTGTGTTCATTTATGCAGGTGGTTTATTGGTGAGTCATGGATCTGTGGTCTGAATACTGAACACTGAGCCGGCAGTTTCCTAAATTCAGGAAAACAACATGTCCTAATTTATTACCCTGACATAATTTGGCCACAGATCAGCAATGCAGTAAAAATATATTCCATAAAAATATCTTTATGGATTTTCTCATTACATTGACAGATGAGGGGTGGAATCACCTCATGGGGGGCGGAATCACCAAAAACGTCTATCCTTTATACACATATATCTCCACGAAGCCAAGAACATAAAAAGGGGAAGGAATTAAATGATAATCAATTGTTTCTTAGACTGTCTCTTAAGAAACAATTGACAAATTCAGAGGCTGTCAGCCTATATAGTGTTATGTTAGCTATTACTTTTCACTTCTTAGCGGTATCCAACAGTTAAATCATTTAGTGTTGTCCTATGGATCAAATTTAAATTTACCTTTAGCAGTGATTAAATAGTTATGAAGCTACACGAAGCTTTATGGATAAAATTGTGGCAGCGTTGGCAACTGTAAGCGGGATCAGAGGAAGAAAACTGAAACCCAGAGCCTCACAGCTTGCTGTGCTTGTTCACCTATTCTTCAGGCTGAAGAAATGAAAACAGCTCTGGGGGCCAAACTTGAGCATATCTGAATCCAGTGCTTTTGTAGAAGTAACATCATGCAGGCACAGCTACATTATTTCCTCACTGAGGCTGGCAGGCCCCAAGGATCCCACCCCTGGGACTCACGCCCTGTGGACTCCTTTTCAAACTTTACCAGGGTTGGTTTGTGTGACCAATAGAATACAGAAGTGACTGTATGTCATTTCTGAGATTAAGTTATAAAAGGCTTTGCAGCTTCTGTCTCGGAGTCTCTCTCTTTGTCTCTCTCAGATCACTGGCTCTGGAAAAGCCAGCTCCTATGTTGTGAGCAGCCCTAAAGAGAGGCCTGTGAGGCAAGAAACTGAAATGTTCCGTGAACAGCCACGTGAGTGAGTTGGAAGCAGTCTCCAGCCCCAGTCAAGCTTTCAGATGACTACAGCCCCAGCAGACAGCTTGACTGCAACCTTAGAAGCCACTGAGCTAGAGCCACCCAGCTAAGCCGCTCCCAGATTCCTGGCCCTCAGGAACCAAGTGAGAAAATATGTGTTCGTTGGTTTAAGCTGCTAATTTTGGAGGTGATTTGTTACTCAGCAATAGGTAACTAATACACCCACTGTGATCTTGGGTAAGTTAGGTAAATTAATTGAGCCTCTGCTTCTTCATCTATAAAATGGGGACTGATATAAATAGAAATATATTTATATTTATTGCCCTTTTTTCCAGAACAAATTTAAGACTACTTTCAGGGATACATAAAATATAAGGAAGCATAGATTAAAAGAGGAGGGAGGATAGAAAAACGATAGGGGAAAAATAAGAAATGGGAAAGAGGTTAAAAAATAATACATTACGGGCTTCCCTGGTGGTGCAGTGGTTGAGAGTCCGCCTGCTGATGCAGGGGACACGGGTTCGTTCCCCGGTCCGGGAGGACCCCACATGCCACGGAGCAGCTGGGCCCATAGGCCATGGCCACTGAGCCTGCGCGTCTGGAGCCTGTGCTCCGCAACGGAAGAGGCCGCAACAGTGAGAGGCCCGCGTACCGCAAATAATAAAAATAATAATACATTACACACATGTTAAAACTGGGCCACAATCTGGCTCTGAAACTTAGTATAATTCCTCCAGCCTCCTCCTACCCCATCCCCACAACTGCACCACACACACATAAGGTCAGGTGTTAGCTCAGAGTCAAAAACTTTAAAAAAAACAACCCTTTTTTTTTTTTTTGCGGTACGCGGGCCTCTCACTGTTGTGGCCTCTCCCGTTGCGGAGCACAGGCTCCGGACACGCAGGCTCAGCGGCCATGGCTTACAGGCCCAGCTGCTCTGCGGCATGTGGGATCTTCCTGGACCAGGACACGAACCCGCATCCCCTGCATCATCAGGCAGACTCTCAACCACTGCGCCACCAGGAAAGCCCAAGAAAATCCAATTATTGAAGAAACATATAATTATACTTAGTGCTAACATGGATGAGAATTTTCCTTGGGCACTCCCTAAAGCAGATACTGTGTGGGGTACAGGCTCAGGCCCTCACACTCAGGGGTAATTTAAGGAAATGGGATGATGACACTATGTCTCGTATCATACCAGCCCATAGTGGGGCTTATACAACAGTGTCTGCTGTTACTACTGCCATTCAGGGCAGAGTTTTACCAGTACTACAGCTCATCTCTAAAAAAGGTTTTCCCTTCACAGACTAATACTCTTGACTGTCCATCCTCATCAATATTAAAAATAGTCCTTTTTCCCCCACAACCTTAATGGAAAGAGCTGTGGAAAATCCTGGATATTCCAAATAGTTTCTCATATTCCTTGCATTGCAATAAGAAACGCAGTGGACATAAATGTCCACCCTCATGGTCACTCATGCTCAAAGCTTTGGGCCTCTTTGATACCCTCCCCTTTAAACTCTTTCTTATTGACCTCACCACCAAGTCTTAATGTTTTCAGTAATGTCTCTTCCCATCTGACCCCTCCTTTATATTCTTGCTGCCACTGCCTAGCTCTGAGTTTTAACTCTTTACTGTCATATTTAGGCAATAGCCCTGTATTAGTCAGCTCGGGCTGCCATAACAAAATACCATAGACTCGGCAGCTTAAACAAAAGACACTAATTTCTCACAGTTTTGGAGGCTGGGAAATCCAAAAGCAAGGTACTGGCTGATTCTGTTTCCTGGTGAGGGTGCTTTTTCCTGGCTTGTAAATGGCCCCCTTCTCCATGTCTCCTAACATGGTAGAGGGAGAGAGAGGGGAAGAGAGAGAGAGAAATCTCCCTGGTGTCTCTTTTTATAAGGGAACTAACCCCCCACCCCCATTCATGAGGGCACCATCTTCATGATCTCATCTAAACCTAATCACCTCCCAAAGACCCCACATCCTAATCCATCACGTTGGGGGTTATGGAGGGAGACACGAGAGGGAGGAGATAGGTGGATGTATGTATATGTATACCTGATTCACTTTGTAATACAGCAGAAACTAACACACCATTGTAAAGCAATTATACTCCAATAAAGATGTTTAAAAAATTAAAAAAAAGAATTGTGGGGGACATTTCAGTCCATAGTAAGTCTCCAGTCTTTCCCAGTAGAACCAAAATGAATATGATTGTAAGAGAGCTTTTTCTCTCTTCTTTCATCAGGATTTAGTCAAGTGTCAGCCTGGGTCCAGACTGCAGCATGAGAAAATCTGACATCTTTGATATTAAAGAACCCAAATGCCTGCCCCAACTCTAATTCCTGTTCTTCACCCAACATAGCTCTTCCACTCACATTTGCTCCCTCTTGTCTCTGGGCCTTTTCTGTACTGTGAAATCCAGAACGCAACACCACCACTCCCTTTCTGCAGCCAATTCCATCCTTTAAACCTAGTTGAAATCCTGGCTGAGAACTGAGAGTCTGAGTTGGAAGGACTCCAAAGGTTACTCTGTCCAACCCTCAACCTCATTCATGCATTACATATTCACCAACCCGACATTCATTTGGTAACTTCTAAACCAAGTAAAAATGAATATGATAGATTCAGCCCCCAAAGAGGTCGCAGTTTGCACAGGGAGATTGGAATGCAAATGATTACAATGTAAGTACGATGTTCAAGACCTGAACGAAGTGCTTTGGGAGCACATTCTTTGACACTTGTCTAGATTCTACTTGAATACCTCCAGGGACAGGAAACTCAGGTAGCCCATTCCATTTCAGAAAACTATAACCAAATAAAGTTAGCACACTGAGTGTAAATCTAACTTCTACATATTTACTCTAGTTTTTTCAAACTCCAGAGGTTTCAAAGATAAATCTAGATTTCTTTTCATATGTCTGTCACTTAGGTATTTGAAGACCATACCAGAAATATCCCTAAATTTATTACATGTTCTGATTCTAGGCTCTTCACCCTGTTGGCTACCCTCCTCTGGCTCCACTGAAGACATTTTATACCCTTCAAAGTTTGTTGGGGATTCACCAAGGTAAAATGGAGGGAGGCTATCCCCTCCTTCGTTCTTACCTTAATGCAAACTAAGATCACATTTACCTTCTATGGAGGGAAGGGGGCACCCTTATTATTTATTGTAGAAAATCAAAGTTTTCAGTGATTCTTTTTTTCTCCCTCGTTCATCTAAGTGATCTCTCCTCTTGAATGGCTCATATTGGGGCTTGTTCATACTATCTTGTACTATCGGTTAATGTTTTTATGTATAAATCTAAGCTCTCTACCTAAACAGAAGGATTCTTGGGGGGGGGGGTAAGGATACTTTTATTATTCATATTTTCCTTTAATAAGTATGTGAATGAATGAACAAGTGTTAAGGGAGAAAAGCCCTATGGTATGCAGAGCAACACCCCTTTCTAAAAGATGTCCACACCACAATCCCCAGAACCTGTGAATATGCTATGCTACATGGCAAGGGGGTGATTAAGTATGCAGATGGATTTATGGTTGTTGATGAACTGACTTTAAAGCAAAGAGATTATCCTGGATTATCACCCAGCAGGCCCAACGTAATCACAAGAAGGCAATAGAGATCACAGTGGGAGTGATCTGAAGATGCTACTCTCTCCCTTTGAAGGTGGAGAAAGGAGCCATGGGTCAAGGAACTGCAGTAGCATTTCATCTCTGGCTGAGGCAAGAAAACAGATTCTCACCTAAAGCCTCCAGAAGGGAATGCAGCTCTGCTGACACCTTGATTTTAGCCAACTGAGACCCATTTTAGACTTCTGACTTCCAGAACTGTAAGCTGTGTGTGCCATTTTAAGCCACTAAATTTGTGGTAATTTGTTACAACAGCAATAGGAAATTCATTCAGGTGCTACCATTTTGTGCTATTTGCCAGCCATCATTTGGCATTTTCCTTTAGATTATCATTAATCCTTATCACGCTCTTTAGATTTTAAAAGTGTTGAAGCTATTGGGTAAATTTGGAAAGATTAGCCAGCTAGTAAGAAGCAGAGCTAGGATTTGAACTCTGGTGTCTCTGGCTCCAACTTATGCTCGTTTTACAAAACCGCAATGCCTTCAGAGGGATAAAATCACAAGCCAGATATTGCACCTTAGTAATTCCCTAAACATTTAAAAAAAAATATTTATTTATTTGGCTGTGCCAGGTCTTAGCTACAGCAGGCGGGCTCTTCGTTGCTGGTGTGGGATCTTTAGTTGCAGCATGCGAACTCTTAGTTGCGGCACGTGGGATCTAGTTTCCTGACCAGGGATCAAACCCAGGCCCTTTGCATTGGGAGCGTGGAGTCTTACCCAGTGGGCCACCAGGGAAGTCCCCTAAATATTCTGATTAGAATTCCCGAGTCCATTATTCCTAGCAGAAACTGGATACATAATTCGATAGCTCTTATTAACATTCTTCCTCTGTCTTCTTTCTCTCCGTGAACTTTTCCCTCTCCTGTTGATACTGCTTAAATATAAAATATGTAAACTGAACGTATAGC
Organism: Phocoena sinus; assembly: GCF_008692025.1. NCBI lineage: Eukaryota > Metazoa > Chordata > Mammalia > Artiodactyla > Phocoenidae > Phocoena > Phocoena sinus. The sequence continues at coordinate 37,925,516 of NC_045779.1, forward strand.
TTTAAATAGATTAAATTGTTCATATCATATGTCAACTATAGTTTATTACTAGGATGTGAACTGAATACATTAGGTATTCATCTACAAATATTTATAATATCTAGTTTCCAAGGAAAACATGGTTTTATAGCTGATATCTTGGGGTAAGGGGTGCGGTGGCTTGAAGCAGGACCTTGGTCCTTGTCTTCTTTGAAGAAAGAATTCAGCAAAGAGACAGATAGATTGTGAAGGAGTTAAAGCATTTATTAGAAGCAAAGTACGTGTGGAAGATCATACAGGTGGACTTGGAGTGAGGCGCAGAACGGGGATAGCTTAGGTTGCTTACGTGGATACAGTCTTCCAGAGTGTCTCTGGCCAATCATCTCACTTGTGTCCATACTTGGCTGGACTCAGGGCCCTCCCTGGTACATGAATCTCTCAATCCAGATGGATTCCAGTGTGAAGGTTTCTGGGAGCTTGGCAGGACATACTATGGGTTGACACCCCTCCTTCCTTTGAACCCTGAGGACCTTCTCTACGCCTGTGTGGGCTAGGAAATCCCTTTGACCACAAGAATGTGAAAAATGTGGTCACACTGTCTTTCACCCAGTCAGGGCCTGATGCTCCTGCAGGTGTCTTATCTCAAGGTGTTAGCAGGGGCCAGTTGTAGCTGCTCAGCCTGGGGCCCATCTATCTCCTACCTCGAAACTACAATTGTTTTTCCTGAAAAAACATAACCAAACCCTTCAGTGCTCTGACAAGAATGGCCATTCAGTGGTGATACACTTATCTGTGCAAAATTTATTGCTGGTTACAGATACAATAACAAGGGTGGAAATTTTGCAATTATAAGGATATAGTTTATCCTCAAATCCATAATGAAAATGTGAAACTTTCTGTAGTTCCTTAATTATCACAATTCACCTGTTGCAACATGCTACTTTTGTCTCTACTTGAAACGAGTTCATTATTGATCACCTATTGGGTGCAGTGGTCACTATAACATAATGCTTTAGAACGCAAGCTAAGATGCAAGGCAGATGACTGTACTACTTCCTACTTATGTAAATAGTGCAAATCACCCTCAGTGAGACTCAAGTTTCCTCTCCTGTGAAATGGATATAATGGTGACACCTACCTCATATGAGAGTTATGAGGATATAATGAGACAATGCATTTAGAACAGGGGATAGTATAAAGTAAGCACTGTGGGTTTATACGGGTGTATAGAAGAGACAGGATCCCTGCCCTTGAGAAGCTTATACTCTTACAGTTAAGGTGTACAGGTAAGCAAAGAATTATAGCTTTTAAGAAGTGTGCAGATCAGCAGCTACTATTTTTGAGTTCACAGTGTGGGAGCTTCTGCCGAAGTCCGCATATTGGCATGACCTGCTTCAGGGGCACTCATGACCGGGCACCTGTTGTAAAGTGCTCTAGACCCACCCCAAGGTCTCAGTTCCCCTGAAACCCTTCACCTTTTACCCTCTGTATTCTGGAGAATTATCTACAGAATTACATAAAGTAATGAATGAAAAATTAATCCTGCCTGATTATCTGATGGCTGGAGAAGAATACCCCTTCCCCCAAACATATCATCCTTAATATTTAAAGACAGCACCATAAGCAGGGATTTCTGAAATAAAGCAACTCTAGATGCCCACTTTTCATATTCTTTGTCATGTTAAATCAATGCACAGAAACTTCCTCCTTCCCAGGAGATTTTTGTCCCTAATTCTGTAAGAGAACGATGATATATATATTTCCCTCAAACATACTACTGCCTCATGAATTCTGATGAGAATGGACTACTTTTAAAATATTAAGTAAGACAAAACTGAATGCACCTATAACAGCCTCTGGCCCACAAGAAATGAGCCACAGTACATGATCTGTTTCTTTCTTACAGATGATTTGTTGATCTCAGTGCAAAACTCCAAATAATTTAATTTCAAAGAAGCAGTTCTCAACCCCAGGATGGTAATAAAACAGGTACCTATTGCTTACATACTTAGTAAGTACTTGCTGATTTCCTATCCAAGACCTGGAGGAGTTAAAGATGAGTGTCTAGCAGCCCCTCTTCCCTCTACTCACTGATTTTGGCAAAGGCCATGGTAGTTCACCAGGCATCAGGCTGACAGCATCTCAGACCCACTTGCAGGTCTATTTTAAGCTTCCTGGCTGGCACCACTGAGATTCTACTGGACTATCTCCATGTGGTCACAGTTAACCTCCAATACCCCCAAGGGTTTTTATCATCTACCCACAAGAACACCAGGCCAATCTGGCTGAGCACTTGCTCATCTCCAGGTTTATTCTAGGGCAAGAAAATGACTACATGTTAATGGTCTAATTCAGGAACTGTCTTTCATTTTTGTTATCACAAAAAACACTGCGTAGACAAAACAGGTACTTTTGTGCAGTGCTTTCTTTGTACCATACTATTTTAGAAGCCCCTTCCTTTCTCCTTGCCTGCCCTTACAACAATCCTGGGTTGTTCAGTGCTACTTTTATCTACCTTCCAATGTCACAGTGTCAACAGGTGTTCTGGTGACTAAAACAGTCCGTGGGGTCAGAGAAGCAAACCCAAAGACCTTCCCTGGCCTTGGCCAGATGGCCATGTGATAAACAAACAGCACTTCTGAAGCAAGCCTGTTTACTGGGTGGCCAAATGGAGCTCCATCTAGAGACAGGAAGAAAGCCAGGCCAGAGGAAAGACAAGATTGAGACACTAAAGAATCTCCCCCAGTGGTACAAGCAGTTGGTTCCTCTGCAGAAGTACTATGACTTTATTTAGAACATACTTATCACTGAATCATACAACTTTGTAGCTAGAGAACAAAACTTACACCTCTAAATGAGTTTATTTCAAAGCTGTTACTTTGGGGAGCCTTTATTCTGACTCCAGAAATACTTTGGCATTGCCTTCAGTTCTAATGACAAATTCTTTTGACTATATTTACTGCTGGCGAATACCAATTTTTTGAGAGTGGGTGTTATTTTCAGAAATAGGTCATTCAGAACTAAGACTATTAGCAGGAGAGAATCAATACTATTTTGGTATAAAAACCAAGGTGCTAGTTATAGTAAACTAAGTTGGAGTTTCCTGGGCAGATCCAAAAACAATTTGAAAAGGTTATTTAAAAAGTGCTCTGAATAATGGCAATGTTGGTGTGGAATAATGAAATACGCTACCAAGATGATCTGAAGAATTCATTGATATGGATGTATATATTCTGGAGTCTCATGACTCTATTTTCACAACCACTAGGAAAAAGTTTATAGACAACAGGCAAGCCTAGTGTAAACTTCATTTCTGAGTCCTCAGGCAGAAATTCTCAAAATAAAAATCTACTTACCTTCAATTACCTGGTCTCCATGTCTGCAACGTAGGGGCTAAGAGGTAGTGACATTCCTCATGTAAATAAATTACTTTAACCTGACTTCCTAAGGTTCTAAGAATCTCCAATCTATTAATATTATGACTTTTCAGTATCTAGCTGTAGAACATATTCCACTTCAGGGCCTGGGTTTCCTACTCGCTAGGAGTCCTTAATTAAAATAAACACACTCATCTGGACATGTCTATAATACTAATAATAGCTGATATTATATAGTCCTTACTACCTGCTTGTACTTACTTAACATGATATGTGTCAACTCAATACAACCCTGTGAGGTTAAAAAGTTTTAAAATATTACTATTTTTATTCCTATCTTACATATGAAAGAACTGAGCCAGGAAGAGTTTGCCCAAGGCCACACAGTAAGCTGCAGAGCTGGGACTGGAACTCAGGCAGTCTATCTCCAGCTGTGCTCTTACTCACTTTGCTATATACCACCCTATACTGCCTCTACGAGACCACAGAAAACCAGATACATAAATCAGATACTCAATAGAATAAAGGACAATGAAAAATATCTACAAACTTGGGCTTCTCTGGTGGCGCAGTGGTTGAGAGTCTGCCTGCCGATGCAGAAGACGCGGGTTCGTGCCCCGGTCCGGGAGGATCCCATGGCCGCTGAGCCTGCGCATCCGGAGCCTGTGCTCCACAACGGGAGAGGCCACAGCAGTGAGAGGCCCGCGTACCGCAAAAAAAAAAAAAAAAAAAATATATATATATATATATATATATATATATTGACAAACTTATGGGATGCTCATTTGAGAAGTAGAAAGGAGGGGTGAAGTGAGGCAAGACCCATGTAAAATGGGATGAAGGCCACATAAAGATAGCCACAAGAGCTCCATGAGCAGCCTGGTGCTGGGCAAAAAAGCCCTCTAATTTATTTAGAGAATAGAGGAGGCAGTTGGAAAGACGTAGGAGTTATAAAGAACCAGTTCCTGGCACTGTTTTGTGTCTATAAAAATTTTCCTTTATTACATAAAAATCAGATAATGCAAATTAATAAAAACAAAACTCCACAATACTGTTAACATGACAGTTTTTATATCCAGCTCACATCACTTTATGAACTTTATTGGCTAGTAAGCAGATATGCTTAATAAATCAAAGTAAACTGTTTAACAGTAGGCGGGTTAAGTGCAATGATCTACCTGATACCATCTCCAAGGAAGCTTTTAGAAGTCACTATCAGTGACTCATTTCCCATAAAGAGGGGATTACGTGTGGACAGAAGGACGTGAAATAGCCCTTGACATGTCTTCCCTTTAACCCCAGGCTGCCAATACCACCCCAAATACAACTCGTCTCACAGAAGGGGAAACTGAGTCTTATGGAGCGGAAATGACTTGGATGAAAGTCCTGACACAAGAGTCCAGGGCTCTTCCCACTTCGTCACAAATGCAGACTGCATTCTACCCTTTTCCTTGTAACCATTCAGGGCAAGTAAGTCAATACTGATTTCAAAGCCCTTCAGAAAACGTGAGCACACACCTACTCTACAGGGGAAAGAATTCCTTCATCACAACTTCCTCTTGCTGCTGTTTAGACCGCCTTTCTCTCCCTGGGCCCTGAGAGGTGCCCAGAAAATAACAGAAAACATCATCCACGGCAACACTCCTAAAATCTGCAAAGTATCAAATGAATGAGGCCACAGATACTCCCGGGTTATTACGCCTTGTTATTCCAGGCAGGGGCGACTGCAGCGAATGCAGTTTCCCGTTGGGCAGGGAGCCGCCCCAACAGCCTAAACCTACGAAGCCCCGGCCCACTCGCAAGGCGCGGGGTAGGCTCGGCCAGCCCCCCGCCAGAGGCCAGAGATTCGCGGAACCCTGCCCGGCAGGCAGAAGCTGGTCCCGGGGCCCAGCTCGCTTGGGGATGCTGGTCCGGGCCAGACGCTTCCTCCAACCCGTTCCGCCGCCAACCCAGTAACCGCGCGCAGCCCCACCCTCCACCAGGCAATCAGACGCGGGCGCGGTCACGTGAGGCGGGCCCGCGGAACCAATGGGCACCTCGCGCAGAATGGAAGGGATTGTCTGACCCCCATGACGTCACAAAGCCGGCGGGGAGCGCGCCGCTCTTCCGCTCCCACGAGCAGGGCAGAGGCCCGCTCTCCTCCTCTCCGCCCACTCGCCACTGCGCAGCCAATCTGAAGGCGGGAAGAGCTCCGGCCCGAAAGTGTGGGCGGGGTAGGGTGGCTGCCCTGCGGGGCAGGGTCGCTGAGTGGGCCGGGCTGGGGCAAGGGGCCGAGCTACGGGGAGTTGCGCCGGGCTGCGTGCAAGGACCGCCTGGAGGTGCCGCCGCCGCGGCCGCCTCCTTGTTGAGAAGAAGCGGCTCCTCCCCTGCCGTGCCCGGTTCGTATTCCCTACTCCGGGCTCCGAGCCGGCCCTTCCGGAATCCTCCTCCACCAGCCCAAAGTTGTGAGGGGGCGGCCGGCGTGCTTGGGGAGCGGCGGCCGCGGGCGTGCGGAGGGACTAACCCCGGAGCGCCAGGTGCGCGTGAGGGCGTCGGGGCCGCAGCGGGCGTGGCCGCGCTGGGGGCAGCCGCAGGCTCTGGGTGGTGGGCGGGCCCGCCGCGCCCGCTGTCAGCGCCGGGGGCACCGTGGGGACCCGCGGGAGGGTGGGCTCCCGGGAGGTGCGACGCAGGTGGCGTGGCGTCTCTGCCTGAGGGTTTCCCCTTACACACCTCGATTCCAGGGTGATCCCACAGTCAGCCGCCGCGGGCCGACCCTCAGTTTTCAGGACTGAAGCCGGTGCGGCGTGGGCGGGCGGAGGATGCCGCGCGCCCGTGGGCTCCGCTCCCGGGCTGGATGGACGGGCCGGTCCCGGGGCGCCCTTCTGCGGGCGTTGGGGCCCCCGCCGCCTCCACTGTAGCTCTGCCTCTCCCGCGGGGTGGGTTTGTTTGTTTGGTTTCCTTCTCCCCACCCCTTTTTTCCTCCTCCATCCTCTTCCCCCCTCCTAGCCCCATTCACCGGGCTGGGGCGAGACCTCGCCCCTCCTCCGCTCCCGCCTCCCCTGCCGCCGCCTCCTCTAATGAGCATCTCTGCCTTGCTTTCAATGGGCCGGTGCTGCTGTCGCTGCTGCTGTCCGCGCGGGTTGTGGATGTTGTCGGCTCCGTGTTGTGATGACAGGAGAATGTGTGTGTGTCCCGGGCCCAGACGAATTGGTAGGTATTCACTTAACTACCTGCGTTGGGTACCCAGGAAGGATGATGACTGATTTTGTGTGTGGATGGTTTTAGGTGGGTCGGCGTGGAATTAAGAGGTGAGATAGATAGCTTTGATGCCTTAGTGAGTGCAATTTTCAGGTAGGGACAAAGGAAACTAATCAAACAAGTGCTGGCTTAGGGCTTCGTGTCTTCTGAAGGCAACCGGTTTCTTCATTCATGTAGAGATAACAGGAGCTGTGAAATGTCTAGACATTAACCAAAAATGCTGAAAAATCGCAGAGTCTATGCAGGGTGTTTAATGTAATCAAATTATGTAAACTGGGGTTCTGACACATTTAATGATTAGTATAGCATTTTTTTTCGTTTACACCAAAATTTTTGCAAACCTAAAGAGCTCTGGAGTCGGTACAGTAATTGCATTCTCTAATTTCTTCTGTGAGTTTATTGATGAAGTTGAATCATTTCTTGGCACAAACTCTGTTGAGCACATCAGTAAGAATGGATGGATCTCTTTCCTGTTGCTGGTTACAGCTCATCTTTCCTTATTAGTCGTGAGCAAAATTGGCAAAATCTGCCTAAGACTAAGATGCTGCATATAAGGTGGCTAAGTCTGGATCATGGGATAGGACCTTTTAAGTGAAATTGTGGCCAGAAATAACTGGAAAATTTGACAGTGCTTCAGTTTACCACAACTGTACCTTGCGGCGGTTCTTCCTGCCTCATCAAGAGCCGTCTACTTCATTAACTTAGCAAGTTTGTCGACAGAAGTTTTGATTTCATGGGGTTTTGTTGTTGAATCACAGGATATTCAGAAGGATACTCACTTAATGGTTTATGAAAGCATTTGAAAGTACTTCGACTTCTAGTAGTAACTGGTCTGATGGAGAGAGTATGTTACTTGTACTGGTGGTGATAGAATGTTCATTAAACACAGACTAGGTAACTTCCCTAAGAATTTGACTTTTGGAGGCATGTTGGGAGTCAGTCCATATGCTAAGCCCCTGAGTAACTGAAAGATAGAGTTAATAAAATTCACTCTCTGCTTTTTTGTTTTTAATGTTGAGAATTTATGCCTGAAGGAAAAATGTATGTTAGAGTGCTTGCTGTTTGAATTTACGTATTATTCAAAGCATCTGCTGCATGAATCGGTTCTTTTTGCCACAATAGTTCATTTTGCAGTCAATTTCAAAAGCAGGAGGATTGTCAAAGCAAAGGAATTTAAGGAAAGTGTGGGTTTCCTGGACTTGTTATTCCTTGATCAGACACCATATAGCCAAATCCTGGTATGCATCTATCTGTGAAAACCCCCCTCCAAACACACACACACACACACACACACACACGCACACACAGTACTTTGATTCAATCTACTTTCCATACAGAAATACACGTTTTTCCTCTAAGATTCTTAAGTTTTAAAGTAAGCATAAATGCAAACGTATATAAAGTTACAGAGAAAATTTATTTTCATTAAGATTGGGGTCTGTTTACATTTTTAATAACAGAAAAAATCTTTATACAAAGCATGAAATAAGTTAATGTGCTTTCTGCATACAAACCTAGCAAGAGATATGATTCATATCTAGAAGCCAGTGTCATGTGGCCCCACGTTTGAGCACATCTCCTGGCTCAGTCATGTACACTTAACCTTTGGATGACTTTCAGGTATTCAGTTTGAAGTGCTGTTAGTTAAGTGGTTAGTCTTGATAGATTCCTGTTCTTCTGGAATTTCTGTTTTTCATGACTGCCTTTCAGAATACTTATTTAGTTATTGATTTTATTTCCAAAATTCTAATCACTTCCTTCTATTGCCTAATCTTGTCCTCAATTTTGTAAACAAATCCCTTCTTAAATAGTGTAGTTAAAATAACGGTACTTTCTATCACATGCAAAAGGGGTTCTATATGATTGGCTTATACAGCACTTATTACAGAAGCAAATTCAGTGTTTTCTCTGCCCCTTCACTGCATTCCACTTATCTTTTTTCTGTGTTTCAAAAGAGGGTGCGTGAAAATAATGTAATATATTCTAACACTCTCTATGATATTTGTAAAATTTTTTCTTAATGTGTTCAACCTTAGGAAGGAATAGTTGATATTCAGACTCAGATGGTTTTATATTCCTTATTCCCTTTTGTTTACTGCATTTGTTTTCTTATTTAAAATATAAAACCTGTTTATTTATAGGCCAGATGAATACTTTGATGCAATACCTCAAGAATTCAGGGGAAATATATGTTACAAGAGGGATTCTCTTATTGTAAAAATTACCTGAATTAATGATACATGTTTATTAAATTTTCTAGATAAATGCCCAGCAAAATGTTTTCAGTATCACATAGTAAGTGATATGATTTTGGTTTATTCATGATTATAATGCTCTACCTTTTTTAGCCAAACCTTAGACCATTAGACTACTATTTCACTGTTTATTAATTTCCAAGTGCAAATAGATAACCTTTTTATAAAATGTAAGAGAAAATATTTTTCTAGGGGTGAATTCTACTTGGGATCCACTGTAGACGAAAATCATATTTCTGTAGCTTTCTTTCATGACTGATAATTAGAGGAAAACGGTAGCAAGTAAATTAAATTCCAGAACTGCGACCATTTATGTTATTAACAAAGTTTTAGAGCTGCTAGAATACTTAGTTTTTTTTTATCACAAAGAATACACTAAAATTAAACAACAAATAAATGAACCCTGCATTTGATATCAAAGCCTCACTTCAGTGCACACTTTTTATAAAGGCACAGAGTCCAGGAAGCGTGCTCAGATAGCATCTGCTCTGATGTGTTCACGTACAGCTTAGGAAAGCAAGGCTCAAAGCGGTGATCCAGCTTTTCCAGGATTATGTGGTGAATTGGTGGCAGACCTATGTCCCTAAACCTGCCAAATTGGCACAGTGGTCTGGAGAAACATTGTTTGCAAGACCATCTACTAGGATGCAGGGAGGGCATTTTGGAGCTTCTATTTTTATTCATTATGTAAAAATTTTCTTGTACAGGTTATAATGAACATTATATTAATGTAGTAGCATATGTATATAACTTACAAATAATTCATGAATACACACCGGTTGGGGCTGCATCCCAACACTTTTATAGTAGTAGCCATATGTATCAAATGCTAACAATCGACCACTGGTCTAGAAACAGGATCTTCATAAATGGGAGAAGTCCCTGTGCAATTTGGGAGATCCACGGCCTTTTTTAAGGATAGGGAGAAGGGTGATTGGCTAGGTAGACTGCCACTACATAATGTTATATAACCTTCGTCTCCTCTACTCTCCTCAGCCAGATCTATTGTACATTCTGCACAGTTTGTGCTGCACAAAGAAATACAAGGAAGAGAGAAAAGTAAAGCTCGACGACAGTTCAGTCCTGGCTCCATAAGTGATTGGGAGGTGTGCTTAACAGAGTATATCCTATAGAAATAGTACATGATATGTGTGTAAAATGTAGTGCCTTAGGAGGCACAGGGAGCCTGTAGATTCACCTGCTAAACATTTGTTATGAAAGCAAAAATAGATTAAGTAATCAGAATGTAACTTTTGCTGTCTAGGAATCCCAGTCAGAAGTTCCAGCCTGCCGCTGTTCTCTGATGCCATGCCAGCACCAACTCAACTGTTTTTCCCTCTGATCCGTCACTGTGAACTGAGCAGAATCTATGGCACTGCATGTTACTGCCACCACAGACATCTCTGCTGCTCACCCCCTTACATTCCTCAGAGTCGCCTGAGATACACACCCCATCCGGCATATGCTACCTTTTATAGGCCAAAGGAGAGCTGGTGGCAGTACACCCAAGGAAGGAGATATGCTTCCACACCACAGAAATTTTACCTTACACCTCCACAAGTCAACAGCATCCTGAAAGCTAATGAATACAGTTTCAAAGTGCCAGAATTTGATGGCAAAAATGTCAGTTCTGTCCTTGGATTTGACAGCAATCAGCTGCCTGCGAATGCACCCATTGAGGACCGGAGAAGTGCAGCAACCTGCTTGCAGACCAGAGGGATGCTTTTGGGGGTTTTCGATGGCCATGCAGGCTGTGCTTGCTCCCAGGCGGTCAGTGAAAGACTATTTTATTATATTGCTGTCTCTCTGTTACCCCATGAGACTTTGCTAGAGATCGAAAATGCGGTGGAGAGCGGTCGAGCACTGCTCCCCATTCTCCAGTGGCACAAGCATCCCAATGATTACTTCAGTAAGGAGGCGTCCAAATTATATTTCAACAGCTTGAGGACTTACTGGCAAGAGCTTATAGACCTTAACACTGGGGAGTCGACTGAAATTGATGTTAAGGAGGCTTTGGTTAATGCTTTCAAGAGGCTTGATAATGACATCTCCTTGGAGGCTCAAGTCGGTGATCCCAATTCTTTCCTCAACTACCTGGTGCTTCGAGTGGCATTTTCTGGGGCCACAGCTTGTGTCGCCCATGTGGATGGTGTTGACCTTCATGTGGCCAATACTGGTGATAGCAGAGCCATGCTGGGTGTGCAGGAAGAGGACGGCTCTTGGTCGGCAGTCACTCTATCTAATGACCACAATGCTCAGAATGAAAGAGAAGTGGAACGCCTGAAATTGGAGCACCCAAAGAATGAGGCCAAGAGTGTGGTGAAACAGGATCGGCTACTTGGCTTATTGATGCCTTTTAGGGCTTTTGGGGACGTAAAGTTCAAGTGGAGCATTGACCTTCAAAAGAGAGTGATAGAATCTGGCCCAGACCAGCTGAATGACAACGAATATACCAAGTTTATCCCTCCTAATTATTACACACCTCCTTATCTCACTGCTGAGCCAGAAGTAACTTACCACCGATTAAGGCCACAGGATAAATTTCTGGTATTGGCGACTGACGGATTGTGGGAGACAATGCATAGGCAGGATGTGGTTAGGATTGTGGGCGAGTACCTAACAGGCATGCATCACCAAGAGCCAATAGCTGTTGGTGGCTATAAGGTGACTCTGGGACAGATGCATGGCCTTTTAACAGAAAGGAGAGCCAAGATGTCATCGGTATTTGAGGATCAGAATGCAGCAACCCATCTAATTCGCCATGCTGTGGGCAACAACGAGTTTGGGGCTGTTGATCACGAGCGCCTCTCCAAAATGCTTAGTCTTCCTGAAGAGCTTGCTAGGATGTACAGGGATGACATTACAATCATTGTAGTTCAGTTCAATTCTCATGTCGTAGGGGCATATCAAAACCAGGAATAGTGAGTGGATCTTACCCTGGCAGTTCTCACATGAAATAGATTTAAAGAGCAGATAGATTTTTAAAAGATACTAATACAGTAAACATTTCCAGAGGGTCATTCTAAGCATTTCCCCATTTGATACTCTAGTCAGCCAAGTAGTCCAAGTTGACTTTGTAGCCGGGTGGCAGGATCCTGAGTCTCCTTCTGCTTAGCTCGGACCTCACAGCACTTGCACTTGAGGCACGTCAGTTCCTTACTGCAGATGTCTTATGACATTGGCTTCTTTTTTCAATCTGAGAAAATCAGGATGACCTTACAAACAGGATCTTGAATAGGCCCAAAGCAGGGAACTTGCTGGGCATATTCTCTTGGTAAAACGAAAAAACATTATTCACACCTGCAGACCCCTTTCATCACCAAGATTCCACTGTACATGAGAACATTTATTTATTGCATGATCTCCTAGATATACAGCCTATGCATTATTCATATAACTTTATTTTAACCTGAAGTAGTTTTCAAATCCAGTGCTTTAAGCCATAAAGGGCCGAGAACCAAGTAATCTGAATTTGTAAGTGTGTGTGCTTATTTGACTGGAATCCTGCTTAAATGGAAAAACAAACGCTTCCCCCTTCCCCACCCCTGATTACCTAATGTGATTGAAACATTTTCTATCTTGCCACACACTTGAAGACAATAAAGGTGTTTAGTTTTATCTACTCTTATTGATGTTAAATAAAGGAAAAATAATTTTTTCAGTTTATATTGATGAAAAGCTTCATTTAGTTTGAAATAAAAGATCCAGAATGAAGAGAAGAGACTGATATGTTCAATTACGGTCATCTGCAGCCACCAGCACGTCACTCTTATCATGTAATCCCCCGAAGCGTGGCATGCTGTGTGTGCTGGGTGGACTGCTGCTGGGAAATCATACTTCTAATTTAGTAGTGATAATAATTTTCATCACTTTTGGACTTTTAAGGATGACACATATAAAATAAATTGAAATATATAATTTGGGGGAGTAAGGTCTAATATTACCTTCGGGTGCTGAAATGAGGAGGAAGTTTTTTGTTTTTCCCCACTTAGATGTAGGTCAGTTAAAATAATTGGTTTAAAAATTACTAAATGCTTTAAACATATTGCAGCTTATAAATAGGAATGTTAAGATATATACATGAGAAATTTTTAAAGGTAACTCTTGTGCATGCCTGATGCTTAATGGAACACTTAGCAGCATCAAGTATTGTTTGCAGCAGTCGCCATAATTATATGCGGTCTCTTCCAATGCTGTATCAAAGTAAATGAAAATAAATATATTCAAATTGGCTTTTTGGGAGCTTATTTAATATGCATCAAATGGCATTTTGTTCCTGTGTTTAATGGTGATCCATGTACAGCTGTGCATATATTTTCATCACTTATTGTAGCATCACTGATAAAAGAATGGCTATGACTATGTTTGATTTTCACATAGATTTTAATACAAAACATGATCAGTTTTCCCTTGTGTAATTAGTTGAGGGGTGTTTAGGTCCTTTCGGATTTCTGTAGAATATGAACTAGATATTCAAGGACTCCCTCTGGACTGTGGGCACTGAAGCAAGGTAGAATTGGCTGCAAAATTTGTTCCAATTGAAAATAGGCTCAGGAAGATTGCAGCTCAGAAGACCATATGTTTGTTTTCTGAGGTCTATTTTTTTTCCTTTTTTTTTTTTCCTTTTTTTTTTTTCCCCTTGAGTCAGCTTAGAACTTTCCTCCCAGGCAGTATTTTGGAGGGGGAAAAGCTATTGTACTATATACTTATTTATAAATGTTTTGACAGAGACTTCATCTTTTAATGAAATATATGTAGAATGCAGTAGCAGTTAAAACTCATTTTCAGGCTACTATTTGAATTTCTCTTGAACACCACCACTAAAGAGTTCCACATTATCTTATACTTAGTAAAGTCTCGTCTCTGTATAGTACAGTATATATAAATTTGGTTTCCCATGGTCATGATCAAGATAGTAATTCTTATTATTACACAAGAAACTTGGTCTGCAGTCCAAAAGCCTGTCTACTCTCTATAGAAATGAAAATGCAGTGTGGAGTTAACAGTGTGGAAATGAAAATAATTGGATGTTAGAAATATGAATATTATCTAAAAAAAGTTGAGATTTTATTATAATTGGTTGTCACTGTGATTTGATATCTAAAATTAAAGAATATGTGTAAACTTTCATGGTATTTAGCCTTAAACTTTTTTTAATTTATACTTTCTAACATATGTATCAACTTCTGTATTTAGTCAGTGGCTCATGGTATTTATAATACGTCCTTAGCTAGTTAAATGGGATGGTGGTATGGTACACGGTACTTGGGGAAAACAACTGTCTTGTATCCGTGTGAAGAAATGTGAAAAGTTCATATATAATATAGAGAATGGTCAGAGTAATGCCCACAGTGAATTAAAGCTTCATATCTGCTTTCTGAATGACCTGTGTTGGTTTTTAATTAATAGTAAGATTCATTAGATGCTTTCTATGGGGGTAGATTAAACTTAACTTTAGGATCCTCTAGATAGATAGTATTTAAAAAAAAAACTAGGGTATAATTTACATTCAGTAAAATGCACAGGTTTTAAATGTGTAGTTTGAGATTTGGTAACCACAACCCCAATAAAGATATAGAACTTTTCCAATACTCCAGCAGAAAATTCCCTCATGCCACTTTCCAGTTAATCCTTCCCCACAAAACTATTGTTCTGACTTCTGTCACCATAGATTAGTATTACTTGTTCTAGAAATTCATACAAATGAAATCATATAATATGTACTCTTTTGTATCTGACGGTTGTTCATTTTTTTGAGGTTCATTTATGTTGACTGTATTCATAGTCTCTTCCTTATTACTAAGTAGCATTCCATAGTATGAATATATCACAATTTATCCATTGTTGATGGGCATTATTAGCCCCCTTCCTCTCCCCTTTTAGAGCTAACTTTTAGGTTAGCAATTCCCAGGGATATTATTTGGTTGAAGTGTAGATTTAACATTGCAGATGTGATTGATTACAGGTGAGTTTTATGTTCCGTACCTTAATGCTAGGACTTTTAAAAAAATGCCCTTTAAACAAGTGATGAAAATGTTTCATGGTGAAAAATTTGGAGGGATTAGGGAGTGGTCCTTTGCTAATGACCTCTCTGTACCTCTCCCACTGATCTTGTTGAGTTGATTTAGTTCATTAAGTGATTGAGCTAATGACTATCCTATAAGAAAAAGACAAATAATACCTCGGTTTTTGAAGGTCCTGGTTTATCACTCCATCGGCCATTGCTGTGATTAGGGAAGGGGAAGGAAGTGGCTTAAATGCTGACTGTTAAGTTAGGACTGGGATGGTGTAGCTGACTTGAATATCTCTGCTTTTATTAAACTAAATTAATACTTCCTAGAACAAGCTTTCCTGCTCACTAGTCAAACACATGCCTGAATATGGGTTATTGTTAGCTCTGTCTTTGGGTATAGCAAGAGAGTCTAGGTAACTGCTATCCTTAGTCTGTAGGTAAACATACCTTAATTATGATCTTTATCATAAATAAAACAATTGCTATTCACTATAGAATTTTTCAGATCGTCAAAAGCTGAGGCCTGGGCAAGCTGGGTAAATGAAGACATGTTAATGGTATCTGAGTTGACTTGTTACAGTATGAAGGTCACTTCCTTTGTTCCATTCAGAGTTTACTTTGAAAGCCAAGCTTAATCTTATTAAATCCAGTCAGCCTGGTTCTTATGACAAAATTTATACCTTGGATTGAATCCTAACAATACACAGTATTGTCTTCTAAATAGCTTTCAAATTATAAGTCTTCAAAGTAAATATATTAAGAAGGATGAAATTCATGCATTTCATGTGCCATTAATAACGATTATCCAATGCACATATTTTAAGGACCACACAATTTAGACTCAGTTATGTAGCCAATATTTAGGTTCGTAAAATATGCACATATCTGGTTTAAAGTTGTTCTGATTTTTAACTTTACCTTGTTTGTCCATTTTCAGTTCTTTAACGTCAGGGCCCGTGGATTTTGTTTCTCTCTCTGAGCCAACACAATGTTGAATAAAAAATGTTCTGCATCCACTTTATTGTACATTAGAGACATACCATCAAGTAAAAAAAAAAAAACCTAAGTGAACTTTAAGAAATTTCTTCATTTGTCAGAAGTTAACATCAATCCAGATGCAGAGGAATAATTTATTCCTGTAATTTAGTTTCATTTTTATAGTTAAAAGTCAATGATTTCTAAAAATTGAACTAGTTTCCTGTTGCAAAGAATATTCAAAAGAAAAAAAAGTACCACTATACAAATTGGCCCATCACACCTTTAGCCCTCGACGGGAGAACGCTTCTTGTGTTCATTGGGAGAGACCTCAAAGACTCAATAGTCAAGCGAGTCAATCGGACCCCAAAAGTCAGTTCATTTCCCCCAGTAAAACTTCGCTAACTGGTCCCCATCTAACCCTTGCCCTCTTCCCCAGCTCCTTTTGTATACACGGTGGGAGGCGTGCCCTCTGAGGGCCTGCGAAGACCTTTAGCTGTTGTTTGGAAGCACCCAGCTCCAAAAGAGCTCAGTAATTCACGTCACCTTCCTACCCCAAGGGATCCGTAAGACCCTGCCCTAGAGTCACACCTCTCCTCTCTTCTAAGCCATACCCAGTTCACTGACGTACTTCCTGCCTGCCTCACATGCTCAACCAACCCAAACAATCAGATTTGACTACAGTGCAAGGAGGTTAGTGATCCTATTCAGCCTTTCAGAAACCTCAGACCTGGAGCACTGAGCCACAACCAGCAGCCAAGAAGAGTCAAAGAACCAAAGATTTTATCTCACCTGAGGTGATTGTATCAATCTGTCTCCTTGAAGGACAAGACCAATTTGATTGGCTGGCAGTGTTGACTAAGAGGCGAGCCTTCAAGTATAAAAGCTGAGAAGAATGGGAAACGTGACAGATCTAAGAGAAAGAAAAAAGAAAAGGTGAGAGAAAGAAGAGAGTGGTGTGATTAGAGGCCGTAATGGGGGCAGGGAGCATCAGATCCTCTGACTCCTTGGACCAGTGACAGGGATGAAAGCAAAGCAGAGGAAAAACAGCAGCCAGCTGAATAGTGGTGACATAAAGGATTGAAAAAACCACTTTTAAGCCCTTATGAAATCATGGATTTTATGCTAGGGCAGCAACAGTTGGAATGCAAGGTAGTTTCCATTAGCGTGACCATTTTGTCTTGGCTCATTAGATAAGAGGGAAAAAGGAAAGTCTTTGACCACATGGAAAGGGAAACTGACCAGATGGACAGTTTTCTCAAAGGAACGTTGCTTAGAAATTATTTTTTCTTGCTCCAAATCTGGGGACAAGTTAAACAGCCTAATTTCACCTGATGAAAACAGAGACTAGATCATTAAAGCCCTGGTGTCAGTAGAAACAGAGCTGTGAGACTGAGCAGACCAGAGAGAGTATGTTACTAAACCAAGCCTCATGACTGTGGGGTCACACACCTGTGGCTCTTGCTTAGACGGGCAAAGATGGCTTCAGGTATAACGGAAAAGTCCAGTGACCTCGCAGCCTTAGTAATGCTAACGGTAACCACGATTACTGTTTCTCGAGCACTTACTATGTGCCAGGTCCTGTGGAAAATATACTCTGTGTTTTCTCATTTAATACTTGTGCTGCTAGTCTCTGTTTGGCCCCTCAACCCCTTCTCTAAGCCATCTCTGCCCTGCCCTGTGTGCCTGGAAGCTCCTCCAGGCTGCACCTCCCAGGCTTGCTCGTCTTCTTTTTTTTTTGGCTGCGTTGGGTCTTTGTTGCTGTGCGCGGGCTTTCTCTAGTTGCAGCGAGCCGGGGCTACTCTTTGTTGCATTGCATGGGCTTCTCATTGCAGTGGCTTCTCTTGTTGCAGCACGCAGGTCCTAGAACACACGGGCTTCAGTAGTTGTGGTGCACGGGCTCAGTAGTTGTGGCTCGCAGGCTCTAGAGCGCAGGCACAGTAGTTGTGGCAGACGAGCTTAGTTGCTCAGGAGCATGTGGGATCTTCCCGGACCAGGGATCGAACCTGTGTCCCCTGCATTGGCAGAAAGATTCTTAACCACTGTGCCACCAGGGAAGTCCCTCACTTGTCTTCTGATTATCATTTCCATTCAATCAGTGGGTAGCACCAGCAGGTGATTGGAGGGTGGGATGAGAGAGATGCTGGGATAGTTCTTCCTAGTTCTCTCCATGTTTCAAGCTACATCTCCAGCCTTAGCTGTGTCCCTCCACACTATAGCCCCTTAGGGCTGCACCTCTTCCACACTTCCGGTTCTCAGTGGGCTCAGGTCACGCTATTCCTCCCTTTGTCCTTTCAGCCTTAGGGATGGTAAAGGCTTCCTACTGCTGCTCGTCTCTGGGTGCCTCAACAACCCTGTCTGTTCCCTCATCCTTGCTCACACCTCTGTGAGTAATCCGTTCATTTGAACAATGTAAGGTGAAATCAGTTTCCTACCAGGACCTGACCAATACAATCCTTAAAACAAACTGAAGTATGATTTCCCCTATTTTACCTAGTGCAAAGAGGCACAGTAGCTTGTCCAGCATCACACACCAAACAAAGCCATACCTGTATATTCCAAAGCCTGCATGTTTAATCACATCACATTGCCCAGCCTCTCCATGTAACCAGAATGATCCCTTTGGAATTGAGAAGACCCGAGGACTGTCAAGTGGCCAATAGACAAGTGAGCCCTTGCAAAGCAGAGATAACGATCCTCAGAAGAAGCGGCAAAGACTGATGTAGGCCAGCAGTTAGTCTAGCACGTAGGGAATGGAGCCACCCACAGAGTGTGCCAAGTGAGGAGTGCATTGCAGTGTCCAGGTATGCAGTTCCTCAGTTTCCCAATTCATTTGTTGAAATCTCCATGGTGGGAGATGAGGTAGAAAGATAGGAACTGCAGAAAAAGCCTTAGGTAGATAGTACATTTGAGCCTTGAATGAGAAGGGGACTAGGGGCCCCAAACCTCCCAGCATACAGGAAAATCCGGGTATAACTTACAGTCAGCCCTCCATATACTTTGTTCCTCCAGATCTACGGTTCCTCTGTATCTGTGATTCCATATCTGCAGATTCAACCAACCATAGATCAAGTAGCACTGTCGTATTTACTATTGAAAACTATCCACATATAAGCGGACTCGCACAGTTCAAATCCTTGTTGTTCAAAGGTCAACTGTACACAATGGCCGTAGCATCCTTGCAGCTAGCATACATTTAGGGAACTACTTGAGATGGCAAAGACTAGCCAAGCAGGCATGGGATGCAAGAGTTGGTAGAGGCAGGGGTGGGAGGAAGAAGTACAAAACGATGTTAGCCAGGGCCATGCCAGGCTGAAATCTGGCTTCTAGCTACTCATAGGTGGGAGACTTGACTAATTCTAAATGAGGAAGGATTGGTGGTTAGGCAAGAGAACATCTTTGTGATTTACGTATTGCCATTAGTCATTCATGTGTGTACACTCACATTTAATGAACTGGTATGTTTTGTTCAAACAGTCATATTTTTGTTCCTCTTGATTCCTTAGTTACCATAGTGCACGATCACTGAGCTCTACTCAGGTATGGGGTAACTTGACAACTGAACTTGGGAGACCTAACCAGTCACCCATCAAAGTCTTGGAACATTGTAACTGGATTGAGTTGCCAGCTACCAGTTAGTTCAGTCCAATCTAGCAAGTGTTTATTGGGCTTGTTCATTGTTTTGGGTACTTGGCTATGTGGTAACCACCTTCCAAGATGGCTCCCAATGAGCCCTATCGCCTGGCATTTATGCCCTGTGTAATATGCTCCCAGGATTTGTTTGTGTGACCAGTGGAACACAGCAGATGTGACGGCATGTCCCTCCTGAGATCAGATTATAAAAGACACTGCAGCTTCTGTCTTGGTCACTCTTACTCTCTCTTGGGAGGAGCCATGTTGTGAGCAGCCTTGTAGAGAGAACCACATGGAAAGAGACCGGTGCCTCCTGGCAATAGACACATGAGTGGAGTTGGAAGCAGACCTTGCAGCTCCAGTCAAGTTTCCAAAGGCTGCAACTCTGGCTGACAGCATGATTAACAACCTCGTGAGAGATCCTGAGCCAGAAAAGCTGCACCCAAATTCTAAACCCTCATAAAACGCAGCCAGTTATTCTACTAGCAAAATGAGTTTATTCAGGAACAGTAAAAAATTGCAATTTAGGACACGCAATCTATGGCAAATCACAGGCAGATGTGGAGAACACAAGAGAGGACCTTTTTTTTTATAGAGGAGAAGGGGGACGGCCTGTTATAAACAAGAGTCCATTGGAGGAAACTGAGAGTTTGAAGTATAGTGGATTTTCATTGGCTGAGTTGTGACAGTCTCTCATTGGCTGGGCTGTTGCCAGGCAAGGAGAAATTCTTCCTTCCTCCTACTGGGTAGTAATGTAACTTTCTTCCTGTTGTAACTGCAAAGGTACATCTCTTCCAGTTGGGTCTGCAATTGATTTACAGTGGTACAGCATGAGAGCTCCCCCTTCTGGACCTCCTCACTTTTTTTTTTTTTTTTTTGCGGTGTGTGCTGAGTTGGGTCTTCGTTGCTGTGCGCGGGCTTTTCTCCAGTTGCGGCGAGCAGGGGCTACTCTTCGCTGCGGTGCGCGGGCTTCTCACTGCGGTGGCTTCTCTTGTTGCGGAGCACGGGCTCTAGGCGCGTGGGCTTCAGTAGTCGCGTTATGTGGGTTCTAGAGCGCAGGCTCAGTAGTTGTGGTGCACGGGCTTAGTTGCTCTGCGGCATGTGGGATCTTCCGGGACCAGGGCTCGAACCCTGTATTGGCAGGAGGATTCTTAACCACTGCGCCACCAGGGAAGTCCCTGGATCTCCTCATTTTCAATGAGGTTTCTATTTATAGGCAAACCTCATTCATTGTGCTTCACTTTATTTTGCTTTGCACATATTGTGTTTTTTACAAGTTGAAGGTTTGTGGCAACGCTGAGTTGAATAAGTCTATCTGTGCCATTTTTCCAACATTTGCTCACTTCCTGTCTCTGTGTCACATTTTGGCAATTCTCAAACTATTTCAAACTTTTTCATTATTATCATATTTATTATGGTAATCTGTGATTAGTGATCTTTGGTCTTTGATGTTACTACTGTGACTTGCTGAAGGCTCAGATGATAGTTAACAGTTAGCATTTTTTAGCAATAAAGTCTTTTTAAATTAAGGTATATACATTGTTCTTTCAGACATGATGCTATTGCGCACTTAGTAGACTACAGTATAATGTAAACATAACTTTTATATGAACTGGGAAACCGAAAATTTTGTGTGACTCACTTTATTTCAATATTTGCTTTACTGTGATGGTCTGCAACCAAACCCACAATATCTCTGGGGTATGCCTATATTAATTTTCACAGAAATAACTGTTCATTGTTTTTGACATTAAAATTTGAAGCAATTTGTTATGCTCTTGAAAATTTTACATTTGGTTACCCAGACATTGGTCATTCAACTGTTTTCTGAACAGATGATGTCTCCAATTTGAACGTTATCTGGTAAACAAGATGTGCAATGACCAAATATATATTTTTATGCAGAAAACATTTCTGAGATACATTGAGTGAAAAAAGTCAAGTTGTATAATACGATCCTGTTTATTACAAGCCTATTTAAAAAATAAATTTAAGACTCTATTTCTATTATATAGATAATAAATGCTCAATGTAGAAAATTAGAAAATACACATAAGCGGACATAATTAATAGATAATCAAGTTGAACCATTATCTTGCTATTCAATGATAACAATTATTAACAAGTCAGTATATCAGGAGACAGTATAGTATAGTGGAATTAACACTGGCTTAGATACAGGTTGACCTAAATATGTGTCCCAAGTTGACCAGCTCCCGGAAATTATTTTACCTTTTAGTGCCTCAGATTCCCCATCTGTAAAATGGAGATAACAATAGCACTTTCTTCATAGGCTTTTTGTGAGGATTATAAAGAATAATGCATATAAAGTGCTTTGGGAGTCGTTTTCACTATTATCCTTCCAGATCTTTTGATATGCATATATACATTTAATATAAAATCAGATTGTACTATACATATTGATTTGTAACCTGTTTGTCCACTTAATATATGACAAATATCTTTTTAGTTATCCCATGTTCATGGATTAGAAGAATTAACATTGTTAAAATGTCCATTCTACCCAAAGCAATCTGCAAATCAATGCAATTCCTATCAAAATTCCAATGGCATTTTTCACAGAAATAGAAAAAACCATCCTAAAATTCATATGGAACCAGAAAAGACCCCAAATAGCCAAAACAATTTTAAGCAAGAAGAACAAAGGTGTAGGCATCATACATCCTGACTTCAATATACATTACAAAGCTACAGTAATCAAAACATTATGGTACTAGCATAAAAACATACCTATAGACCAATGAAACAGAATAGAGAGCCCAGAAATAAAAACATGAATACATGGTCAACTGATCTTCAACAAGGGTGCCAAGAACACACAAAATGGAAAGGATAGTCTCTCAATAAATGGTGCTTGGAAAATTGGATATCTACACGCAGAAGAATGAAGTTGGACCCTTATCCCACACCCACCCCACCCCATTTTTGCCTTATCTCTCTAGCCCACTTTTTTTCTGGTCTCTGGTCAGAAGAGCAACCTGTCTGTAACATCAATGCCTCACAGTGGATCTAGGCTGTCGTACACAACTGCCCACAGCTTTGCTGTTGCTGGTTCAGCCAAGAAGGGTTCTAACTCTAGAGCGAGCTGGACCACAAAATCCCCAGCAGGTAAGTAACCATGACCAATGGATTCTTTTTGGCTTCCAAGTTCTCATTTATTTTCTCTGGCTCCCAACCTGACTTGAACTATGCTTTGCCTCTCTACTAAAATGCCAAATACAAGTACCAAAGATCCAATTCTGGAATGGTGGCAGGAGGAACTTCTCAGACCTGCTGTCCAGTGAAACAGTCATAACTGGTGAAAGTTATTTTTTAAAACGCAACCATTTAAAATCTCTGGAGATTGTCCTGAGGGCATACAGCAAATGAAGAAACATTTATTCAAGAAAACCTACTAAATCTCAGAACAGTGAGGATCTATGGCATTTGAGTTATGACCTGCTCCCTGCCTCTCCGTGCCCCCAGATAAATGTAAGGATGTATTGTTCCATCATTTGGAGGTTATTAAGAAGTTGGCACATGATTGGTCTTGGGTAGCAGAGAAGGTACTTGAAATAATCAAAGAGAATGACTCCATTTTCTGCAATTTCCTGTGCTCACAAAAGGGCAAAAAGTCAGCCTCGTGATCCTGCTTGGAGAATACTTACACAGTCACAGCCCACACAGTCTAGTCTCAAAATGGACACTTATTTGAAGAAGCACAGCTCAGACAGGTATTTCAGTCTTACATCTCTAAAAATTTTAAATAATCCAAGTCATAATTCGTGATTAATCTTTAAACCCTTTCCCCTCAACTCTTCTCTCAAACCTAATAAATCCTAGGGGCCTCACATTTCCCTCCTGGCTTGGCCAGATCCCTCCCTTCTGCCCCTCTTCTCTAGTGAGTCCGATCCAACACTTCCCACCTCTTCTCTCCCCTCCCCCTTCCCCATCTATGCAGCTGGCAGAGGAGACAAAGCAGGAGGCTACCAGGGGGCAGCTGCTTCCTGACTTTGTGGCAGCTGCTCCAGGGCTTGAGCCCATTTAGAGTTTAGTATGCTGGCCTCTTTGTCTGGCACATAGTAAGAGTTCGAGAAAGCTGATCTGGCTCTGCATTTGTAGCTTAGCGGCAAACTTGCTGGTCTCTTTTTTGTCACGTCACCAGCTGTCTTACAACAGTGAGGGTAACTCAGCCGAAAGCTGGCTGCCATCACAAAAGTTGGATACAAAGTTCATGTTTGATCACTGTGGGAGACAATTCAAACTAAGTTTTCTGGGTCTGTCAACTCTGTCCTATATCCAGTCTGTTCTCCATTCAGGGTCACCATTGCCCATGTCCTGAAGAGGAAGTCTTGCCCTGTCTTGGCTCAACTAAATTCCTTTAGTTACCGAAGACATTTACTTTCTGCAGAGAGAAATGGGTTTCCTTCCTCTCACGGCAAACTGACCTTTACCTCCCTTAGACACCAAGAAATTGAGCTCCATGTTCATGAGAAAAGGCTGATAAGACTGGGCGGCTGCTGCCAGATTCTGCCTCCTGCCTCCTCTTTGATTTGATCGTTGTCTAAAACCCCAGGGGAGATGAAATGTGCTTCCCACGTTTAGATCCACAAAAGATGCTGCCTTGCTTCATTAGCATTTGTGAACGCCCAACACAGCCAGCTACTCCAGTGATGTCAGAAAGTCCTGGGGTAGACTAGACGGTGTAGAGCAATTCAGCCCAGCATGCAATTTTAAAATACGGTGCTCTCAAAAATAAATATAGACACTAAAGGAAACGGTATTAGGTTTAAACTGTGGTATAAAAAAATATATGTTATGTAAGATTCTAACCTTCATGTAAATCCTTTTCTCTCAGGACGCCTTTCCCTGATTCTTTTTGACTTTAAAGGATTTGTGTGTGTGTGTGTTTTTTTTTTAAGAAAAAGGAAGTTACGCCCTCGGAAGCAAGAAGAAACAGCAGTAACAGACATGCAAGCTCCCCAGGTCTTCACAGGTGGGGTACAGGTGAATTCTTTGCCATTTATGGGGATCTTTTCTTGACAAGTCTTTCTTCTAAACAATGGCTTCTGCAGAATTCAGACAGCTACAGGCCACTCAGTTGCTTGTATTTGGCCAATCATTCTAACAGTTATTAAGTGCCTACTATGCATCAGGAACAGAATTTAATTCTAAAATAAGTTTAAAACACTTACTACGGCCTCCAACGTACTTGCCACTTCCCGCTCATCAGTTCAATGAACATAATATCATCAGTATGGCAGACCAATAAAATGTTTTACAGAATTTCCAGTTAGTCTGAGGCCCTTGGGACTGTATTATGACAGAGGGCATGAGTTAACTTAAAAGCTAAAGAGAGACTGTAAATGTATACTATCCCACGTGAATGCAAGCTGCTTCTACTACTCTCTTCTGATGAGAATAGAAGACAACACATTTGCCAGATCAGTGGTCATATACCATGAGCCAGAAGCCACACTGACATACTTTAGTAATGATACTAGCATGACAGTTGCAATTAGAGCTTCTGCTTAGTTGAATCGGTGGGAATCCGCTCCTAGGATCCATTTGGTTTTATAGGAGACAAACCAGTGAACTAAATTGACATATGAGGGGGACAACCATGCATCCTTGGATTTTTAAGAGTGACACAGGGAAATATAGTCATTATTTTATAATAATTTTAAATGGAGCATAATCTATACAAATATTGAATCATGATATTGTGCACCTGAAACTAATATAATATTGTAAATCAGTTATATTTCAATTAAAAAAGAATATTAAAAATTAAATAAAATTAGGTTTAAAACAAATGACTAAAA
The DNA here is from genome assembly GCF_008692025.1 of Phocoena sinus. NCBI lineage: Eukaryota > Metazoa > Chordata > Mammalia > Artiodactyla > Phocoenidae > Phocoena > Phocoena sinus. The sequence continues at coordinate 37,950,810 of NC_045779.1, forward strand.
TATCAGCTCTTAGCCAAATGTAATCAAATTGTACAACTTGCCAGATGTTATCTTATTTACAAATTTGACTGTATTTACTCTGAGTGGGCAGGTTTAATACATAACTGCTCGATCTTTTTCCTCCCTGTCCCCCTATTCCCCCAGCGGGGACTAGAAACAGAGAGAGAGGAAGAGGATGCCAATTTGGAGCCAAATCACAATCATGTCTCAGGCTTAAGCATATCCCTTTGCTTATCTTCTTGCAAGTCCTTGGTCAGTTCTCCAGCCCATTCCCCGGAGCAGCTAGTTCAAAGCTCCATCACTTCCCCAAGCTCCTGTAAGTCTTCCTCTTTTATACCCCATCACCTTTCAACAGATGGCTGTCTCATACTGAGGACATTGAGGTAATCAAGTGAGAACTTGCTTAATTTCCTACTTCCTAGCCAACAACCTTATCTGTTTCTATACCTCCCTCCTTCTCTCTTGTTTTAAGTCTCACCTCTCCACCAGACTTGTTAATCAGATCCACCTTCAGCTTCTCTAGGGTAGAATCACATCTTAAGATGGAGATTAGATTCTTAAGTCAGTACATAGGGAAAAGTCACACATAGTAATTCAATAATCTATAACAATAGGTCAAAAGTGGCTTTGAGAATACAGTCCTGTAAAGTAATATATAGGTGTGAATGTACCAAGCAGACAGTAATATATAGGTGTAAGGTATATATACTGCATAAGACTACACAAAGTATACAGTAATATATAGCATGAAATTCCAAAGAGGGATTACTTAAGTAAGCTTTTTAGGAACCTTGAACAAACTAATGAATATTCCATCTTCCCATTTGCTGTCACCATCCTAGTTTTCGTAGATAACTTTATCAGTTCCTCTCTAGCCCTTAGTTGGTTCTTCAGTTTCTTCTTCCAGATTGTAGTAAAGCCACCACTACCCACTAGTGGGTAGTGAATGACACCGCATTTCACTGTGTGTGGGCTGGAAAGCCCCACGTCCTCCATACCTCCATTGGTAGTTTCACTAAGAGGCTTCCCTGCCTGAATCCCTTCCTATAGGCAACTTCATTGAGTGCGATGGTCCACTGGATTTCCAGCATTCTTTAAAAATGATTTCTCTCTCTGTCTGCCTCCTGCCCCATTAGAAGATTAAGCTTGGCCACTTATAAAAGAAATCCAAAACAGCAGTGGCTTAAGAGAGAAGTTTATTTCTCTCCTTCTCTCTGTCTCATAAAAAAAGTCCAGGAGTAAAGTGGTGCAGGGCCGTTTTGGTGGTTCCACAGTCATCAGGGACCCAGGCTCCTTCTCCCTGTCTGCTCTGCCTTTCCAGTTCATGGCTTCCATCCTCGTGACTGCTGCACCTCCAGCCACTGCATCCACATTCCAGACAGCAGGCAGAAGGAAGGTCATGTTCAGGAAAGTTACCCAAAACTTGGAAATAAAGCAAAAGGATGGCTATGTGTCCTGCCAATGTCATAGGATAACACTGTCAAGTTCCCCCAAGGGTCATCTCACTTGGAGAATGGCCCTTTAGTTACTCTTGATCAGGGTTCAGACTCTAAAATTAGATGTTAATTTGTAAAAAATCAATAAGACGCAAATGAAATTTTCTCAGGATAGATGGTTTTATTACCTTGAATAACATTTGCCATTTTTGTATCTTATTAGCATTCTTATTCCAGGATTTCTTTTTTTTTTTTCCCTACTAAACCAGCTATGTCATCTTGCTGGCTCCCCTCATTAATGAATTAATTATACTGCGGCATGTGCTCAGATAATGTGTGGGAATTACATTTTTAACATTTATAGTTTTCAACAGCAGGAAGGACAGAAGGGCTTTCTCCCACCTGAGTCCACAATCTCCCGAAATGTCCCACCTAAAATTTCTGCTTGTATCTCTTGGGCCAGAACGTAGTCATAAGGCCACACCTAGCTGCAAGGGAGGCTGGAGAATGTGGCCTTCTAGCTAAGTGCATCAGTACGCTGATTACAGTCAGGGTTCTCATTCTAGATAGGCAGAGATCAGAGAGCAGAGACAACTACTAGTCTTTGTCACAAGAATATAGATCCATTGATTATACCCCCTTTAACCTGCATTTTTGCCTCTCCCTCTGTCTTGGCTTTCCAGTTGCCTAAAAGCATACTCAAAGAGCTCTGACCCCTTGGTCCTGAATCCTTCTCCAGCTATCGTGATGACATTCTCCTTTTTCCCCAGTCAGGGTCCTAGAAAGAACAATCTTATTTGGTTCCACTTTCTCACCGCCTCTTCCACCTTCATCCACTTTCATCAGGCTTTTGTTTCTCTCACCCCACTAAGTCTGCTCTCACAGGCTACTGCTAATCCTCCAAACATAAAACTCAAATCAGCTGCATCTTGCACAAGCACATATGTAATAACTGATTACTAAATTATTCAATGTGTTGGCTGATTTCTAAGTTATTCTTTCTTAGTACAGAGTTATTTTCTATTCTGAATTGCAAAAGTAATATTTTAGTTTCATTATGGGCTAAATCGTTTCTTTTGACTTGTTCATGGAAAGTTAATTCTCAGAGATCACTTTGTTTCTGTGCAAAAATGCATTCTAACTTCCAAAAAATTAGCCTAACGGCACACTTTTGGAAATGATCTTTTTGTAAGCTCGGGTATGTTTATTCAGTTCTCCTGTCTATTGAATAGAAAAAAGAAATTGGATGTTTGTTGCTAATAAAAGCAGATTTCACTTAGATTGCTTCCAAACACAACAGATCTGTGACAAGGTGTTTACCTGGCTAACTTAGAGAAAAACTACCCATTTTGAAACCCCCAAGGGAAAAACACCAGTAAGATCCTTGATAATGCATTTTCCTCTATTCTTGAACTCCCTCTTGATTCTCCCTCAAAATATGGATCTACATATGTTCAAGTTCAATTTTTGTCCTAAACTAGAGATTTTAATGTCCCAAATGGGTGCTTTGCCCTCTGTAAGCCTCTCCCTGTTTGCGTGCTTCATTCATCGCCTGGGGCTGCTCTTTTGGGATTGGGGGCTGGGACCTGGAATCCCGGGTGGTTGGGGATTGGTGCCGTGATGTGGCTATACTGCCCCGATGTGGTTATACTGCCCCGATGTGGCAGATTTCCTTCTATTTCAAATGCTGCCTCATTTTTTTCTCTCATGCTTCCTTGAGAAACAACCTATTAATGAGGAATGGTTTCTGAGTGAGTACATCATAGGACATCGAGGGGCAGTGGTGGGCTTGAAGGGAACCCAAAACATTTCTTCCATCCCTTCCTCACAGGTTTTGGGGGACATATGCGGAAGTAAAAATGAAAGCTTGGAACTTTAGTAAGCAACCCTCCTCTGCCGTATCTGAAGAGCATCTCCAGCAGGAAGAAGGCAAAACCCCTAGGAAAGAAGTCTGTCAGTTTTTAACCAGCTGGAGTTTGTCTGACCCTGCCAAATTAAACAGAGGTTGCAGTTTGGGACTCATAAGTTAAATCTGGCCCTCGGACATGCTGCGTTTGGCTGATGGTGTTTTTTGTTTGTGTTAGGTTTTAATTTTTAAAAAGTAATATTTAAAAGAAAGATTTCATAGAATAATCTAGACTTCTGGCTTCAGCGATATTGTATTCCTGAGTTGCAGCAATTGGTTGGAATGGAGTAGCTGCTCCTACCTTTAGATGGAGTTTGCCCACTGCATTTTGTCACATTCCTCACTTCTCCCTGTTATTGCTGCTGCTTCCCTCGTTTACAGTATGTGCTGGGGCCCTTTGGAATCTCTACTGTAAACAGCTGGAGATGAGAAAGGAAGTAGAGTTATAAGGGAACACTTCACAGAGGATAAGACCTTAAGCTGGTCCTTGAAAACAGTAGAAATTTTCTTGGTAGAGGAGAGCACTAGTTAAGAGCACTCTAGGTAGAAAAGACAAATAGACAAAAGACATAGAGTTATGAAGGTTATCAGGAAGGATCAGAACCTGAAGAAGGGCTAGAGTAATCTTTCACGTGACCTTGGATTTCAACAGATTTCAATGCCAGTCCAAGCTCTACCACATAAGGTCTGTGTGACTCTATGCCAGTTATTTAATTTCTTTGAGCCTCAATTATTCTGTATAGTGGACATAATAGTAACTCTACCATATGGTTGTGACTACAGAATAGTCACATGACTACAGGTCACATAGGTTTTTACTTAAAAAAAAATTTACTGAAGTATAATATACATACTCAAAATTGCACATATCATAAATATGCAGTCAGTGGACTTTAATGAACTGAACTTCCATCCATGTAATAAGTACCCAGATCAAGAAGATACCATCATTCCAGGGGTCCCCCTTATGCTCCTCTGGTCACTGGCCACCCTCCCAGGTCACCACTATCCTGACTTCTAACAGCATAGATTAGTTGTACCTTTATTTGTACTTTATATAAGTGGAATCTTATAGTAGGTACAATTTTTGCCCAGCTTCTTCTACTCAACATTACATTTATGAGATTCATCCGTATTGTTGCATGTAGTTCGAGGTCATTCATTTTCAATGCCATATAATATTCCATTGTGTGAATACCCCACAATTTATTTACCCTTTCTTGGTTAATGGACATTTAGGTAACTTTCTGGGTTTGGCTCCTAAAAATAGTACGGTTTACGAAAATTCTAAAAAGTCTAGTACATGCATTTTGGTGAACATATGCTTGTGTTTCTGTTGAGTATACACCCAGGAGTGAAATTAGAGGGTCACAGAGTTTTAGTAGATACTGCTAAATAGTTTTCCAAAGTGATTGGAACCAATTTATATATCCAGTAGTCTATGAGGGTTCTGGTTGCTCCACATTTTTTCCAGAACTTGGTATTTTTATTTTCATTTTTGCAATTCCGATGGAGGTATAGTGTTATCTCATAGTGGTTTTAAAGTACATTTCCTTCATGGCTAAGGAAATCTAACATCTTCTCATATGTTTATTGAACATTTTGGATATTCTCTTTTGCGAAATATCAGTTTAAATCTTTTGCACACTTTTTTTTAGTGAATCATCTGTAGTGGGTTTCTTTGTATTGATTTGTATGATTCTTTATATATTTGGTATAAGGCTTTGTTGGATATATGTATCACAAATATCTTATCCTACTCTGGTTGCTTTTTCACTCTATTAATGATGTCTTTTGGTGAACAGAAGCTCTTAATTTTAACATTGTAAATATTTCAGTTTTTTCTTTTATGGTGAGTCCCTTTTTGTCTTGTTTATGAAATCATTGCCTACTCTAAGATCTAGAGGATGTCCTGTGTTACCTCCTCAAAGCTTTATTATTTTACCTTTTACATTTAGATCTGTGATTCATCTGAAATGCATTTTTGTTTATGATGTGAGGTAGGGGTCAAGATACATTTTTTCCCCATTATATATCCAATTGACCCAGCACTACTTATGAAAAAATCATCCTGTCGCCTCTGAAAAAGATATGGCACTGTCCCCTTTGTCATAAGTTAGGTTTCTTTTCACGTATAACTGTGTTCTGCTCCATTGGCCTTTCTGGTTATCCTGGTGAAAATGCTACACTGTCTTAACTGCTAAAACTTTGTAATAGGTCTTGGTATCTGGGGGGGGTTAAGTCTTCAGGCTTTTTTTAAAGTCCTTTTCTTTAAGATTGCCTTCATTCTCCTTGAGCTTTTGCATTGCCACATGAATTTTAGAACCAGTGAGTCAGTTTCCTATGCCCTGAAGTACTAGAAATTAGTGTCCTTGAAGTGTATCACATTAGTATCTGAGAGTCCAGAAGGGCAGGGCTTGTATGAGTTTCCAAATCAGATTGTCTCCAGGGTGACCATCCAGTGTCTTCCCACTCTTTTTCTCTGACTCCCAGTTATCCAAGTCTGCAACCCCTGAAAGTCACTTGGGTGAAAGCCCTTCCTGCTCACAAGAATGCCAATGTTCATATCAAGGTTATCCCTATAGTTGTTAACAAGTTTCCACTTCTTGGTGGGTACCAGAGTAATGTTGGGTTCCATGAAGAAGACAATAGCCTATTCCCTAGTTCTTGCAACTTTGTTTCCTGAGCCCTGAAATAGCTCAGACTATGCCGGGAGCCTCAAAAGTTTTTCTGTTTCTTCACCTCTGGGCATAACCTCTGGCCCATGAGCCCACTAACTATTTCAAGAAATGTAGTTCAGTTTCTGGGCTTAAACATTATTCAAGGAGCCAGAAAAAAAAACCTTGCTCATCGTTTCTCTTCAAATTCCTCTTTCAATCACGAGTTATACAAATGAAGCTCCAGATATATGAGTGAATGCACAGAGACTCTGGGGCCTGGCTATGGGTATGTTTTCTCTGTTCACAGTGTCTGAGTCCCAGCTAACAAGTCAAAAATGCCCAAAACTCACACAAAGTACATAAACAATTCTTGTCTCATAAAATGCACTCGATAAACGATCCCTGGAAAGCATCTTCTATTACTGATTTAGACTTCCAACAGTAGGGATAGCATTTAGAATTTGTTGTCTATGGGGACTTCCCTGGTGGCACAGTGGTTAAGAATCCACCTGCCAATGCAGGAGACATGGTTTTGATCCCTGGTTCAGGAAGATCCCACATGCCACAGAGCAACTAAGCCCATGCACCACAACTACTGAGTCTGCGCTCTAGAGCCAGTGAGCCACAACTACTGAGCCCGCATGCCACAATTACTGAAGCCTGCACAAGCCCATGCACCACAACTACTGAGCCCACACACCGCAACTACTGAAGCCTAAGCCTGTGCTTCACAACAAGAGAAGCCACCACAATGAGAAGCCCGTGCACCGCAATGAAGAGTAGCCCCCACTCACCACAACTAGAAAGAAGCCCGCACACAGTAGCGAAGACCCAATGCAGCCAAAAAAAAAACAGAATAGAAGAATTTGGTGTCTATGACAAAGCAGAGACAATGGTTTCTCTCTTTTCTTTTTTTTCCCCTTCCTTTGCCATCTCCTCTTCTTTTTCACTTTTCCTATCACTCTCCTCTTTTCTCTCTTTCTCTTAATTCTTCACTAACTTCTGTTATTAATTATAATAGCTTAAATTAATTTGCTTGAGTTTTGTAGATAGAAAATGATGCAATCTGAAAATAATGATACATTTATCTCTTTTTCCAACAACTCTTGCTTTCCTTTCTTACTTCATTGGACTTTCTTTTTTATGTTTATTTATTTATTTTCTTATTAGTCAACTATTTTATACACATCAGTGTATACATGTCAATCCCAATTGCCCAATTCATCACACCACAACCCCCATCCCCAGCCGCTTTGCCCCCTTGGTGTCCATACGTTTTTTCTCTACTTCTGTGTCTCAATTTCTGCTCTGCAAACTGGTTCATCTGTACCATTTTCTAGGTTCCACATATATGCGTTAATATACGATATTTGTTTTTCTCTTTCTGACTTCACTCTGAATGACAGTCTCTATATGCATCCATGTATCTACAAATGAACCAATTTCATTCCTTTTTATGGCTGAGTAATATTCCATTGTATATATATATTACAACTTCTTTATCCATTCATCTGTCGATGGGCATTTAGGTTGCTTCCATGACCTAGCTATTGTAAATAGTGCTACAGTGAACATTGGGGTGCATGTGTCTTTTTGAATTGTGGTTCTCTCTGGGTGTATGCCCAGTAGTGGAATTGCTGTGTCATATGATAATTCTATTTTTAGTTCTTTAAGGAACCTCCATACTGTTCTCCATAGTGGCTGTATCAATTTACATTCCTACCAACAGTGCAGGAGGGTTCCCTTTTCTTCACACCCTCTCCAGCATTTGTTGTTTGTAGATTTTCTGATGATGCCCATCCTAACTGGTGTGAGGTAATACCTCATTGTAGTTTTGATTTGCATTTCTCTAATTATTAGTGATGTTGAGTAGCTTTTCATGTGCTTCTTGGCCATCTGTATGTCTTCTTTGGAGAAATGTCTACTTAGGTCTTCTGCCCATTTTTGGATTGGGTTGTTTGTTTCTTTAATATTGAGCTGCATGAGCTGTTTATATATTTTGCAGATTAATCCTTTGTCTGTTGATTCGTTTGCAAATATTTTCTCCCATTCTGAGGGTTGTCTTTTCATCTTGTTTATGGTTTTCTTTGCTGTGAAAAAGCTTTTAAGTTTCATTAGGTCCCATTTGTTTATTTTTGTTTTTATTTCCAGTACTCTAGGAGGTGGATCAAAAAAGATCTTGCTGTGATTTATGTCAAAGAATGTTCTTCCTATGTTTTCCTCTAAGAGTTTTATAGTGTCTGGTCTTACATTTAGGTCTCTAATCCATTTTGAGTTTATTTTTGTGTATGGTGTTAGGGAGTGTTCTAATTTCATTCTTTCACATGGAGCTGTCCAGTTTTCCCATCACCACTTATTGAAGAGACTGTCTTTTCTCCATTGTATATCTTTGCCTCCTTTGTCATAGATTAGTTGACCATAGGTGTGTGGGTTTATCTTTGGGCTTTCTATCTTGTTCCATTGATCTCTGTTTCTGTTTTTGTGCCAGTACCATATTGTCTTGATTACTGTAGCTTTGTAGTATAGTCTGAAGTCAAGGAGTCTGATTCCTCCAGCTCTGTTTTTTTCCCTCAAGACTGCTTTGGCTATTTGGCGTCTTTTGTGTCTCCATACAAATTTTGAGATTATTTGTTCTAGTTCCGTAAAAAATGCCATTGGTACTTTGATAGGGATTGCATTGAATCTGTAGATTGCTTTGGGTAGTATAATCATTTTCACAATATTGATTCTTCCAATCCAAGAACATGGTATATCTCTCCATCTGTTGGTATCATCTTTAATTTCTTTCATCAGTATCTTATAGTTTTCTGCATACAGGTCTTTTGTCTCCCTAGGTAGGTTTATTCCTAGGTAGTTTATTCTTTTTGTTGCAATGGTAAATGGGAGTGTTTTCTTAATTTCTCTTTCAGATTTTTCATCATTAGTGTATAGGAATGCAAGAGATATCTGTGCATTAATTTTGTATCCTGCAACTTTACCAAATTCATTGATTAGCTCTAGTAGTTTTCTGGTGACATTTTTAGGATTCTCTATGTATAGTATCATGTCATCTGCAAACAGTGACAGTTTTACTTCTTCTTTTCCAGTTTGTATTCCTTTTGTTTCTTTTTCTTCTCTGATTGCCATGGCTAGGACTTCCAAGACTATGTTGAATAATGGTGGTGAGATTGGACATCCTTGTCTTGTTCCTGATCTTAGAGGAAATGCTTTCAGTTTTTCACCATTGAGAATGATGTTTGCTGTGGGTTTGTCATATATGGCCTTTATTATGTTGAGGTAGGTTCCCTCTATGCCCACTTTCTGGAGGATTTTTATCATAAATGGGTGTTGAATTTTGTCAAAAGCTTTTTCTGCATCTATTGAGATGATGATATGGTTTTTATTCTTCAGTTTTTTAATATGGTGTATCACATTGATTTGCGTATATTGAAGAATCCTTGCATCCCTGGGATAAATCCCACATGGTGTAGGATCCTTTTAATGTGTTGTTGGATTCTGTTTGCTAGTATTTTGTTGAGGATTTTTGCATCTATAGTCATCAGTGATTTTGGTCTGTAATTTCTCTTTTTGTAGTATCTTGGTCTGGTTTTGGTATCAGGATGATGGTGGCCTCATAGAATGAGTTTGGGAGTGTTCCTTCCTCTGCAATTTTTTGGAAGAGTTTGAGACGAATGGGTATTAGCTCTTCTCCAAATGTTTGATAGAATTCACATGTGAAGCCATCTGGTCCTGGACTTTTTTTTGTTGGAAGATTTTTAATCACAGTTTCAATTTCATTCCATGTGATTTGTCTGTTCATATTTTCTATTTCTTCCTGGTTCAGTCTTGGAAGGTTATACCTTTCTAAGAATTTGTCCATTTCTTCCAGGTTGTCCATTGTATTGGCATAGAGTTGCTTGTAGTAGTCTCTTAGGATGCTTTGTATTTCTGTGGTGTCTGTTGTAACTTCTCCTTTTTCATTTCTAATTTTATTGATTTGAGTCCCCTCCCTCTTTTTCTTGATGGGTCTGGCTAACAGTTTGTCAATTTTGTTTATCTTCTCAGAGAACCAGCTTTTAGCTTTATTGATCTTTGCTATTGTTTTCTTTGTTCCTATTTCATTTATTTCTGCTCTGATCTTTATGATTTCTTTCCTTCTGCTAATTTTGCATTTTGTTTGTTCTTCTTTCTCTAGTTCCTTTTGGTGTAAGGTTAGATTGTTTATTTGAGATTTTTCTTGTTTCTTGAGGTAGACTTGTATAGCTATAAACTTCCCTCTTAGAACTGCTTTTACTGCATCCCATAGGTTTTGGATCCTCGTGTTTTCATTGTCATTTGTCTCTAGGTATTTTTTGATTTCCTCTTTGATTTCTTCAGTGATCTCTTGGTTATTTAGTAACGTATTGTTTAGCCTCCATGTGTTTGTGTGTTTTCCTTTTTTTCCCCTGTTATTGATTTCTAATCTAATAGCATTGTGGTCAGAAAAGATGCTTGATATGATTTCAATTTTCTTAAATTTACTGAGGCTTGATTTGTGACCCAAGATGTGATCTATCCTGGAGAATGTTCTGTGCACACTTGAGAAGAAAGTTCAGTCTGCTGTTTTTGGATGGAATGTCCTATAAATATCAATTAAATCTATCTGGTCTGTTGTGTCATTTAAAGCTTGTGTTTCCTTATTAATTTTCTGTTTGGATGCTCTGTCCATTGGTGTAAGTGAGGTGTTAAAGTCCCCCACTATTATTGTGTTACTGTCAATTTCCTCTTTTATAGCTGTTAGCAGTTGCCTTATGTATTGAGGTTCTCCTATGTTGGGTGCATATATATTTAAAATTGTTATATCTTCTTGGATTGATCCCTTGATCATTATGTAGTGTCCTTCCTTGTCTCTTGTCACATTCTTTATTTTAAAGTCTATTTTATCTGTTATGAGTATTGCTACTCCAGCTTTCTTTTGATTTCCATTTGCATGGAGTATCTTTTTCCATCCCCTCACTTTCAGTCTGTATGTGTCCCTAGGTCTGAAGTGGGTCTCTTGTAGAGAGCATATATATGTGTCTTGTTTTTGTATCCATTCAGCAAGCCTTTGTCTTTTGGTTGGAGCATTTAATCCATTCACATTTAAGGTAATTATCGATATGTATGTTCCTATGACCATTTTCTTAATTGTTTTGGGTTTGTTTTTGTAGGTCCTTTTCTTCTCTTGTGTTTCCCACTTAGAGAAGTTCCTTTAGCATTTGTTGTAGAGCTGGTTTGGTGACGCTGAATTCTCTTAGCTTTTGCTTGTCTGTAAAGCCTTTGATTTCTCCTTCGGATCTGAATGAAATCCTTGCCAGGTAGGTTGTAAGTTCTTCCCTTTCATCACTTTAAGTATATGATGCCACTCCCTTCTTGCTTGTAGAGTTTCTGCTGAGAAATCAGCTGTTAACCTTATGGGAGTTCCCTTGTATGTTATTTCTCGTTTTTCCCTTGCTGCTTTCAATAGTTTTTCTGTGTCTTTAATTTTTACCAAATTGATTACTATGTGTCTTGGCATGTTTCTCCTTGGGTTTATCCTGTATGGGACTCACTGCACTTCCTGGACTTGGGTGGCTATTTCCTTTCCCATGTTCAGGAAGTTTTCGACTATAATCTCTTCAAATATTTTCTCTGGTCCTTTCTCTCTCTCTTCTCCTTCTGGGACCCCTATAATGCAAATGTTGTTGTGTTTAATGTTGTCCCAGAGGTCTCTTAGGCTGTCTTCATTTCTTTTCATTCTTTTTTCTTTATTTTATTCTGCAGCAGTGAATTCCATCATTCTGTCTTCTAGGTCAGAATTGTCAAAAACATTTCTTATCCGTTCTTCTGCCTCAGTTATTCTGCTATTGATTCTTTCTAGTGTATTTTTCATTTCAGTTATTGTATTGTTCATCTCTGTTTGTTTGTTCTTTAATTCTTCTAGATCTCTGTTAAACATTTCTTGCATCTTCTTGATCTTTGGCTCCATTCTTTTTCTGAGGTCCTGGATCATCTTCACTATCATTATTCTGAATTCTTTTTCTGGAAGGTTGCCTATCTCCACTTCATTTAGTTGTTTTTCTGGGGTTTTATCTTGTTCCTTCATCTGGTACCTAGCCCTCTGCCTTTTCATCTTGTCTATCTTTCTGTAAATGTGGTTTTTGTTCCACAGGCTGCAGGACTGTAGTTCTGCTTGCTTCTGCTGTCTGCCCTCTGGTTGATGAGGCTATCTAAGATGCTTGTGGAAGTTTCCTGATGGGAGGGACTGGTGGAGGGTAGAGCTGGCTTTTTCTCTGGTGGGCAGAGCTCCGTAAAACTTTAATCTGCTTGTCTGCTGATGGGCGGGCCTGGGTTCTCTCCCTGTTGGTTGTTTGGCCTGAGGTGACCCAAAACTGGAGCTTACCCAGGCTCTTTGGTGGGGCTAATGGTGGACTCTGGGAGGGCTCATGCCAAGGAATACTTCCCAGAACTTCTGCTGCCAGTGTCCTTGTCCCTACTGTGAGCCACAGTCCCCTCCTGCCTCTGCAGGAGACCCTCCAACACTAGCAGGTAGGTCTGGTTCAGTCTCCCCTTGGGTCACTGCTCCTTCCCCTGGGTCCCGATGTGCACACTACTTTGTGTGTGCCCTCCAAGAGTGGAGTCTCTGTTTCCATTAGTCCTGTCCAAGTCCTGCAATCAAATCCTACTAATCTTCAAAGTCTGATTCTCTAGGAATTCCTCCTCCCATTGCCAGGCCCCCAGGTTGGGAAGCCTGATGTGTGACTCAGAACCTTCACTCCAGTGGGTGGACTTCTGTGGTATAATTTTTCTCCAGGTTGTGAGTCACCCACCCAGCAGTTATGGGATTTGAATTTATTGTGATAGCACCCCTCCTACCATCTCATTGCGGCTTCTCCTTTGTCTTTGGATGTGGGATATCTTTTTTGGTGAGTTCAGTGTCTTCCTGTCGATGATTGTGCAGTAGTTAGTTGTGATTCCGGTGTTCTCAAAAGAGGGAGGGAGAGCATGTCCTTCTACTCTGCCATCTTGAACCAATCTTCCATTAGAGTTTCTTATTGCACTATTTTTCAAGTTAAAATTACGTAAGAGGAAAAAAATTTACATAAGAGGAGTGGTAATGAATAACTCCTTTTTATTCCTTATTTCACAGGAAATGATTGCAGTGTTCATTAAGTGTGATCTTGACTGGTGGTTTGATACATTGTATTTACTATATATATTGTATTCTGTACTTTTATATTATATTTGGTAAATATTCTTTTTCTATTTTAGTGAGACATTTTTAAGCCAGCATTAGGTTTTGAATATTATCAAATGTAATTTTGACATATATTGGGCTGATCTTTTTTTTCTTTTTGAAATGTATTATGGCATAGGTTTTTAAAAACTAAAATAGCATTTTAAAATATATGGTTGACTTAAAATAGCATTTCTAAATATATGGATACTACAAAACTCCTAGAGGAAAACATAGGCAGAATGCTCTTTGATATAAATCACAGCAGTACTTTTTGGACTCCTCTCCTAAAATAAAGGAAATAAAAGCAAAAATAAACAAACAGGACCTAATTAAACTTAAAACCTTTTGCACAGTAAAAGAAACCATTGACAAAATGGAAAACCAATGTACTGATTGGGAGAAAATATTTGCAAACTATATGACTGATAAGGGATTAATACCCAACATATATAACAGCTCATACAACTCAACATCAAAAAAACAAACAACCTGACTAAAATATGGGCAGAAGAACTGAACAGACATTTTTCCAAAGAGGAACTGCTGATGGCCAACAGGCACATGGAAAGAAGTTCAACATGAAAAAATGCAAATCAAGCCACAATTAGATATCACCTCACACCTGTCAGAATGGCTATCATCAAAAGAATACATAACAAGCGTTGAGGATGTGGAGGAAAAGGAACATTTGTGCACTGTTGGTGGGAATGTAAACTGGTGCAGCCACTGTGGAAAACAGTACGAAGTTTCTCAAAAAACTAAAAAATTGAACTACCATATGAGTGGAATGAGCAATTCCACTCCTGGGTATATATCCAAAGAAAACTAAAGCATTAATTTGAAAAGATACACCGCAATGTTCATAGCAGCATTATTTACAATGGCCAAGATACGGAAGCAACCTAAGTGTCCATCAGCAGATGAATGGATAAAGAAAAGGTGGAATAAAAAAGAACTGGTCATGCATGAAAAAGAACAGCATTTTGCCATTTGTAGCAACATGGATGGACTTGGAGGGTATTATGCTAAGTGAAATAAGTCAGAAAAAGACAAATAGTGTATGATATCACTTATATGTAGAATCTAAAAAATACAACAAACTAGTGAATATAACAAAAAGAAGCAGAATCACAGATACAGAGAACAATCTAGTGGTTACCAGTGGGGAGAGGGAGGAGGGGCAATATAGGGTTAGGGCAGTGAGAGGTACAAACTATTAGCTGTAAGACAGGCTTAAGGGTTATTGTACAACATGAGAAATATAGCCAATGTTTTGTAATAACTATAACTGGAAAGTAAACTTTAAAAATTATATAAAAAATTGAAAAATGTTTTTTTGAAAAAGCAGTACCTTTAACCCCACCCCCCCAAATATGGTTGAGTTTGATTATCTAGTATTTATGTGGGATTTTTGCACCTTTATTCATATATAAATTGGCATAAATACACATATATACATCTCAATAATTTTACCTTTTTGGTTGTTATCTTAGTTAGATCTTGGCATTAGGGTAATGCTGGTTTTGTAAAATAGTTTGTGAAGTTTTTTTAACCTTTCTGTTTTCTGAAGTAATTCACATAGCAAGGAATTGGTAACATTTTTTGGCTCTGAACTCTTTTTTGCAGATACTTCTTTGAAAAAGTTTCTCATTTCTTACATGACAGTGTATTCAACTTTCAACATTTTAGATAAACGTTGATAATTTACATTTTTCCAGAGAATAATTTATCCTATTAAAGTTTTTACATTTATTTCTTCTTACATTCCCTCCTTTTTATGCTTTATGTTTATTTTGCTTTCCTTTTTTTCACTAATTAGATTTACTAGAGATTTTTGTTGTAACTGCTTTTGTTCTTTTTCCCAGCAAAGAAACAGAACTTGAACCAATTTACAGTTTCTCTGTTTCTAATTCATTAAATTTGACCTTTTTTAGTTTGCCTAAGTTAGATTTCTAATTTTGTACATTGAATATTTAATTGGAGTTTATTTTATCTTGTTTAATAAAGAAAACATTTAAGGCTACTTATTTGCCTCCGAGCATAGCTTTGACAATATTCCATAAATTTCAAATGAGTATAGTATTGTCTATAAACCATGCTTTAGCTTTTGGTTTGCCCCAAGTATTTAGGAGAGTTGTTTTGTTTTGTTATTGTCCAAGATTCTTTCAAGTTTTTATATTTATAGTTAGGATGATCTTTACACTGCTTATTTCTCTTTCAGCAGAAAGTCTTCTGATCTGTCCTTGAGGAATAGTAACTCATCAGGAAAGAATGGAAACTATCTTTCCATCCTCATCCCTCTTTGAGTAGAAAGGCTTTGTGTGTGTGTGTGTATTTCTAAAGTTTGACACTTCATCACAGACAAGCAAGCCCTATTATAAAAGCAAGGAACCTGATGGACCTTTAATTTCAGGAGGAGGGTTTGGAGATGTATGATAGTGGATGAAAAAATAAAGCACTCCAGTCCGAGGTGTGATCTCCAAGTCCTGGGGATAGAGACTGGTTTAAGGAAGAGAGGATGATGGAACCCCCTTTTGCAAAACATCTCTGAGGTGTAGGACCTTGGAGGAAAGTGGCTGTGTGTGAAGACAGGTCCAGATACCAAGAGCTGCAATACTGGGGCCCATGTAAGGGGAGTGAGCTTCACATGGAAGAAGTGGGTTTGCTCACAATGCTGCTCCCTTTTGAAGGACATTGTTGAGGCATGACTTGGGACACAGGGACCAGTAGTTCTGGACAGATAGAGGAAGACCCAGGCTAGCAAAATTGTCTTGTGGGGCAAGGAGCAACTATGGTGAAGGTGGCAGCAGGCTTAAAGAAGCTAGAGTTCTTTGCTTCAGAATAAAAGCCTGCCTGTTTTCCTTTTTAAACTGCCTAAATGAACCCCTTGGAAGAGTGTAAGGGCCCATAGATAAGAGAAAGGCCCAAGAATGAAGTCCATGACCTCTCACCAGTCTGGAATGTGGGGACTCAAACCAGTTCCGATTAATTTGAGAAATAAATAAAATGTGATATTACTTGCATCCCTCCTGGGTGGAGCGAGTTATACATATCGTGTTACTTTTGAATTTTATTTTCTAGTGGCTGAAGCATATGCCTTGCATAATTTTCATTTTGAAACTTATTCCTGTGTTCTTTGTGAATTTTTATATATGTTTTCATAAATTCTAAACATTTTCATTGATTTGTTCCTAATTACAAAAGTAGTCCATGTACATTAGAGAAAAAATTTAAAGATAAAAGCATGAAGAAGAAAATGAATCTTTTAAAATATGTTTTTAATCTCTAAGGTATTATTTGTGTACATAATTTGATACCCAGTGTTGGACATTTAGGTTGTTTTCAACATTTTTCTTTTATAATTAATATTGTGATGAATTGCACATTTTAATTATTTAGTTAGAATAAATCCTGGAAGGGGAATTATTGAATCAAAGGTTATATCCATTTTTAAGTTTTGTTACATTTTACTAAATTGCTTTCCAAAAAGTTGCAGCTATCTCAACAGCAGCGTTTGAGAATGCCCGTTTCCTGCACCTGCTCCAACATTAGGTATTGTCATTTCTTAAATGCCATTACCTGAAGCAGGTCACCCTCAGCTCCCACCTGGATGACTTACAATGGTCTCTTAGTGGTCCCCATCCATCACTCCCCCCACTCTAATCAATTCTCCATACTCTACCCAGACTGATTCTTCTAACTTCCCTTTTAAAATTCCATAGCCCACAGAATGAGACCTAAGTGTCCTCATGGTCCATGAGGTTCTTCATGTCCCTTTGGGGGCTCTTTAATCATCTTGTCATCCCCTTCTATGCCCCAGACATTCTGTTTTTAGAAGGAGTTATTCATATTCTCTCTCCCTCTCTGTCTTTGTCTCTTACTCTCCTTCTGTCTTCCAGCCTCTGCATATGCAACTTCCTCAGGTTGGAACTCTCTTTCCCCTGTTCCTCTGGCTAACTGCATCCTCTTCCACCAGAGCATTTGGACATTTTCATATCTGCAGTGTTCAGACTGGTGTTTGGCATTAGGCAACGCTGCCCCCTAGAGGACTCCTGTGTGCTCTGGACTAACCAGGCAACTAATTTGGGAATGTTTCAGGAAGTTAATCTCTGATGGAATATTCAGGGAATCTGATATCCATATCCAAATTATTTCTTTCTTCAGATATTGCCTCTACTGCATTCTTTCCCCTCTCTTCTTCCGGAACTTCAAAACCTGTTAGATTTTCTCACTGGATCCTTGGAATCTCTTCTTCTTTGCTTCGTATTTCCCATCTCTCTGTTTCTCTGTGCTGCACCTAATAGTTTCTTCTCTCCCATCTTCCACTTTGCCAAGTCTCTCTTCAGCTATGTACAATTTACTGTTAAAACCTCTGCTGAGCTATTAAGTTTACTTATTGCATTTTAAAATTATATAATTTCTATTTGGTTCTTTTTCAGCTCTGCCATATTACTTTTAAAATGCAATTTTCAGGTCCCTGCTGAAACTTGTAAGCCTGTGTTTTATTTCTAAAAACATAGTAAGCCTAGTTGTTTTATAGTTTGAATATGATAATTCTAGTAGTTAGGTCTTTGTACATCTATTTCTGTTGTTTGGTCTTTCTGCTCCTTTTTACTTATGGAATCTGGTGTTTGAATTTCTGGTTTTTGAGTATGTCTGGTTATCTTTCACCATGTGCTGGTCATTGTTTTTGAAAAGTTCTTTGTAATATTAATTATGAGGCCTAGGATGAGGACATGTCTTTCCTGAGAGCTTTTTCATTTATTTTTGCTGGGTGCCTAGGGTTGTTTCTAGTCCAGGACCCTGTTCATCTAAGTTTAAGTCTTGAGTTTTCTCCCACTGCTAAGATGTGATAAAACTAGGCTATGGGTCACTACAAGGCTTCCTTCTGGTTCACCTTATTCCGAGGCTAAGGCCCTTTGGGGTCCCAGCTTAAATAGGGGATGTTTTAACACAGTAAGTATTTTTGGTGTGTTCTGGGCTTTGAGTTTTATCTTCTTGAGCCTGGATATCTGCCAGACACAGTATTCAGCTGTTTCTTTTGTATCAGCAGATGCTTCCAGGACAAAGGGAGCTTTGAACGCTGGGCTTACCTCTTTGAGTTCTTATCCTTCCCTAGATTTGAACCCAGAAATTCCTCACTAACTTTGTTCTTTGATGCTTTAAAAAATGTTTTTTCTTCCAGCTTTTTTGGTTGTCCTCAGTGGGTGGATTGGTCCTAATTACCTTATCTTTCATAACGTAAGTGGAAATCCTTATTCCTTGTTTGGCTTGGACCTAGGAATGCCAAGGGATAGAACCTGAATTTAGCTCTCAGTTGTGAGTCAGATATGAAAAGATCTCTCTAGACTGTTTAGGTGGACTCCCAGACTGAAAGAAGCCAAACTAAAAGAAGAGACCAAAGCCCCCTTTCAGCTCCTTAGATAAATGGCAGGAGGGTGTGCACAATACCCTCTCTAGCTGTCTTTTATCTTAGTCAGTTCTCCTGACTAGAGGCAGGCTGCATCCCTATCCCCATTACCTGGTCCTCAGATTCTCTGGCAGAGCTAGGACACGACAGCCTACAACTACCAGAGTGCACTTCTATTAGGGTCCCCTGGTCACCAGCCCTTCCCACAGCACTTTACTTGTAGGAAATACATTTCCCAGGGTGCAATGTGCCTCTGCTGGTCCCCCACTCCCAATCTCACTTGTTTTCTAATTGTGTTCTGACAATCTCGGACTGAATGTAGAACAAGGTGGAGCAAAGGGAGAGGAAAGGGTGCGAAGAGCTATAGCTGCTTATTTTTCTTGTTGTTCTAGACCTTGAGTTTCTCATCCAGGGTCAGGCAGATCAAGGGATGCCTTCCTGTGGCAGGCTTGCTCTGGTTCTGACATCATGTCAAGGGTGGTATTATAGGCTAAATAATCCCCCCCCAACCCCAAGATGTCCATGTCTTAATCTCTGGGACCTGTGAATATGTTACCATACATGGCAAAAGGGACTGGCTGTTGTGATTAAGTTAGCGATGTTGAGGTGGGGAGATTATTCTAGATTACCCAGGTAGTCCCAGTGTAATCACAAGGATCCTTATATGAAAGAGGCAGGAAGGTCAGAGTCAGGGAAAGAGATGTGATGACAGAAACAGAGGTCAGAATGATTTGAGGAAGGAAACATGAGAAAAGAAATGCAAGCAGCCTCTAGAAACTGGAAAAAGCACAGAAATGAATTCTCCTCTAGAGCCTCCAGAAGAAATGTAACCCTGCTGACACCTTGATTTTAGGACTTCTGATTTCCAGAACTGTAAGATAATAAATGTGTGTGTTTTAAGCCAAGAAGTTTGTGGTAATTTGTTACAGCAGAATAGAAAACTAATAGAGGTGGACCATCAATTTAATTTATCATCTAGTTCTACCTCTAACTATTGTAGTTAGTGGGGACTGTTTTGTGATGCTAGTGATAAGTCTATGCTATGTTCTCAGCAAAAACTGTCTTAACTCTTCCTTGTGATGGAGCAGGTTATTCATCCCCAATCAGTTCACATCAGTTGTACATTTTCTGTGTAAAGTTCAGTGTTGATCATCACCGATCCAAATTTTGAGAGTCCTTTTGTGGAAATAAACTGAGATAGAATGAAAACACAAAAATACCTTAAAATGCTATAAATATTCCATCTAAGACAGTGTCTTCAATGTTTTAAACTATGGATCTACGTATTTAAAACAGGTTGTGAAATGGAGCTTGGGAAAGACAGCGGTATGTGGCTGGCAGAAGACAAGCCCCGTCACCCACCCTGCCGGGACTCAGTCAGCCCTGAGCCAGCCGCTCAGTTGTCCCTGAACTCCTGCCCCTCTCTCAGGAAACAGTGATGGATCGAGTATTTGGAAATTCGTTTTACGTTTTATCTATTTGCATAAATAGAAGCTAAACATAATAAAGGCACAGTCCTTGCTCTTGAGTTCACCTGGGGAGACAAAGAGCTCAACAAATAATTAGAGTGTGACATAATTGCTATGAGACAATGACAAGATGAGCAAATAACCGAACCAGGAAGAAATGGTAGAGGTATTCATTAACTAATTAATTTATTCAAACTGCAACATGCAAGCCCCGTGTCAGATGCTGGATAATTACTTACCCTGTGAATCATAAGCTGTGAAAAGAAATTTGCTGGAAACTCTAAGCACTCAGGGCCTCCCCATCTCTGCCCCCGAGATGTCAATGTTTGTTTGAAGTGAGGACACCTACACAGGCTGGACACACTTGCAGGTATGGACCAGCCGAACCCACAGACTTCGGAAAGTCTCTACACCTTAGCCTCTGAGGCCTTGCAATCCTCCACTCAAAAATTATACCTTCTTCAAATTCCGTCAGGCCTCAGTGATGGGGTCGAGGTGACCGTCTATGTAACCTGAAGCCCAGGACAGACTTGAATGTGTCCCTGAGGTGCAAACACTGTCTACCTTAGGGACCTGCACACATTTTCATGCTCTTGCCTTGGTTTCTCCCTTCTTATCCTAAACAGCTAAGTTCAACTTCATAGTCACAAAGTCTGATGCTCCCAAATATAACTTTGTTTCCCTGTACTTGAACTTAGGATCATTCTCAAAGAGCCTCTTCTCACGCTGTGATAGAAAACCTAATCTTGCCAATTCCAGGTGATTCCGGTTTAGACCCTATGTCCCTCTGGGTACTAATGATGAGAAGGGAAAATGCCTCAATTAATATTTCAATCCCTAGACAATCTCTGATTCCCTCTTTCTCTTCTTTCCTCTTGCCCAGCAGGAACTTAAGCCGAGGAGTTTGTATATCATCACACATGTGATGGTGCCGGGGAAGAAGCCTGAGCTCCACGGATTCTCTTCCCCGGGCATCCATCACTGATGTTACTTGTCCCTTCTTTTAGCAAGGCCAGTCTTGAGGACTGCCTGGGAGCCGGGTGTGGTCTTCCGCTGACCAGGCATCCACTTGGCTCCGACAAAAGTGATTTCCCTCTGTGCGTTGCACCTGCTGGCTCTGTTATGGGGTCTGCTCTCTTCACTCCTCGCCATCCTCTTGAGCAGACCAGGACTCTCCAAGACTCCTTCCACACCCCTACTTGGTAATGTGGAAAGTTCAGATTTCTTCTTTGTACTGTGGGAGGGAAGGAAGACCTGGGGGTGTGGGAGGGCTGACCCAGACCCTCTCTGCTAAACTCACCACTCTGCCTTTTCTGCTCTCCTCTGGCCATCCTATGATGACGTGGGGTATTCTTTAGGACTGTTTCCTCCTACAGTTAGGAAGAATAATGGGTACAAGGCCCTCTGTTTCGAAATCTCCAAGCCCATCCAAGATTTTATTACCACCTCCCTTGTCCACTCCGGTGAGGGCAAAGAGATGAAGGCTACACTAGCATTTCAGTTTTCTTGCTTTCCTGTTCCATTCCCTTCTAAAACTTTTCCCCCAGACCAATAAGAGAAAAGGACCTTATTCTTTCCTATTCTCTGGTTTCCAAAAAACACCCTAGGTTAGGGCTCATGTGGCAAATCTGGTTGAAGCCTGTTTTTGTGAATGAAGTTACACTGGAACACAGCTCACTCATTTGTCTACTTACTGTCTGTGAGCTGCCTGCACAATGGCGGGGTTGAGTCATTGAGATGAGGACTTTGGCCCTTTACAGAAGAGTTTGCTGACCTCTGTTCTAGGCTCTGAATCCTCTAGGTTTGGCACCAGATATTTAAAGCTAAGCTTTTTGAATCCAAAGAAATCTACCCCTTCACAACTCCCACCCTATTGCTTGGTTCTTGCAACTGAGAACCATGACTTGAAGACTCTTGGAACTCAAAGTCAAGAATGGAACTGTTCTCTTGGGGTTCCTTTGTGTCTTCCCTTCCTTAGCACAGTAAGTCTGGTCTGGTTCTAGTGATGAGAAGGGAAAATGCCTCAATTAATATTTCAAGAGGTCCCATGACACTATCTCTGTCTTCCTGCTGGTGCTTCTGTGGCTTCATCCCCAGGTAGACATCTGGCTGGGACTGGTGCAGTGCGCTTTCCAGCACCCTATGAAGGTAGCGATTTTCCAAGGAGAATCGGAGATGCTGGCTCCTACTGAGCTGTTTTGGACAGGTTCACCAAATGCAAGAATCATGGGATGTGTGAGCGAGAAAAGATGGCAATGTCTACCATTTTCTTCACACCCTCCCTCCCATCTCCCTCCTCTTTAACAACGAAGACATGAGATGTGGAGAGTGTGTTGAGGAGAAATGAGGGGTGGCCTCATCAAGAACACACCACACGAATTGTAGTCTTCTTCTCCCATCTGATGACCTGGTCCTGTGCTGAAAGAGATCCTGAGAGCAGCAAGGTTCCGGGTGTTGTGTGTGAGGTCAGTGGAGCCTGGCCTCTAATGCGATGATCCCACTCACGTGACTCCCAAGGGCGTTACCTAAACAGCAGAAATTCTCCCAACAGGACAGGACCAGCAATGACCTAGAGCCCTGAGTCTCTGGATTCTGTGCTCCTGGGCAGATTTAGGGAGATCTGCCTGTCTTTCTCCTTCAGTCTTTTCTCGGTCTCTGGTTTTAGGGAAGGAAAAAGATGAAAGTCACAGTTGGACTCCACAGTGACCACTGGGGTGAAGGGTTCAAGTAAAGGAGTATTGATTCCAAATGACCACTGGCAACTGTCACACCGCCCCTCCCCGGCCAGCCTTCTCTTTCTTTTCCTTCTTCTCTTGGAAATTGGTTCTTAGATAGCAACCACTGTTGACAACAGTGCAGGCTATGTTGGCTAAAGGAATACAGTGTGTGAGTAACAGCTAATATTATTAGCACTCACCGTATCCAGGGCAAATCTGAGCACAGCATGCACCTGGTTACATTGAGTGGCTCCCCACTGTCCATGGTATCAGCTCTGACTCCCTCACATGGTATATAAAGTCCTCGCCAAGCTCTCCCACCTCATCTTTAATTATGTCCCCTCCAAATTATCTGTTTCATCCAAGCTTCAGCTTACTGAACTTTTTTTTTTTTAATCTAAAATGTATTTCATTCTCTTCAGCCAGGGAGCTTTTGGACAGAACACTTTCTCTGCCTAGCAAACTGCTTCTACCTCCCCAAACTTCCAACACATTGACCCACACCCCAAACTCCTATTTGCCCGATTAATGCCTTCTTATCATTCAGATTGCAGTTTAGTCATCACCTCTTCCAGGAAGCCATCCCTGACTCCAGCGTGCCATGATCCCAGAGCAGCCTGTACTTCTGGGACATGCTCCTTATTATACTATGTCATATTTTAATTGTCTGTTTACTTCTTTGTGAGCTGCCTTAGACCAGAGCTTTGCCCAGGTGCCTGGCACTTAGAAGGAATCCAGTAAAATATTTGTAGAATAAATGAACGAGCACATGTGTGAAACAGGTTTTGCTAATCCCATTTGCAGGGCACTTTACATGGCTTTTCCAAAGTCAGCCACATAACAGGGAACAGAGTAGAAATTCAAATGTAGGCCAACAAAATCCAAGCCTGGTGCTTTTTACAATGTCTTGTAAGGCCTCACACAAGCCTGGCTGATCGGAAGGTATAAGGGAAATGTGTCCTTCAGATAGGGTATCATCACCCACATAAACAATTAGAGAAGAGTCCAGAAGAAAACACAGTAACAGGAAATCCTGATTATTGCCAGGGAGATGGAAATTAGCATTGATATCTTCCTTTACTGCTTATTCAAAGAAGAAAAAAGAAAAGAAAACAACCAAAATACTTTGCCTCCAATTTTTTTTTTTTTTTGCCGTATGCGGGCCTCTCACTGCTGTGGCCTCTCCTGTTGCGGAGCACAGGCTCCGGAGGCGCAGGCTCAGCGGCCATGGCTCACGGGCCCAGCCGCTCCACGTCATGTGGGATCTTCCCGGACCGGGGCACGAACCCGTGTCCCCTGCATTGGCAGGTGGACTCTCAACCACTGCGCCACCAGGGAAGCCCCTTTGCCTCCAATTTTAAAAAAGGCTTATCATTACAGTCATTGCTAAAACTAATTGAATTCAGAAGGTGAACTGCGACAAGTGAATTGTGACTGTGACTAGACTACTTAATTTGTTGTTTTCTTTCAATTTATGACTCTTCATCACAGATGATTTGTCTTTGATGCTCTTTCTGTTTTTGAGTTTATTTCTAGTCATAAAGAATCTGGTCTGTATAATTAAGAGGAGCTGAGAAAATATAATTAGCTAAACATGCAGGAATTAGATGGCAAATCTTCTTCATGACAGAAATGTAGCCCCAGACCACAGTTTTTCTTGGATAAAGACCTTACTCATTGACTCTCCTGGGATTGTGAATATGAATTGCTCCATTCCCTGAAGGCATTCCTGTATAGCTCCCTCTGGTGGTGTATCTGTTTAAAACCCACCTGCACAAGCTGCTTCTTCACCCTCCAGCCCCATTCCTGACTCTGGATGTGTGTGTACAAATCCATACTTGTTGACTTAGGAAAGCC
The DNA here is from genome assembly GCF_008692025.1 of Phocoena sinus. Lineage (NCBI taxonomy): Eukaryota > Metazoa > Chordata > Mammalia > Artiodactyla > Phocoenidae > Phocoena > Phocoena sinus. The sequence continues at coordinate 37,975,481 of NC_045779.1, forward strand.
TCTAGCAGATGTATATCAGCATGGTAAGGTCTAGTTCAAAAGTAAATGCTATTTGGACCATTAAGATGAATGCCAGAGGAAGAACTAAAAACAACAGTAGCAGCAACTTCTAACTAAACACAAAATCCCAGCAGGTGTACACCATGCCTTCCTCTAGAAAGGACCGGGTGGTTCTGTGAATATACGAGTCCAGACTTAGGTGCCCTTTGGACAAGCCCCTGGATGACACAGTTGAGTATCTGTACATGAGACAGAGTGATTGCATGCTATGGGATGTAATGGTATCATCATTATGGGTTACAACAGAGAAAGGTGGTTGTAGCCACAAGGATGTGGACGGTTTCATATGTGAGGACGTATGTGGATTCTGAAGAGTAAAGTATTTCTGAGTAATTAACTACTCCTTGGACGTGTTTTGTCAAGTGGTGAATAAGGCTGATCTAAAGCAACAACAGAACACAAGCCAAATGCCCCCAGCAGGCCTGACTGTGATCTGTGGCTTCAAATGGGGCCCCTGTAAAAGCAATACCCATATTTCATTGCCCCACTTGCTGAGTAAAATACTGTAAGGCACAAGGCCTCTGGAGTTGAAGTGTCTGGCTTCAAAGCCAAGACGTTGCTCTCCCCTGTGTGTAACCTTGGGAAAGTCGCTCAATCTCTCCATCCTTGGTTTACTCACTTGTCCAGTGCAGTAGTGCCTATTGTATCGGGTGGTGGTGAGGATTAAATGAGATAGCACAAGTAAGACGGGGCTGTGTACATGCAGGCTGAGTAACTGAAAACGATTAGTATTCATTTTTAACCACACTAGCTGCCTCATCGTTCATGTTGCTGGGTCTCCAGGTTGTGTCTCACAGTTGCTCACAGGCAAGTAGCATCTGCCATGATCTCTTGGTCCTCCCACGGCCCTGCCCGCAGAGCTAGAGAGTATGTTATCACCACCTCCGGGCCACCATCATGCTGCAGTGGACCTCTCCTAGGATGTCTGCTTGACTCACCACCACCCTCTCTCCTCTGGCCCCTATGGTCCTGCTGACCTGTGTGACCCCGGCCCCCTCCGTGGGTGGGTAATTTAGGATTTGTCCTCTGATCCGTCCTGTACGAAGCAGTATCTGTCTTCTGTGAATCTGAAATTTGGAACAAACAAGCTCAGAAGTTGTCTTTGCTGGAACCAACACATGTTAACAAGAATGTTCTAGAGAGAAGGTTTCCTGATGTTATGCAGTCCTGAATCCCCAGCCACACTCTCTTCAACCGCGTCAGCTCCTGTTCTTCTCAGGCTGGAAGGTGGATGGCTGCCCCATTTAGAGCATCTTTCCCCTTCTCCACCCTGGTCCTTAGTGAAGACTTGTGCCCCAAAACACAAAGTTCTCTCACACTCCCTTTAAGTGGCAAACTGCAAATAGCCTGTCTGACGGTTCTTCTCAAGCTGAAAGTAGGTGTTTTGTTTGTAAAGCTGGAGCAGGTGGAAGAGTTATCATTGAAAGAAAAATGGAGAACATTTGTAAAATGAGCAGATCTCCTGTTTCCCACGGCATCGGGCATTTAAAAATGTCACAGATGGTTTCACTAGAGGATTACGGACAGTGTGCAGAGATCCAGACACACCTGTTTATTTACCTCTTCTCTTGAGCCTCACAATTGTGGGACAAGTTGAGAGGCAGAATGGTATAAAGAAAAGAACACTAGCTTTGGGGTCCAGGCAAACTCAGGTTCCGAAGCTTGTACCCTAATGTGTTCTTGTGATCACAAAGGATTTAGCTAACTTCTCTGAGCATCATTTCCCCTCTCTGTCAAATCAAGAAGGCAATACGATACCGCTCAGAACTCCTTAAGTTGCAAGTGATAGAAACTCAACTTGAATTGCTTCATCCAAAAAGGGACTCTTGTTAGCTCATGGAGCCCAGCCAAGGAAAAGCTTCACCTCAGAGCTGGCTGGGTTCAAGGACTGGATCACCACCAGGACTGTCAGGTTCTCTTCTTTGCTGACTCTGAAAATTGGTTTCATTCTCTGCTTCTGAAGATGGGCAGCATTTAATAGCAGGGAACATGCTCTAGACTCAAGTCTTCCCAGATAAAAAACCTTTGTTCTTTGAGCTTCCATGGAAGACATTTCCAGGGAATTTGATTCCTCAGCCAAGGACCCCTGCCCAGCTTGGACCAATCATGGGGCCAGTGGGAGGAGGTGCTACGCTCGGATCAGCCTGGGTCATGTGACAGCCCTGGGGGTGGGTGGTGGCATGGTGGGGCTTCTGAGGAAATCACTAACAGCTGTCCCAACGTGTCCACTTCCTCGCAGTATCTTTATGATTTGAAGGAAGGCACCGAGTAAAGCTCCTGTTCTGGAATAGCCTCTCTGGTGACAGACCTCCTGGAGGACACTTAGGGGAAAAAATGTGGGCATCTTGGCCTCTCTGTTCCTCTGACCCTTCAGATTCATTATGTCTAACTTGGCACACACCTTCCTGACTCGCTGCTCCTGTAGACGGCCCCGCCCCTAGGTCTGAAGCTATGCCTACACCGTTGGTATCTCCAGGGCCCTCGCAGCCTGGCACTGCTTCTCCCGCAGGCACGTGAGTCTCATCCGCACCCTCTTTCCCATTCTGATGGTCATGGCTGTGGTCTGTTACTCACAACTTCCTCAGCAGGAGAAAGCTCTGATCCTGTCGCTGCTTCAGAATAACAGTGGCTCTCTGTCATTTCCCAAATGAGGGAGAGACTCCACAGCTCGGCATCTGAGGACTGCCACACTACCCTGGACAACTTCTAAGCCATCCTTGCAGGTATTGGGTGTTCAGATCCTGCTCCTGTGGGGCAAAACAAACAGAAAAAAACCCTGTGAGGACCAATGTAAGCAAAAGAGCAGGAAGGAGTGGGGCTGGTTGCTAGGCAACCATGCAGTGATGAAAGAAACCTGCACTGAGGCACATGCTGTCAGAAGCCAGTGAGATCACCGGCAGTCTTTGATTTATGTTTCACTTGGAAAGACTCACCAATTTAGGGCGCTACCTTGATGGAATTTTGTGAAGGCATTTGCCTCTGATAATGTGTTGAGGCCCAAGAAAATTTTCCCTGTTTGGTGGTAAAAAAAACCCCTATTAACTACTATTGTTTTTATCAAGGAAGGTGGGGGGGGGCAGTTGGCGAGTATAGAGTGGGAGAGATTTTCTAAGTAGCAAAAAATAAGAATAAAATGAACATCATTATTCTGCTTTTCAGAGCTAGTTGCTTTATTTCATGATGGTTGCCTAGAAACTTTGTTTATACGTATTTATAAAGAAATAAACGATAAACTTAGGCCTAGAAATCCAAATGAAAAACATGCCTTTCTCAGCTCTGAGATGCTGTATTTATTCTAGGATGCTAAGAGGCCATGCCTGCCTCATTCTTCTATTTCCAGACTATCTTTTCAAGTTGCTGAAAAAGAAAAGTCATACACATACACAAACATATGCGTGTGTGTATATATATATATATATATATATTTTTTTTTTTTAACAGGAATTTGAAGCAAATCAGAGTTCTTCCTTATTAAGCTGTTTTTCAAAGTTTGCGATGAACCATTATTGCCAACAGGCATTCATTTATTCTTAGAAATGCTTGCAAACACTCCTGGCACCTAAGCATAATTAACATGGAGATGAGCATGGGAGACACAATGCAAGAGTGGCTGATAATCCAACTTCTGCTTGTCATCTGCCTTGGCCTGCCTCAGTTACTCAGGCAGATGAAGGCCAAGGAGATGGGCAAGGACCAGTGAGGCCCCAGATTTGGCACCTGTGCATCAGATGACTCATAGGTCAAAACCAGATTTTTTAAGACTTGCTCTGGCTGAAAAAGTCCCAATTTCCCTGTGCCTCACATCCTGTTCTGTTTTCATGGAAAAGAACATCAAAAAAATGCACGTTGATTGATTTCCCTGGCTTACTTTTTTTTTTTTTTTTTCTGGTTCTAAGAAATTTCTCTTTTTCCCTTGCATAAACCTGCAGTTAATTTAGCATTTGAAATGTGAGTTTCTAAAACAAACTCCCATGAACGCTACATAGCCATGTTTGGTTTTGCTGTTCTCTTGAAATCCCCTTCTGGTTTTTGTTAATATTTAGAACAAAAAAGACAGATGGGGAAGGGCGAAGGGATTTTCCAGTGTGTTTCCAAAACAGTCACTTCTAGACAAACATCAACAAGGCAAGATATTCTAATATTGCAGTAACAGCTTTGCAGGCACCCAAAACAAGTCACAAAAACTTTAAGAAAGATTGCTGACAACAGGATCATTGCCTTTTCCTCCTAGAGAAGTCAGAATTTTCCAAGCTGTCTAAAGGACCATACGCTTTTCTGTGCCTTTAGAGATTGCCAAATTTCAATCCTCATGACATACACGTCAATATTTCCGGAGGAGACGGGAGGGCCACAGGACTTTAAATATCAAGCTTATGATCAACAAGAAAGGAACACTACACTTATTGCATGTGTGAGAACTGCTTTGTATTGTGTGTCTGGACTACAGTACGCTCACCTATTCATTCATTCATTCACTCCGTATTTATAATTAGCAATGAACATGACAGACAGGATTTCTGTTCTAATAGATTTTACAGGCTGGTGTGGGAGGTGACAGGAGAATGTAGACAGACATTGAATAAGCTCTTAGTTTTACAAAGAAGGGTGTGGTGCTCTATATAACAGTCAGAACTATCTAGTCTGGGAGGGTGTGGAAGTTTGCTGCAAAGATAGCCACCGGCTTTTCCTTCCAATCCTCTAAGCACTTGTCACTCCAAGAAATGGAGTCTACTTTCCCTCCTCTTGATCTGTGCTGGCCCTGTGATTTGCTCTGATCAGCAGAATGTGACAGAAAGGACACCATATGACTGCCATGCATAGTCCTTAGGGTGCCCTGTGGCTTCCATTTTCACCGTCTTAGAAGTCAACCACCGTGTAGAGAAGTCCCGCTAGTGAAATCTCGTGGGGAGAGAGTGAGTCCCAGCCGGCCACCTCAGCTGAGGTGCCTGACATATAAGTGAAGCCACCTGGGATCCTCCGGCCTCAGCCAGCTAGCCCAGCGAATGCTACGTGGAGCAGAGCTGAGCTGTCCCCACCAAGCCCAACTCCATCGCAGACTCACGAACAAATGAATGGTGGTGGTTTGAAGCCCCTAACTTTTGAGGAGGTTTGTTCTACAGCACTAGATAACTGAAACAGGGGGCCAAGGGCGGTTTCTGGAGGAAGTTCAATTTTAGCTAAGATTTGAAGAATAGGTAGAAGGGGCCGGTGCTCCAAGCAGATGGAGTAACATGTGAAGAGCCCAAGAATCATGGCACCATCAAGAATTGGAAGAAGCCCAGTTTCGCTGGAAAGTAGGGAACCTGGGGGAGAGTAGTTAGTGTGGAGGTTGGAGGGTAGATAAGGGCCAGACAGTACAAGGCTGGTAAGAAGAGACTGTACATGATGACCCTTCCCTTCATCCTACATGGTTAGCGGAGCAAAATTGAAAATAAGTACTTTGCCGAGAGAGGAAATTTCCAAACTTGGACTTTGCTAGCACGGTGCTGATTACAAGTAAGGTCTGAAGAGAAAGAGAAAATTTATTTATACGAAAAATAGCTGTTGAGCACCAGTCACCTTCGTCATGGGAAAAAGAACTCACAGTTCGTGCCTGCTAAACATAGTCAGTGACATGCACATAAAAAAGCCAGCCTTATACACACACACACACACACACACACACACACACACACACAAACCTTCCAAAATCCAGAGGGAGCTTCGAGTCAGGTAAGCCTGTGTCACCTCAGAAAAGTCACTTAATTTCACTGAGATTCATCTGTAATCTTGGAAAAACAACACTCCTTCCGTAGATTATTGGGAGTCTCAAGTGAGAAAAATGTATGTAAGACACCTAATAAAATACATGAGAGATGCTAAAAATACAGTAGCAAATTAAAAGAGAAAATCTTGTGTAAATATAGTTCCAAGCAAGACAAGGCATATTTAGTAACACAGCAGAAGTGGAATTCAACATTTAAGACAACAGCAAAGTGCACTTCTTTTGCCTTCTTTATTGTATTTATCAGGAAATCTATTTCTGTCAGTGGTTGTAGACCACCATGAAAAAAAGTATAGTTTGTGTTGTTAGCAAAGCCTTCTCCGAAACACTTTCCCACTCTCAATGACATGATAGGGAGTCAATAACATATCTTTTGAGACTGTCTGACACTGTGATGTTCGAATGTGCCACAAGGAATGTAAATGAATGGCACTTGGTGATTATTATGTGCGAGGCACTTTGCATACATGAAGTCATTTTACTTCCCTAGCAATCTCCAGTGATAGGTGTTACTCTCCCATTTTGCACATTTGGAAATCGAGGGTCAGAGAAGTTGCTGTCTTCCCTGACACTAGGTTCTACAACCAGAAAGTGTCAGGCTCCAAACTCACATCCAGGTGTACCTGACTCCAAAACCTGTGTTTTCTGCCGTAGGCCAAGCCCCCTCTTGTTTGGAATACCTGTGTTTAGATGCATTGTGGTTTCTGAAGGGAGTTGTCCCAATTTAAAACTTACGGGATCTCACAAGAGGCCTGCAGTGTCTCTTTAAGGACCACCCTAAGTCAGTGGCAATTTTTTTTTTTTTTTAAACATCTTTATTGGGGTATAATTGCTTTACAATGGTGTGTTAGTTTCTGCTTTATAACAAAGTGAATCAGCTATACATATACATATGTTCCCATATGTCTTCCCTCTTGTGTCTCCCTCCCTCCCACTCTCCCCATCCCACCCCTCCAGGCTGTCACAAAGCACCGAGCTAATATCCCTGTGCCTTGCGGCTGCTTCCCCCCAGCTATCTACCTTACTACGTTTGTTAGTGTGTATATGTCCATGACTCTCTCTCGCCCTGTCAAATCTCACCCTTCCCCCTCCCCATATCCTCAAGTCCGTTCTCCAGTAGGTCTGCGTCTTTATTCCTGTCTTACCCCTAGGTTCTTCATGACATTTTTTTCCCTTAAATTCCATATATATGTGTTAGCATACGGTATTTGTCTTTTTCTTTCTGACTTACTTCACTCTGTATGACAGACTCTAGGTCTATCCATCTCATTACAAATAGCTCAATTTCATTTCTTTTTAAGGCTGAGTAATATTCCATTGTGTATATGTGCCACATCTTCTTTATCCATTCATCCGATGATGGGCGCTTAGGTTGTTTCCATCTCCGGGCTATTGTAAATAGAGCTGCAATGAACATTTTGGTACATGACTCTTTTTGAATTTTGGTTTTCTCAGGGTATATGCCCAGTAGTGGGATTGCTGGGTCATATGGTAATTCTATTTGTAGTTTTTTAAGGAACCTCCATACTGTTCTCCATAGTGGCTGAACCAATTCACATTCCCACCAGCAGTGCAAGAGTGTCCCCTTTTCTCCACACCCTCTCCAGCATTTATTGTTTATAGATTTTTTGATGATGGCCATTCTGACTGGTGTGAGATGATATCTCATTGTAGTTTTGATTTGCATTTCTCTAATGATTAATGATGTTGAGCATTCTTTCATGTGTTTGTTGGCATTCTGTATATCTTCTTTGGAGAAATGTCTATTTAGGTCTTCTGCCCATTTTTGGATGGGGTTGTTTGTTTTTTGGTTATTGAGCTGCATGAGCTGCTTGTAAATTTTGGAGATTAATCCTTTGTCAGTTGCTTCATTTGCAAATGTTTTCTCCCATTCTGAGGGTTGTCTTTTGGTCTTGGTTATGGTTTCCTTTGCTGTGCAAAAGCTTTGAAGTTTCATTAGGTCCCATTTGTTTATTTTTGTTTTTATTTCCATTTCTCTAGGAGGTGGGTCAGAAAGGATCTTGCTGTGATTTATGTCATAGAGTGTTCTTCCTATGTTTTCTTCTAAGAGTTTGATAGTTTCTGGCCTTACATTTAGGTCTTTAATCCATTTTGAGCTTATTTTTGTGTATGGTGTTAGGGAGTGATCTAATCTCATACTTTTACATGTACCTGTCCAGTTTTCCCAGCACCATTTATTGAAGAGGCTGTCCTTTCTGCACTGTACATTCCTGCCTCCTTTATCAAAGATAAGGTGTCCATATGTGCGTGGGTTTATCTCTGGGCTTTCTATCCTGTTCCACTGATCTATCTTTCTGTTTTTGTGCCAGTACCATACTGTCTTGATTACTGTTGCTTTGTAATATAGTCTGAAGTCAGGGAGCCTGATTCCTCCAGCTCCTTTTTTCGTTCTCAAGATTGCTTTGGCTATTCGGGGTCTTTTGTGTTTCCATACAAATTGTGAAATTTTTTGTTCTAGTTCTGTGAAAAATGCCAGTGGTAGTTTGATAGGGATTGCATTGAATCTGTAGATTGCTTTGGGTAGTAGAGCCATTTTCACAATGTTGATTCTTCCCATCCAAGAACATGGTATATCTCTCCATCTATTTGTATCATCTTTAATTTCTTTCATCAGTGTCTTATAATTTTCTGCATACAGGTCTTTCGTATCCTTAGGTAGGTTTATTCCTAGATATTTTATTCTTTTTGTTGCAATGGTAAATGGGAGTGTTTTCTTGATTTCACTTTCAGATTTTTCATCATTAGTATAAAGGAATGCCAGAGATTTCTGTGCATTAATTTTGTATCCTGCTACTTTACCAAATTCATTGATTAGCTCTAGTAGTTTTCTGGTAGCATCTTTAGGATTCTCTATGTATAGTATCATGTCATCTGCAAACAGTGACAGCTTTACTTCTTCTTGTCCGATTTGGATTCCTTTTATTTCCTTTTCTTCTCTGATTGCTGTGGCTAAAACTTCCAAAACTATGTTGAATAAGAGTGGTGAGAGTGGGCAACCTTGTCTTGTTCCTGATCTTAGTGGAAATGCTTTCAGTTTTTCAACATTGAGGATGATGTTTGCTGTGGGCTTGTCATATATGGCCTTTATTATGTTGAGGAAAGTTCCCTCTATGCCTACTTTCTGGAGGGTTTTTATCATAAATGGGTGTTGAATTTTGTCGAAAGCTTTCTCTGCATCTATTGAGATGATCGTATGGTTTTTCTCCTTCAATTTGTTAATATGGTTTATCACATTGATAGATTTGCGTATATTGAAGAATCCTTGCATTCCTGGAATAAACCCCACTTGATCATGGTGTATGATCCTTTTAATGTGCTGTTGGATTCTGTTTGCTAGTATTTTGTTGAGGATTTTTGCATCTATGTTCATCAGTGATATTGGCCTGTAGTTTTCTTTCTTTGTGACATCCTTGTCTGGTTTTGGTATCAAGGTGATGGTGGCCTCGTAGAAGGAATTTGGGAGTGTTCCTCCCTCTGCTATATTTTGGAAGAGTTCGAGAAGGATAGGTGTTAGCTCTTCTCTAAACGTTTGATAGAATTCACCTGTGAAGCCATCTGGTCCTGGGCTTTTGTTTGTTGGAAGGTTTTTAATCACAGTTTCAATTTCAGTGCTTGTGATTGGTCTGTTCATATTTTCTATTTCTTCCTGATTCAGTCTTGGCAGGTTGTGCATTTCTAAGAATTTGTCCATTTCTTCCAGATTGTCCATTTTATTGGCATAGAGTTGCTTGTAGTAATCTCTCATGATTTTTTTATTTCTGCAGTGTCAGTTGTTACTTCTCCTTTTTCATTTCTAATTCTATTGATTTGAGTCTTCTCCCTTTTTCTTTTGATGAGTCTGGCTAGTGGTTTATCTATTTTGTTTATCTTCTCAAAGAACCAGCTTTTAGTTTTATTGATCTTTGCTATCGTTTCCTTCATTTCTTTTTCATTTATTTCTGATCTGATTTTTATGATTTCTTTCCTTCTGCTAGCTTTGGGGATTTTTTGTTCTTCTTTCTCTAATTGCTTGAGGTGCAAGGTTAGGTTGTTTATTCGAGATGTTTCCTGCTTCTTAAGGTGGGCTTGTATTGCTATAAACTTCCCCCTTAGAACTGCTTTTGCTGCATCCCATAGGTTTCGGGTCGTTGTGTCTCCATTGTCATTTGTTTCTAGGTATTTTTTTATTTCCTCTTTGATTTCTTCAGTGATCACTTCATTATTAAGTAGTGTATTGTTTAGCCTCCATGTGTTTGTATTTTTTACAGATCTTTTCCTGTAATTGATATCTAGTCTCATGGCGTTGTGGTCAGAAAAGATACTTGATACAATTTCAGTTTTCTTAAATTTACCAAGGCTTGATTTGTGACCCAAGATATGATCTATCCTGGAGAATGTTCCATGAGCACTTGAGAAAAATGTGTATTCTGTTGTTTTTGGATGGAGTGTCCTATAAATATCAATTAAGTCCATCTTGTTTAATGTATCATTTAAAGCTTGTGTTTCCTTATTTATTTTCATTTTGGATGATCTGTCCATGGGTGAAAGTAGGGTGTTAAAGTCCCCTACTATGAATGTGTTACTGTTGATCTCCCCTTTTATGGCTGTTAGTATTTGCCTTATGTATTGAGGTGCTCCTATGTTGGGTGCATAAATATTTACAATTGTTATATCTTCTTCTTGGATCGATCCCTTGATCATTATGTAGTGTCCTTCTTTGTCCCTTTTAATAGTCCTTATTTTAAAGTCTATTTTGTCTGATATGAGAATTGCTACTCCAGCTTTCTTTTGGTTTCCATTTGCATGGAATATCTTTTTCCATCCCCTTACTTTCAGTCTGTATGTGTCTCTAGGTCTGAAGTGGGTCTCTTGTAGACAGCATATATAAGGGTCTTGTTTTTGTATCCATTCAGCCAATCTGTGTCTTTTGGTGGGAGCATTTAATCCATTTACATTTAAGGTAATTATCGATATGTATGTTCCTATTCCCATTTTCTAAATTGTTTTGGGTTCGCTACTATAGGTCGTTTCCTTCTCTTGTGTTTCTTGTCTAGAGAAGTTCCTTTAGCATTTGTTGTAAAGCTGGTTTGGTGGTGCTGAACTCTCTCAGCTTTTGCTTGTCTGTAAAGGTTTTAATTTCTCCATCAAATGTGAATGAGATCCTTGCTGGGTAGAGTAGTCTTGGTTGCAGGCTTTTCTCCTTCATCACTTTCAGTATGTCCTGCCACTCCCTTCTGGCTTGTAGGGTTTCTGCTGAGAGATCAGCTGTTAACCTTATGGGGATTCCCCTGTGTGTTATTTGTTGTTTTTCCCTTGCTGCTTTTAATATGCTTTCTTTGTATTTAATTTTTGACAGTTTGATTAATATGTGTCTTGGCGTGTTTCTCCTTGTATTTATCCTGTATGGGACTCTCTGTGCTTCCTGGACTTGATTAACTATTTCCTTTCCCATATTAGGGAAGTTTTCAACTATAATCTCTTCAAATATTTTCTCAGTCCCTTTCTTTCTTTCTTCTTCTTCTGGAACCCCTATAATTCGAATGTTGGTGCGTTTCATGTTGTCCCAGAGGTCTCTGAGACTGTCCTCAGTTCTTTTCATTCTTTTTTCTTTATTCTGCTCTGCAGTAGTTATTTCCACTACTTTATCTTCCAGGTCACTTATCCGTTCTTCTGCCTCAGTTATTCTGCTATTGATCCTATCTAGAGTGCTTTTAATTTCATTTATTGCGTTGTTCATCGTTGCCTGTTTCATCTTTAGTTCTTGTAGGTCCTTGTTAACTGTTTCTTGCATTTTGTCCATTCTACTTCCAAGATTTCGGATCATCCTTACTATCATTATTCTGAATTCTTTTTCAGGTAGATTGCCTATTTCCTCTTCATTTGTTAGGTCTGGTGGGTTTTTATCTTGCTCCTTCATCTGCTGTGTGTTTTTCTGTCTTCTCATTTTGCTTATCTTACTGTGTTTGGGGTCTCCTTTTTGCAGGCTGCACGTTCGTAGTTCCCGTTGTTTTTGATGTCTGTCTCCAGTGGCTAAGGTTGTTTCAGTGGGTTGTGTAGGCTTCCTGGTGGAGGGGACTAGTGCCTGTGTTGTGCTGGATGAGGCTGGATCTTGTCTCTCTAGTGGGCAGGTTCACATCTGGTGGTGTGTTTTGGGGTGTCTGTGGCCTTATTATGATTTTAGGCAGCCTCTCTGCTAATGGGTGGGGTTGTGTTCCTGTTTTGCTAGTTGTTTGGCATAGGTTGTCCAGCACTGTGGCTTGCTGGTCGTTGAGTGAAGCTGGGTGCTGGTGTTAAGATGGAGGTCTCTGGGAGATTTCCACCGTTTAATATTATGTGGAGCTGGGAGGTCTGTTGTGGACCAGTGTCCTGAAGTTGGCTCTCCTACCTCAGAGGCAGAGCCCTGACTCCTGGGCTGGAGCACCAAGAGCCTTTCATCCACACGGCTCAGAATAAAAGGGAGAAAAAGTAGAGAGAATTAGTAGAAATATGAGGAAAGAAAGAGGGAAAGGAGGAAAGGAAGGAAGGAAGAAATAAGCAAAGAAGGAAAGAAAGGAGGGAGGGAGGGAGGGAGGAAGGAAGGAAGGAAGGAGGGAAAGAAGGAAAAAAGACAGAAAGAAAGAGGATACAGTAAAAATAAAATAAAGTATAATATAGTTATTGAATTTAAAAATATTTAGAAAAAAAAGGGACAGATAGAACCTTAGGACAAATGTTGGAAGCAAAGCTATACAGAGAAAATCTTACACAGAAGCATACACATATACCTTCACAAAAAGAGGTAAAGGGGGAAAAATCATAAATCTTGCTCTCAGAGACCACCTCCTCAATTTGGGGTGATGCGTTGTCTAAAGGAGGGAAGGAAGGAAGGAAAGAAAGAAAGAACGAAGGTAAAGTATAATAAAGTTATTACAATTAAACTTAATTATTAAGAAAAAGAATTTCTAAAAAAAATCATGGACGGATAGAGCCCTAGGACAAATGGTGGAAGCAAGAGTATACAGACAAGATCTCACACAGAAGCATACACGTACACATTCACAAAAAGAGGAAAAGGGAAAAAAGATCATAGATCTCGCTCCTAAATTCCACCTCTTCAATTTGGGATCACTCCCTGTCTATTCAGGTATTCCACAGATGCAGGGTACATCAGGTTGATTGTGGAGCTTCAATCCGCTGCTTCTGTGGCTGCTGGGAGAGATTTCCCTTTCTCTTCTTTGTTCTCACAGCTCACAGGAGCTCAGCTTTGGATTTGGCCCTGCCTCTGCGTGTAGGTCGCTGGAGGGCGTCTGTTTTTTCGCTCAGACAGGACGGGGATAAAGGAGCCGTTGATTCGGGGCCTCCGGCTCACTCAGGCCGGGGGTTGGGGGATGGGGGAAGGAGGGGCACTGCGTGCGGGGCGGGCCTGCGGCGGCAGAGGCGGCGTGACGTTGCGGCAGAGGCCGGCGTGACGTTGCACCAGCCTGAGGCCCGCCGTGCGTTGTCCCGGGGAAGTTGTCCCTGGATCCCGGGAACCTGGCAGTGGCGGGCTGCACAGGCTCCGCGGAAGAGGGGTGTGGAGAGTGACCTGTGCTCGCACACAGGCCCCTTGGTGGCGGCAGCAGCAGCCTTAGCGTCTCCCGCCCGTCTCTGGGGTTCGCGCTTTTAGCCGCGGCTCGCGCCCGTCTCTGGGGTTCGCGCTTTTAACCCGGCTCGCGCCCGTCTCTGGAGATCCTTTAAGCAGCGCTCTTAAACCCCTCTCCTCGCGCACCAGGAAACAAAGAGGAAAGAAAAAGTCTCTTGCCTCTTCGGCAGGTGCAGGCTTTTCCCCGGACTCCCTCCCGGCTAGTCGTGGTGCACTAACCCCTTCAGGCTATGTTCAAGCCGCCAACCCCAGTCCTCTCCCTGAGCTCTGTCCAAAACCAAAACCCGAGCCTCAGCTCGCAGCCCCGCCCGCCCCGGCGGGTGAGCAGACAAGCCTCTCGGGTTGGTGAGTGCCGGTCGGCACCGATCGTCTGTGCAGGAATCTCCCCGCTTTGCCCTCCGCACCCGTCGCTGTGCACTACTCTGCGGTCCCGAAACTCCCCCCGCCGCCTCCCGCAGTCTCCGCCCGCGGAGGGGCTTCCTAGTGTGTGGAAACTTTTCCTCCTTCACAGCTCCCTCCCACTGGTGCAGGTGCCGTCCTTATTCTTTTGTCTCTGTTTTTTCTTTTTTTCTTTTGCCCTACCCAGGTACGTGGGGAGTTTCTTGCCTTTTGGGAGGTCTGAGGTCTTCTGCCAGCCTTCAGTAGGAGTTCTGTAGGAGTTGTTCCACGTGTGGATGTATTTCTGGTGTATCCGTGGGGAGGAAGGCGATCTCCGCGTCTTACTCTTCCGCCATCTTCAAGGTCCCCCCCGGCAATTTTTTTTTTTTAAAACAACTGATATATCAAAGGAGACAAACCCTAGGGAAGCAGATCAGCTCTTGGGAGAAGTGGATCATTTCTTGGGAAGGGGATCATTCTTGGGCACAATGAATCAACATGGTTAGCTCACTGGAGACTGCTCAAGAAACACACCAAGGTGAGATCTTCCAGCAATGACCATCACCTCACTGGCTGCTTATTTTTAACATTACTAATCTATTTTAAAGCCTGTAAAATTGCCTAAGGGTCAATAGAGATGGTCTCAAAGGGCCATTTTCGCTCCAAGATTCTATTATCTCACAAGGTCTGCCATATTGGTTTGCTTCGGAAAGGTGGAGATGCCCATGTGCAGAACTCTGATTGCCCTCACCCTGAGTTCAGGCTCATGTATATCTAAGAATGGAGACTCTCTAAGACAGTCTAGGCTAAGTAACTTCTTCCAAGGAAGGAAGAAAATAAACATTTATTAAATTTTGTTTTGTGCTGGAAAATAGGCTAAGAATTTTCCCTTACATTATTAAGCCTAAATCTGGCAACCCAGCCTATCAAGGCTAAATTTGACCTAAAAGCAGTTTAAGAAAAATTCCATCTTCATCACTGGTACCTATTTGTTATGGAAAAATAGAGGCTGAGATGGGTAGATATCCATTCTTCCATACATCAAAATACTGACTGGCTTGAGATGTGACATGCAGACAAAAGTTGGGAGAATAACAGAAAAGAGTTGGGTAGATAGCAAAGAGAACATTTCAGTGCTATGGTGAGACATCTCAGGCAAACCCCAGAAAAGGAGGGAATATACAGCCATCACTGAGAGTGGAGGGGCGTGTGAACGGGCTTTTTAGGGACACCAGAAAGGTGGTGAAAGCCAGGATATAGGACAACAGCCAGGAGATGTGACATAAGTAATAGGTGTGACAATGACTACAGCTTTTCTGTCAGGACCCTAACCACACAAACACCAGTCCACCTCTGTTGTATGAATAGGAAGTAATGGCGTCATTTGCAGCAACATGGTTGCAAATAGAGATGATCATACTAAGCGAAGTAAGCCAGAAAGAGAAAGACAAATACCACGTGATATCACTTATATGTGGAATCTAAAATACGACATAAATGAACATATCTACAAAACAGAAACAGACTCACAGAGATGGAGAACAGATTTGTGGTTGCCAAAGGGGAGGGGCGTGGGGGAGGGAAGGATTGGTAGTTTGGAATTAGCAGGTGAAAACTATTATATATAGGATGGCTAAACAACAAGGTCCTATTGTACAGCAGAGGGAACTATATTCAATATCCTGTGATAAAACATAATGGAAAAGAATATGAAAAAGAATTTATATGTATAACTGAGTCGCTTTGCTGTACAGCAGAAATTAACACAACATGGTAATTCAACTATACGTCAGTAAAATTAAAAAAAAATTAAGAATGGCACCAACAGTTTCCTTTCTGAATACTAAGAAGAAATACAAAATTACTGTCAGCAGTGCAAGGGTTAGTCGTATATAATTTAATCCTACAATTAACTTTGAGGTCAAAAGCTAAAGGAAATTAGAACGAAGAGAATCAGAGCCTCTGGGACGCTTAAGAGGGTTCTTGGCGAGGCAATGACAGTTGCGGGGAGTAGTCAACAGATGGAGCTAGTGGGCTGCTAACCCCTAAGATTTCAGCAGGGAGCAGGGCTTTTGCGCAGAGAGCTCGGCTTCCTGCGGTGGCAATCACGCTTAATCAAATATACACACATCCCACACAATCCTGTTAATGGGGTCAGAGAAATATGATTCGAGCCCAGGTGAGGCGTGGGCAGCTGACGGCACAGTGATGTGCGTGGATCCTGCGTGGGCTGTGACGCAGCCCCAGGACAAAGGCCCTTTTGCTACCTTCAGCCCAGAGGACGTGTGTCACAGAGACACAGAGGCTGGACCTCAAGGGGTACCCACTTTGGAAATACGGGATCTCTGTCCCTTTTATTTTATTTAATTTACTTACTTATATTTCTCTCACTTATGAATGACCTCATCTGTCCAGAACCGGCATTTTCCCAAAGAAAATGTTTTTGTCCATAAATGGAAAGAAAAATCAGCTAGAAACGTCCCCATTGTGATGCCTGACATAACCACAAAACCGGCATAAACTAGGGCCTTGGAGAGCAGCCTAAAATCAGTGGCAGGGCTCCTTGGGAGGGGAGGACAGCGGCTCTCCCCTGGTGAACCGCACCCCTGTAGCAGCACAAGGTTTAAGCTCTGTGAAGGTGGGAGCTAACCCTGCCTGATATGACTCACGGTTTTATCTGCTCTACCCCTGGCATCCTGCCCGGCACACAATAGGTGCTCAATACTTGACTCTTGACTGAATGAACCAACAAATGACTGAATGAAGCTTCCAGGTAGGAAGGCTTCCAGCATACAGATTATTCTTAAATTCTGGCTCTTAAATCCTGTCAGGGACAATGTCCTGGGGAAGTTATGTGACCTCCTCTTGGTCATTACTTCTTCAACAATAATGTGCTGTATTTGTCACTATATTCTCAGTGTCTGAAAAATGATAGGTGATCAATAAATATTTTGTGGAAATGAGACTCTGTGCCTCAGTTTACTCATCTGTAAAAGGGGTACCATGATATCTACCTAGAAGGATTAAATTTGATTCCATCTACAATGCTTTTTAATCATACTTCATACTGTTATAAAGATTAAATGAGGTGATATATTTAAAGTTCCTGGCCCATAAGAAGGGTTGAATAAATATATGGTAACTATTACTTTTGTTGGCAAACATCTCCACTGCCCTCTGTTACCTTACTCCAGGTAACCCTCAAACGTGAACCTGGCTGTCTGCATTCCACCTGTCCTCTCCTACACACCCTCTACTCATCTTAGTTTGCACTTAGAGCCATTCAAGGGGTGTCCCAATTCTGAAGGCCCTGACCAGAGATCATTATCCACTTTAGCCCAAAGCTGGAGATCTGCCCCTAGCAACACGAGAGA
Source organism: Phocoena sinus (assembly GCF_008692025.1). NCBI lineage: Eukaryota > Metazoa > Chordata > Mammalia > Artiodactyla > Phocoenidae > Phocoena > Phocoena sinus. Next base: position 37,992,678 of record NC_045779.1, read on the forward strand.
GAGCAGCAGCTGCACTGCTCAGCCAGGAGAAGGCAGCTGGCTTCCTGGGAGCCAGGCCCATTTCCAACCGTCTCCTTAACCCAAGGTAGGGCCCAGAGGAAGAACACTGCAGTCTAAGCTTAACCCTAGGTCTCAGGGGCCTCCCTGGTTGGAAAGATACTCCCAAAGGTAATCCTGGCCACAGCCTCCTTGAACTTTACTTTGGGAAATATACTAATGGGGGCTTCCACCTCAAGATTTGGAAGTCATATACTCAAATCTATAGGAGATATATGATTCTAGAAGCTTCATGGAAGTTCAAAACTTCAGGACCATCTGGAAGCTTCCAAGAGGTAGACTCTAGGTGAATGAAGACAATTTTCTTTCCAGGGTGCTTAAAGGCAGCCTGACCTGGAAAATTCTTGATGAGTCACTCGATTCTGTGTTTCTATAAAATGATGACACAGAGGGCTTCCCTGGTGGCGCAGTGGTTGAGAGTCCTCCTGCCGATGCAGGGGACTTCCCGTGCCCCAGTCCAGGAAGATCCCACATGCTGCAGAGCGGCTGGGCCCGTGAGCCATGGCCGCTGAGCCTACGTGTCCGGAGCCTGTGCTCCACAACGGGAGAGGCCACAACAGTGAGAGGCCCGTGTACCACACACACAAAAAAATAATAATAATAGAAATGATGGCACAGAGAAAACCCAACAGCAACTCGACTCCTTGAAGATTGTTCTTCTGTTTGGATGGGAATGGATGAGAAGCATCTTTTAGGGAAGAGACAATGCTTATGAGACTGCATTTGTGTAGTGCTTTGACAGTTCTTTCAATTTTATATTTGTATTGTCTACAACTCTGTCAGTTAAGTAGACCAGGCACTTTTAATCCCACATTACAGATGGGAAAACTGATATTTAGAAGGTCCAGCTGATTTTCCAAACTTGAATTTAATTACAGACAGACCTGAAATTTGTTTCCATCTACGATGTTTTTTTTTTTTTTTTTTTTTTTTTTTTTTACAGTACGCAGGCCTCACACTGTTGTGGCGTCTCCCGTTGCAGAGCACAGGCTCCGGACGCGCAGGCCCAGCAGCCGTGGCTCACGGGCCCAGCCGCTCCGCGGCATGTGGGATCTTCCCGGACCGGGATACGAACCCGTGTCCCCTGCATCGGCAGGCAGACTCTCAACCACTGCGCCACCAGGGAAGCCCCTACGATGTTTTTTTAATGGACCATCCAGCCTCCCAGCTCCCAGCCGAACTTGGAAGAATCTGAATATCAGTATGATGCCTGCCTCCATGACAGGAAACACATAGATTGTTGTGGTTCGAATCTTTCTTATAATGAAATGTCCTTTCCAAATGTTTTCAGAAACAGACTCAAATATTTTTGAATCTCTTCTTTTCAACTTCTCATAATTAGTTTCAGATATGTGACCGCTATTTCCCATGAATTTGTCTTCTGAAAAATGTATGAAGGAATGTCACCTTAGGAAAATAATTCTCTCTAAAAAATATGTGAAAAGTTGTGGCCTATAATTTGAAACAGTTTGGCCCAAGATTGACTTTTGGGACGGCTGAGGGGCACTTCCCTTCCTAAAATACATTTCTTAAAATTCATACAAATTTACTTACTTGTAAACATTGACATACACATGATGAATTTAGCTTTGATTGACTTGATTATTTGATTGGTTTATCAGCTGGGTAATTTTCAAAGTAAGGTTATAATCACATACTTTTATTCAGAAATAACACCTCTCACAACGTCAGCTTCTTCACTCTTGTTTCTTAAGAGTTTTTGAGGAAATTGGCAATAGGACAGTCCCTTCTGTTGGAATAAGAGTGTGTAAGAAGAGACAGCAGTGGATATCTGGAAGGTTTATGGGCTTTGGAATTAGACCTAACTTTGACACCAAACTTGATTAGTTCATTCATTCATTCATTCACTTGAAAAATCATCCTATCCTATATGCTGAGCATTGCTCTCTATCTAGGCATAAGTGATGATGAATAAAACTCACGGGTCCTGCCTTTGTGGAACTAATAGCCTAGCAACTTTTCTCACTGTCCTTACGCAAGGTACAGTACTTCCCTGAGCTCTATTTTAAACTGTAAATTATTCAATAATGGATACTAAAACACTAAAATGAGGAAAGATGTTTTCTTCACAAGACTGTTGTGAAAAGTTTTTTAAATAGCATGAAGCACCTGGTTCATGGCCAGTGGTCAAGTAAATACTGGTGTTTGTCCTACTTAATTAAATCAAGTTCCGCGGCAGAGGGCAGTAGAATCACTGCTGACCTCTGCAGTCTCAATAAAACCCCTGCAATGTGGGCTTACCCTCACCACGCTGCTCACTCAGACCTCCCTTGCAACTTGACCATCTCAGTTGGCTTTTTTTTTCTTATTTTATTTTATTGAAGTAGATTTGATTTACAATGTTGTGTTAGTTTCTGCTGTACAGCCAAGTGACTCAGTTATACACATACATGCTCTTTTTCATATTCTTTTCCATTATGGTTTATCACAGGATACTGAATATAGTTCCCTGTGCTGTACAATAGGACCTTGTTGTTTATCCACCTTATATATACTAGTTTGCACCTGCTAACCCCAAACTCCCAATCCTTCCCTCTCCCACCTTCCTCCCCCTTGGCAGCCACAAGTCTGTTCTCTATGTCAGTCAGCTTTTCTCACGCTTTATCCTCTTCAGTTTTGGCAGAACACTTTGTGTTACTGACCACAGCTTCTACTATTTCTCTCCCATCACTCTTCCTGTTTCCCAGCTCCTTTCTCTCCTCTTCCCCCTCCTCCTATTTATGAGGACTATCTCCATGCACATGGTGCCCATATCTTTTTCACCGTCTGTGACCTTTCTTTCTTCTGACATCCAGTTCCATCTGTCCACCCCCAGGCATGCCTCCAGCTGAACAATTCCAGAACTGATTCTATCATCTTCTCCTCAAAGGGGCCTCCTCTTACCTATTGATTTCTACTTATGAAGTTGAATTTTTCAGACCCTCCCTGTCCCTAAGTTCCACAGACAAACAAAGATCAAATGCTGATTTGGCCCAGTCTCCTGAATCTGTCCCCTCCTTCTCTTCCCCATCACCTTTGTGCAACATCTCATACCAGTTACTCAGACTACATCAACAGCCTCCCAAATGGGCCCCTGCTCTGTCTTCCTCCATCCCACCTCGCTTATGCTACTAAACTCAACTCTATTCCCAAAGCGCAACTCTGATCACCTTGCTTCCTTGCTCAGACACCATTAATGACTCCCCAGAGCATACAAAGTAATGTCCGGTTTCCTCAGTCTGGCACCTGGACACCTCTTCACAATCTGACTTCCACTAACATTTCTGTTTTACCCCTTTGGGGTCTCTTGCCCACACTCCTGCAGATTACGTCCAGTGGGGGAGATCAACACTGATCAATGATCACAGGAGCACGCATCTGTAAATTAGGATATGGGCTCTGAATGGCAGAGAGGATGCTATCAAGTCATAAAACTAAAATCTTGGTTTGGCACATTCAAGGAGCTGACCACAGGTTGGAGAGACATGAACAGAGGGGACAGTGTGGGGTTGTGACTGGAGAAGGGGCAGGGCCAACCACTCAGGGCTTTAGGGAGACCCTGTGGCCGACTTTGTTCTTTGTCCTAATGGCAGTGGAGCCATTGGATGGTTTTAAATATTATGGGCGGGATCATAATCTCAGTTTTAAAAGATGATCCTGCGACAGGTAAGCTCCTCAACAAGGTGGATGTTGCCTTTAGCTCTTGGTGGCCCTCAGTGCCTGGAAAAGGGTCTTCCATAAGGAGATGTTAAATGAATATCTGGACAAGAGGAATGAATGCAGACATAAAGGAAGAGGGGGAGATGAAAAGAAGAAGAGGAGGTAGGGAAAGCCTGGTAAAGTGACTGGAAAGAGGTGAAAGCCACTTGAGTTGTATGTATAAAAGAATGAGATACTTTTACACAAATATTCTAAGTGTGGGCTACCATTTCATAGCTGTCACCACAAGTCGGCAGAAACCCTGTTGAAATTTGGCTTTGGAATTGCCTTCAAAGGCTGTTTATCAATTACACACCTCAACTCTCATTGTCTTATTGTCAAATTTGGTACAAACTTTGCCTATTTTTTCCTCCAAGTTTTCCTCCATGCCTATATGTTCTTTTTATTTGCCTCCTTCCATTGTTTTCTTGAATTATAAATTATATGCCTCTTTATATTGTTTATTTGGATTACAAACTTCTAGAAGACAGAGACTAGATCTTTTAAATAAATTTTAATCAGAAAAGCAGCTGTTATGGATCTGGGTGCCCTACAGGGGCTTTTCCCGTTTACTGCAAAGGTAGAGGGTGTAGGGGGGAGGCATCAGGGGTTGATGAATTGAAAAGGGGTCCAGGATCTGGACCAGGAGTCTCCTGCCTTTTTGCTTTCTCCTTTATCTAGTACACAGGATATTGAACTTAAAAAAATATATATGTATACCAATGTGGAGAAATAGCTTTCACAAGGAGAGTATGGTGTGGTGTTCAAGTGTGGATTCTGAAGTCAGAATGCCTGGGTTTAAATTCAGACTGCATTACTTACTAGCTGCGGGGCCTTGGGCAAGTGACTTAACCTCTCTGTGCTTCAGTTTTCTCATCTGTGCAACGGGCTGATAATACCACCTATCTCCTGTGGTTAATTAAAATTAAATATGGAAGGCACTCAGAGCAGGCCTGGTCCATAAGCCTGGCACTCAACTGTTTACTTCCTCCAATTTTAAGATCCTTTGTTCCATAAGATTTGAAATTACAACTATGAAGTTTGATGCACATTTTTCATTTATTCTTCTACAGAGTTTATTTTGATGGTCCACAGAAATGTAATTAGCATCATGCAAATATTTTGGTTAGGGCTAAAAGCCGCCTCCAACATTTAGCACAAAGGACAAAATGCTTAAGAATCATCACGTTTTGAAAGCTGAATGTGAGAGCTCTGTAGGTAAATCCCCTAACAAGTGAGAAATTTTTGAATAAACAATAATTTTGTAGCAAAAACTTAAGTAACAGCTGCAGGAAGTATTGAAACAAACAGAGCCTGGGGGTTGGTGTAAGTGAAGGATGCAATCTGGTGGAATAATTTATTATCTGGAACAACTGAAATACTAACTCTATGCATATCGTCTTATAGGAAATTTAAGGAATGAAAATACTTGCATGTCATCTTGGAACATTTATTGTCGCAATGTTTACTTTTCAAAAGTAGGTGTGACGTTCATTAGGCAGCTGTGGTTTTCCGGTATGATGTATAGAGATGGTAAAACATATGTGTATTTATTTGATATTGTCAGAGTTTCCAGTCATTTCCTAGCCTGAGTATGGCAACGATTTTCCGTTTCATCATTGTTTTTAATTAATAGAATTTTTTGGAAGTATTTCAGCACTTTAAGTGAATGATGAGAGAACAAAGAGAGAGGAGAGAGAGAGAAAGAGAGTAGGCAAATGAATAAGAGATGGGAAAATGGTAGAGTCACGTGCCAATAAGTGTAAAGATTAAGTAAAAATCTTGCATATGTCTCTATTGTGAATTTTAGGCCAAATCTTTTCTAATTAAAAACCACCCATGAAGGCATCAAGATGACCTCTGGCCAGAGACTGAATCATCTTTGCATGGCATCAACATGACTCCCCTGTGCAGGTCCTCAGGAAACAGAGCAAACCCTCGTTCCTGATCTGAGAAGACAGCCTGGGAACATGTTCCATCCATGTGCATGAGGATCTTGACATGGAAAGAGATGATACACCCTTCTTCCCTACATGGTTCATTCTGGTTATTCATACCCCTAGAACTGAGAAGTTCATAATATACCGCCTTTTAACTGCTGTTTATAGAAATACACTTGTCAGAGTCCATCAAAGTCATGGACAGTGTAAAGAATGGAGAAAGTGTCCAATGGGGAAGAGTCATAGAAATCACCCAAATGAGGAAATTATAAGTAGATTTTCCATATGACTCCTTTTCTTTAAGGACATGTTCCATGTACGCAATTCTACTTTTGGGCAACTCCAAAGGAAATGCCCCCTCATCCCTCACATTCACCAAAAATTCAAACAGGAAGAGATGAATGATCCTTCCACATTGTCCCAATTAATCCTCAGGGATTGTCTTTTTATTTTCTAACTTGACAAATTAATCAACGTCTGTAGAAAAATAAATTAAAAAGTTGAATCCTTTTCATTTCCCCTGCAGCTTAAGTTGCAGTGGAGTAGAATGGTAAAACATATGTTTGTGAAGTTTAGGGCTGTAATGGTGTATTTCTTCTGAAATAAGCAGTATGATAGAGTTTGGGGTTTGCACCATTTTAGAGATGGGTAAAAACAAGACTCAGAGATTTAAGAGATTTATAGAAGAGTCAGAAACAGCCCATTGCTCTATATTGTAAATCACCCCATTTTGACTGAAATTGCCTGATTCACAGAGAAGAAGCCTCATGTTCACTAGGTATAAGAGATGAAGAAGAAGGGAGGAAGGGGGAAGAGGGGAAAAAGAGAAAGGGGGGAAAAAGGAGAAGGAGAAGGGGAAGAAGAAAAAGAAGAACAAAGAACTACATTATTCTTCTCTCAGTTCAGTTTTCCCAATTCAAAGTCAGAGCCTGGTAGCTCAGGTAGAAGGGGAATGTGGGGCTAAACCTGTACCCTCTGAGTGCTCGACAAATTAACTGAAGGGTGTTTATACTGAGCTGTCATCATGCTGCAGACCAGGCTGTGAGGAAGGGTGGGTTTGATTTATTCGCTGTTTACAGCAGTGAAAACAACTTGAGTGAAATTAAGGCAGACTTACAGTTTGTTGGTTGGTTCCTGGCCAGCAAGGATGATGTGCCTGTCGTATTTACTCAGCTCTTACTACTGAGATTGCACAAAAGTTTAGGCAGTGCAGTGTTTTTAATTTTTTCTCCAAAGTAATAAACGCTAGACATTCTTAGGTATCAGTGTATTTGGATAGCAGATTTCAAATGTAAGTACAAGAGAAGCACCAGTCAGTTGGTTTTTCAATGAAAAGAAATTTGTGATTAGCAACAGATAAAACTAACCATGCCTGTTGTTTTTAAAAATCTCTTTTCCTTTGGTATTCTGTAGTTTCATTATAATATGTCTGAGGATGAGTTTACTGTTATTTACACAGTTTGCAAATTGTTGGGCTTCTTGAATCTGCAGATTCATATCTTTCTTCAATTTTATAAACTTCTCACCATGATCTATTCAAATAGCCTCTTTCCTATATTTTCTCTGTTTTTTCTATCTTCAACTCCTATTAGCGTATGTGGAACACCTCGTTTTGTCCTTTATGTCTCAATGTTTTTGTGTTTTTCATCTCTTTATCTTCCTGGGTTGATGGGCTTTGGGTGATTTCCTTAGATCAGTCTTCTAGATCAACAGTTCTCTTTTTTCTGTGACTTGTTTGTTGTTAACATGTCCATTGAGCTCTAAAATGAATACATATTGCGTAGTTTTAAAATTTGAAATAATTTTCATTTTAAAATAATTATAGAATTATAAGTTGCAAAAATAGTACAGAGAGTTCACGTATACCTATGTTCAGCTTCCCCCAGTGGTGACCTATTAAATAACTAGAGTGCATTATAGAACCTAAGGAGTTGATTGGCACAATACTATCAACTAAAGAACAGATTTTGCAAGTTTTTGCATGTAATCGTATTTTAAGGTATTTATGTATAAATCTATGACATTTATCACAAGTGTAGATTCATATAACTACCACTACAGTTAACATACAGCATTGTTCCATCACCACAAAGGAACTCCCCCATGTTACCTTTTTATAATCACACACCCCCCTTCCACCTTCTCTTAACTCTGGACATCCACTGATCTGCTGTCCATCATCTCTATAATTTTGTCATTTTGAGAATTTTATATAAATGGAACTGTACAGTTTGTAATCCTTTGAGACAGGTTTTTTTTCACTCAGTATAATGCCTTAGAGATCCATCCAAATTGTTATATGTATCAATAATTTATTTAGAGGGTTCTTTATATATTCCTGATACAAGTTCCTTGTTAGACATGTAATATGCAAATACTTTCACCTCCAACAAGTTTTAGATTTTACTGCCCTACTTTTTGTTTCGAAAAGTTCTATTTAGTTCTCTTTTCAAGGTCAGCCTGAACTTTTTTTCAGAGAACCTTATACTTTCTCCTTAAGACCTTCTTTATATAGTTAATCCTTTAAGTCCTTTTAAAGATCATTTCTATTCAAGAATTATAATGTTTAAAATTCTAATTCTGTCTTCTGTATTGTTTGCTGACTCTTTCTCACATTATTGTTTCCTCATATGTTTCACAGTTTTAGACAATGAACTTGGCCTCATTGGAATTTAATCTCTTGAAATCCCTACAGAGACACATTAAGGGGATGTTCAAGAGAGGTGTTGCTTTTACTTTTGTTAGGTACTCCAGGAGTATCACCAGCTAAACACAACTTTTTATGCTATTATCTCAATTTAAAGTTTCCTACATCTTGCCCATGGCATGAATTTCAACACCAGATGGTTATGTGGCTATAAATCCTCAGAGATATCTTTTTTATTTTTTTTAACTCCTATCCAAAGCTAATGGATTTAAAAAAAAATTATTTTAAAATTCTGCACTGCTTCATCCTGGCTTCATGTTGCAGTTTCAGTTCCAACTTCTTGTCTCTAGGGCTTAAGGCTTTATCTCCTGTTCCTACACAGGGATTAGTATCCAAACTCCTTCCCTGCAGCAGCTGAAGCTTCAAGGCTCATGTTGACCTTACTGGTTTTCACTTCCCTCATTATTTTTGGTGACTGATGATTTCTCTTACCTTATTGTGAGCTTGTCTCTTAATTTAAAATATATATTTCATTTTAAAATAGTGTATTTATAAATATTTGTTATATTTTATCCAGTATTCCTTGTGTTTAGTAGTGGAAGCGTTTTCAAACTATCTAGACATGTATTTTTCCCATTAGCTGTTTATAACAAATTTTACAAAACCATGAACTGACTCCTTTAGTTGAACAATGTCAGTATTTATGATGGAGATATAAGGCTTTGTGTGACTTTGTAAATAAATATGCTTTGAGAGTGTAATTATGAGGTTCTGGCTCTCAACATAAATGTCACATCTGCAGAGAAGTCTACCTTGACTAATTCCCAGTTCCAGTCTTTCTACCTCTTTTTATCTCTCACTCTAGTTTAGTTTCTTCAAAGCACTCACACTTTCTTATTTTTTTGATTCTTAAGATATATTTATTACAAGTCTTCTCCCCAGTAGGATGTAAGTTCACAAGATTGTGTCAGATCAGAGCAGAAGGATAGAGAATAAGTTTACCTGTCAAGGAGTCACCAAGATACTAGTGATGTGAACACATGGAATATGACATAGGTGACCAGAGATGCATGAATGGAATGCAGTTTCAACAAAGAAAATGGAAATTTAGTAAAAATATATTGTGTGCTATTTGAAGGGAGAATAAACATATTAAAAACAAAAGAAAAGATTTTAGCAAAATCTGGATGACCATCAGAATCATTTTCATTGTAAATCAATTAACAAAAAATGAAAAAAACAACAACATTTTCATCACCTACAGTTTTGCACGTGGATAACTTTTCTTTTAAGTTTTATTTTTATGTAAAGTACACACTATTTTATAAAACACAATAAGAAGCAACATCTCAGGAAGTGTCTGGTCATGCCCACTAGGGGTGGCACAACACTGCCCCCAGCAAGGTTGGAAAAGCTGCCCTTGAGGAGGCAAGTTGCCCAAGCATGGTGGGCAGCAGAACCTTCCCTGGGTTTGCTCTTAGGAGCTACAGAATCCAGAAAAATATGTCTGAGGGCAAGAATTTGGCAGCATTTCTCCAGCTCTGGCCAAGGTTAAGGAGATCTGGTCTGGGGCATTTAGTACAAGGATTATTGCTTCACTTCTGCAGCCTGAATGAAAATGTCATTGGGAGCATCCCTTTGATCTGATTTCATATATCAATAGCAGACACTCATCTGATTGAGGGTGTGGTTGTCCAGGTGTTCTGCATGGCAAACATGGACACTTTGAACTCTGAGAAGGATTCTCCCTCCTTGTAATTAGTGAGCTGGCTTTCTGGTTTATACATATGTTTCTTGTGAACTTTGTAAGTGGATCGGTCCCAATCAGCCCTAGTGCAACATCAAGTTTAATGTCTGTCCGGCTGAAGATCAGACTGAAGTTTGGTCTGGGCAACAAACCTGCCTCCAAGACCTATGGTTCCCCAATTCTCATTCCTGGGCTGGCAGCATCAGATGACCCAGGAAGCTTAAAAATATTTATTCCTGGACCCCACATCAGTCTTTCCTGATTCAGATGCAAATAAATCTTTGCAGCATTAGGGCCTTCTCATCCTTTGGAGCAAAGAGAAAGGTCAGATTCAGTTCTAATGTCCTTTCACCCATCCTTCTGCACCCCTCTCCCACATCTGGTGTCTCTTTCCTATTTACACAGGCTGCAAAAATTTATGTTCCAAGGAAGGTGCTGTATGCAGCTTTCAGAAACCAGCTGCCTCTGTGCATAATTTCAGCTGGCCCGTGAAGATTCTTTAGGAGACACAGGGTTTCATTCAAGATCTCATGCCTCTCCCAGCCACTCTCTCTGCAGAAAGCATCTACTTCTTTGGAAAATAGAGAAAAAATCAAATTTAGTATGTGGGCCAAAGCGCTGTGACTCAGGATCCCTGTTACTTTGGTTGGGGACAGGGTAGAAGGGATTTTGATATCTTACCTTCTGCTAATTGTTATTCAACTAGGAAAAGAGAAAAGGAATTAACAGGGAATGAAGGGATTGAACAAATAAATATGGCTTTCATGCAGGAAACTGAGTTGATGCCTTTTTTTAAAAAAGTGTATTTTATTGTAGTATAGTTGATTTACAATGTTGTGTTAATTTCCCCTGTACAGCAAAGTGATTCAGTTATATATATATATATATATATATATATACACATACGCATACACACACACACACACATATATATATACATACTTTTTCATATTCTTTTTCATTGTGGTTTATCACAGGATACTGAATATAATTCCCTGTGTCATACAGTAGGACCTTATTTTTAATCCATTCTATATATAATAGTTTGCATCTGCTAATCCCAAACTCCCAATCCATCCCTCCCCCACTGCCCTCTCCCTTGGCAACCACAAGTCTGTTCTCTATGTCTGTGAGTCTGTTTCTGTTTCGTAGATAAGTTCATTTGGGTCATAGTTTAGATTCCACATGTAAGTGATATTATATGGTATTTGTCTTTCTCTTTCCGACTTATTTCACTTGGTATGATAATCTTTAGGTCCATCCCTGTTGCTGCAAATGGCATTATTTCATTCTTTTTTATGGCTGAGTAGTATTCCATTGTATATATGTACCACACCTTCTTTATCCATTCACCTGTCAAGGGACATTTAGGTTGTTTCCATGTCTTGGCTATTGTGAATAGTTGATGCCTTTTTTAGAATGGCTGCTATGGAGAATCTTTGTCTCCAAATTAACCTACTTACTGAAATTTACATGCTGGTAGGCTTTAATTCTATCTTGAAATAAGTGAAGTGGAAAGACTTAAAGAGAAGCATAAATTACTGACAATCCACAGGACACAAGATCTCTTTCCCCAGGACCAGTGCTAGGATTAGAAAGTACAATTCTCATCATTTAATCTCATTATCATTTGAGGATGGTAGCAACCCCTGGCTACAGAGTCCAATTCCGTTCATTCAATTCTTCAATTTTATTCAATAAATATTTGTTAGTTACCCCATTTGTGTGTAGCATTTTTGAGGATGAATACTGTACATTTCACAAGAGTTAGGACTATCTTGTGTATGGCTATTCAGTGTCCATTAGGGTGAAGTCTAGGAACTTACATGAGAGCTCACATCACCTGGAGTCACATGGACTTGATGATTAAGTTAAGATGTCTTAACATATTGCAGAACTCCTATACCTTGTGATGGATTGATAACAAGTATTTTTCTCTCAATGCCTCTGACAAAGCTGTGGAGGCCACAATGCAATGGGTGGTTAAAGTACTGTACAATTCCCTCAAAGAGGAGCTTGCACTGCTATTGAAAGAGGGTCTTGTTCACCTTAGAGAAGCTTTCACCTAAAACCACCTTGCATGAACTTGATAATGCATTTCTCAAATGTTGTCTATTGAACTTTTCAAGACAGTTTTCAAGACAGACCTAACATATTTTCAGTATGGCACCAATTATATTCTATTTCAGAAAAAATAGAAGAGTTTAAACATCCCATTAAACAGAGTGTAGAGAGGAGTTGTAAGTGAAGGGTTAAAGATGGTATTTCTCTTTTCCTCAACTTCAAAACTGTCATGAACGAATATATAATTATCCATCACTTGGCACTGCATTAAACATATTACAATTATCTGTATCTATACATCTATATCTATTTATAAGTTGCCTCTGCCCTCTAACATGTCTCAGTCTGACAAACATGGAAGAAGAGTATTTACAACCCAGCAATATATGTAAGAGTGTTATTCAAAATTGTGGCAACCATGTGACCAGGACACCTGTCAGTCCAATCACATACTGCTGGGTGCAGGCTTGGATATAATCCTGGAATATATGGACACCAGATGCTGAGATGTGTGGAGATCAAGCTGGGAAAATGAAGTGTTCTGGGTGCATCAAAGAGGTCTCCTTGGAAAGAATGGGTCTTGAATTGGATGGTGCACAATGAGAATATGTTTCGGCAAAATGCCGAACAAAGATTGTTTCAAACAAGAAGTGGGTGCAGAGGAAGATTAAAGGGTCGGCAGCCAAGGAGTTAAACTAAGGCATCACTGGAATATAAGGAAGTGGAGAAAATTGCACTAATTGGATCTTCATTCAGGGAGAGAACTACAAATGTTTGGAAAGACTATTTTGATAAGCTGCTTGGGATGGTGGGAGGAGATTAAGGGCCTGTAAGTATGTTCATGTTCAAATAACAATACCTGGTCTTTGAATCTCCTTTTATTTTGCTGATTGGGTTACTGCTTCTAGTGGTCCTCCTCCCCATTCTTAATCTTTACCCCAGCCCCTTTGCAGAGCTCAGTTATCTTAAGTAAATATTGAACAAGTATCTAAATATTCTAAAGAATATTGGTTTGAATATGGGAGCCAATCCAGAGTGCCACACATCTCAATCTGGCCAAGATGCAGAGCTCGGACTGTATGGGAGGAAGCAGGTGGTGTGCCTGTAGTAGAACCATTTCCACTGAAGAGAGAGATACAATGGGTAGCATGGCTTGCTAGAGAGAGCACAAAATTTGCAGTCAAAGTACCTGGGCTTCAGTCTCAGCTCTGCTGCTAACTACCCATATATCTTAAGTAAGTCGAGAATGTAGATGGTTTTTTATTCATGGTAACATCATCAGGAGCTAACAGGATGCTACAGGGCCTGGAGACGTGGAATAAATATTTGTTGACTATATGAGCATATGAATGAGTAAATGAATGCTCTGAATTTTGGTTTCTTCGTCTGCAAGATTGTGATAAGATAAGATCTTCTTGAAGTAGGGTTCTTTTTCTTTTTTCTTTTTCTCTTTTCTTTCTTCCTTAGATTGAAGGAGAGAATGCACATGTATGTTAGCTCTATGGAAACCATAAAGAATCCTCTAAACTCCAATAGTTTTATAGTCAGTCTAGTGATAAAGATAGGTCAGGAGGTGTAGAGTCTGCCATGTTAATGTTGAATGTGAGTCTAAGTTGACAGGGATTCTAGAGTTATGCAACCCCTGCTTTGGTATCACAGCTATGAGGACACATACCCTGCATCCCCAAGTGAAGAGCACTGAATCTGTGTATTGGAAAATGCTACAGTTCAGTCTATGTCCTGTGAGTTTTTTCTCTTTTACTACTCACACAAGAACACTTCACTCTGGTGACCAAATGTATGGGTGTTTTCCCCACACAAAACAATTCTCCATGACATTATCTGGATGTCCTACAATTTAACTCAGTTCTGACACTGTCTTCCTGGAGATAGCATCACATCCCACAGGTTAAGGGCTCAGTGCCACAGGACTTCCCCCACCCCACTTCAGATGCCAGTTGCTAGTCCCAGGCTGTCACCTGTGCTTCTGACCCATTGGCTATAATTCAGAAGTGGCCATGCCCCCTCCTTGGGTTTGATTAATTTACTAGAGCAGCTCACAGACGCTCACCTACTTATGTTTACCAGTTTACCAGGATATGATACAGGATACAAATGAACAGCCAGATGAAGAGGTACATAGAACTAGGTCTGGAAGGATCCCAAGAGCAGGCGCTTCTATCTCCATGGAGCTGGGATATGTTACCCTTCCAGTGTGGATGTATTCATCTACCAGGAAGCTCTCTGAGTCCCACATTATTGGAACTTTTATGGAGGCATCATTGCCAGTCCTTCTCCTGTCTCAAGAAAGTGGAGGGCAGGGCTGGAAATTTTAAGCTTCTAATCATAGCTTGGTGTTTCCCAGTGACCAGCCCTCAATCAGGAGCCATCCAGAGTCGCCTCGCTAGAATAAAAGAAACTCCTATCACCCAGGAAATTACAAGGGTTTCAGGAGCTCTGTGTCAGTAACTGAAGGCAGAGATCAATACATATTTTTTCTATTATCTCACAATCTGAAACCATGACCAGTATTTTACTAGTTCATGGCAAAATGGGGAAAACAAGGTGCTATAATATATATTTTAATAAATCTACCTTTATACAAATTCGAGGACTTTGCTCTTTTTTCTGATATTATGTTCATCCTTATTTTGGTGTCAAAATATTCTTTTAAAAATAAAATTATGGCAGTAGTAGATATTTATTTTGAATGTCCTTATATATCAAATAATAAGATGGAAATTATCTATTACTCCTTTAATAATAAAATGGAAATTATCTATCATCACTCCTTTAAATTATCTATCACTCCTTAAATTGTATTCATCCAAAAAGCCCCCAAATTCAGCAACTGCTAATCCAGGAGAGTTCTGGGTGGACACACAGGAATTTGGGGCCCCTGCTTCAGTGTCATTGTCGGGTTATTCAACCCACTAAAGTTTGGCAGTCACAGAAAGAGTTAGAAATTCCACAGGTCAAAAAAAAAAAAAATCATGTAAAGCCATTTTGAAATGTTGTTCTAATGAAGCAGTAAGATACAAAAAAATTTTTTTTGAGTTTTTGTCGAGATTCTGACATCTCTTATTAACGAAGTAGGTGGCTAAGAAGTCTACACTTAAACCAAATGGACCCACCAGCTGAAATTTGAATAGATAAAATTACTTATGACAATTTCAGAGCTGGTTTAATTCACTGGGCAAAATGAGGTGCCTGTTTTAACTTGACTCTGGCATCTTCTATCTCTCTGCCTTTTCCAAGATAACTTTTATTTTATTTTATTTTTTAAATTTTATTTATTTATATATTTATTTTTGGCTGCGTTGGGTCTTTGTTGCTGTGCGCAGGCTTTCTCTAGTTGCAGTGAGTGGGGGCTACTCTTCGTTGCGATGCATGGGCTTCCCATTGCGGTGGCTTCTCTTGTTGTGGAGCACAGGCTCTAGGCACACGGGCTTCAGTAGTTGTGGCTCGTGGGCTCAGTAGTTGTGCACGAGGCATGAGGGATCTTCCTGATCCTGAACCAGGGATCGAACCCTTGTCCCCTGCATTGGCAGGCGGATTCTTAAACACTGCGTCACCAGGGAAGTCCCCAAGATAACTTTTGACCTAACTTTAAAAGACTGGTTTTGACCAAACCGAGTAGGTTTTGGCCAGATTGGTATCAAATTACATTTTGAATTTGATATCTGATTTAGTCCACAAATAAAGATCGAAGCACAAAAGAGGCTGTCAAGAATTTACAAATGGAATTACCTTTTATTGTTCTTAACAGGTTTCAATTAAGTTTAGTATGTGGGTAGAAGTTATAGAAGTATTTGTTTGCAATACTTTCTCAAACCTCTTGTCCTCAAGTCATTTTTAGGCCACTGTACTATTTCCTGCTCTTATGCCTCTTAATTTTCCTCTATGATGGTTTGTCTCTTTCTGTGAATTCTTTGATTATGAGCTCATCCCTAAAAAAGGTTTTTTGTTCTTATCCCCTCCTGAGGAGGTCCTGTGAACCTAGAGCTGCAAATTCTTTTTTTTTTTTTTTTGGCGGTACGCGGGCCTCTCACTCTTGTGGCCCCTCCCGTTGCAGAGCACAGGCTCCGGACGCGCAGGCTCAGCGGCCATGGCTCACGGGCCCAGCCGCTCCGCGGCATGTGGGATCTTCCCGGACCGGGGCACGAACCCGCGTCCCCTGCATCGGCAGGCGGACTCTCAACCACTGCGCCACCAGGGAAGCAAGCTGCAAATTGTTTACAGAGCAGTTTGACATTTGCATCTACTGAACCCTAGTGTTTTCAATGTTCCTATACTACCTTCATTTTAATTCCTTAGCTTGGGATTCTGGTGCCACACAGATAGAATAGATGTGGATTCTGATGTGCAGGTCCGCAGACCTGGATTTTCAACTTTCCTTAATTGACTCTGGCCTCCTTGAAACCCCAGACAGCAAGCTCAAAGCTTTCCTGGGCTGCCTTGTGAATTTTCACTTGTTATTTTTATATGCCCTTTTGTCACCATTGAGCTACCATTTATTAAGTGCTTATCTTGTGCCAGATCTTTTGCAGACACCATTTTATAGGGGCCTCTCTATTCTATCCACAAGGCAAATGTCAGTGTGCTCTACCCATTTTTTGCACCTCTCCTTATCAGTACTTGAAGGGGATGTTTGCTTTAGGCCATTATAACAAAAGTATTTGCTGAGAATAACTGAACTAATAATTATTTTAGAGTTAATGTGTGCAACATAACTATTTTATCTATAAATGAATAGTATATTCTGTGACTCTAATATTAACATCCATTCATTTCCCACAGGATTTAGGGAAAACCCATAGTCCAGAGTCACTGGGATCATATGTTAGACTACTTGAGTACAGATTATCCTTCTTTTTTTTTGGTCTCAGTCTATTTCTGGCCCTATTTCCATGACCCATGCTGCTCTACCTAGATCTACTGTGGATACATAACTTTAGCATCAGAGTGTGTGTGTATATGATTTGCAGAAGGCTTTCAGTTTTTCTCACTGCAATTGTTCGAAATTTAGGTCCTAAATAGAGCTAAATGACTTGCCATTTTCCAAACTTACCATTCCTCACCACAGTCTTTGTCTTTGTATGTGGAGTTCCCCTACCTGGAATCCCACAGTAACCTTTCTGCCTGACAAACACCTACACATCTTTCCAGACCAAGTTCAAATGCAGCCTCATTTGTGATGTCCACCCTTAACCTCCCAGCTAATCCACTCTTCCTCTGTGCTCCCAAAGGACCTTTGGCATCATAGTGGCTGGATTACCATTATTTGCACATAGATTTGTTTCTCCCATTAAATATGAGCCCCTTGAAAGAAGGGAGTGTGTTTATCATTTCTGTATGTTTAGCAAGCGAGAGTTCCTGTCACATAACAGGTGATCAAAAAATGATTGGGGCGTGAATGAATAAAAGTTAAAGGCTTTTTACTTCATCAACTGTATTTCTATTCTAGAATTATTTCCATCCTTTTTTTGGTGTTATATAGATATGTGTAATGTAGGGATGTGTTGATTCCACCACATCAGGGCTAATGAGTTTTACAAAATGCCTTCTACAAAACTACCTTCTGAAACTGTGGTGGGGTGGGTTTTATAGAATTTATCAATCTGGATAAAGATCCCGATTTGTCTGTGTAACAGTCTCACGCTCATGACTCATGTGTAAACTCATAAAAATTCACGTGATCCCACCCAGAGGCAAGAGCAGGAGAAATCCACGACGTATCCTATTAAGAGCCTCTGAGTTTTATAAGTGACAAGTGGTTATTCTCTTGCTGTTTTCAAGATTATATTTTTGTTTTGGATTTCAGGTTATTTTTGTTTTTTGTTTTGCGGTACACAGGCCTCTCACTGTGTGGCCTCTCCCGTTGCGGAGCACAGGCTCCAGACACGCAGCTTCAGCGGCCATGGCTCCTGGGCCCAGCCGCTCCGCGGCATGTGGGATCCTCCCAGACCGGGGAATGAACCCGTGTCCCCTGCATCAGCAGGTGGACTCTCAACCACTGCACCACCAGGGAAGCCCGGATTTCAGTATTTTTAATGTGATGTATATAACTGTGGCTCTTTTTGCATTTATTTTACTTGGAGTTTGTTGAGTTTCCTGAATGTGTAGGTTATTGAGTTTTTAAAATACATTCGGGTTATTTAAAAAAAAAAAAAAGGAGCCTCTGGGTTATACACATTATTCCTGGAAGCACTGGACCCTAGCTGTACTTCCAGTTTATAAATGCCTCATCACATTGAAAATGTTTACAGTTCTAAGACCAAGCCACTGCACATATCTCACCAGCTTTCCAGTACATGGGGGCACAATGAAAAGCTGTCAAACCAGCAGAATGATGGCCTGGAACTCTGCCATCCAGAGGTTCGGGGCATAAAGACAGACTCACAGAAATAGATTGCTAGACATGGAAGAAAGGCTTGATTTTTTTTTTTTTTTTTATTGAGGACTCCAAAGAAATTTTATTTATGTGTATTATATTTATCAATATTTACTGTATTTGAAAATTAGAAAAGAACATTAAAAATATTAATTCATTTAAAAGTAACAATAAATCCATTACTGGTTAAAATAACTAACGTATTTTTATGAAAAATAATTACATTTTCTCAAACAAAAAAATTGCTGAGAAGCATGACATTGTTTTACATATTTGAAAATCTCCTTAATGGTCAGTTTACTAGAAGAGCAGTTGGACTCTACCATCTACTTCTGCATTCTATCTGCTTGATATCACATGTCATGTAAGCCCTGGAAAACTCCACTGTACACTTGTGAGAGAACAAGTGGAAAAGGGAACGTGACTTGGACTCAAACTCTAATTAGAAAATGAAATTGGATCCTCTCTCCTCCCCAGCGAGAGAAAAATAACCCTATTGCCTCAAGGTGCTGACAGTGGAAGGGACTAATACTATATCATAGTATTGCTATGAAAATGGTTTTGAACTTGCAGATCTCAAAGGGTCTCAGTGACCTCCCAAGATCCCCAGACCACACTTTGAGAATTGCTGCCTTAACGAGATGCAGCCATACCTGACGCTATCTACTCTTACCAGTCTTGTGAGCCTACCGATATCCATTTATTTTTTCCCTTAAACTGCTGGAGTTGGGTTTCTGTTACTTGCAACTGAAAGAATTCTGATTAATACACAAATAAACCCTTCATGGTTCTTCTTCGTTTAGGAAAGCTTAGGGCAGTCTCACAGATGCAGCTTTGAATCTTTTCTCTCTTTGTATTTTCTCCCTCCTTCCTTCTAAGGCTTAATTTTTATTTTTGTTTTATAAATTCAGTGAACTGGGCAAAGCAGCAAAAGTCAGGTTCTATCTGGTTTACTTCCAGCAAACCAGAGTTTTGTGGTTCTATTTCTTTTCCAAGATATCTCATCTTGGAGATGGGCTTTCATCTTTATCAGTTAAAGGGAATAGAGGCCGACTTGGTGGCACAATTCTTGCTGGTAAGAATGAATCAAGGGACTTCCCTGGTGGCCCAGTGGTAAAGAATCTGCCTTACAATGCAGGGGACGCAGGTTCAATCCCTGATCAGGGAACTAAGATCCCACATGCTACGGGGCAACTAAGCCTGTGTGCTACAACTACTGAGCTCACGCGTCTCAACTAGAGAGACTGCATGCCACAAACTACAGAGCCCATGCGCTCTGGAACCCAAGTGCCACAACTACAGAGCCCATGCGCCCTGAAGCCTGTGCACCACAACTAGTGAAGAGAAAACCTGCACACCACAACTAGAGAGAAGCCCGTGCACCTCAACCAAGAGCCCACATGCTGCAGCTAGGACCTGATGCAGCCAAAAATAAATAAAATAAGTAAATAAATAATAAATAAATCTTAAAAAAAAAAGTGGACAGGCTGTGAGTTATGTTGTTAGTAATATAACACTTTCTACTTTGTTTTCTCTCTCTTTCTCTCTCTCTCTCTGTCTCTCTCTCTCTTTTAGAGGTTGATATTATATTCCCAGTCATTGGGCAGAATTATGATTACAATTATAATTAAACTAGTACTTTGAAGGGCCTTGAACAACTTTGCTCTGACAGCCCTCCCACCTCTGATGGCACACTGCTTGGACAGGGGACTACCTATCTAGAAAGGCAATGAGACAGCCTATGAGATGTTACTGGTTTTGGAGGCAAGAGACTGGATTTGAATCTTGACACTGTGATTTACTGTTTTATATTCTTGTCTCTCTGAACCTAAGTTATCTAATTTGTGAAGTGGGGCTAATAGAGCATTCAGTTTACGGTAAAAGTAGGCTAGGATAGCACTTCCATGGCGTCAGCAAAGAGCAAGTTGTGGCTGGGATGTTGCCGAGGTCAATGACCCCCCGAATTCAGTGACTCAGTTAAGAAGGCATGTCCCAGGGCCTCCCTGGTGGCGCAGCGGTTGAGAGTCCGCCTGCCGATGCAGGGGACACGGGTTCGTGCCCCGGTCCGGGAGGATCCCATGTGCCGTGGAGCGGCTGGGCCCGTGAGCCATGGCCGCTGAGCCTGCGCGTCCGGAGCCTGTGCTCCACAACGGGAGAGGCCACAACAGTGAGAGGCCCGCGTACCGCAAAAAAAAAAAAAAAAAAAGATAAATAAAAACAAATGTCAACAAAACAGCTTGTGTATAGAAACTATATTCATTATAGCCCCAAACTGAAAACAACCCAGATGACCATCAACAGGAGAATGGATAAACAAAATGTGGCATACCCATTCAAGGCAATACTACTCAACAATAGGAAGGAACAAACTACCAACACATGCAACAACATGGATGAATCTCAATTACATTATGTTGACTGAAAGAAGCCAGTCACAGAAGAGTACGTTCTTTGTGATTCTAGTTATGTGAAATTCTTGTATAAGCAAAACTAATCTACAGGGGGAGAAATCAGAATCGTGGTTGCTACTGTTGGTAGGTGTGGGCTAAGAAATGGCAAGAGAAAGCTTTCTTGAGTGACGGGAACATTCTCTACCTTGACCGGACTGGTGGCTACACAGGCGTATTTATTTGTCAAAACTCAGAGAGGCACTCTATAATATATATTTTTAAAACAGAGAATCAGTTCAAAAGAGGAAATAGAACCACTGTGCTTTGTTCAGAACACACT
Source organism: Phocoena sinus (assembly GCF_008692025.1). Classification (NCBI taxonomy): domain Eukaryota; kingdom Metazoa; phylum Chordata; class Mammalia; order Artiodactyla; family Phocoenidae; genus Phocoena; species Phocoena sinus. The sequence continues at coordinate 38,013,956 of NC_045779.1, forward strand.
TTAGTACATTTTAATAGCATTACTTTTTTTTTTTTTTTTTTTTCTGGTACGCGGGCCTCTCACTGTTGTGGCCCCTCCCGTTGCAGAGCACAGGCTCCAGATGCGCAGGCTCAGTGGCCATGGCTCACGGGCCCAGCTGCTCCGCGGCATGTGGGATCTTCCCGGACCGGGGCACGAACCGGCGTCCCCTGCGTCGGCAGGCTGACTCTCAACCACTGCGCCACCAGGGAAGCCCTTTAGTACATTTTAAAAACAACAATAAATCAAAGTACGTTCAGATATGGGTCACCAGGAGGAAGAAGGGTCAGGAAGTGATGATGCAATGACAAAGGTGAGGAACAGGGGAGATGCAGGCTGGAGAGAAGGCAAGTGGGGAGTGTTGTGTCCTTCTATTCATTCATTGGGAGGGCAGTTGTGTGGTTAAATGCGTGTAGTTATTCACTGAAACTCCAGAGGGCATAACCAGGACCGACGGGTAAAAGTTAAAAAAAGGAAAAAAGTTAAAAAGAGGAAGATCCTTCTAGATACCAGACAATGGGGCTGCAGAGCAAAGCAAAACTTGGACAGTCATCAGGAAGCTGCCACAGAGCCCGGACAAGAGGTGGTGAAGGCCTGGACCACACATGCTATGGGGATGGAGAGGATGTAAAGGGAGAGTGGGTTTGAGAAGTGTCAGGAAGTACAGCTGACGTGACACGTGTGTGTGTATGTGTGTGTGGTATACAAGGGAGAACAATAAATTAAGAATGACTCTCACATTTTGCCTAAGAAGACACTGTTGGTATTAGTTATGTGTCATAAGATCTTATGAATCATGAAATTGTTTTAAAAGGTTAGACCTTAAAATTGTGCAACTGTGCCTGACTAAGCGATTGAAATGGATTTTTTTAAAAATGTGACTGAGTCACAGAGCTATTGGAAACAGGAACCAGAAGCCAAACTACCCACCTGTCTGACCTTTCAAAGTAACAAGGTAAGCTGGCCATTCAAGCCCCATCGCACCACCCTATTTTCAGTTTCCTGAACTTACTTCTCTGATATTTTGTAGTTTATATTGTCTGTCTCTGTCCACTAGAATATAAGCTTCTTAAGAGCAAGGATGCTGTGGTCTTACTCACTACTGCATGCCCAGCTCCTAGCACACTGCCTGTCACAGAGGTGCTCAGTCAATACCTGATGCTTGAAGGGAGGTTTCAGGCAGAGCTTATCTGGTGATGGCTGCCCGGTGGGTGGGTATGAAGAACTGCAGAAACACATGCCAGAGTACGCCAGCCATTCACAGATGCTGTGGCGGGCATTCCAGATGTTTGTTTCTTTAAGTCTAATGCTCTCCCGATACCTCTGCAGCACTTATACCTCGCGCCAGTGCAGATCCCATGAGCCCCACACCTTGCTCCAGCTGCCACTACTCAAACAGCTTCCAGACAGGACTCCAAGCAAACTAATACTGCAAACACACTTGTCCTTTCCTGCCTGGGTTTCTCTGATGCCAGCGTGTGAGATCCTACAGGAACCTGCAGGACACTCATAAGTGTGCAGTTCAGAAATGCGAGCATGATGGAGCCACCCTTCATCAAACAGGGACAGGTATCAATGCACAAATATTTCCCCCTATTGTAATTGGGGCTGGTAGCTCCGAGATGACACATTGCAGGAGGCTCCTCAGAAAGTTCAGGCAAGATCAAGCAGTAGTCACCTGTTGCAGGGGCCAACTTGATAACGCATGCTTACGTTGGCTTTCCCTCTTCCCTGGTTCCTAGTTCCACTCCACCCTTCTTCACTCCTCCCTGGAATCAGTTCCCAAATGATAACCGACCTGCACATGTGCATTTGTCTCAGGCTCTGCTTTCTGGGTGACCCAGGCTAAGACAACAATCTAATTTTCATATCCTCGAATCTGACAGTGTTTTCTTGGTTCAGGAAAACCACCTGTATATAGGTCAGACACCTCTGGCAACAAGAAGGACACATTAAAATCCTCCCATGTCCTTTAACTCCCTGGTCCCCTGAAGTTCTGGGGCAAAGTGAGGATGAGCACATGGTCCTCATGTAAAGGCAGCATTCCAAGGCCTCACCAGTTACGGTCTAAGGGGCAGTGGCAAACCCTCCCTGAGAAGAGCACCTAACGGCAGAAGCCATCTTCAGATGTGAAAGGCGAGCGCGAGGCTAGCTTGGCAGCTGACTGGAAGCACACTGACGGGCTGAACAAGCAGTAGCAAGGAGATTTCTCAACTTCCAATGCAGTTGAAACCAAGGGTAACCATTAGTCAAATCCATTTCACCTGCCTTCGCTAATCAAGTTTTTTTTAAGACTTGCGTGGACTTGCGTGTTCTCCAAGTGGAGCGTAGCCTAAGCGATAAATGTTTGCCTGAACTGTTTTCCAGGAACTTGGAGTTAGCTGTGCCTAGTTCAGGCAGAGCTTGTTAAGACTGGTTAGGACCACCAACCCTCCAACTGGGCATACACAAGTGTCCACCGGGTGACCTTTTGATGTCAGAGGACTGAAAACTCCACCCTCAGATGGCGTTAAGTGCCTCCATTTTTGAATGTGCAGAGGTCTGTAGCTTAGTTACACCCACGCAGAATGACGATTACTGTACCTTTTTCCAATTACCTTTCCCTATGCTCCCTCTGCTTCTGTATTCTTCATCCCATAAATACCCAAGCCCCTTGCCTTTGCGGAGGCAGATCTAAGACTTGTTCTCCTGTCTCCCGACTTGGCCACCTTGCAAATAAACCCTCTCTTTGCTGCGTTTTTGCTTGCGCTGTGTAGGTTAAAACAAAACTGGTTCGGTAACAGTGCTGCATACCCATACCAACTACTGAGATCATTGATGGGGGCAGAGAGGCTCTGGGCTGGGGACAAAGGACAAATAGTAACAGCAAAGTTTCTTCATCTCTGGTGGGATCTGTATCTCATCCCCTGGCCTTTTTTTAAAACAATTGAGCTAAAATTCACATAACACAAAATTAACTGTTTTAAAGTGTACAGTTCAGTGGCATTTAGTACATTCACATGTTGTGCAACGATCGCTTCTACCTAGTTCCAAATAATTTTCGTCACCCTAAAAGGAAATTTTATACCCAGTAAAACCGCCCCCTTCCCAGGCGCTGGCTATCATTAACCTGCTTCCTGTCTCTATGGACTTACCATATCCTGGATATTTCATATAAGTGGAATCATACAATATGTGTGACATTTTGATTGTCTAGTCATCATCTGATGGGCATTTGAGTTGTTCCCACTTTTTGGCCATTGTGATTAAGGCTGCTATGATCGTTTGTGTACAAGTGTGTGTTTGAGTCCCCGTGGTCAAGTCTTCCAGCGTGTAGCTAGGAGTGGAATCGCTGCCCATCCATTTTCATGAGGGCTTCTTTTACCAGTGCGCCAGTTTGAGTCCCAGAGATTCTATCTGCCAGTTGGTTTCCAGAGGAAATTGATAACCACTTTACACGAAACATCTGTGAAAGGATTTAAGATGACCACATAACTACAGTCATCCCCAGTATTCGTGGAGGATTGGTTCCAGGGCCCCGCCATGCTCAAGTCCCTTATACAAAATGGTATCGTACAGTGAGTGCTCTGGATCTATGGGTTCGGCATCCGTGGATAGGGAGAGCTGACTGTACATCCACTTGGCCAAAGCTGAAGAAGCTGGCTTCTGGGGATATCTGAGGGAGCTGACCTAAGTGCTTCCCTTGTCTCCCTTTTCTTCACAGTAAGGATCTCAGCCTTACTGTGAACTTACTTGGATGGGTCGGTGAATTTGGCTGTGGGTGAGCGCCGTGTGTGTGTCTTGTCTTTGAGCACAAAAGCTGGATTTAGGTACATCTATGAAATCATTTCAGAAAAGCAAGCAAGCAGTGTCCCTGTACCCTTATTTCCACATTCCCTTGTGGGAAGTCCTTCAGCTGGGTGACTGGTTATTTATACTGGTTATCATGTAAGCACTATCTGGAACAAATTTTGAAAAATAGAAAAACGGGGGGAGAAATAGAAAGGATTTGATATTACGAAGCTTAAGGTCAGTTCTCTGAATGAAAACAAACTACCTGTACTGTGACAATCTGGGTTGGAGTTGAAGGCTTTCCATTTTCCACGCTGTGAATGCCCTGTAGACTTAATTCAGAAACATCTCACTGTGGCAGTTTTAAGACATTAAGTCACCATTGGCTTTGATTAGTAGCAATTCTAAGAAATGAAAACTGTTTTAAACAAGAAATGTCCTGGAGTTCTCTTTTGGCAAACTGTTCTGTTTTGGAAAGTTAAGCACGTGTCTGAGTATATATGTTAGTGGGGGAAGAATCTGTGGTCAAGATTGAGACAAGAAACGCTAATAGGGACAGACAATGTATTAAAATATTTGTGACTGGTCAGGTCTCGGTCCCTCACAGCTTGACCTTTTAATTCAATTCAAGAGCTGTTACTTCTGAGGTGTGTAGAGGTGTCCAAGTGCCTCTGCAAGAGTGAGGCTTCTCACTTTCTTGCCTTGGTGTCTCTGCTACTTTGAGAACTCAGAACACTCCCCTCTCAGATTTTCCACCGTGGAGGTCACTGACAATGGAGTGATTAAACAGAGGCAGGATCGCTGAGGTATTTAAGTTTCTGTTCATAAGTCTCTGTGGGAACCTTGCACAGGCCCTGCTTTAATTATTTTCTTTCAGAGCCCCAAGGTCGACAGGAGCAACCCTTTGGCAGCAGCCTGCTGTTTTGATTTTAACTCTCCTCTTCATCAGTCTGATAAAGTGTTTTAACTGGTAACGGTTTTCATAAGAAAGCTGAATTTGCATCTTGGAGTTTCATACGTATTTCAGTACTGTATGCAGAAGGAAAACTGCAAGGAGGTATGGAGAATTTTAGCATTAAGAATTGAGAAAAAAACAATTAGCCAACATTCCTAGGAAAACTCCAAGTTCTAAGTTCTACGGTTCCAGCAAAGCTTCCTTTCCCACCTCATCTCCACAAAAATAGTGTTCCCATAGCAGCTAATAGCTATCGCTCCTTCACTTACTTGGCACTGTGCGGTATAATCCTCTCTCAAATCTTATGATGCGTGTTATAAACTCTGCTTCACGGATGAAAGAATTGACGCTTAGGAGCAAGCAGGAGCATGAAATCAAAAGTAAACAGAAATAAGTTCAAATCCTGTCTCCACCTCCATCAAGGTACTTGATCTCTCTTTGCTTAGTTTCTACATCTATAAAAAGGAGCCAATAAAACCTTAGTAACGAGGTCTTACGGTTGCTGAGAGGATTAAATGAGTGTATAAATGCATTTAACTTAGCAGGAACATTCAAAAAGGGGTCCTTCAGCTCCCTCTGCCATGACAGGTTTTAAATCCCTGGCTTCTGTTCTTGGAATGGCCTCCCACCTGTAAGTGTCCGTTAAAGTGAGGCTATAAAATTGAGCTCATCCAACCACCCACCATTTCACTGGAAAATTTTCATAAAACTGTTTTCTCTTTGCTGAAATAGAGATAAGAATAGTTTCAATCTCATAGGGATGTCACGAGGAAAAAGCGAAGTAATAAGCACAGGGCCTGGCACCATGATATTTAGTGTGTTTTATTAACTACTATTATTATTACTAAATTACATACGATTTAATATCTATTATTATTTTTACTATCATTTAACCTTTAAAATCTATACTAATTTCCTTGTCCTTCTACCCTTATCAAGGAGAGAAAAAAAATGATCTGTCCCTACTTTTCGTAAGAAGAATTTATACAAATAATTATTCTTCAACCATATCTATTTATTTTCCATTTTCAGACTTGACATTGACCTAGCTGTGCCACGTACGTTGCAGTCCAGGTACTAGAGGGCAAAGCATCCTGGAATGGCATCAGGAGACCTATGTTCTAATCTCCAACAGCACTAATTTACTGTGTGACCTTGGGCAAGTCACTTGACCTTTCTGTGCTTTGGTTTCCTCCTCTGTTAAACAAGAGACTGGACTGAAGTCTCTTTTAGCACAAAGATTGCATGTTTACAACTCTTCATGTGTGTAGATATATATGAGTATTATCTCTGCATCATGATTATTTTTATTATTTAAACCTGCTTTGTAACTAGCTCATTTAAGCCTTTATTTCTATTTTCCTATGAGATAATGCACAGAGTTCTGCAGGAGGTAAACAGCAGAGACAGAACTAGGAAGTACAGACCTTGGCCTTCAGCCTCTGGTTTAGCTCAGACCTAATATTCCACTATAGAACTCACCAGAGCTGTGGGAAACTAGAAGAGAGCGGTGTGAGGCATACTGTCACCTTTTTCAGTTCTCAAGGATGCTCTTATCATTCTTTTTATCCAAATGTCTCTGCTTTTCTTTGCTTTGGACATTTTTCAAATACATCTAAAAATTTTTCAAAAAATATTATCAATAGTTCTTAAAGATATATTTCTTACCTTACACACACGTTTATGAAGGTGAAAAAATTGTTAAATTCTGTTTGGCTCGTAGAGGTATAACATTTGATACCTTCAGTACCTTTAAAATGCTTAAATTTAGAAGCCACAAAATATTCTTCCCCTGTGACTGAGAGTCCAGGTTTCCCTTTTAGTACTTCATGCTTAGATTTTTGGAAGCCTGATAACTCTCTCTCATCACTATGATATTAGCAAAGCCTTAAAAGGTTGACCAAAGGCTTTTTAGATTTGATGGAGTTTGGAGTAAAAGCAGAATTAATAGTTAAGAAAAGAAACTGATTCCTCACAATCCATCTTATCCCAAGACGAATTTCTTCTGGCGGAGACATTTTGAATGATTTTGTAATATCTTACAGTTCCTGGAATGGACAGGTGCTACACAGATGGGAAGACCTGTGGGCTCATGGAGATAACATGAACATCTCTGCTGTTGCCAGCCTTGGGTGAGGCTAGTCCTTCTGGAGCCACTGATCGGTCGCATGAACGTAACACTGCCCTCCTCCTAAGGGCTCGGGACAGACTTGTACTGAGCACATTTCCTTCCTTTTCTTAATTTTATGTAATAGTGATGTACCCCAAATACAGCACAATACCAACTGGCATTTTACCACATGATTTTTGGCTGTATATGTATAAACACATTTTATGTTAATAGTTACACAGTTTTAAATGTATATTATAAAACACTGAGCCCTTTGAGGTTGGCTCTATTGTAATTCCCACTTTTTTTTTTTTTGCGGTACCCGGGCCTCTCACTGTTGTGGCCTCTCCCGGTGCGGAGCACAGGCTCCGGACGCGCAGGCTCAGCGGCCATGGCTCACGGGCCCAGCCGCTCCGCGGCATGTGGGATCTTCCCGGACCGGGACGCGAACCCGTGTCCCCAGCATCGGCAGGCGGACTCTCAACCACTGCGCCACCAGGGAAGCCCTGTAATTCCCACTTTACAGATGAGAAGGCTCAGGCACAGAGCCGTTAGGTGACCAGAGCACGGTACTCAGCTGGACAGCACCAGAGCTGGGATTCAAACCCAAGCAGTCTGGCTCCAGAGGCTGACTCTTACCACTGTAGCTTACTTGAATAAATATATAAGCAGGGAATTATTACAGTAAAATGATGAGATACACAGCACTCTCAAGATTTACTTATTTCTATTACTTCTAAACAATAATTATTATTGTTCATACATCTGTGAATCTGCTGAGGGTTGGTTGACCTTGACTGGGCTCAGCTGGGCGGCTCTGCTCCATGAGAGACAGCAGCTGACCATCCACTTCTCCCCGTGGGAACCAACATTACCAGTTTCTTGGGTATCTTTCCATATATATCTTGTGCATAAACAGGTTAAAAAAGAATCCCCCCTTTAAACACAGTTGTGGTATATTTTACACACTGTTCTGTATCTTGAAGATGCTTGGTTTTAAGGGAGAATTATGGAAAACAATACAGAGGTTCCTCAAAAAACTAAAAACAGAACTGCCTTATGATGCAACCATCCCAATTCTGGGTAAATATTCAAAGGAAGTGAAACCGGGATCTCGAAGAGACATCTGTTCTCTTATGTTCATTGCAGCATTGTTTACAATAGCCAAGATACAAAAACAACATAAACGTCCATCAAACAGTGAACAGGTAAAGAAAGTATGGTGCATATATATACGATGGAATATTATTCAGCCTTAAAAAAAGAAGGGAAATTCTGGGAATTCCCTGGCTGTTCATTGGCTAGGACTCCGCACTTCCACAGCAGGGGACACGGGTTCGATCCCTGGCTGGGAAACTAAGATCCTATAAGCCGCGAGGCATGGCCAAAAAACTAAAATGAAGAAGGAAAATTCTATCATTTGTAACAGCATAGATGAACTGAGAGAACATTATGCTAATTAAAATAAGCCAGATGCAGAAATACAAATGCTGCGTGATCTCACTTATATGTGGAATCTAAAAATGTCAAACTCATGGGAATAGAAGAGCAGGGCCTGGGGGAGGGAGAAATGGGGAGATGGTCAAGGGGAACCAAGTTTCAGTTATCAGATGAATAAATTCTGGAGATCTAATGTACAACGACGTGACTGTAGTAAGCTACTGGTATTGTATACTTGAAATTTGCTAAGAAGGTAGATCTTGTGTTATCAACAAACAGGCACAAACACACACACACACAACCCCCACCCCTCCTCCACCACCAAAACAGAGACATGTGTTGTGGCCAGCGGAATTCTAATTCAGGTCTGAAATGGGGCCCTGGATGTGTATTTTTTTTAAGTTCCTTCCGATGATCCTGTTGCTTGAATTAATTTGAGAATCATTTCCTATTGACAACACAGCAAAAATGATCCAAAGCAGGAAGTCAGAACAAAATGTTTCTACGTATTAAAATCTATCTCATAACGAATTAATAATTTAATTAATTAAAAGAAAGGAGAATGATAGGACCGTAACCAGAAGAGAATGAACTCTCTGACGATGGTTGTGCCCTTTTCTTTGATTTTTCTTTTCTTTTTTTTTCTTTTTTTTTTTTTTTGCGGTACGCTGGCCTCTCACTGTTGTGGTCTCTCCCGTTGCGGAGCACAGGCTCCAGACACACAGGCTCAGTGGCCATGGCTCATGGGTCAAGCCGCTCTGCGGCATGTGGGATCCTCCCGGACCGGAACACGAACCCGTGTCCCCTGCATCGGCAGGCGGACTCTCAACCACTGCGCCAACAGGGAAGCCCTCTTTGATTTTTCTAATCCTGGAGACTCTTCAGCATGTTTGGATGTCCAGAGGAGAAAGCCAGGGAAGTCAACTTGGAGAAGGAAGCAGGGGTGGTAGTGCAGAGATCAGAGAACTGGGGGTCAGGCAGACCCCTGCCATAGGCTAGTTTTGAGATCTAGAGAAAGTTACCTCACTTTCTGTGCCTGTTTTCGCATCCATTGAATGGGGTAATAACACCTGAGTGGGCTAGTTTGAACATTAGAGTTTAGATAAGAGAAGGAATAGAATGTGTTTAGTCTATGCCAAACCTATAGTCAGCTGCAAATGAGTTGTGGACTTGAACAGACTCCTGTCTGTGCCCCTTTGCCCTACTCGAGCTTGTTATTGGGTAACAGGTAATTATTCATTCTGTGGTGCTGAGATTAAAAATCTTACGAGAATTAGTCACTATTTACTCTTGTCTGTTTTTTCCATATTGCTTCTGTTCTTCAAAAAGAGTAAAAGGTGGGGGCTTCCCTGGTGCGCAGTGGTTGTGAGTCCGCCTGCCGGTGCAGGGGACACGGGTTTGTCCGGGAAGATCCCACATACCGCGGAGCGGCTGGGCCCGTGAGCCATGGCTGCTGAGCCTGTGCGTCGGGAGCCTGTGCTCCGCAACGGGAGAGGCCACAACAGTGAGAGGCCTGCGTACTGCAAAAAAAAAAAAAAAAAAAAAAAGAGTAAAAGGTAAAAATACACATCTGAGGGTTTCACATAGTAGTTGCTGTGAAAAATTAATAAACAGAAACCTTAGTTTATAGAGTTGGGAGACCAGAAGAGAGAGCTGTCCTGTCCTGCGACCACAGCAGAGCCAGACAGGAAGAAGCAAGCCTCCTCTTTCCTGGCAACGACTCAGCCAATGAAAAGCCATGGACACTTGGTTTACTCTAGCCCTCCCAATTTCCTTTTCCCCTCTATAAATGTGCTCTCCTACCCTTGCATTGAAAGGACTTGCACGCGGCTCACCATAGTTGTGAGCTCCATGTTGCTTTTCTTTTCTCTTTTTGTTATTTTTCAATTCTCTGCTGATCCAGAACAAACCCGTTTTTTGGCTGGAGAAATAAGTGGTGGGTCAACATTGCAAATTCCAAATCCATACTTTTGCCAACTATGGCATGAGCCTAGTGTTTTGCTCACGTTAAAATCATTTCTGTGACCGTTTTAGTTCATGAGCTTATTCTCAGAACGTACTGCCTTGGAGCATGGACTTTGCCTCTGACACCCTGTTCAGCAAAGTAGGTCAAAAGTAATTTAAGGTGGCAAATAAGGCATGGCTCAAATATTGGGGGAATGAGGGTTTTCAGAATGTCTTGGCTGATCAGATCAAAGTGTTCTGTATTCTTTGTCCGTCTCTGCCCTGCCCCTGGGCTAGGAAATGTGCTGGTCACACAGCCTGTGGGGAGTGGAGGAATGAACTTTGCCACCGTCTCTTATTTTCCAGGGCAGACATGCAGATATCTGAAAATGCCCAACGTGATGGGTGTGCTCCCAGGTGCCGGCAGTGCAACCAGGCCCAAGGAATGGGAGCTTCAAAAGCCAACTGACAACAAGCAAAGATGTCTAATGGTGACCAAGCATTTGTAGCCCACCTGGCTTCACCCTCTGGGAGGATGGAGTGTGCATTGAGGTGCTTTTAGCAGAACAACCGAGCCTGTCATATCCAGGAAAATGTTCCTTTGTGTCATTTCCCCTGTGTCTCATTTTAGAGAAGAGAATTGGATTCAACCTTTGTGACCCTCATGTTTTATCCTTACAACGTCTGTTCTAGAGGTATTGCTCATTGCCAATTTAAGAGTTTAGGAGACAGCACTAAGACTTTTTTGGGGGGGAATACATCTTAGCAAGAAGTGATGTGACAGTAACACAGCAACAGGTCCAATTGATTAAATTACCCACGGAAATCTCCCACTGGCATCAGGAAGGTATTTGTACCACACTCAGAGTGGAGTGTGAGTCACTCTGAGTCATGGACATATAACCTCATAGAATTCCTCCGTTTGGGATCACATTATCTTATTAACAAGAAAGGTGTTTTTCTGAGTGTGTTTCTCTCTCGATGGCTCCCAATCATCCCAGACGAAAAAATGTAGTCATAGTGTAGATTATATAAAGTGGCAAGTTATTTGAAAATGTACGTGCCCTTTGCTTTCAAATAGTGCTCTTTTTGGAGGGGTGGGGGCTGTTTGCCCTGTCAGAACAAAGAGCATTCCAGACGGAGGAAATCTCTAGAGCAAATGATCTAAAGTGAGGATGAATTTGGCAAGTATGAGAAATCATAACAGGGTCAATATGGCCACAGTGGAATGGACGAGGGAGAGGATGGACTAGGCATGGTTGCCAAGGTAGGTGAGGGCACGATCCTGCCAGGGTAGGAACAATGGTTACAGGGGGTAAGAAAAAAAACAGGGAGATGATGATAGAAGTCCAAAATAAGATACAAGGGATTGGATTAGGGTGGTAGGAGTGGAGATGGAAAGAGGGGAGTGGACTGAGGTAGGATTTGAGATGCAGTTGACAGAATGGGCTATGGATTAGACTATGGTGGTGGGGAAGGGGGCCATGGGGAGGGGAAGAGGGCTGCAAAGAAAAAATAATCAAAGATATTGTTAGACCCAAACGGTCTACGAGGGATTCCAACTCGCCCAAGAACCGCCAAGAGTCGAGAGCCGCTGCAACACGCAAGAGGTTTATTAGGAGCCGATGCACCGGGGTTCCCTGAACCTCACGCAGGAGGCCGATGGGGAACCCCTAAAAGCGGAATCACATACTTTTTATAGGTTTATTTACTCATAGGGCGGGTATATTCTCACAATGATTGGGTAAATGTGGTGACTTATGAATTCATTGGCTTAGGAACTTTTGTCCCACCTTCTGGCCGTTATAGTTGTCTGTTCATTGTGGCGGTTAGGGCGTATACCTGTTACGGGCAACTGGAAAATTACCCGCTGTCTGGCAAGTCCCCGTCAACTGAAAAACTCCAAGAATTGGTTTCGATAGGGAGAAGGAGTGGCGCACGATAGGGAGAAGAATTGGTTTCGATAGGGAGAAGGAGTGGCGCAAGATAGGGAGAAGAATTGGTTTACGGGAACAAGTGAGGGGGTGGAAAGTCCCTAAAGGCCCCACATTCCCCCCCTTTTTTTTTTGTAACTAATTTCAATCATGGAATTTCAGTTTCTTTTTGCGAGTTTTGGTATTGTTGCCTTAGCATTAAAACTTGTACCGTACTAATGCGTTCTCTAATAAAGGCTATCAGGCGATTCAGAATGCATGGTCCAAAAGTTAAGAGCAACAATAAAATAATGAGGGGCCCTAACAAGGTGGAAACTAAAGTAGTAAGCCAGGGAGATTTATCAAACCACGATTGAAACCATCCTTTTTGATTTTTCCTTTCCTGTTGTCTTTTGTCCAGGCGCTCCCTAAGTTTGTCCATAGTTTTGGTAATAGCCCCAGAATGATCAATATAAAAACAGCATTCTTCTTTTAGTGCAGCACATAGTTCGCCCTCCTTAAGGAACAGCAGATCTAATCCCCTCCTGTTTTGCATTACCACCTCTGAAAGCGAGGTGAGGGATTCTTTTAACTGAGTTATGGAACTTTCTGTTTGTTTGTTTGTTTGTTTGTTTTGTGGTAGCGAGCGGGCCTCTCACTGTGTGGCCTCTCCCGCTGCAGAGCACAGGCTCCAGACGCGAAGGCTCAGCAGCTCAGCGGCCATGACCCAGCTGCTCCGTGGCATGTGGGATCTTCCCGGCCCGGGGCATGAACCCGTGTCCCCTGCATCAGCAGGCGGACTCTCAACCACTGCACCACCAGGGAAGCCCGTTATGGAACTTTCTAATGCCCGGAGGTCAACATCTACAGCTTGCCTTAAGGCATCATAATAGTGGGGTTGTTGGATGAGGGCTGTTGTACCCGTTCCTACCCCGGCTGCCATTCCTAGTCCTAGGAGTACAGCCAGGGTGAGTGTTATGGGTTCCCTCTTAAACCTTCCTCTGCCCTCATATTCATCTAGAAAGGATGAATCTGAATGATAAATGAGTCTGGGGACCAGCTGAACTAACACACAAAAATCGGTTGAAGCTTTAAGGACCTCTAAAGAAATGCAGGGGGTCAATCCTGTGTTACATGCCCACCATCCATCCGGAGGAGGGAGGAGATACCCTGAGCCCTGTGGGAGGCTTAAATTGGTACAAAGATGTCGGTGGGACGAGGGGGGCGTTCCTACACATGTACCGTTTCCTAATACTGAGGCCAGGGTCAATTTACTATTTCCTTCTTGTTTCCATCGACATTGATCTGGAGTGTTAACATTATTATAATTAGAATTATATCCTATAGCATCATAATAAGGGGGAGGAGCAGCATAGCAAAGCCAACATGATTTGGTAGCCTCCGGGTTTGTGGCATTTAAAACCTCAAAAGCCGCCTGGACCAATGAGAGCATTCGGTCCCGGGGGGTCTTGGGCTTGATTGTTATTCCTTTTGGCTCAGAAGTTTGGTTTCTTATCTCTGGTAACGCTGTGGGAGGGGCCAAAGGTAGCAAAGAGTGCCCTATCTCAGGGTTGGGGCCTATAGGAACTGGAATAGGGGTTTCAATTTTTAGTTTGATGGTCATTAGTAATCCATCATCATATCCTTCTTTATAAAACCTGATTCCCCATGAATGGCCATTTATCCAGTTTTTTTATCTTTTTTCCTGGTTCACTAAAAGAAATCTTAAGGGGATGGCACCATTTAGTACATTCAGGCCTATAAGTTAAGGGGTTGGTTGGGTGTGTATAATTGGCTGTCACCTTAATAAAGTCCCAGCCAGAGGTGGGCTTCCAATAGGTGTCTCCTGTGGTTTCATATCCCCAGCTTTTGTAATAAAAGTTTTCAGTTCCTCCATATTTATAATTAAGGGACCTGTGGCGATGGAACCCGGGGCATATGTAGAAAGCAGGAGCTCTGAGCCCAGTCCTCCGAATCCCGTTTTTGCAACCCTTTCCGGAGGAATCAGCTCTAGTTGATAAAATTTTTGGAACATTATGTTGATCATAATAGTCTTCTAAATCCCAACCGGGAGCCCCTATGGCCAGTTTACAAACATCAGGAAAAAGGTTTGGCCACCAGGTCCATGGGGGAGCGATATTGCTAACAGACCATATTACATCTCCAGTCTGGGAAATTACCTGCCAGGTTAAACGCTGGGGCAGGTGAGGACTAAAATTACTCACAGTCAGTAGGGGTAACAAGTTAAAGTTATAAATCTGATGATCGCAGAAGCTTGAGCTTGAGCGGGTTGCTGGTCTTTTGGGCTTCGCCATTCCGATGTTGCAGATGCTGGTGCGGCCTTCACGTGTGAAGCGTGGATCCACGCAGCGATGCCGTCTACCTTTATAGCCGTGGGGGTGGTGAGCAGGACGATGTATGGTCCTTTCCACCGAGGCTCTAGAGTCTGGGTTCGGTGCCGACGGACGTACACGGAATCTCCGACTTGGAAGGGATGAGCCTCTGCTGGTGTTCCTGGTCGGTAAGCCTCTGCCAGCTGGGACCACACCTCCTTTTGGACCAACTGGAGTCCCAACAGCCTAGCATATAAGTCAGTGTTATTCTGACAGTCAGGACTTAATATTTTCCTTAGCGTAAAAAGAGGAGGTGGGGCCCCGTATAGTATTTCAAATGGAGTAAGATAATAGAGGGAGGGGGTATTTCTAGCCCGGAACAGGGCTAAGGGAAGGAGCACCGTCCAATCTGTACCGCCAGTCTCTATGGACAATTTAGTTAGGGTCTCTTTTAGAGTTCTATTCATTCTCTCTACCTGTCCTGAACTCTGGGGTCTATAGGCACAATGTAATTTCCAATCAGTCCCCAGGTATTTGGCCACACCCTGACTTACCTGGGCGACGAAGGCGGGACCATTATCTGATCCTATTACCTTTGGTGCCCCGAACCGGGGGAAAATTTCTTTTAAGATCTTTTTGGCCACCACAGTAGCTGTCTCCTTCGTCGGGAAAGCTTCTACCCATCCTGAGAAGGTATCTATAAAAACTAGAAGATACCTGTTACCGTACCTTCCAGGGCGTATTTCAGTGAAGTCGACCTCCCAATAGGCTCCTGGGCGGTCTCCTCTGAGCCTTTTTCCGACCTCAAGTTTTCCTTTATGGGAGTTTACCTGTTGGCATGGAATGCACTCTCGTGCAATCTGCTCAGCTAATTTAGTTAGTCCAGGGGTATCATAACCTGTCTTGTGTAGTAGGGACATCATCTTTTTGGTTCCCAAGTGTGTCCATCTGTGATCTGTTGTAGCATGGATTTTGCTTGTTGAGGAGATAATGTTCCTTTAGTTATGGCTGGGGTACTTGTTCCCCTATCATTTGGTTTCCCAGGACTCTCATCTGATAGTTCTAGTATGATTTCCCATAGAGCCACTTCTCGTGCCACCCTATCTGCCATGTTGTTGCCTCTTGTCACCGGGGTATTGTCCTTCTGTTGTCCGGGGCAATGAATGATGCTGACTTTAGTGGGGAGCATGAGGGCAGCTAGCAGTGCCACTATTTCTTCTTTGTTTTTAATTTCTTTGCCCGCCGAGGTGAGCAACCCTCTTTGTTGGTAAATGGCCCCATGGACCTGGGCGGTAGCAAATGCGTATCTACTGTCCGTATAGATGTTTACCTTTTTGTTTTCTGCTAGTTCCAATGCTCTAGTCATGGCGATTAGTTCAGCCCGTTGGGCCGATGTCCCTTGCGGTAATGTGGCTGCCCAGATGACCTCTTTCCCGTCTACCACGGCTGCTCCCGCCCGACGCTTACCTTCCTCTAGGAAACTGCTTCTGTCAGTAAACCAGGTAACGTCGGCGTTGGGGAGGGGCTGATCCATCAAGTCTGGTCTGCTACGGTGTGCTGCAGCCAGTACTTCCTGACAATCATGGATGACGGTAGTGCTTTCCAGGTCAGGGTCGCGTAGCAAGGTGGCCGGGTTGAGTCCTGTGGCTGAGGTAAACTTAATACGATCTGAGTTTAACAGCAGGGCTTGGTAATGAGTCATCCTGGCATTTGTTAGCCATCTGTCGGGTGGCTGGCGAATTACACTTTCTAATGCATGGGGGGCTGTTATCGTTAGGTTCTGCCCCAAAGTCAGTTTGTCAGCATCTTTGACCAAAGCGGCCACCGCGGCGATTATTTTTAAACAGGCGGGCCATCCTGCTGCCACAGGATCCAATTTCTTTGATAGGTACGCAACCGGGCGATTCCAGGGGCCCAGTTTCTGAGTTAGTAATACCTTTGCAATACCTTTATTCTCGGCCACGTACAGATGAAAAGGCTTAGTGATCCTTCCCCCGTTCCTTTTTTAGGGCATTCTCTTGCCCAATGACCTTTTTCTTTACGGTAGGCACATTGGTCCTTGTCTAATGGCCGCCTTCTATCCGTTGTTCGCCTTCCTGGTCTATTTCTGTCTCTACTGTTTCCTCCTCTCTGACTACAGTGGCCAGTATCTTACTCAAATGTCTTTCTTGCCTCTTATCTCATCTTACCTCACGAGCCTCTTGTTCCTTCTGCTTTCTTTCTTCTCTTTCTTCTTCTGTCCTCCCTCTTATTATATACCTTATCTGCCTCTTTTACTAAGTCCTGAAGGGAGAAACCTTGTAGGCCATCCAGCCTTTGTAACTTCTTTCTAATATCAGGGGCCGCCTGGTCAATAAAGGCCATTGCTATGGTGCCTTATGTTCCTCAGAGGTTGGATCATAAGGAGTGAATCGTCTAAAGCCTCCATTAAGCGTTCTAGGAACACGGTTGGCGATTCCTGGGGCCCCTGAGTTACCTCTCTTACCTTAGCCAAATTCGTGGGGCGCCTGGCCGCTCCATGGAGACCCGCCACCAGAGCCTGGCGATACATTTTCAGGTGCTCCTTACCTTCCAGGGTATTAAAGTCCCAATTCGGCCTGACGAGTGGAAAACCGGCATCAATCTCATTAGGCAACTGGGTAGGTTGTCCATTGGCGCCTAACACATTCTTTCTAGCCTCCAGGAGAACCCGTTGCCTCTCCTCAGTTGTGAGGAGAGTCTGGAGGAGCTGTTGACAATCATCCCAGGTGGGTTGGTGGGAGAAGACAAGAGACTCTATTAGAGCAGTAAGAGCCTGTGGGTTTCAGAGAAAGTAGGGTTATGCATCTTCCAATTATAAAGATCTGCGGAGGAAAAGGGCAGTATTGAAGGGGCCTATTCCCGTGGTTATCGGGGGGGCCATATTCTCTAAGGGGTAAAGCAGTAGGATCCGGGGAAACAGCCCTCCGGCTTCTGGTGCCCGCCGAGGGACCCCCCCCTTTCCGCCATAACAGGTGGCCCTACTGGTGCGGAGGGTTGTGAAGCTGGGGTCCTAGGGGCGACATGGGATTTAGGGCCGGAGGATAAGGAGGTGGGGAATCTAGAAGAAGCAAATCAGACTGCAGGTCAGGATATATCGCCTTTGGCGGGTCCGGGGCAGCAGATGACTTTTCCGTGTCTGGGGTTTTCTTCAGGGCCAATATCTCCGATTGTGCTGGAGCGCATGCAGACGTGCCTGTTGAGGAAACAAAGGGCCGGACCCACGGAGGCGGGGAATGAGAACTAGATCTTCCCAGACCAAGATATATGGTATCTGGTCTGGGTGTCCGTGGGGTCCTGTGTTAAAGACCCTAGACTTGACTAGCCCAACCTTATCTACCAAAAAAGATCCTTCGGGTGGCCACCCTGTCTGAAATGTAGGCCACTCAGAGGTACACAGCGGTTGCCATTTTCCTTCCTTACTTCTACCGAAAGGTTGTGGGCCCTAGCCCTAACTTCGGTCCAGTGGCTTAGGGTAAGAGAAAGAGGAGTCGTCATAGTTTGTCCCATTGTCGTCCGTCAAAAGAAAGATAATAGTACAGAAAAACAATAAAATTTCAAAAGACACACATTGATATTGCCGCCGCGAACTTAAACCCGAAACCAACTCAAATTCAGATGGCAGCTTATATAACCTGCCAGAACCAGCCGCCGCGAACTTAAACCCGAAACCAACTCAAATTCAGATGGCAGCTTATATAACCTGCCAGAACCAGATGAAGGGGAGACAAAATTTGTTTCTCCTTCCAGATGGACCACCAGGGCGTCCCCCGGGGCCGTGGACACCAGCTTTCGGCACGTCTGCCTAGCCAGGAGTCCAATACAGATTCCACAGCAAGCCGGTTCGCACGGCTTTTTCCTAATGGCGGCTAGCAACAAACAAACGACAAACAAACAGACAATTGGGCTCGAGCCTACCTGATACCTCCGACCTCCCGATGTTCTTGTGACCCGGGGCGAGAGGGGATCCCGGGCGAGCCCCCAAATGTAGGACCCAAACGGTCCTACGAGGGATTCCAACTCGCCCAAGAACCGCCAAGAGTCGAGAGCCGCTGCAACACGCAAGAGGTTATTAGGAGCCGATGCACCGGGGTTCCCTGAACCTCACGCAGGAGGCCGATGGGAACCCCTAAAAGCGGAATCACATACTTTTTATAGGTTTATTTACTCATAGGGCGGGTATATTCTCAAATGATTGGGTAAATGTGGTGACTTATGAATTCATTGGCTTAGGCAACTTTTGTCCACCTTCTGGCCGTTATAGTTGTCTGTTCATTGTGGCGGTTAGGCGTATAATGTTACGGGCAACTGGAAAATTACCCGCTGTCTGGCAAGTCCCCGTCAACTGAAAAACTCCAAGAATTGGTTTCGATAGGGAGAAGGAGTGGCGCACGATAGGGAGAAGAATTGGTTTCGATAGGGAGAAGGAGTGGCGCACGATAGGGAGAAGAATTGGTTTACGGGAACAAGTGAGGGGGTGGAAAGTCCCTAAAGGCCCCACAATATCTCTTAAAGGCGAGCCTGGGATGCAGGCCTTTTCCTGGGAGGAGTGAGGGAGTACGAATTAAGGGTCTATGCATCTAAGTGGTGATGTCCTAGAGGAAGTTGGATACCTAAGTGTGGAATTCCTGGAAGAGGTCAAGGCTGACTTTAACCTTTGCTTTTCCAGTTGCTTTTGTTATTATAATCATACACATAATGGCCTGCCTCAGGGAACCCTGCCCCTCTGCCTGAATGTTAAACTAAAGTGCCTTTGTTCAGCTCACAGACATTCTGACCCTGCCCCGCTGTGAAAGGCTGCAGAAAAGAAGAAATCAACACATCCCCTCCTATTTTGCAAGATAAATGGCCTTTTTTCCTTTACTTCCTCACCTCCTCCCAACTGGCATCCAGACCCTGGCTGCCAGAAACTGGCATCCATCTCTTCAGAGATGGTTTCTGGGGGACCCTAGTCCGCCATCTTCTCGGTCTGCCCCCTTTCCGAATAAAGTCATCATTCCTTGCCTCACCACTTCATCTCCCGATTTATTGGCCTGTCATGCGGTGAGCAGAGCGAGCTTGGACTCGGTAACACTTTCACCCTACTTCAGCTCGCTCTTGAATTCCTTCCTAGGAGAAGCCAAGGACCCTCACTTGACGGCCCATCCCAGGGACTCCCCTGAAACCTGGAACGTGACCATCCTCTCGTGCCCCATTTTTTTCCTGCAACAGTTTGAGTTCTTAAGCACAATTCTTTTGCCTCTCACTCCACTTCACTCTCGAATCCCACAGCTCCTGGGGTAAGGATTAACCATATAGGGACATCGCTAGAGGAAGAAAGAAACCAAGTTAAGGGCAATTTCTCTTTTAAATGGCAGTGACCAGAGGCCGTGGTGGAGGGAGTCCCTTCCCCCGCCCCTGGCACCCCTCCCCAGGGATGACATCATCGTGCCCGTACAGGTATAGCCTGCAACTCTAAATCCAGTCTATTTCTTATCTCCTTATCTTAAACAAACTGGCCCAGAGTCTAAAAGGGAACAGTGGCTACATTCCAGAGAATCAGATTTTGCCTTGTGGAATATAGGCACAGGCCTCAAAACGGCCTAGCAGGGAGAATGATTGAAACCTGAAGGGTCTGGCTTTATATATAGGCTTGAAATGCCACACTTTCTATCTAAGCTATCCCAAAAGAAAGGAGAGAGCCTGTCAGAGCGAGGCCCTCAAAGAGGACAAAGAATGTCTGTGATCAGCACCTTTCTCATCATTCTAGAAAGATTCGCAGCCGCTTCTTTCTCTGCATAAACTGTTTCCTAATGTGAGGCTTAGTCTTCTTTCATAAAAGGTGAGCTCGATAACCATGCCAGAGGTGTCTCATCTCCTTGGAGTGAGTTTTCTTAAATTTAAAATGAGGAACAAAGACTCAGTATCGCGGTTCAGATATGTTTTTCCCCATGCACAGGCTCCTTTTTTGAAACCAAAAGTTACATGGATCCAACAAACTTATGTTGGTGTGAAGAGCGTGTGCAACTCCCACCTGAATCAAGTGAGTCTTGGAATATAGTTTTACAGGTTTAAGTGTAGAATCCAGCACCATTCCTCCTGGAATGAAGAGCCATTTACAGTGTGAGTGGCTTCACGTAGAAGGCACGTAGCCTCAGGTCGGGCAGGGAAGGCACACGCTTCTGAGCATGATCATGGTGGTACCCCACTGGCAAGGCCCACAGCCAAGCTTAGAGGACAGAGGCTGTTCCACAAGGTTCCACAAGGTGTGAGGTCTGCTGAGGGATCAATAGCCTCCTTTGATCCAAAGCTGCATGCTTTCCCACAGAAACTAGTAACTAGTCTTCTGCTTGGCAAAGTTATCCTCCCCTCCCCTCCCCTCCCCTCCCCTCCCCTCCCCTCCCCTCCCCTCCCCTCCCCCAGATGGCTCTTTTCAGATCAGAAGGCTGATCTGAAAGGGTCCCAGTTCACCCGAGTGGGCTCAGTGCCCTCTCAAGCCTCCACCCGCAAAAAAGCTCAGAGAAAATCCTCAAAGGGCCCAAAGCAGCCTCAGGGCAAGTTACCAGAATCCACAGCCAGAACCTCGGTCTCCTCATTTACTTCTGCAAATAAAGTGGGGCAGCGAGCGCCAGAGTAAGAACTTGAGGATGTGAACGGGGGTTCCTCTTCTGGGGAGAAAGTGAGGGAGGGAAGGAGGTGACACCCCAAGAGGCCCTCTCTTTGCAGAGGGACGGAGTTGGAAAGACCTTCTCGGGAAAAGTAGAGGACAACACATGAGCTAGAGAGAGGGCAACCTTTGCCCTGCCTCTGTCTGCCCTGAGACCTGCCCAGCCCTCAGTGAAGCACCCGTCCACAGTGGTTCTGCCGGTTTGGCCTGGAGGAGGCCTGTGAGGCAGGCTGCCCTGGAGAAGGACAGGCTCTGAGGGAGCTGGTGCCCACCCCACCACGTGGAAGCAGACGTACACCCTCCACTCATCTGTAGCAGCAAAGACAGAGGTGCCTTCTTGGAGATAAAGAGGAGGGGTCTTGCCACCTTGGAGTGGCTTGGGAGGAACACTGGCTGAACTGTGGGTGGGGAAGCCTTGAGCCTCCCTCGTGTGGCCAGGCAGACTCAGGAATGCCCACGGCAGTGAGCTGGAGGGGGACAGCCCAGTGCTGGAGGCTGGGCTCTGCAGCCAGGCTGTCCAATGTGAGTCTCAGCTCAGCCACTTATGCCTGTGACCTTGGACAACTTCTCTGGCCTCGCTGGGCTCCTTTGCTCACTGTTAAGAGGGGGATAGAACTACTTCACAGAGTTGGTGAGGACTGAATGAGTTCACACGTGGAAAGTGCTTAGGAGGGTGGCTGGTGGGAGCGAGCAGGTGTCCTGCGTTGTCTTTTATTGTCTTGATGCTGCACAGCATGTGTAGGACTAACTAGATCTTACGCCTGTGGGTGAGGGGTAGGGTCCCCCCCTCAGGCCACTACTGGGCTCTACCATGGTTCTCACCTCCCCTCCCATCTCTGGGCCCCTCAGAGAACCATTGGGAATCCCCAGAGCTCAACAAAACATAGTTTGGATAGAACTACACTGGGTGATCTTTGGGGTCCTTTCTGGTTTAAGGGCCCACGTGTGATTAAGAATTCCATAAAGCGGCTTAGTCTAAATCACCTTCTTTGAAGGGAAAGTGTGTTCTTTGGGTCCCTCATCCAAAAAAAGTCACGTTCAGCACCAGGCTTAAGCCAAATGGTGTTTTCCAAGCCTCCCTGAGTCCCCATTTAGTCCCCTCCTGACTTGTCCTGAGGCACCTGGACCCCCCCATGCCCCAGCTGTCCTGAGCACCGGGCAGGCCTCCCCAGACCATCCTCCCTACTTCCATTTCTTCTGTTCCTCTCTCACAGCCTGCAGCCACATTGGGTGGGGCTGGTTCAAACACACCAACAGGCTCCTTCACCTCTCACCCAGTGTCCCCTCAAACGTCGCCTTCCCAATGAGGCGATACGGTCAGTCTCTGCTCCCACCCCCAAAAGAAGATAATAGCAAAGTCAAGCCCATTTTTTCCTTCAAAGTGGAAGCTTCCCTGACCTTGAAAGAGTGTAGTGATCCTCTTTGCGTGTGACCATTAAAATGCCATTGAACCCCTCCAGCATTAACATAAGCGGATTTAGAGCCTCTAATTCAAAACCCACTTCATGGGAGAAAAGACAGAAAAAAGAAACTTCTCCTGACGCGGTTAGGGTTTAACTCTGAAGCGTACGCGCCCCTCCCAGAGCCGTGGCATCTGTTCAGTGATAAGGGTCCTGCGCTCCGGCAGCTCTCCGTGTGTGACTCACCTGGGGAGACTTCAAAACCACTAATGCCTGGGAATAGGCCTGAGGTGAGCGGAAGCCTGGGCGCTAGGGTTTTAAAAACTCCCCAGGTGGGCTTCCCTGGTGGCGCAGTGGTTGAGAATCTGCCTGCCAGTGCAGGGGACACGAGTTCGAGTCCCAGTCTGTGGAGGATCCCACATGCCGCAGAGCAACTGGCCCCGCGAGCCACAACTACTGAGCCTGCGCGTCTGGAGCCCGTGCTCCGCAGCAAGAGAGGCCACGACAGTGAGAGGCCCACGCGCCGCGATGAAGAGTGGCCCCCGCTTGCCACAACTAGAGAAAGCCCTTGCACAGAAACGAAGACCCAACACAGCCAAAAATTAATTAATTAATTAATTAAAAAAATATATAACTCCCCAGGTGATCGATGTGCGGCCAAGATTGAGGAAACAGCCCTAGAGTGATTGAAAGTGCTGACGTGACTTTCACAACCAACTGCTCCTCTGAGGTGGGTCCAGCCATTCAGGTTTTTAACCCTCCCCCCGCCCCCGCCGTGCTCCTAAAGGCTGAGAGAATCACTGCTCTGACCAGTGGTTCTTAAAGTGGGGCCCCTAGATGAGCAGTATCAGCACCACTTGGGAACTTGTTAAAAATGCAAATCCTCAGGGGTCCCACCCCAGGTGGACTGGATCAGACTTCGATCTGTGGTGTTAATAACACAGGTTTAGCAGGGGAGACATACCATACATATTTACAAATTGCAATGCTTTCTCATCTATGATTTTCTATAAATAAAAAATAATAGGGGGGCTCCATCGAGATTCCCCCTTCTTCCTTTTCTAGAGCAGGAACCACTGCTTCTTTTTTTTTTTTTTTTTGCGGTACGCGGGCCTCTCTCTGTTGTGGCCTCTCCCGTTGTGGAGCACAGGCTCCGGACGCGCAGGCTCAGCGGCCATGGCTCACGGGCCCAGCCGCTCCGCGGCATGTGGGATCTTCCCGGACCGGGGCACGAACCCTTGTCCCCTGCACCGGCAGGCAGACTCTCAACCACTGCGCCACCAGGGAAGCCCCACTGCTTTTTTAAGTTCATAGAAATGTAGACTGCCTCTGGGAAAAGCCATGATAAATCATTTGTTGCAGGTGAAGGAATGTTTGTCAGAGCACGGATTTGCAGCCCACCCATACACAATTAATTGACCAGGAGGAGAAAAAAGAGGGGAAAATGCGTAAATGCAGAGGTCTGTGAATTTTGAGTGGGTTTCATGCTTGTACCATTTTCCAATTCTGGAACTTTTCATCTGCCAAGCCTGTCTAAACATTGGAGCACATCTGGCATTTTTAAGTTTTTAGCGTCAAACTAATTTTCTTGGAGTCCAAGCCAGACTCTTCTGGTAACTAAGTAACAATTCCAAACTGTGAGTAACAAGAGATTCAAGTCAATGTGTAAAATCCTGCTTTTGGTCTGTCTTTGGCATTATTACCTTTACAGACTCCAGAGTAAAAGCTGGAGGGGGAAAATGAGGGAAGAAGAAGATACAGAGTGTACCCATGGGAAAAAATTCAGGCAACCCGGTACACTAAAGGGCAAGCTGACCTGGAGCCCACCTCTGTGAGGCGAGGGCAGGGGGTGAAGGCACCTGAAGCTCTGCACACAGCCCCCTGCCCCCTCCTCCCTTTATGTGATACATACATTAAAGGAACAAATCCCAAGCGGCTTTCGGGATATAACAGACTAAATGTGTTAAGACGCGTTCCAAATCTCATGTTTCACAAAATCACAATTAAAGCAAAAAATGATGTTGACAACCCGTTAGGGATATGAACATCTCCTTGAAGGACACTGTTCAGACATTCTACAAAACAAAGCCTCTTAAAGGAATTCTGGCACAAGGAGTTTGTGTTCTGCAGATGGAATGCGACTGGAGAACAATCCTTGAGTCCCTTGGATGTGTGGGGCTCCCTGATCATCAGTGAAGAGACTGAGCTAATAGGAGGAGGCGGAGCCCAGGTGTCCTCAGAGGCTCAGCTGTCTTCGCAGAGAGGCTCCTGAATCCCCTGATGGCGGGGAGTCCTCTGAGGAATTCCTTAAAGTGTAGGCTCCTCAGCTCTCATTCAGGAGGCCTAGGGTAGGACCTGAGCATCCAGGTCTAAACAAATTTGCACCTGATGCTAATGTGAAGAGTTTTTTTTTTTTTTTTTTTGTCTGCACCAGGCAGGATCTTAGGTCCCCGGCCACGGATTGAACCCGTGCCCCCTGCGTTGGAAGGGCAGAATCTTAACCCCTGGACCACCAGGGAAGTCCTGATGCTAAGTTTGAAGACCTCCCTTTGAGAAGCATTCTACAGAATTGGCTCCAGAGGATTACCTGATTTACTAGCATTTTGTTGTTGGTTTCCAGCCAGGCCAGCAGGGTATCAAATTGGAGAACCAATATGTACCATCACCAACTTCATCACCAGCTGGTCCTAGCCTTTATTTCTCTCTGTGGAAGGGCCTTTACTCCAGCTTCCTGGAGCGCCGAGGAGGGTGCCCTCATCTACCCAAGACGTCTGCATGTCTGTGCTCCCACTCTGCTCTCTGCAGAGACCTAGCCCAGGGCCACTTGAAAGCCATCACAGGCACGGTGTCAGGGCACGAGTGGCCCCTGCCTCCCACACTGGTGCTGACGCCCCTTTGATGTTGGAGCCCCGCTAAATCTTTCCATTTTCGCTGGTGACCCTGCTGTGCCCAGGGCCAAAGGTGCTGCTGACCCCGGCACGAAGCATGCCAGCCCTAAAGCGGCAAGGCCCAGGGGAAGGAGGGCACTGCAGGTGCTGGAAATCCTTTCATCCACCTTTGTGACACTGACCCAGGGTGGGAACGCTGGGTCCTTGGACCCTTTAATCAACAGAAATTGATAAGAGGTCAGGAGAGAAATTCAGGCAAGGCTTTACTGGGACTCATGCTTCAGCACAAGGGACACGGGTAATACCCTGCTTTTAATCCCAGCACCTCAGAAGTGGCAGCTGGACTTTGGCCTTTTTTGTATCTTATTGTTCATAATTTGCCCAAGCTGCACACGCGTGCCGTTATTTTTAGTCCCTTATAGTTTCTTTGTATTCCGTTACTTGAGGAGACGGTTGTCCAGGTGCAAGCACTGCAGCAAAGGGTCCCAGGTCCCAGGTCCCAGCCTGGCTCACTGGGAGCCCCGAGGGGGAGCAGAGGCAGGAAGAACCCCAGGCCTGCCTCTTGTGCCAGTCGCCCGAAGGGATGGGGGCGGAGCCATCCTACGGAGACTTTGCTTTGGCAGAGAGGTTACGTGAAGGGGAGGCCAGACCTTGGTCTGGAATGTTCCTGTTGATGCAAAGAGGATTTGCTCTGCCTTTATGAAGTGAAAGGACGCAGGGCTAGTGAGGCCAGCGACACTGAGTACGTGCTCTTGCTGGATACTGTCCCTCGTTACTGCATTTCACTCTGACAGTCAGCGGGTGATGGAGCCTCATTGCTCCACTTCCTTGCCAACAGCTGGTATTGTTAGTCTTTCTCATTTTTGTCAATCTGGTGGGTATAAAATGCAGGTTGTATTTAGTATTTCTCTGATTGCTAATTAGGTTGAATTCTTTTTAAAGTTTGTGTAATGTTTCCCTCTCTGAAATAATGTCCTGCTTTTACTAGTAGCTTATCCTGGCTTTGATGATCTCTGACATTTGGTTTTCTCTGAGCCAGTCCAGGAGAAAAGAGAGGGGGGAGGAGTGAAAATGTTTCTAGACTTCAAGGAGAGAGAAAATTGGAAATAGACCTCTGTACTGAGGGAATAGGCTCCAGCTGCAAGATGATGGTCAGGGCCGGAAGGAGGCCTCTGCCACGAGACTGGCCTGGGTAGATTTGACCCAGGACTTTAGGGAAAATGATGCCTGGTGCCCAGCCAGATTCCTTGTTTAATGATATAATTGACTGAAACCGCCCACCCTGGCCAGGCAGGATAATAACTGCTTGCCGTGAGTTATCTCACAACAGGAAGTCCCAATAAGGAACACGGAACTGACAAGCTACAGCCAACTGGAAGAATTCGGGAGGGGCAAAAGTAGGGAGGAGACACCAGCCCGTAATATGTCTGGCCAACCTTCCAGAAATCCTCACACTTGAATCCATCTTGGCTGAGAGACGTGGGCACCACCAGGAAGGACCCGAGTCAGACCAAATATGGGCACAAGCAAGATGATTGGCCAGAGACAAGCCAGAAAGCTAACCCCATTACCTTAAAACCTGAGACTGTGAGCCGTGTGGCAGAGCAGTTCCCCTGGGTTCCCCTACCCTGCTGCTCTCTGCCCTGGTGCCCCTTCCCAATAAAGTCTTTTGCTTTGTCAGTATGTGTGTCTCCTCGGACAATTCATTTCCGAGTGTTAGACGTGAGCCCTCTCTCAGGCCCTGGAAGGGGTTCCCCATCCAGTAACAGTTCCATCATTACAAAAGCCTTCAGCAAGCATCAAGAACATATGCTGGGAAGAAGGTAGTGTGGCATGGAGAGGTAGTAGATTGGTCAGAAGCAGTGTGAGAAAAAACCAGAGCAGAATTTTGGTACAAGTGATGAGAGTACCCTGGCAGGCTGTGTTAGCAGCACTAGCCCTTGGAGCTATTAGCACTATTTGGGAGTGTATCCTACTGTCAAGACAGAGCTGGGGCCTGATACTAAAGGAAAGAGCAACCCAGGTGGCCTAGAATACAGGGGACATGCAGTTACATCAGGGAAAGGTGAGGGCCAGAAACACATAATGCTTTGAATCACCCTCCCCCATGCCTTACTGGATCAAGCCTGCCTTTTTCTCTTCCTATAGGAGCAGATCCTTTCTCAGGCGGACCTCTGTCCCTCAGCAGCCCAGCTCATAATTTCTAGGCAGGCCTGGACATGTCTGAGTCCTGGCAATGAATCATCTTAGAAAGATGTAGGATGCCCACTATAGGTTTTATTTTGGTTTAATTATATGCCCCCACTTTTTAAAATTGAGGCAGAATTCACATAATATAAAATTAAACTTTTTGAAGTATACGGTTCAGTAGCATTTAGTACATTCACAATGTTGTGCAACATTTCCTGGTGGCACAGTGGTTGGGAGTCCGCCTGCCGATGCAGGGGACGCGGGTTCGTGCCCCGGTCCGGGAGGATCCCACATGCCGCGGAGCGGCTGGGCCCGTGAGCCATGGCCGCTGAGCCTGCGCATCCAGAGCCTGTGCTCCGCAACAGGAGAGGCCACAACAGTGAGAGGCCTGCGTACCGCAAAAAAAAAAAAAAAAAATAGAACTTTAACCCACAACCTACAGTAATCTGCCCAGGAAACCAACCTCTTTATCTGCAATAAGCAACCCAGGAAGCCAGCCTGGTATAAGTCAGACTTGAGGAAGCCAGATTGCTATCTCCAGTGACAATCCAGGAAGTTAAACAATAACTTCTGTAACAATCTGCCAGGACTTGATTTATAACCGACAGCTTCCAACTAGGACCAACCAGAGAAAGCCAAATACATCCCCTAACCAGTCACCTAGGATGCCCCATTTCTAGTTAGCCCTCTGGAGCTTCCCCATGCCAACAGCCTCCAATCAGGGAATACCTGAAGCCTCCCCCTTTTTTCCACCTGTAAAGCTATCCCACTCCTCTGTCTGCCTTTGAGTCTCTGTCAAATGTTAGTGGGAGGTTAGCTCAAGATGGCTGAATAGAAGGACACGAGCTTGCCCCCTTCTTATGAAAACACCAAAATCACAACTAACTGCTGAACAGCCATTGACAATAAAATGCTGGAACCTACCAAAACAGTATACCCTATATGCAAAGATAAAGAGGAAGCCACAGCGAGACGGTAGGAGGGGCACAATTGTGATAAACTCAAATCCCATACCCACCGGGTGGGCGACCCACAAACTGGAAAACAATTATATCGCAGAAGTATCCCCCAGGAGTGAAAATTCTGACCCCACATCAGGCTTCCCAGCCTGGGGGTCCAGCAATGGGAGGAAGAGTCCCCAGAGAATCTAACTTTGAAGGTCAGTGGGGTTTGATCACAGGACTGGGGGAAAAAGAGACTCCACTCTTGGAGAGCACACACAAAATCTCATGTGCACCAGGACCCAGGGGAAAAAAGCAGTGACCCAATAACTGACTGGGCTAGACCTACCTGCTGGTATTGGAGGGTCTACTGTGGAGGCAGGGGGTGGCTGGGGCTCACTGTGGGGACAAGGACACTGGCAGCAGCAGTTCTGGGAAGTACCCATTGGTGTGAGCGCTCCCAGAGGCTGCCATTAGCCCCACCAAACAGTCTGTAAGCTCCAGTGCTGGGTCACCTCAGGCTAAACCACCGACAAGGTGGGAACACAGCCCCACCCATCAGCAGACAAGCAGGTTTTCCTGAGCATGGCCCTTCCCACCAGAGGGACAAGACCTTCCTCCACCCACCACCAGTCCCTCCCATCAGGAAGCTTGCACAAGTCTCTTAGATAGCCTCATTCACAAGAGGACAGACAGCAGAAGCAAGAATTACAATCTTGCAGCCTGCAGAACGGAAACCACAATCACAGAAATTTAGAAAGAATTAAACGGCAGTGGTAGATGTCCCAGATGAAGGAACAAGATAAAACCCTAGAAAAACAACTAAGTGAAGTGGAGATAGGCAACCTTCTGGAAAAAAAATTCAGAATCACGATAGTGAAGATGAATCAGGATCTCAGAACAAGAATGGAGGTAAGGATCGAGAAGATGCAAGAAATGTTTAACAAAGACCTAGAAGAACTAAAGAACAAACAAACAGAGATGAACAATACAATAACTGAAATGAAAAACACACTAGAAGGAATCAATGGGAGAATAACTGAGGCAGAAGAACGGATAAGTGACCTGGAAGACAGAATGGTGAAAATCACTGACATGGAACAGAATAAAGAAAAAAGAATGAAAAGAAATGAAGACAGCCTAAGAGGCCTCTGGGACAACATTAAATGTACCATTATTCGCATTACAGGGGTCCCAGTAGGAGAAGAGTGAGAGAAAGGACCTGAGAAAATATTTGAAGAGATTATAGTTGAAAACTTCTTTAACATGGGAAAGGAAATAGCCACCCAAGTCCAGGAAGTGCAGAGAGTCCCAGGCAGGATAAACCCAAGGAGGAACATGCCAAGACATATAGTAATCAAATTAACAAAAATTAAAGACAAAGAAATAATATTAAAAGCAGCAAGGGAAAAATGACAAATAACATACAAGAGAACTCCCATAAGGTTAACTTCATAATAATCAACTATTTGTTTCATGGATCATGCATCTGGTGTTGTATCTAACAAATCATCACCATAGTCCACGTCATCGATAGACTTAGAACTATATGCTTTATGTATTTTTACATACAATTTTCATAGGTCCACACCTGAGCAGCATATGAGTAGCAGTTTATTCTTTCATTGGTGGTGGAGAATCTGCCTGAAGCACTTTGTTTCTTTATGCTCCTGTTATTGTTTTATCTATTTCTATTTGAGTCTAGATCTTGGATTCCTGTGATATGTGGCATCCATTAGAGAAAAGCGAATTAAAATTGAGCACATAGGGCTTTATGGTAGAGGTTCCTGCTGGGCGTCAGGGTGACATGAGGGTTGAGGCAGGAGGTTCAGTAACCTGTCATCACATTTCTGTAGAGGAGAGGGAACCTCCATTCTATTCTCCAGAGGACAGACTTCTGGAATAATGCTTCTGGTCCCTCTCTTAACCTCTCAATTCTCCTCCTGTGGGGAGAGTGATTACCTGGTTGCTGAGACGACTAGAGTTTGACATCCATTGGTCCCTGGATGTGCATGTTCTCTGTTGGGCAAGGTTAATGGGTTAAAGGCACACTTGAGGTTCCCTCCTTCTTCCCATCTCACAGTCTCCTAGACTCACAAGTGTAAGGCCAGGCCTAATGCTCCATGCTGCTTTCCTGTGCCCAGTACCCCAGGTTTGATTTGGAGGAATGGGGTCAACCACTATGTTTTCCAGAGGTCTAATCATGCTCTCCAATCAGCTTGGCTATCTAGAAAGTGGATGCTTTTCTCCCTATATAACTCCTGTTTACTTCTCAATGGATTCAGAATCTGGAGGGCAGAAGGGAGAAGGCTATGTTTAATTAACACCTCAGAATCCCCCCTTCAACAGACCTGGAGTGGTCCTCAGTCAGCCACCACCACCTCAAGGCCTCCTCCATGGCGAGTTGTGATGAAAGCCTCCCCAGCAGCACATTTGTGGGTAACTTTAATTTTCAGCAAGTCCTCCTTCCCCCATCTCTCCTAACTTCCTACTTCTTTTCCACTCGATTCCATCCATAATGTAGGGAATCATAAGACTTCGGTTTGCTTTTTCTCTGGAAAAGTTTGGATATTCTTGATTTGACAGCACTGAAGTTGAAAAAGAAGCGCTTCTTGGCTCCTCATTTTCCTCATATGTGAGCCCTGTCTTATGGGATTGTTGTGAAGATTAAATCGGATAATGCATATGAACTGAAGAGCACAATGCCTAGCCCAGTGCTATAATAGCAGATGCTCTGTAAATAACAGCTGCTATTAATGCTGCTGTTGTTATTATTATTCATTATTATTCAGACTCTTATCCATCACTTCTCCCCACCTCTGGCAGTACTATAAAACAGAGCTTCGATAATTGATATGGAGACTTGGACTGCTCTACTTAGGCGCCATTTTGGTTAGTAAAGTCATTCTTCATGACCTATTCGATTCATTAAACCAACTAGAAGAATCTGTGGCATTTGAAATCACCAATGATTCAGAAAGAGTTTTTCATAAAATATTTGAAAACTGGGTAACAGAAACTGGCAAATTCCAGCAGAATGTGTCCCTCAGAATTCTATTGACCTCTAAGGAAATCAGGGCATCTAACCTCAGAAGACTGAGAAAATATTCCCCATATTTTCCCCCGAAAGGATGTCAGGTATTCAAGCAACTTGGAAGGATTTCTCATTTCCAACATTCTCCCAAAGGTAGAAACACTTTACCCTGCGCGCGCATTTGAGGACCGAAGCCTACTTTGCAGTACAGATTTCCACTTCTTAACCCACAAATCGTGAACAGTCCAATTATTGATTAAGATATTTGAAGCTCTAAAGGTAATTAACCAAGTTGACGTCTTCCACTGAAAAGGAAATAGAGAGATTAAAGTACAGAGGAAATGGTTGAATATAAGGTAATCTCATACGTGAAATAATATTTCTATTTGTGAAACTGTGAATGTTTTAGGATGTTTAGAAGTAAAGCCCTGTGTTATGCCACACAATGTTTTTCAGTCTGGAACTCAGAGGGTTATTGAATTCTCTAAAATTATCTGTAAAATTTGGGGGGTATCTGTATGTACATTTTTCTTAGGAAAAACAGTATCTTCAGAGAAGGAATTCCTTAATAACACATGAGTAGGATGTGGCCAAATGCGATTTAAAGAAAATGTAATATACTCAGTAATAATAGCTCACATCTCTGGAGTAGTTGGTGCCAGACAATATGCAAAGCATTTCCCATATTTACCTTATTTCATCCTTCCAACAACTTTATGGGGAAAGGGAGAGGGGCTATTGTTATCCCCATTTTGAACCAAAGAAATGGAAAGCAAAAACGTTAATTAATACACCCAAGTTTACATAGCTAGTAAGTAGAGGACCTGAAATTCACACCTGGCCTGCCTGACCCCAAACCACTGCTATCCCTGGTCACCTGGTCAGCTAATAAGAAGCCATTTTTCTGTTCCCTTTTTGGAGCTGGCTTCAGAGCCTTGCTCTAGACTCACCTGCTGGGTGATCAGAGACCCAGAGACCACTCAAGAGCCTGGTCCCAGGGCTTGCATCTACCAATTGCTTTCCTTTTCCAGCTGTAAGAAGATACCCAAATGGCAACTTTTCTGCCTGTGGCTCCTAAGAACACAGTTCCATCAATGTATGGATCCTGTCTACAGTAACAAGCTGCTACGGAACCAAGGTGCTGTTGAAGTCCCCAAGTGGACGCGATAATAAATTATAATAATGAAGCAACCTACTGCCCTATTAAGAGGCATCCTTGATTAAGAAGGGTAAAAATCAGTGATTCTTTTTATTTTTAAAGATTTTTTTGATGTGGACCTTTTTTTTTTTTTTTTAAGTCTTTATTGAATTTGTTACAATATTGCTTCTGTTTTATGTTTTGGGTTTTTGGCTGTGAGGCATGTGGGATCTTAGCTCCCCAACCAGGGATAGAACCTGCACCCTCTGCTTTGGAAGGCGAAGTCTTAATCACTGGACCACCAGGGAAGCCCCTCAGTGATTCTCTTTACCCAAAGCAGCCACATTAATGTCCGTCTGGTTTTAGCCACCACTGAGCACCATTGCCTCTGTGGTAATGAGAAAATATTCCCAATAAGAAATATTTCCCTGCACATTTTTTCTGTGTGGCTCTGACCTGCAATTGGGCAGGTGTCCTGCCTCTTCAAGGCAAGCAGAGTGAGGTCTCCTAAGAATGATATCTCTTGGGCAAAACGATATATCATTTTCATCAGCAAAAATTAGATTATCCCAATTTAATTAGCACCCCACCATCACCCCTCATCAGCTGTATGGTAGAAAGACAGCCAGTATATATCAGGTAAAAAGATTCAGGTGCTTTTCTAGCCCAAGTCTGGTTCCCTTGTTAGAGAAAACAAAGCAAAGTGAAGCAAACTAACTCCTGGTGGAATCTGAGCCGCAAAGAGCAAGGAGAATTGAGCCATTAATTAGGAAGTAAGAAGGCAAAGGGGCTAGCATCTGTTAACTCCTTCCTTTGTGCCAAGCCCTTTGTGTACCACAAATGTTTAAATAGACAGCAAACACAAAAAGAATGATGAGCCTCCATTTTTGAACGATTAAAGATCAAAAAAAAGGTTTTGACCAATGTGAGGATATAAACTTTTAGAAATGTAAATGAACTAGACAAATGTCTACCTGTTATATTTATTAATTTATCAAGATGTATTATAAAAATTATAGTAATTCAGAAATACTGCTTTTAAACATTCCCACTCTCATATGCATAAAACCACCTTACATAAGTTCTTCATATTCCCTTTACTATCACTGTATTTGTCACAACTAAAGTCACTTTTTGAGGCATCTAACAGTTTTCCAAAACAGGGCGACTTTACTTCCCACTCAGTTGCTTTGAGATAACATTGCTTTTTGAATCCATACAATAGGCTGTTAATGAAAATTTACCTTAGTCTCCAAATATCCATTTTCATAAGACTTAGTACAGATGGTTTTTTTCATTCATTCTCTAAATGTGTATTTATGATATTTATAAAATAACCCCATTAGTATTGCTTTTTAAAGTGATCCCGAAAAGGCCTGTTTTCAGTGATATCTAGTATTTGCTATTGTGAGGTCATATCCCTAGATTTATGACTAAATCTGTATTATCCTCAGATAATACAGATTTATGACTATATCTATATTAAATTTGCCTCCTTTGAAAAATCCATTGTGTAAAGCGACCCTTATAACCATTCCAAACTGCACTGACAGAACATCGTTTCAGAACAATTTGTCCTTCTCAAACAGTACTTTATCAAAATAATATAAAGGGAAAGAATTCCTCGGGCAAAGTCTTCCAGCTACCACTTTTTCAGGGAATGCGCAGGCAGGAGCCGGGTGCTGGGCAGGGGCAGGTATAAGGTGCATTCCTGAGCTGCACCCTTGTTGGTATCAAGGCAAGCAAGTGTTCCATCTCTCAAGACACCCTCCAAGAGGCCTTATAATTGCGTCTTGGCTCAGGTGGGATGAGAGGGAAGAAATCATACCCCTGCCCTGGTCTCCCTGGGGTCAATATTCGCCCTTGGGGAGCTATCGTCCCTCCCCTCCTGGGATGCTCAGCATGGGCACTGAATGGACCTCACAGCAAAATGGCAGTGTCTGCAGGGAGACGCAGAAGGGGCAGGAAGAAGGTGCAGCAGGAAGTGGGACACTGTCGATGAGTTACTCCCATGTGAAGCCACACAGCTGGTGGCCACAGCAGCTGGGAGTTACCTTGGAAACAAGTGAGTCTGAGAGGCTATGAAGTGGCCTTTAAGAGGCCTCTGATACACCCCATAATAGGAAGACTTAGTAGGGACACAAATATAAGGTAGTTCCTTTTTCCTTCTGAGGGCTAAGTTTTCAGGGGGACAAAAAGCTCACCTTATATACAAGCATATATGGTGCATTGTCTATTTACCCTTCAGAACAACTCTGCCAGGTAGGTATTAGTATTCCCACATTACTTAAGAGGAAGCCAAAGCTCAGAGAGGTTAAGTAACTTGCCCAGTGTGACACAGCTTGCTGGGACAAGGACCCAGGTCTGATTCCAGAGCCCATGCTCTTTCCACCACAGAGCCCCTGGTCTTATCACCATTATGATCAGGAAGAGAAAGAAAAATGGGTGCTTAGGAGAATGGCTCTCTTCACCCCGACTTTTGGAGGAAATTAAGTGGACCCCTCCCCACCTCTCTACATGGGGGTGACAATGATCCTGGGAACTCAACAGAACTGGTTCAAAACCTCTGGTTCCTATCACTTTGGGACTTGAGCTCCTCTCCCCAGCCTCTCTCACTGTTCTTTGGTGGAACACAGGTGAGGGCTTCCCAAGAAGATGGAACCCGGGCCTGAGGAAAGAGCAGCAATGAGAGGCTCCTGCCTTTGACCCACCTCCAGGAACCCTGATGTGGGGCATTGTTCACCTGACCTGCTTCGTGGACACATTTGCCCCCTTCCTCCCACCCCTGCTGTCACGCCTGTTCTCTCCATCCTCATTCTCTTGACTTAGAGTGGATTCCTGCCGGATCCTCCTTGCTGGTCTCCCTACCTGCAGAATTCTCTCCACTGCCCCTGCTCTCTGTGCTCCCCGTCACCTCCTAAACTATGCTCCATGTATGCACTCCTGCTTGGGTGGGTCTCCATCGCCGTACTTTTGCAGAATGGCAACAAATCCCAATTTCTTCGCCTGCCTTGACCTCCATCCGTGGTTCACTCCCAACCCATCACTCAAGCTGCATCACCTACCACTCCCTTTCACAAACACTGTCCTTCCAACAAACTGGATTTCTTGCTGTTCCACACACAAGCCTTGCTTTTTTCCAGTTGTCACCATTCCATGTGAGCTGGCTTCTCCATCTGGGAAATATTTCCTCATCCCCCAGTCTCCAATGCCTGCTGAAATTTTCCTCATCCTTCCGGGCCCAATGCAAGTGCCAACTCCTGCCTGAAAACTTCCCTGATCCTAACACAATGGGTTTCTACCTCCTTTGTTTATTCTAGCATCTTGTACCCCTCTTCCCTGATGCATTTCATTCTATCTTCATTCAGTAACTGTTAAGAACCTACTGGGCACAATGGTACGGTGCTCTGTATCAGCTGGGGTCTTGCCAGGAAGCAGATGGCACACACAGATGAGGATTATTCGAGGAGTTTAGTAAAGGGCCTATTTACTAAGGAGTGGACAAGGTACAGGGAAAACGCAGAGAGTAGTAAGAGCTGATCACCACTGCCTGAAGGGGCAATAAGGGAGGGCGGTTACCAGAACCTAGGAGGCCAGAGTGACGCGGAGAGAGCCACCTGGGCGGGAGCTCTGACCTTCGCTTGAGGGATGCAGCCAGCCCTCCATGGGCAGGGCATCAAGGGGATACATATCCTGACCTCACTGTGCCCAGTTTCCAGGGTACTCAGGATTTGTTTTATCTAGTACCTTAAGACATACAGACATGAAATGACTGTCATGAAGGAAGAAGTTTTTATACTTACAGTTCCCTAGAAACAGGAGGCGTAGCACGCCACTGTGCGAAGGGTCCATAGGGAGGTACCAGAATTGGTCAGGAGGCAAAGCGAGACAGTAGAAAACGTGACAGGAGCCTTTATTGTGGTTTCTACTGGAAGGAAAAAGGGAGGCAGGATAAGCAAGCTTAGGATTGGCTGGTTTAAACAATGGGGTTTAGAGGCTGTCTCTAGTTGTCTGGTACCTGGTCCAGGGCAGAGGGACAGTGGCCCAGAGTGAGAGAGCTGATAAAGAAGGCAGCTGGGAATAAGAACTCTGGATGGTAAATTTGCATATAAAGGCATCCTTTGGGGTCTGCAAGGCCCTAGACGTCAAAGCTTCAGGATACAGAAAATAAAAGACAGGCTTAAGGGAGCCCCCTCTCTCTGATCTCCTGGTGGTGCTGTCCATTGGCTGGCCCCTCCCAGAAGCCGGAGCATAAGGGAACTTTTAAAATGGTGAGGCAGCCCCTGCAGGCCCACCTCCCAGGATGCGGCGGGGATGGAGAAGACAGGGAGATCTGGAGGGGCAGGTGGATGCTCCCAGAGCACTGTCTTGTCTCCCTCCTGGAAGACAAGGACTGTGGCTTGTGTGGGGTGCACAGCAGGCCTTCAATCAATCTCCATCTGTTTATCCAATGCCAAGTGCCTACACGTGCCCTGCACTGCTCTAGGCATGGAGATGGTGGAGCCCACAGAACACATGTGGTCCTTGCTCTCCAAAGCTTATATATTAGTTGAGGGAGACAGACAATAAACAAGTAAACTATGAACAGGATTATGTAGACAGTACTCAGCGTTAAAAAGAACAGACAAGAGAGTGAAGGTGGGCTTCCCTGATGGCGCAGTGGTTGAGAGTCCGCCTGCCGATGCAGGGGACACGGGTTCGTGCCCCGGTCCGGGAAGATCCCACATGCCATGAAGTGGCTGGGCCCGTGAGCCATGGCCGCTGAGCCTGCGCGTCCAGAGCCTGTGCTCAACAGCGGGAGACGCCACAACAGTGAGAGGCCCGCGTACCGCAAAAAAAATAAATAAATAAATAAAACTGTGAAGGTGACGAGGAAGGAGCAAGCCCTCCTCCTTTGTTGAAACCTTGCAGTGGCTCCTGGCCGCCTTCAGCGTTGGCCACCCACGACCTCCTTCCCGTGCTCCAGCCTTTGTCTGCAGCCTCATCGCCACCACTCATCACACCCGGACCTGCAGCCTTTGTGGGGCACCATTTCCCCTCAGCCTCTCTTTGTTGACCTTTGCTGCTCTGTCCCCCAGATGTGCTACTCACCCTTCGCCTCACTCCCACTTCTTCTCCTGGCTAATCCTCCTCAATCTTCAGGGCTCAGGCCTCAGGAAGAAGCGTTCCCTCATGTCCCTGTGCTATCTGCGCCAAGCAGTCCTGTCCCCTTGGCCAGATCGTGGCCCCTTCACCGGGCATTACCTTCCTGGCCTGACTTCCCAGACTTACTCTGGGAACTGGGGCTCAGTCAGCTCTGAAGGCCCTGGGCCTGGTGCGCTGGCCCTTGCTGGCTCTCCATAGCTGCTGCTGTCTTTCTTCACCTATTATTTGGAGGTAACAATACCTTCCTCATGGGTTTTGTGAAGAGTGAATGAGATGATGCACATCCACTGCCTGGCAGGGTATTCAACTCATGTTGCATTTTTTTAACTCAAAAAGGAGCATTCTTTTTAAGATTGTTTTTTAAAAATTCAGACATTATTGAAACACATATAGTGAAGATTAAGTCTTCTTCTCACCCTAAAGTCTCCAGTTTCCCTTCCCAGAGCATCAACAGTAAGCCAGTAAGCATCTAAGACTGTATATTTGCAGGACTTCCTGACGGCACAGTGGTTAAGACTCCCCACTTCCAATGCAGTGGGCGCAGGTTTGATCCCTGGTCAGGGAACCCACGTGGTACGGCCAAAAAAAAAAAAAAAAAGACCGCATATGCCCATGTGTATGTGTGTGTAGACAGATAGATCCTTTTTTTGTAATAATCAAATCTAACACTGTTCTGAAGCTTCTTTTCTTCTCATAACAACATCTTAGAGATAATACATTTTTTAATGGCTGCCTGACATCCCATAATATGGGAGGACCATAATTTATTAAGTGGCTTGTTAGCAATGGACACTTAAGTTGTCTACAGTTTTTTGTTACAATAACACATGACCTTGCACACGTGTCATGCCCTGCCTGGTGAAAGCACAGCAGAACGGATCTTTGTCTCTGAAGCGCCTGACACGGGGGCTGTCTGGAAGGAGGCTCCGGGTGACTGCTGGGTGACAAACCAATGAGCAACGTCTGGCCTTCATCCCCTTCCAAGAGCTCAGAGCTCTCTTCTGAGCTCTTCCTCACCCAAGCAAAGTCAGCCAGGCCGCTCAATGTCTGATCCTTGGGTTTGCAAATACCAGGAAAAAAATAACGTGACCTTTTTCTTTGAAACCAGATGTGTTGGGACAGATTTGGATCTCTTGCCAGATCTGAGATACTTTTTCATTCTGTGCCTGAAAAATACTAAGGGGCAAAAAACTGATTGCCTGTGTTGTTCTCAGACTTGAAGCTAAATTGCCCCTGATATTTTCTTTCATTGCAGTGGCTGGATGGAGCCTCACTTTGCTTGCCTTTAATCGCCATTGTTAAGGGACTGAATAAAAAGCTCTGAGATGTCTCAGTGGCACTGAGGCAGGAGAAAAGGTTGCAAATCTGAAATACTGTGAAAAGCGCAGGGCCCTGAGTTGTTCTCTGAAGCGGGTTCGCTGGCCCACTTCCCCACGTGGCCTGGGGCAGCTGGGGTGGAAGGCCGCTCTAGGCTCTAGGCTGGTACAAGCTCCACCTCCAGGCCCCAAGAGGGCAAATTCCCCGCTGGAGAGGAGAAGGCGGTCACGACATATCTGTTAGGTGAGAACTCTTAGCTGGGTGCGTGGCTTGTCCTCCTCATGGGTCTAGGAGCTCTCTGTGGGAAAGGATTGTTCCACACCTGGCTCTCATTCCCAGTCACAAAGCAGGTGCTCAATAAATGTCTGTGGAATGGGTTTGGCTTTGTCCTGACCACACTCTGCTTGGTCCTGGTTTGTGAGGTGCATGATACACAAATGTTGAGTACGGTTTGATTCTTGGAGTTTTAAGTGGACTCGACATAGACTTATTAAGCGATATATCAGACATCGTGTAATGTGCTGGGGGGATAGAGACAAAACCTGGAGGTCTCAGGCCTCCAGAAGATAAGAAAAATGAGAAATGCTATAATAGAGGATCGCTCAGCAGAGACAGGAACAGAAGAGAGGGGCCTGGAGGTTTGGAATGAGAATAGGATCCAAGAAACTTCCTGGAGAGAGTGACATCGGAGCTGAGTCCTCAATAGTTGGTTGAGGAATGGGATTGGGTCAGGCGACAGTAACAGCGCGCCACACGGCATGTGGGGCATCGGGAAAAACGCAGAATGGCTTCAGGGAAGGGACCCGCAGGCTGTAGAAAGGAGGCGTGAAGGATTGGACAGGGGCAGGCGATAAAGGGCCTGAGTGCCGCCAAAGGAGCACTAACTTCATCCTGAGAACATGGGGATATGACAGGGTTTGAGCAGAGAGTGACACTCCTGGCCCCTTGCTGGGCGCTGGAACGTGACAAACAGCACAGACATTCTCTGCCTTCATGGAACTTGCTTCCTGTCAGAGGACGGGCAAGAAGGCGGCAAAGGCGAATCCCAGGTTTTCTGGTCAGGTGACTGGGTAGCTAGTGGTGGTGACCTCTGTTATGGTGGAAAAAAGGGGGAAAAAAGCAGGTTTTGAAATGTATTTTGTAATGATATTCTGCTTTTACCAAAGGGAAGGGACCCTAAGGTACACTGAAAGGGCCTGCTGAGGCAGACAGCTGAATCTCTCCCACTATCCATTTTCCCTTTCTCTCATAATAATAGAACCCCTTATTTTCAGCTGGGCA
Source organism: Phocoena sinus (assembly GCF_008692025.1). Lineage (NCBI taxonomy): Eukaryota > Metazoa > Chordata > Mammalia > Artiodactyla > Phocoenidae > Phocoena > Phocoena sinus. Next base: position 38,054,438 of record NC_045779.1, read on the forward strand.
CACAACTTCCCACAAAAAACAACAAAATGAACAAACAAACAAAAGTTACATTTCCTAACCTCTTTTTTTTTTTTTTTTTTTTTTTTGCGGTACGCGGGACTCTCACTGTTGCCCCGGACATGCAGGCTCAGTGGCCATGGCTCACGGGCCCAGCTGCTCTGCGGCATGTGGGATCTTCCCGGACCGGGACATGAACCCGTGTCCCCGGCATCGGCAGGCGGACTCTCAACCACTGCGCCACCAGGGAAGCCCTCCTAGCCTCTTTTGATGCCAGATGTGGCCACAGGACTAAGTTTTAGCCAAAGATACACAGAGGAAAGTTGCACGTGTAACTTCTGGATCTGGTGCCAGTAGCTGGAATAGGGCAGTGGAAGTGAAGCAGCCCATCCACAACACAAGACAGATGCACGTATTGAGGATGGCGGAGCAACGAAATGGAAAGAGTCTGGGTCCCTGACATCCTCACAAAGGACACTTGCTCTACCAGCTTGGACTGTCACATCGAAGAGAAATAAATTTCCATCCTGGTTAAGCCCTTATTGAATCTGGGTTTCTTTTCTTGGCTATACTCCACATATCTGCCCCAAGCAAAACTGTGAAAGAGGCAGACTGTGAGCTGAGTTTCCTTTCTCTCCACCCTCTTCAGTGTAATCCCCCCACAGGCACCCGGCTCTTCATATCATTCCCCAACTCCTCACTGGTTGGGCCTTCCACTATTGGGTGCTTCCAATATCCTCTACCCCACCTCGCTCACCCACAACCCATCAAAACTTGCCTATCATGTATCTTTCATTCAGTTATAGGGAACTTTCTTCCTCCCGACCTCTTGGGACAGGAACGACTCTTTAATCTGAAAATGCAAACCTCCAATAGCTAATTATAGCTTCGTGTATGACCTAAAATCGGGACAGGGAATCGTAGAGACAGGGGTTTGAACCTGAGTTCTGCTACTTTCCAGGTGTATGAGCAAGAGGCCTTTGTGGTCTCTGCCTCCTTATTTGTAAAATGGTGATAATATTAGCACCAACTTTACAGAGTTGTTACAAGAATAAAATAAAATATAGCATTTAGCATAGTTCCTGGAAGAGAATGAGGGTCAAATTAATTGCAACTCTTCTAGAAATGTGTGTTTTCATCCAGGTTCAAGCCATGCGAGTGAGATTGGTCATTGATGCTGCTTTTAAAGACCCCCAGGGACAGTATTTCCATGCCTGCTAATCATCCTTGCCACTTAGAAGTCCTTCCTTGTGTCTGCCAGGCCCTCCCTCGTGGCCACTCACGCCTTTTTAACCATCTGTGGAGGACATGTGGGCAGCTTTCTACTTGAGATTCTTTGACTTCTTCCTCTTTAGGGTAAAAACCTTTGAGATCTTTATCGTTACATCATAAAACCCCTTGTCTATTACTGGGATAATTTAATAATTTTATTACTCTTTTTAGGAGTCAGAGTGAGGCTTTGATGGTATTCAGCAAGGGACCCAGAAACACCTAGTTTGTAAAAGAAAGCAAAATACTACTTTATCATAAACTGGGCTTGTATCTGATACTCTAAGCCGGTGATTCTCACAGTGTGGTCCCCGGACCAACGACTTCAGCATTACCAGGAAACTTATTAGAAATGCAGATTCTTAGGTCTCACTTCAGACTTCCTGAATCAGACATCCTGGCTGGTGTCCAGCAGTCTGTGTTTTAACAAGGTCTTCTGGTGATTTAGATGCTTGCTAGAGTTGGAGAACCACTGCTCTGTGCAAAATGGTAGTGAAAAGAATTGGAGAAAGGGGTACAGCCTGAGGCCTGAAGGGCAGCCCTCAGTTTCCCCCTAGGTCCACATCTGATCAGGCTTTCACCATCCTCTAGTAGGCAGCAAATGAGAGAAGCCCCCCTACAGGGAGGGGAGAGAACTTCCCTGGCTCCCTCCCAAACAGGCCGAGACCTCAGCTCCTTTCCCACTGAGAAGAGAAAGGAAGATGGGCCGATCTGCCCTGAATCAGTTTACTGCTTCAACCACATGCAGAGGAGGAGACAACCACCCATTCCTAGCACCCTTGTCCCTTTGAACGTGACCCAATCAGTGCTCTAGAATCTGAACAACCAGATTATCAGCTCTCAGGGAGCAAGGAAGGGAATGAGTGCAAAGGCCTCCCCCATGGGGAAAGAGGAGTAAAAACTTCTAACTGGCCCCAGGGAATGAACAACAACCCTGTGGGTTTCTCCCCCTCAACTTACTGTGGGAAATAAATTCCCTTTGTTGTTTTAAATTAATTGATTTATTTTTGGTAGGGTGAACTAAAGTACCCTAAATTGTGGGGGTTTTTTATGATGTGTGTTGGGAATTATTAAGCAATAGATGTAAACATTATCAAAAGCTTGGGCATAGTCCCGAGAGCAGAACTTTCCATAGCAAAACATCATCAGTTTTCAAATTTCCCTGGAGGTCGAAGGATATCCACGTGGTAGACGTTGAGAGGCACCACCAAGGGACCTAAGTCTACCCCACAGTTCCGGCTGGCCACTCACCCAGGTTCTCATCAGGTGGTGTGGGCAGTCCGTGTCTGTGAGCAGCCAGGGAAGCACGTCTCAAAAGGCACCGGGAAGAACACTGTATTACCGCTTTTGTTTTATTTTTTATTACAGTATGAAGCTAGAAGTTCTACTTTTGCCCAGTTCTCTGTTTTGTCACAAATCAGTATCGCTCAAAGTCTGAGGTAATTCTGAATAATTGGGATCCTAAGTCTCTGTGCCCTGGATTTCAGCAAAGACAAATATTTCAAGCACGGAAGGAAAAAAGTCATAAACGCCATATTTAAGAGTTCATGAATTTTATTATAGTCCTGCTTTTTCTTTTTGGCAAAATTATGCCTTTTAAAATTCAGTTCACATTAGTCACAGGCCATGCACAGCAGGTCGCTGGTTTCCATAGTGCCGCCGGCTGGGGAGCCACAGGGTAATTATTTTGTCACAGGAAGTGCTCATTCCAGCACAACATCCTCTCAAGCTCTGAGGCAGCCTCCGTCTTTCAAAAGAGATAAATTTTGAGGACTTTTGCATAAATCTGCCCTCTTCTAAACGGTGCCCTAACTTCCTGCCTGATTTTACGTCTGCTCATTTGTGACGATTCTGTGAAGGCAACTGAGACACACAGGATGTGAGGGAGTTTGAATCCGATGTCCATTTTCTGTTTTTGAAAATGATTCAAACCTAACCAAATCCTAAAGCAGCCTGCCACCGAACTGAAGCAATCTTCTCACCGGTGACTGAGCAGCCTGGCAGGGTAGCCGGGCCCTGGGCAAAGGCCAGCGAGCAGGAGGTCGTAGCTAAGAGTCCCTGAACCTTCTCCATTAAGCAATGGTGTGTGCAGAACTTTGTATCAGGCTGGGCAGGAAACGCCCCAGTATTACTGCGCTATCCCTGCGATCACGAACTTGCACTAAGTCTACAGGTCGAGATGAGCTTGTGCTTGCTCGGGAGGAACCCCAGCCAGAGATGCACCCCACACGCACACACACACACACACACACACATACACACACACACACACGGCCTCTGAGCGAGGCTCATTCATTTTGGGAGGTTGTTTTTTTTTTCTCCAAAAGTGGAGAGGTCACCTGACCAGGGTGGGGACATGCTCTGAATTTCCTTTCTATTGATTTTGCTTGGAGTTCTCTAGGGGCTTGTGTTGATGGTATCCTCTCTACCCCTATCCTGGACTCCCGGCAAGGGCCACTGCCTCTGACTCACATTGTCTAGGGGGCCTGAGAAGCTATCACGTCCAGACTTAACCTTTCACAGACGAGGAAACGAGCCCAGAGAGGGGATAAATCTGCTGAGTGGATTCAGCTCACTGTGAGCTCAAAAGGAACTTTTATTTTCCATTTCTCCCCCGCCACCCTTCCTCCCACAGTAGCCGTCTAGAAGATGATCCATGTCATTCCCAAATTGTTTTCCCTCTGGAAGAGAAAAAGTTGCCTGTACTGAGGCACTCAATCAGAAGCAGGACAAAACTTCTGAGCTCCTGCTTGGTAGCCAGATGGGAAACCACACCTTCTTCAGGCATTTCTCTCAGTAAAGTTAAGGGGAAATACAAAAGACAAAAGAGGGATGCTCTGGAGCCATTTTGAACGGTTTCCGGCAGAAACAATTATCTTCTAAGCAACATAGTAGGCATTCAAAGCCCTGGTGGCTGAGCCCCACTCTCTTCTAGGTCCTGGGACACTGAGGTAAGGCAGGCCCTGTCCTCAAGGGCTAAGAGCCCAGTGTCGGAGGCAGGTAAGGAGACTGAGTGATAACCCCGCACGGGAAGAGAGCATGCGCAGCGCTTCAGGGACGCAGGAGATGGGAGGAGCATCTCTCTCATTGCTCTGGAATATCAGGTACTATGGATGTGGGCAAGACCTTCCACAGTGGGTATGTGTGAGCTGGGCAGGCAAGGGTGGAGGAAGGCGATTCAGACCAGTTAAGAGAGGTGACCATTTGGAATTCAGGACGATTTCCAGGGTCATTAGAAATTGGAAAAATAGTAATAAACACAGTCTCGGATTGACCCAGATGGAAACTCACTCTTAGTTTCAGATAAATGATGTGCATCTTAGAAATTTCTCTCAAGGGCAAAATGTTGACAAAAAGCTGGAGAAGCTCACCACAGACTTTACTAAAGCTTCTGAAGACTGGTATTTTGATTTCAGAAATGGTATTAGTAGTGGGAGTGCAAAATGGCATTACACACAGGAAAGGGCATGTAATATTTGTTGAATATTTGTTGAAATCACTTACCTGCAATTTCTTTTTGCTAAGATATTAATTGGGAATTTTTGATTCCTGTTTTTGCTCAAAACTAAAAAATGTAATATAAAAAGTAAAAATTACCTATAATCCCAATAACCGGACATAACCGCTGTTAACTATTGAGGTCATACTATTTAATTATGGCAAATTGTTATCAATAGTTGAATCTAGGTGAACAGTATATGGGTGTTCATTGTACTTTCAACTTTTCTGTGTTTAAAATTTTTCATAATACAACATTGGAAATTTTTTGTCCATGTCTCTGATTTAATCCTTTAATTTTCTGTTTATGATGAATTCCTAAACTAGAGCCATTGGGTCAAAAGGTATGACCTGAAGGACCTCAATACACATTCCCAAATTGCCCTCTTGGAAGGTTTCACCACAATGTGTGAAACCCTTCATCTCATTCCATCTATGCCATCATTGAATTATATGATTTTTATTACTATTTGTTATTTTAATAGGAAAAAGAGTGTATCATTGGATTTCTTTTGTTACTAATAACTTTGAACACTTTTTTCTTATTTTCATTAGCTCTTTGTATTTCTTTTTGAATCATAACCTTGACCCAGTTTTCCGTTGAAACCTCAGTGTTTACTCATGTCCTTGAATGGATTTTTAAAATTTATTGTTTATCTTTTCTGGGCAGTATATGAGCATAATATAACATTTAACATTTAATTGTACACGTAGTGTGAACTAGTAGTCCCTGCTCTACCACTGCCCCCCACCACCAGAGATGACTTCTTTAAAGAGATTTTTTAAAAGAGCTGTTTCTTCTAGTGTTTTCTCTAAGTAACATGTTTTTTCTTCTTTTTTGCTCATTTCAAATTCATTAAGGTATAGCTCACATACAATAAAATGCATATATTTTAACTGTACAGTCAATGAGTTTCTTTTTTTTTTTGGCTGCATTAGGTCTTCGTTGCTGCACGCAGGCTCTCTGTAGTTGTGGCGACTGGGGGCTACCCTTCATTGTGGTGTGTGGGCTTCTCATTGTGGTGGCTTCTCTTGTTTCAGAGCAAGGGCTCTAGGTGCGAGGGCTTCAGTAATTCTGGCACGAGGGCTCAGTAGTTGTGGCTCGTGGGCTCTAGAGCGCAGGCTCAGTAGTTGTGGCGCATGGGCTTAGTTACTTCGCAGCATGTGTGATCTTCCTGGACCTGGGCTCGAACCCGTGTCACCTGCATTGGCAGGCAGATTCTTAACCACTGTGCCACCAGTGAACTCCCCCGATGAGTTTTCTTAATTGGGTAAAAACCATACAAAATTTACCTCTTAACCATTTTTAAGTGTACACTTCGGTGGTGTGAACGCTATTTACAGTGCTGTGCAACAGATCTCTAGAACTTTTTCATCTTGCAACTCTATACACATTGAACAACACTCTCCATCCCCCCTGCCGCAACCAGCCCCTGACAATCACAGTTCTACTTTCTGTTTCTATGAGTTTGACTAGATATCATATATAAGTGGAATCATACAACATTTGTCTTTTTGTAACTGGTTTATTTCACTTAACACAATGTCCTCCAGGTTCATCCATTTGAACATAAATGGCAGAATTGCTTTCTTTTTTAAGGCTACATAGTAATCCATCGTGTGTATATACCACATTTTCTTTATCCATTTATTCACTGATGGATATTCACTCTTGGCCATTGTCAATAAGGCTGTAATGAACATGGGTATACAAATATCTCTTCAAGATCCTGCTTTCACTTCTTTTGGATATATACCTAGAAGTGGAATTACTGAATCGTGTGGTAATTCTATTTTTAATTTTTTAAGGGACGTCCATACTGTCTAAGTAATATGCTTTAACAGAAGTTTCTTGCTGGTTTTTCTTCAGTTTTATAGACATTATCTATTGACTTCATACTCTGAAAAATAAGCTTTATTATACTTCTCTCCCACCTCATTTTCCAAGTATATTCATATCCCAAGTATGTTTATATCCCAGGTTTCGGTTAAATTACTATTTTGTGTTTATATTTTTATGACTATACAAGCATTATTTATTTTGCTTTCCTGTAGAACTTCTTGTTTTTCTTGGAGCAAAGGATTGTGTTATTTTTTATTCCTTTAGTTCTTTTTATGTACTTATCGCCAATTTACAGTCAGATTCACTTACGAAGCTGTAAAGTTTCCCTCCGTATGGTCAAATACATCAGGTAACCTATTAAATACACTTTTTCCTTGGAGACATCCTCTGTTCTTTTGCTCCATCTCCTCTGGTTTCTTTCTAGGCCTGCTGCAGAGCTATTGTCTTGGAACTTACTTCTGCCATCATCCCGGTTATTCTCTTCATCTCCTTCTTGTGTTAGGTTCCTTATTTCCTGGATCCCATGACTTAGCTTTCCTCAAGTCTGTGATCCTTGGTTGCCTGTTTATATTTAAGGGTTGAAGCTATGCCTTTACATAGGGATTGACAGTGCAAAGACTGATTGCATGTTATGTACCAGACACTGTTGAGCCCATGGGGCTTGAAAGATAAATAAGACTCAAAAGGAAAGACGTACAAACACACAGTTATAAACCTAAAATATAGATGTGACTACAGTGTGTATTTAAGGGATAACAGTGGCAGAAAGGAAGGAGTAATCAGCTCCTCTTAGGCAGTCTTCCCTTCTAGAATATACTAATAATGATATCAATAGTTGTGTCACTATTGGCGATAAATGCCTACTCTGAACAAGTACTGTTAAATATCTATTTAAGACCAAAGTTTTCCTTTGGTTTTAAGGTGACGACCTTTTCTGAATTTTCTGAACAGAATGTTATTGCCTTGAGAAGAATGAGTCATACATCAATAATGTTTGAAGAAGCACAGCTTGACAAGTGGCATTTTGAATGTCTTTGTTTCTCCTTCCATCTCTATTTATCTTTTAAAATAAAAGAAAGTTACAGCTTTATTAAAAGAAATGCCCTTGTGCAGGGCAATATGTATAATATATCATTAGTGCAGAAAGGGATGTATAATACATATTTTTATATGAATTGCATATTTGCCAAACTTTTTCTAGAAGGACACACCATAGAGTGTGGCTACCCTTCAGAAGGAGATGGGATATGCAAGTATAGGTAAGTGAAGGTGAGCTTTTTCATAACTTTTCTATGCTTCTGATGAGTTTTAACTTTTAAACCGTGTACATTTGTATTACTTTTATAATTAAAAATTAATTTAAGATAAAATAAAAAATCTAAACATGTAAAATGTAATCTTAACAGAGTAGAAGACCGATTATAATGGAAAACATCACCAACAATATTCTCCCCAGTGCTGTTTTCAGGTCAAGAGGGAGGGGAACAGGACAGGATGCTGCCCAGGTCAGGGAGGGGAGTGTGGGAAAATGTGACAAAAGGGCAGATTTTTGGAGTCTTGAAATGGTTCTGCTTGTCATCTCGGCCCCTCGCTGGCTCCCAGCCTGTAGATGGTGGTGTCTCCAGGTCAGAGCTCGGTCCATCCAATTCCACCTTGCTGTCACCACTGTCTCTCCTACCTCCAGAGCAGTGGTCACAACCTGAATGAGAGCCAGGGCTAGTGATGTCCATGTCAGCTTTGGGGCTAGAAACAGGGTCAGGGTCGAAGGGAAAAATCATGGACTGACCAGGCAGAAATGAACCAATCTGACAGCAAAAACAGTTGGTCAAAACAAGAAGTCAGGAGTGGTTCAGGCTGAGGCCCTGACTGTACCTGTGAATGCAGAAGTCCAGCCAGGTGTCAACACCAAGGACAAGAGGCAGCATCAGCACCTCAGGGGTTCACTTGCTTAATCATCCCAACGACTCTATGATGTCAACACCATTCTCATGCCCATTTTATAGATGCAGAAACTGAGGCATAGGCAGATGTAGTGATTTGCCCTTGTTATACAGCTGGTAGGTGTTGGACATAAGATTTAAGTCCTAGTAGTTCAACTCTAGAGCCAGGAACTGTGCTAACCATGGGGATAAAACACTCACTGCATTAACTACTGACTTATTGCTAATAAAGGTGATTACAAACTGAGGTAAGAGGTTTGAAAGGGAGAAGTGCAGCTTGTACCTAAGATACTTGACCTACACTGCAGAGTGAGTTGAAGCTTTCCTGATGAAGGAGAACTGAGGTATAAATATTGAGTTACTGAGACAAAACGCTGGAGGAAGGGGAGTCAGGAAGGGAAGAGAGTTCCAGATAGAAGGCATAGCACTTGGAAAGGTTCTGTGGTGAAAGAGAGAATGCTGAGTTTGAGAAAAGCAAGTATAGCAAGTGCTGACTGGTCTTGGGGAGAGCGTGGGGCAGTGACAGAACCTCTTGGAGGTTTGTGGTGGTCGATTCAGGCTGGATAATTGCCTTCATACCTAGGATCCAGGGTAAAGAAGTGCTCTGGCATGGAGGACTCAGACTTTTTGTAGGAATTTCACATGAGGATGTGTGTCAGCCTCTAGCACTATGCTTGCCCAGGCACCGATACGTGTCTGTATTGTTCTTCCTCTCCCAGGCCCCCATTCTTCCCTTCTGCTATATTCCTGGTTCTGTATCTCAGACAGAAGTGAGTAACAATGCCCAGTTTGCACAAAGAACTGGGATGTGGCGGGCCAGCTCCACATCCTTGCAAAGAGGCCCCTTTCCCCCTCCCGCCTCCCCCTGTTGAGAATGACTCACCATAGCGGAGAGGCAGACAGCAGAAGTGCCTTTGGCCAAGGCCAATATAGTGCATTGTGCTGCAGAGCCTGTTGGCTTTCCCTACCCTGGACTTTCAAAAGCAACTCAAATAAAGATGAACCAGCTGCCAGGTCTATTGATCTGCATCTGTTAGAATTGAGGTGGATGTCAGCCGTGTCCCCAGTTGGCACCACACTTCCAGGCTGTGCCAGGAAGGCGCTGGAGGATGCCTACCGGGTGTGTAATGGAGAGCTGGCTGTCTGGCTTGCACTCACTCTGTTTATCTGGGTCTCCGTACAGTGGCATGGCCTCTATCCGCCACAGAATTGCCATGCTTGGATTGTTTGTCTTTGGCATTTTAACTTGTTTTTCATTTCTATGAGAAAAAGATTATTCATTTATCAATCAGGGGTCAATTGGTTATTCAAGAACATCCTGTAAGTGTTACAGGATCAGTTCTTGACTTTTAGAAATAAAGAAAACAGACGTTCAGAGAATGGGGAAGACCCAGCTTAGGAACTGCAGTGAAAAGGAGGAGGATATTAGCAGCATGATGGGAGGGTCCTTCCAAAACTCCCTCCCTCAAAGCTGGACTGACTGGCTATGGAGAGCTCAGGGCTGTTACAGCAGAGCTGTTTCTTTACATATATGGAATCCTAAACACTGAAAAGTATACAAAAACAATACTTACTGATCACCTAACGTTGAGCCCAGCCCTCTTCCATGTCCTGAAATCCCAGAAGGAGAGGCTCGCAGTGGCGTGGGGACAGACATTAACTATTGGTTACCTCAGAGGAACCTCCAAGCCCCTAACAGATGTTTGCACAAGATGTGATGAGAGCAGAGCAAAGATAGCCATATTTGCTGCGGGAAGGGTGTGTCAGAAAAAGCCTCAGAAGGCTCTCTGATCTTCGCACACCTCTTCACAAGGTCCTTGTGTAAGACTTTCACTTCTAAGAGAATTTGTTTACAGCACTTTATGGTTTAGAGTCCCCTTTCTCTACTTCTATCCCTGTCATCACTGCTATAGTGATGTCCTCACCAGAGAGAGGCTTCTGAATGGGCTCCTGGCCTAGTAGTAATAATTAACATTTATTGAGTTCTTACAAGGAGCCAGCCACTGCCCTAAGGAAGCCCTATCTCATTCAGTTTTAGAACTATTCCATGGGGCTGCTTTCATCCCCATTCCCACTTATAGATAAGAAATCTAAGACTTGGAGGGATTAAGTGAATTGACCAAAGTCCCACAGTTGAAGGCAGTGGGCTGTAAAATGGGCAGTCTTGTGGCAGAGACCTTGCTCTAAACCAGGAGTCAGCAAATTATAGCTGGTTGGCCAAATCTGTCCCACTACTTGTTTTTGTAAATAAGGTTTTTTTTTGTTTTGTTTGTTTGTTTGTTTGTTTTTTGCTGTACGAGGGCCTCTCACTGATGTGGCCTCTCCTATTGCAGAGCACAGGCTCCAGACGCGCAGGCTCAGTGGCCATGGCTCACGGGCCCAGCCGCTCCGCGGCACGTGGGATCTTCCCGGACCGGGGCACGAACCCATGTCCCCTGCATCGGCAGGCGGACTCTCAACCACTGCGCCACCAGGGAAGCCCTGTAAATAAAGTTTTATTGGAACATAGCCATGCCCACTTGTTTACTATTGGCTATGGCTATTCTTATGCTGCAGAGGCAGAATTGGATAGTTTCAGAGACCTTATGGCCTACAGGGCCTAAAATATTTACTATCTGACTCTTTCCAGAAAATGTTTGCTGACCCCTGCTCTCCTTCAGCCTCCCTTTCAATTAAACAAAAGTCTCCCAGGGGACACAGACTGCCTCATTCACCCCTGCTATCCCCTCAGCCTCCAATCTGGGAGATTACATTATTAATGGCTACACTTCAATGGACCTTAAAATGCTTGCTCAATTAAATGGATTTAACCTGTATTTAAACAATCCTAAACCTCCTTCTAAAAATGTAGACATTCAGGCAAAATTCATATTTGCTGCAACCCTCATTAGTTGAGACAAATCCCAGAGGTCAACAATGATGGCTCTAACAGCGCAGCAAGGACAGCCCTAAATTAAAGTGCGTGCTACATTTGTAGCAATCTCGTTCTAAAATGAGTTATTCTGTGAGTGGCTCTGCAATAAGCTGCATGGAAGGAAAAAAACAAAACAATATATCTTTCAGCACTTTGGAAACTGGAAAGTACACATAGGCAAAACCTCAAGGAGACAAGAATAAATAAAGCCTACACTAAGTCCCTGGCATCCTGCAGGCAGCCCAGGAAGGAAGCAGAAGCAAAGGATGAGGTACAAAGTGGGTGTCCTTTTCCAGCAGTGGGGAGGCGAGGTGGCCAGTGGGCGCTCAGTCAGACTTGGAAAGCGTTTCCCATTTTGGTGGGTGCCTCTGAACCAGGGTAGACCAAACCCCCAACCCCACTGAGCCTTTCTCATAGGGTTTGCCCAGTTTTGGGTCACAAAGATTGCAGTGGTGTGGGAGAAAGAACATTGGGCTGGTATGGGAGATCAGGGGTCAAGTCCCAGCTGTTTCATGCCCTGGTGACTTCCTGGCCATATCACCTGGCCCAAAAGCTGACTCTGAGTAAGTCAATGAATGGGTGTCTGACATAGTGAGATGAACACAAGTACTGGAGCCAGATAGTTTTCTATTTTAATCCCAGTTCTGCCTTTACTTTTTTTTTTTTTTTTTTTTGCGGTACGCGGGCCTCTCACTGTTGTGGCCTCTCCCGTTGTGGAGCACAGGCTCCAGACGCGCAGGCTCAGTGGCCATGGCTCACGGGCCCAGCCGCTCTGCGGCACGTGGGATCCTTCCAGACCGGGGCACGAACCCGTGTCCCCTGCATCGGCAGGCGGACTCTCAACCACTGCGCCACCAGGGAAGCCCAAGAGGTCAAATTTGACAAGTCAAAACACAAGAGTCGGGGCCTGGTGCTGAAATACCATTAAACTCAGGGGAAATTTTAGAGGCCAGAGCAAGAGCCTCCAGGATAAGAGAAGCCAGAACCAAGGTTAGAAATGCAGAGAGAGGAGGAGACCTGTCAGCCAGAGGGAGGCCGGGGCCAGAGATAACAAGCTAACTCCTGTCCCAGATGATGGGCTGTGTGCCCTTGGGGGGTCTCGGGGAAACCCAGCTCTAAGAACATGCTTAGTTCCTCACACAACCTCTGCCTCCGAATTTATCCTTTTCTTAGTCTGCTCTCTGACAATACGCTGTGTTCCCACTGCCAACTCGTCTGTTTCACCACAAGAAGTCTTAGAACTTAGTGATGCAAAGCTCTTTAGCAGATCTGAAATGGAGGTAACCCAGTGTCAGAGGCTACTCCCAGCCAGCCAGTACCAGGCAGAAGGGAGATACCACCACGGGATCTGTCTCAGGGTCAAGATTAGGGGAAAGACCTCCAGAGGAGCTGCAAGAGCTGCTGGAGAGGCGCTCCCCAGAAAGCTGGTGCAGTGGTTAACAGCACATACTTGGAAGGCTAGGGAGGTAAGTGTACAAAATATAACCCCTGTGTAGATGTGTCACTGCGCTGCAGGGTGACAGGTTGTGAAACATCAGTTTCAGGGGTGTGGCCGTACGCAGCACAGCCTTCCTGAGTCTCCTTAAAGGGAAGATGCTCTTTCTTGATTCAAAAGCTCTAGCAAACACTCCTGTTTTCTCTTCCATTCTCCTCAACAGCCTAAGAACAATATGGTAAGCAAGGGAGCACTGTCTTACACATTGGCTAATAAAACAAGACAGAAAACCGAGAAAGGCACTATTCCTAAATATTACTGCCAGGAAGCCTCCACAAATGACAAAGAATCATTTCAGTGACAAGATGAAATCTGTTCAAGGAGAAAGCACCCAGAGGAGCAGCAGGCTATAAGTGCCTCTCACCTCCTGCACCCTCCCTCCCACGTCTAATGACTTTGCATGGTCCCCAGAACGTAAACAAGGCTAGCATTCCAATCAGCATGCCAGGGAAAGCAAAGCAGACAGCTCTGACTCTTGGCAGGAAAACCTACATCCAATGTTTATCTAATATTTTTGTTTAGCTTTTCAGGAGCATTTAAGATCTATGCACAGAACCTCAGAGCTACAGACCAATTAAGTTAATGCAGTAAAAAAAAAAAAGGTATTGGTCTCGGGGAAAAAGTACCAAACCAATTATTTGATATACCACTAGGAAAACCACCGTTAAAAAATTTTCTTTTTTACGTTTGCCAGCTAATCATTTTAATGTCTGCTTTAATATGACATCAGAGCATAAAGACACCTACCATACTTTTAAATGTAAAAATAGTTGTACCCACACAGTGGAATACTACTGTGTTATACAATTATGGGCAAGAGTAGTATATTTGCAGATATAGGAAAACATTTACTTGAATATTATTAAATGCAAAAAGCAAATCACAAAATAGTTTGCATTATATGATCCTGGAGAGATGAAAAGATTTAGAAGGAAACAAACTAGTGTATTAACTAGACAGACAAGATTATGTTTCTTGTTTTCTTCTGCAGTTCACTCTCATTGTTCTTAGGACTTCAATGAGACCAGTCCACCAGATGTGGAGCTAGAAGTGGCAACACAATGGGCCCGGAGTGAACAAGAGTGCCCGAGGGTGGACTGAGCCCCCTTCAGGTGCTGGATCGGGCCCTGGGCCAGTCCTCTTCTTACATGTTTTATTGGACTTCATCCTCTGTGATCCACATGGACCAGTGTGGCTTTTGCTCTCCCATTCTATACTGAAGACCATAGAGGTGGGATTTTAAAATTGTAATGCATTATTGAAAACTACCTTGTAAACTGCTGAATGGAAAATTCTAGAAGTAGCTCAGAGATGGTATATCTGCCTTATAAGGATGTTGGGAGAATTAACTTTTTCATATAAAGCATTTAGCATAGTACCTGACATATAATAAGTATTTTATAATAAATGCTAGGTGCTAATCATTTCTAACTCAATTTTCCCCTTCTTAACATAAAATAAATGTGCTTGTATCCCAAATCCTATTTATTTTGAATAGTTAAAACGTTAGTTTGATTAATTCTTGTCTTTTGGAGATAGAGAGAAAGAATTCTCAATCATCAACGAGAAGATGAAGCATCTCAATCAGGCCTAATTTGGTTCTGCAGGCATAGATGCCTTTCTTTTTCAAACTGGTTACTCCACTTGATTTCATCCAGGTTCAGAAATTTGAAGATTCCTTGCAGTGCTACCTGGCTCTGCCAATCTTAAAATGAATCTTTTGTGTGCTAGGACCCAGTGAGGTTCATTCTTAGTGCTTTTATTCTTTTAAACTTCCATTAGTGTCCTTTATTCCTTTGGAGATCCTATAGTTGTATTCTACTGGATTTTGCATATTAACCCAGGGAAGTTTGCTCCAGAAAAGAGCTGTGGCCGATGGTTTGCTTTCTTCTGACTGCTGAATGACAGAATGAAACTTCTAGAGACAACAGGGGAAGCTATAAAAAAAAACTGAGCAATTACCAGCATGGCAATCCATTCCAAAGACGACTCCAAATGACAGCTTTAGGCAGGAGATGGATATGTGTTTTGTTTGCTGAGGTCTCTTGAGAGAAATATCCCACCCATTCTCCATCCTTGTGGTTTACCCACATGTGACCTGGGCCCGTCCAGTGTTCTCCACACCCCACCACAGTTATTGTTACCCGGGATAAATCAGAGCTTTACACTCGGCTTTTTCTGGAGCTAGTAAGAAAGAAGCACTCCTTTCTTTTTTGATTAGGAATCCTTAACTGCGAGAATTATGTAAGCCTAGAGTCTAGGCTAGACTCTCAACCACTGTGCCACCAGGGAAGCCCTGTATGGCCTTCTTATAAGCATAACCACATTGGATTTAGGGCCCACCCTAATCCAGTATGACCTCATCTTTACTAATTACATCTTCAAAGACCCTATTTCCAAAAAGTCACATTCTAAAGTTCTAGGTGGATATGAATTTGGGGGTAAATATATTCAACCCAGTATACTATCTTACAAGCTCTCTTGGAACCAAACTTTCAGAAATAATGGTCTCAGGAAAATTCCTTCTACTGAGATGATTTCTCTTCATGTCTCAAAAAGTAAAGGTAAAATTTCTAATAGAAATTCTATGCTTTTAAAATTTCACTTTAAGTGAAGAAAGAACTTTAATAAACTGGGCCAGCAGAATGCAGGAAATATAATGATACCTGCATCTATTTTAGTCAAACTAACTCTGGTCAACCCACAAATAGTCTACTTACAGATGTGGGAAAGAAAATATCATCCTGAAGGAGATTTTCATTTCATAATTACTCATCAGGGAAATACAAATTAAAACCCCAATGAAGTACCATTACACACCAGCCAGAATGGCTAAAACCAAAAGACTGACAACACTAAGTGTTGACAAGGATATGGAGCAATGAGAACTCTCAGTCACTACTAGGGGAAGTTGTAATGGTTCAACTATCTTGGAAAACTGCTTAGCAGTGTATACTAAAGTTAAACATATGTCTACCCTGTGACCCAGGAATTCTACCCTAGGTATATACCCCAAAGAAATGAATGTGTTGTCATCAAAAGACTCCTATAAGATACTTTATTCATTGTGACTAAAACTAGAAATGACTCAAATGTTTATATACAGGAAAATGGTACATAAATTGTGATATATTCACATAATAGAATATTATATACTAGTATAGGGGAAAAACAGCTGGAGACATAGAAAAATGTGGATGAATCTCAAAAACATTTATATTGAGTTTTTTAAAAAGCCAGGCATAGAAGAGTATATATACTGTATATCTCCATTTACATGAAGTTCAAGAACAGGCAAAATTAACCTGTAGTTATATGTCAGAATACTGACTTGAAGTGACATTAACAAACTTTCTGTAGTGATGAAAATGGTCTATATCATGACCTAGGTGGTAGATATGTGGGTGTATATGCACACAAAAATTCATCAACCTGTGTACTTAAGATTTGTGTATTTTTATATAGGTAAGTAATACCTCAAAAATAATAACAATAATAGTGAAGGATAAGTTTCCTGCCCTCTTGGAGCTTCCTGATGAGTTGGGGAGATGAACATTAATGAATAAGCATTCAAACACATCATTAAAATTATAAATGCTCTGATAGGAAAGAATAATGTACTTTGAGAAAGTAACCGAAGAATACAATTTGAACTGGAGTATTATTTTCCAAATAACTCATATGTTACTATTTCTATCTCAGATCTCTACTGCAATCTCAGATGGTGTCAGTTATCGGCAGGCATAATAGGAAGTTATTGAAATCCAGCTGACCCCTGCCTGTTTATTGGATCCCAGGAATCCTGGATCTAAAATACAGGATCATTTCTAACAATGAGTCAGCATTTCATTCCAGGAAGTTGAAGAAACTTGCAAACAAGAATTTTACACCAGTTGTCACTGGCCCATCTTCTCTCCTTGAGCAGAGGTTAGATAAGAGGGAAAGGTCACTTGACTGAGAGCCATGATATGGACCTTTGGAGGAAACTGGAAGAAATTATTTCCATTATGCTCTTGTTAAACATACTCATCTATACTCAACAAAAGGATTAAGTTCCATTGAATCGTTCATGGAGCAATATCTTAAGACTTAACTACTTCCAAGAGTATCCATGTTGCAGGGGATGAAATGGTTGCTGACTTACTTGACAAGAAGTTGTAGATTATTAATTACATTAAATGCTTAGGTGAAGAAATAAAAAGCACTACATAATTGAAGTTTTAAAAGGATACCTCCTCATAAAATGTATACAGAAAAAGAAACAAAAATGCTAAAGCTAGAGAAGGACATATCCTTGTAAAGTGTTTGGCTAAAAGAAAAAGACACTTTAAAAATATCAGATAGGGCTTCCCTGGTGGCGCAGTGGTTGAGAGTCCGCCTGCCGATGCAGGGCACACGGGTTCGGCCCTGGTCTGGGAAGATCCCACATGCCGCGGAGCTGCTGGGCCCGTGAGCCATGGCCACTGAGCCTGCGCTCCGCAACGGGAGAGGCCACAACAGTGAGAGGCCCGCGTACCACAAAAAAAAAAAAAAAAAAAAATCAGAAAGTCCCAGCAGATGGGAGAAAATTTGGAAAAATCCTGTAGGCAGGACAGGTGAAATCTGTCTAAAAGAAGATACCCAATCCAAAAATGCTACTCTGATTATAATGTCTGGAATGGAAGCACTATGGAATCTCAGTCAAAAGTCTGTTATCTGATAACTTCAGTATCTCCTAATCCCAGCTATTCTAAGGTGCCCCTTTGGATTTGGTGAGTAAATCCTGTGAATTAATCACAGTATATATTTGGTGTTAGCTTTAGAAATGGTTGGTGTCCTTTTAAATTTTTGTGTAATCTCTTGTATATTTTTGAGAATATTGAAAAAATTTGGTTACACACACACACACACACACACACACACACACATATATATATGTAATATATGAATACTTGTTATTACAAGTGTTCACTGATGGCATTAAGTGGGCACCCAAGGGAAAGCTAATGAATCTGTGGCATGG
This sequence comes from Phocoena sinus, assembly GCF_008692025.1. NCBI lineage: Eukaryota > Metazoa > Chordata > Mammalia > Artiodactyla > Phocoenidae > Phocoena > Phocoena sinus. The sequence continues at coordinate 38,072,396 of NC_045779.1, forward strand.
ACTTTTGGGACCAAGAAAGATGCGTTCCGGATGGTACCTTGACTATAATACACTGCTTTTTATTTTTCTGCAGGTGTGAGGGTTTGCTCTCAATCACAGAGTTAGATTAAGAAAGAGGATTCTTGCCTCCACAACCAATACTGTTTGCTAGCGTTATACACGTTCAGAACACTAATGATGATGTGATATCACCACACTGATCAAACTTCAAAGGCAAGAGTGATCTGCCCACAGGAGAATCATTGAAAGCAACATATCTTGATGAGATTTCTGTTGGTTGGTTTGTATGTTTTGCTACATTTCAAAAGGCAGCAACAAATTTCTGAACACCTCTGTCTCTGTCACCTAGTATTTCTATGAAATTACTAGGATAACATCCATTTAATTAGAATGAAGTTTCCAATTAATAAGGTTGGTTGCACCTACCTCGTTTTCTACTTACCACACGTATAATTACTATATTGTTGCCCTTAGCATAGACATATATGGCAGAACTTCCACCCACCCTGAAGGGTGAAATAAATAATAGTAGGCAAAGACAAAGCAAAGACAGGTTGAGAGAATAATACAACAAAAGCAATGAGACCAGAGAAAAGAGTGAAGGAATCTAGTGTGGGGGAAGAAGCGGACCTTCACCAGGGAGTTATTTCGCCATGCTGTTTTCCTTTACCCCCAACTGGGAAATATGAAGAACGTGTCTTCTTGAGAGCAGCCATGAGCAAGATGACCTTGTAAAAACAATAACCCATTCTAGGCTTTGGAATGTTCTAATGTGGAAACTTATATCCAAGAATGAACTATGAAAAACAGTATCTTTACTATTTTTAGGAGCAAACCACCCTCTTTCTCTGAGTAGTAAGCCTAGTGCTCAGACTTATGACTCAAGGACTGTAGGCAAGTGAAAAACTATATCAGAATCATATTTTCAAAACAGTGTCCCTATTGTACTTGCAGTTTTGCTCAGAATAATTCTACCAAAAATAATATTGAGGATCACAAGCGCATGGTTCCATTGCTAGAAAGAGCTAGCAAAGAAAGAGGAGGGAGGGCCCCGGGGGTGGTGGAGAAGGCCATGAGCTCGCAGGCTACCAGGCCAAGCTCCTGCAACAACAGAATAACCTGTGTGGGGATAATGACAAAGACGTAGAGAATGGACTGGAGGAAAAAGTAAGCTGGGACGAAGTGAGAGAGTGGCATGGACATATATACACGACCAAATGTAAAATAGATAGCTAGTGGGAAGCAGCCACATAGCACAGGGAGATCAGCTCGGTGCTTTGTGACCACCTAGAGGGGTGGGATAGGGAGGGTGGGAGGGAGACGCAAGAGGGAGGGGATATGGGGATATACGTATAGCTGATTCACTTTGTTATACAGCAAAAACTAACACACCACTGTAAAACAATTATACTCCAATAAAGATGTTAAAAAAAGAATAACCTGTGAGGACTGTGCCAGGCCCTCCGCTCCTCCAACACAGCAGCCACAGCAAGAGGCCTGAGGGGCTGCTTTGAATACACCTGTGACCAACGTTGGTCCTAAGGAGAATTCCGTACAATTGTGATTTGACGGGGTTTGTGTCCCCTCTGCTTAAAAGTCTTGTCCTCACAGTTCTGCTTGATACCAGAAAGTGCCACATTTTTTAAGTGTCTGTCTGATCACACATCTGGATTGTAAGGACGAAAGATCCAGTTTAAAGAAGGTTTGACAGGAGAAGAAAAAAACAAAGAACAATACTACTGGGTAGCATTTATTAAGCACTCACTACCTGTGATACTGAGATATAATAAGTAGGTATTTGGTCTTTGTCCCTATTCCTGGCACAGAGCTCCTAAAACCCTTGTAATTCCCTAAGTGATAAGTGCTCTAAAGGCTACAGGTGCATCATCTGTTATTCATAACAAGCCCCTTTAACCACATCTGAGTTTATGTTAATGGGGTGACTTTTGGAAAGCCCCTACAGATGGGGGCTGGCTGCTGAGGGAACCAGCCAAGTGATTAGAGGGTTGGAGTTTTCAGCCTCACACCCCTCCACTTCTCAGTAGGTGAGAGGGGCTAGAGATTGAGTTTAATCACCAGTGGCCAATGATTTCATCAATCATGCCTGTGTAATGAAGCCTCCATAAAAATCCCTAAAGTATGGGGTTCAGAGAGCTTCCCAGTTGCTGAACACATGGAGGTGCAGGAAGGGTGGTGAGGCTGAGAGAAAAAGGAAACTCCATACCCCTTGCCTCATACATTACCCTATACATCTCTTCCACCTGGCTGTTCCTGAGTTGTATCCGTTTACAATAAACCAATAATCCATAGTAAGTAAACTGTTTTTCTGAGTTCTGTGAGTCACTCTAGCAAATTATCAAACCCAAGGAGGGATCATGAGAACCTCCTATTTATGGCCCTTCAGTCAGAGGCACAGATGATAACCTAGACTTGAGATCGGCATCTGAAGTGGGGAGTGGGGCAGTCTTCTGGGACTGAGCCCTTAACCTGTAGGATCTGATGCTATCTCCAGGTAGATAGTGTTGGGATTGAGTTAAATTTGTAGCATACCAAGTTTATGTCCACTGAAATTTGGAGAATTGCTTGGTAAAGGAAAAATCCCTCCCTATACTTGGAGTACAGAGGCCTTCAGTGAATAGTGAGTTAAGGGAACAAGTGTTTTCCTTTTCATCACCTTATTTTCTTTAACTCTCACATATCCCTGGTAGCATCCTGGCAGGAGAAACTCTCGGTTGCCCACCCAGCATCCATTTTTTCCCTTTCTTCTAACTGAATCACAGTTGTGTTCTTCCCCAGTGTAGCCTCAGGAAAGCCAAACGCATTCCCACACCAATGATAAGCTGGCTTCATTTCAGAGTAATCTTGTCTCCTTCCCGGAATTCTTCTGGATGTCCTGTTATATAAGATAACCCTACTGCTTAAGCCAGTTTGAGTTGGATCGTTTTGCTACTTGCAGCCCAAAGCTGATACATTGCTCTTATTTTTCCCCCACTTGAAAATCAGGACTCAGACAGCTAACTAATTAGCTCAAAAGTTGGAGAACAGAGTTCAAAACAGGATTTCTCTGACTCTGATGCCAAGGTCTAGCCTGCTAACTAGTCTGAGAAGGGGCCATTCATGGAGAGGAGGGTAGCCAAGGAAACAATGATCCAGACCCTTGTGGGGGATGCAACATCATAAGGGAGCGAGTGTAATTCTTCTTTGAATATTCCTCATCAGATGGGGGAGGCATAAGAGGCCAGAGTGGCATAACACCCTAGCCTTTTAATGGGGGTGGGGTGGGGGGGTTGTGTAGAAGAGGACCCCGGAGGTCCCTTTAAAAGCATGAAATTGGTCCCTTGACCAATTTCACAACGTTAGAGATAATGTTTTCAGAGGTTTTCAGTGTACAAAGTGTTTTTCTGATACATGATTTTAGTTGATTTGATTCTTTTAAGGATACGAATGTATCTTTAAGGATACATTCACCTCCAGAGGAAACTGAGGCTTTGTGAAGTTACAGGACTTGCCCAAATTCTTTCAGCCAAGTGGTGGAGCTGGGGCTTGATCCAAAGTCCATCTGATTCTAAATCCATGCTCTTCCCATGTCACTGTGTTTGTCAATATGACTCTTGTTCCTGCAGGTGACACACTCAAGACCATTTACTTTAAAAAAAATGTGGCAGCACTTTGGGAATGGTAGCTTGCATGGTTTTTGCAATGACTGTGTGATTTAGAGGGAGGTCTACACTCTCACCCCTCTAGAGAGCACAAAAGGAGCCAACGGCCTTGAGAGTTCACAAGAAAAATTCAGCCCTGGAGCCAAGAATCCTTATCGTCTGGAAACAGGAGAAGCCCTTTAGGGCAGGTCTCATAGACAAACCTCCCACAGGATTAGAATTCTGCAGTGCTCAACCTTTAGATGAAAAGTTCTTTGCCTTCTACTAGCACCCTTCCGTCATGAGAGAAGACGTTCCCAGTATCTCTCTTGGTACCTGGCAGAAGAGTCACGCTGAGAAAAGCTATATCATAAATCAGTGGAGAAATTCAAGCTATTGGTCTCCTAATGTTACTTGCTGAGGATTTTCTTTGGTTGTTTATAAAGATGATTATAAATTGGGTTTCCTCAAGCAAGCACACACCTACCCAGAACTATTCTGTTTTCCTTACCAGCAGCTGTGTGAACTGGGGGGTTCTGTGTGGGGCCCCTCCCTGATGTTGCTATGAATCCACAGAAATGCAGCTCAGGGGCTTCAAGGAGCTCCAGTTCTTTACGTCTCAGTGCAGAAAGAATTCAGCAAGAGGCAAAGTGATAGAAAAGAAGTGATTTATTAGAATAGGACACTTGCGAGGTTTACAAGCAGGTGGGCAAGAGGGTGCCACCCCAAGAACTTAGTGGGCTACAGTTTTATAATCAGAGGGAAAGTGTGTGGGGGGGGGGGAGAAGACCACCTTCTTCCTCATTCTTGTGTAGACAAGCTTCTATTATCAGTTCCTCCTCCACATTGGGCGGGGGAGTTTTCTTGTCCCTACCTGGTCAACCTGGGATTGTCATGGTGCAACTGAGATTAGCAAAAAGGCAAGTAACATATACTAAAATATGGTAAACTGTCTCAGGCTTCACTATAATGTCACCTTTTCCTTATATTTTTGTTTTTAGGGTGCACAGAGGAGTATGTCCTAGGAATCGTTAACTTACTGACCTCACTGGGCACAATGTACATCTCATTCCACCACTGTTTAAATGTTTCAGGGCATGTCTCATGCTTCTTTTGCATGGTTTTATTGCTAAGCAAGCCTGCCTGGTTTTGTTGTTAAGCAAGCCTGCTTTCTTGAGTGATCATTAACTTACAGGGGTCTCCCATACCTTTTTTTTTTTTTTTTAACTTACTATCCCTTAGTGGGATTAACCGTTTAATCACCTACTTAGTCCCTTTACTCTGTCCCTATCAGCTATGGGATAATCTACTTGTGATTCTAGTTTCTTAAAACAGTTATTGAGCACTGACCTAGTACCAATCACTAAGCATACCTTTAATTGTAAAAACACTGTGACGGCAGGTATTATTATTCCCACTGAATAGATGAAGAGACTCGGTTCCATGCTGACTTGTTCAAAGACCCCCAGCTAGAAAGTAGTAGAGAAGACACTGATTCTGTGATGATCAGCTTCCATTGCAGGTGCATGCACTAACTCCATGACTAGCCCATAGTGACCAGGATGGCAAGAGCAGATTTCGTGGCAGTTCTTGTTTATGAACCAACTATGCATACATATTATGCTAGTACTTAGTGGAATAAGTGTTGCCAAAGACCCGGTCTTCCATGAGCTTTCAGTGTATTGGAAACAGCTGTTGTAAAACAGACTTCCAGATGAAATCCAAAATTCATTCTCTCCTTCTCCTAGGAAAGAGAATGTTTATGTGGGTGCATTATAACCAAGCTAAACACTGTATTCCCCAGCCTCCCTTGTAGCTAGGAATGGCCCTATAACAAAGTTCTGGTCAATGGGATGTAAGAAGTGGTCTTCACAATTTCTTAGTTGTGCCTTTAAAAAGAAGCGATGAGGGCAAAGTAGAAAAACCCTGAGCTCACCTCCTCTCACAGGTACATGAAAATCACAACTATTTGCAGAGCAACCGTTGGTGAAAAAGACCATAACCTACCAGAAAAATATCTCCTACAACTAAAGATAACTAAAGGAACCACAAGAGATGGGTAGGAGGGCGAAATCACTATGTAGTCAAGTCCCATACCCTTGGGTGGGCAACCCACAAATGGGAAAATAATTACAATTGCAGAGATTCTCTCCAAGGAGTGAGAGGTCCAAGACGCACGTCAGGCTCTACAGCCTGGGGAGTCCTGTGCCAGGAAGATGAGCCCCCATAGCGTTTGGCTCTGAAGGCCAGTTGGGCTTGCTTTCAGGAGTCCCAGAACTGGGGGAAATAGCGACGTCACTCTTAAAGGGCACATACTAAACCTCACACCCTCTGGGACACAGGACAGAAGCAGTAGTTTGGTAGGAGCCTCGGTCAGACCTATCTGCTGGTCTTAGAGAGTCTTCTGGACATGCAGGAGGCAACTGCAGCTCATCCCGGGGACATAGACCCTGGAGGCTGTCATTTTGGGGAGCTCCTCTACCACCTGGACAATGGTGCTGGCAAATGTCATTTTGGAATCCTCCCTCTAGCTCATTAGTCCCAGGACCCAGCCCTGCCCTGGCCCAACAGTCTGTAGGTGCCAGTGTTGGGATGCCTCAGACCAAGCAACTAACTGGGCATGGACACAACCCCAGCCACCAGCAGAAAGGCTGCCTTAAGACCCTCTGAGCCCACAGCTTCCGCTGGACATGACCCTGACCACCAAAGGGGCCAGGACCTGGCCATATGTACCAGTGCACAGGCATCAGACATGAGACCACCCCCACTACCAGGGCCTACAGCCAGAGACCCCAGTACTGAGCTCTACCCACCAGTGGGCAGTCCTCAGCCCTAGATCCCCTGGGCCCTGGCTCCACCCTCCAGGGAACCTGCTCTAGCCTTGAGACAAGCCTTACCAAGGGGCAGACACCAGCCACAAGAAAACTGCAGCCCTGCAATCTATGGATCTGGCCCACTAACCAGCAGGCCAGATCCTGCCCTGGGACCAGCTGGTCCCCAGCCCTACCCACTAGTGAACCTCTTCTAGCCTCAGGCCCAGGTTTACCCACCAGTGGGCAGATACTACCTTCAAGAAACCCAACATCCCACAGCCTGCTGACTCAGCCCACCCACTAGCAGGCCAGATCCTGCCCTGGGACCAGCTGGGCCCTGGCCCAGCCCAGTAGCAGAGCAAAACTATCAACTTCAAAGAAACCCCTGCAAAAACACAAACACATGGAGTCTAAAAAGTATGCTACTAAATAACCAATGGATCACTGAAGAAATCAAAGAGAAAACAAAAAAATACCAGGAGACAAATGAAAACACAATGATCCAAAATCTATAGGATGCAGCAAAAGCATTTCTAAGAGGGAAGTGTATAGTGATATAGGCTTACCTCAGGAACTAAGAAAAGTATCAAATAAACAACGTAACCTTACACTTAAAGGAGCTAGAAGAAGAAGAAACAAAACCCAAAATTAATAGAAGGAAAGATATCACAAAGAGCAGAACAGAAATAATAGAGACTAAAAGCAATAGAAAAGATTAATGAAACTAAGGGCTGGTTCTTTGAAAAGATAAACAAAATTGATAAACCTTTAGCCAGAATCATCAAGAAAAAAAGAGAGAGGACCTAAATCAATAAAATCAGAAATGAAAAATTGGTTACAACCAACACCACAGAAATTCAAAGGATCATAAGAGACTACTACAAACAACTATTTGCCAATAAAATGGACAAACTAAAAGAAATTAACAAAGTCCTAGAAATGTACAGTCTCCCAAAACACAATCGGGAAGAAATACACTATGTGACCAGACCAATTACCAGTACTGATATTGAATCAGTAATTTTAAAAAACCTCCCAACAACAGAAGTCCAGTACCAGATGGCTTCACAGGTTAATTCTACCAAACATTTAGAGAAGAGTTAACACCAATCTTTCTCAAACTATTCCAAAAAATTGCAGAGGAAGGAACACTTCCAGATGTTCATTCTACAAGGCCACCATCACCCTGTTACCAAAACCAGACAAAAATATCACAAAAAAAGAAAACTTTGGGCCAATATCTGATGAACATAGATGCAAAAATTCTCAACAAAATACTAGCAAACCAAATCCAATAATACAGCGGTCCCCAACCTTTCTGGCCCCAGGGACCGGTTTCATGGAAGACAATTTTTCCACGGCCTGGGTTGGGGGGTGGTTCAGGCAGTAATGCCAGTGATGGGGAGCACCAGATGAAGCTTCGCACACTTGCTTACCACCTGCTGTGTGGCCCAGTTCCTAACAGGCTGTGGACTGGTAGTGGTCTGCAGCTCAGGGGTTGGGAACCCCTGCAATAATATATGAAAAGGATCATACACCGTAGTAAGTGGATTTACTCCGGGGATGCAAGGATGTTTCAATATCTGCAAACTCAATCAATGTGATATAATCACATGAATAGATTGAAGAATGAAAACCATATGATCATCTCAAATGATTCAGAAAAAGGTTTTGATTAAAAACTTGCCCAAAAAATGGGCACAGAGGGGATGTACCTCAACATAATAAAAGCCATATACAACAAACCCACAGCAAACATCATTCTCAATGTGAAAAACTGAAATCATTTCCTCTAAGATCAGGAACAAGACAAGGATGTCCATTCTAACCACTATGTTTTTTTTTTCTTGTGGTACGTGGGCCTCTCACTGTTGTGGCCTCTCCCGTTGCAGAGCACAGGCTCTGGATGCGCAGGCTCAGCGGCCATGGCTCACAGGCCCAGCCACTCCACGTCATGTGGGATCTTCCTGGACAGGGGCACAAACCCGTGTCCCCTGCATCTGCAGGCAGACTCTCAACCACTGCGCCACCAGGGAAGCCCCATTCTCACCACTATTACTCAACATTTTTGGAAGTCCTAGCCCAGAAATCAGAGAAGACATAGAAATAAAAGTAATCCAAATTGGAAAGGAAGAAGTAAAATTGTTACTGTTTACAAATGACATGATACTATACATAGAAAATCCTAAAGACACCGTCAAAAAACTACTAGAGCTCATCAGTGAATTCAGTAAAGTTGCAGGATACAAAATTAACATACAGAAATCTGTTGCATTGCTATACATTAACAACGAACTGTCAGAAAGAGAAATTAAGAAAACAATCCCACTTACCATTGCATGAAAAAGAATAAAATACTTAGGAATAAACCTGGCTAACGAGGTAAAAGATGTGTACTCAGAAAACTATAAGAGGCTCATGAGAGAAACTGAAGAAAACATAAACAGATGGAAAGATATAACATGTTCATGGCTTGGAAGAATTAATATTGTAAAAATGCCCATAATCCCCAAGGCAATCCACAGATTCAATGCAGTCCCTATCAAAATACCAGTGGCCCTTTTCAACAAATAGTTTTAAAATTTGTATGGAAACACAAAAGACATTGAATAGCCAAAGCAATCTTGAGAAAGAAGAACAGAGGTAGAGGTATCATGCTCCCTGACTTCAGACTATACTACAAAGCTACAGTGATCAAAACAGTATGGCACTGGCACAAAAACAGACACATAGATCAATGGAATAGAATAGAGAGCCCAGAAACAAACCCAGGCACTTATGGCCAATTAATCTACAACAAAGGAGGAAAGAAAATACAATGGAAAAGACAGTCTCTTCAATAAGTGGTTCTGAGAAAACTGAACAGCAACATGTAAAAGAATGAAATTAGAACATTTTCTCACACCATATACAAAAATAAACCCAAAATGGATTAAAGAACAAAATGTTAGACTAAAACCATAAAACTCCTAGAGGGAAATATAAGCAGAACACTCTTTGATGTAAATCAAAGCAATCTTTTTTTGGATCTGTCTACTAAGGCAAAGGAAACAAAAGCAAAAATAAACAAATGATACTGAATTAAACTTAAAAGCTTTTACACAGAAAAGACAAAACAAAAACACAACCTACTGAATGGGAAAAAATATTTACTTGCAAATGATAAGACCGATAAGGGTTAATATCCAACATATATAAACAGTTCACACAACTCAACATCATAAAAACAAACAAACCAGTTTTAAAATGGGCAGAAGACCTGAATAGACATTTTGCCAAAGAAGACATACAGATAGTCAGCAGGCACATGAAGAAGTGCTCAACATTGTTAATCATCAGAGAAATGCAAATTAAAACCACAAAGAGATATCACCTCACAGCTGTCAGAATGACTATCATCAAAAAGAATACAGGGCTTCTCCGGTGGCGCAGTGGTTGAGAGTCTGCCTGCCGATGCAGGGGATGCGGGTTCATGCCCCCGTCTGGGAAGATCCCACATGCCGCAGAGCGGCTAGGCCCGTGAGCCATGGCTGCTGGGCTTGCGCGTCCGGAGCCTGTGCTCCGCAACGGGAGAGGCTGCAGCAGTGAGAGGCCCGCGTACCGCAAAAAAAAAAAAAAAAAAAGAATACAAATAACAAATGTTGGTGAGGATGTGGAGTGTACAACAACACTTGTACACTGTTGTTGATGGGAATGTAAATTGGTGCAGCCACCGTGGAAAACAGTACGGAGGTTTTTCAAAAAAACTAAAAAGAGAACTACCATAAGATCCAGCAATTCCACTCTTGGGTGTATATCTGAAAAAAATAAAAACACTAACTCAAAAAGTGCACATGCAGTGATTAATATAAATAGCATTACAGGAATAATAAGAGCTACTGTTTATTGAGCACTTACGGTGGGTCAGGCACATCCAATGAGACACGCTTTAAATCAATATATGTCATTCAATCCTCACAGCAACTTTTGTGAGGCAGGTGCTATTATTCATTTTTCACAGACAAGAAAACTGAGGGTAAGAGAGGCAAGTTGACTTGCCCACGCCTACAACCACTCACTAGCAGCCTGGCTCCAGAGCTCACTCTAAACCATTATCTTATTGTTTCTCAAAATGTGGTCTGCATAAACCACCTGAATTAGAATCACTTCAGGTGCTTATAACAAACCGTTGCACCCCATGCTATTTCAGCTGAATCAGAATCTCTGAGAATTCAAGACATGGTCTCTGCCCTATAATACTTACAATTAAGAAGACTAAAGCACTTGAAGAAACTAGAGGACATTTAAACATGTTAAACTGTGGGATGCTGACTTTAAGAGTGAGTAGTAAATAGGAATCTTGAGACAAGTGACTGAGAACCAGGAAAGGTTTAGCACCTCGTTTGGAGGGCTTCACTGTGACCAAGGACTGCTAAAAGTAACATAAGTGTAGTACTACAACTGCAGGCACACCTAGTGTTATTGCACTTAGCTTTATTGTGCTTCAAAGATGTTGCTTTTTTTTTTTTTTTTTTTTTTTTTTTACAAATTGAAGGTTTTTAGCAACCCTGCATTGAGCAAGTCTGTCAGCACAAGTTTTCCAACAGCATTTGATCATTTCACATCTCTGTGTCACATTTTGGTAATTCTTGCAATATTTTAAACATTTTCATTATTATTATTATACTTATTATGGTGATCTGTGATCTTTGATGTTACTATTGTAATTGTTTTGGAATTTTTAGCAATAAAATATTTTAAAATTAAAATAAAAAGATACATGCACCCCAATGTTCATAGCAACATTGTTTATAATTGTCAGGATATGGAAGCAACCTAAGTGTCCATCAGCAGATAAATGGATAAAAAGAGATGGTATGTATACACAATGGAATACTACTCAGCCATTAAAAAAAAATGAAAGTTTGCCATTTGCAACAGCATGGATATATTGTACAACACAGGGAATATAGCCAATATTGTATAACTATAAATGGAATATAACCTTTAAAAATTGTAACTATGTTGTACACCTGAAACTTACCTAATATTGTACATCAACTATACCGCAATAAAAAAAAATACATAAAAAATAAATTAAAAAAGAAACAGAAGCAATGTTCCCATTCTTTCCCCCTCCTTTTCCTTCCTGCTGCTTGGAATGCAGACATGATGGCAGGAGCAGGAGGTGCCATCTAGAATCATGACGTGGAAGCCACATATTCAGGATGGCAGAGCAGCAACATAGAAGGTGCTAGGACCGTGATGATTCTGTAGCTGCCATACCAGCCTTGGACTGTCATCTCCCTGTACTTTTACCTGAGAGAGAAGTCAACTTATCATTTAAATGACTGTTATTTAGGTCTCTTTGTTAAAGACACCAATTAATAGAAATGTGAACACAAATACCTGTAAATCAGTGCCCAGTAAGTGGGTAAGCCCCGTTTGTGTAATGGTGTCCCCACTTACTCCTGGGAGCCCCAGAAGGTGCTTTACAAGTGGCCCACAACTAGTTTGTTAATGTGCACACTTCTATCCTTCCTTTTCTGCTCCCTGTCAGCCACATTGCCTTCAGCCTGGCCTGCCTTGCCACAGTCACAGTCCATCACAAGATGGCCACTACCCAGGCCAAGAGACTATTTCCCCCGCTTCCAACCTCTCCAGCCTTCTGGGTAAAGAACGGTGCCAAAGTTCTTTACAAAGGTAAGTAGGGGGGCTTGCCTGGTGGCGCACTGGTTGAAAGTCCGCCTGCCGATGCAGGGGACACGGGTTCGTGTCCCAGGTCCTGGAAGATCCCACATGCCGGGGAGCGGCTGGGTCCGTGAGCCATGGCCGCTGAGCCTGCGCGTCCGGAGCCTGTGCTCTGCAACGGGAGAGGCCACAACAGTGAGAGGCCCGCGTACCACACACAAAATAAAAAGGTAAGTAGGGACTCCTTTGCAACTCTGGCTACCTTGAGTCTCCTGGGGCATCTGGGCAGCTCTACCCAGAGCCCCTCCAGACACTGGTGTCAGCTTCAGGCTCTCGTCATTCACCATGAGGCACACTCAGTCCATAGGGCCAGCCCTTGAGGAAGAGACCAAATCATCCTTTCTAATCTCCTCCTCCTCTTCTCCCTGCCCCCACCAAGGCTCCTTCTCCTCTACCTCTCACCAACTAGAAGCTCAGACACGTATGAACAGAGGGGAATAGACCTCAAGATGCAATCATGGTGTAGGCAGTCAAAGTTAAACCACATATATAGCCAAAGCTGACTGAAGTGTGTGTGTGTGTGTGTGTGTGTGTGTGTGTGTGTGTGTGTGTTGAGTTTAAGGGTCTTGTATTAGCAGGAACAACCATGGAAGACTTCATGGAGGAAGCATTAGCTCCAGATCGTGGCCAGTTACAGGAAGCTCAGAGAGACTTACAATTTGCCATTCACTCCAAATTCTTAATAGATGGCCAGAGGACAGAGCTGATAGGAAAACTGACAGAGAAATTGAAGAGTCTATCTCTCCTTGATCCAATTGTCTTGGTTCATTTATCAAGAGTTCATAAAACAAAAGTACCTAGAGGGTCCACGAAGGAAATGTCAATGAGTGAAGTGGAAAACTGGGGACATGTGTCCTCCCCATGGTGACAGTGGATGCTCAGATCCTCTAAGTGTTGCCATATAGGAATAGGGACCCAGATCAGATTAAATCAGATTTGTCAAAAAAATGACCAAAACATATGAATATTTGATGTGAAATATCCCAATTTTAAAAAGCTGATTATTAAATCTTTTAAAGTAACTAAGTGGGACAAATTAAGTTAACCTTTGGGCCACATTCAAACTTTGGGCCTGCATCCTGACATTCTGAGGCCATGTTTCTATCTGTGCTCATTGTTGCTAAATACTAGCTTTGAGCAGGGCACTGTATTAGTTCTAGGTTGTATGTGTATATATGTATGTGGAGAAAGAGATAAAAACAAAGTCACTGCACTCAAGGAATTAATAATCTAGAACAGATACGACATAGACACATGCAATTGCAGGAAGGAGGAAGTCGCATCTCATTTGGGGAAATCAGGGATTGACAGCTACCCCAAGGAAGCACCTCTGTCAGGAAGAGGAGCCAGAAGAAGGAAGAGAATTTCAGGAAGGGTGTGGTGAGTAAACAGCACCAAATAGTACTGAGTGCTTAAGGAGGACAAAAACCAGGGAAATGTTGTTGACGTTGACAAGTAGGAGGTCATAGGTCATCAAGGAGAGGGTATTTTTAAAGGGAAATAAGACTGAGGCACAGCTGAAACTACAAGTGATACCACTTGTTGGAGAGAACTGACCACTGTGAGAAGGAAGTAAGAAGAGAGCAGAGGGGGCTGGTGTGCTAAAGGGACAAGAGATCAATGAGACTGTGGGAAGTGGGGACACAGGAGAGGGAGCGATGGATGATGGTGGAAGAGGAGAGTAAGAGTGGACTCAAAGGGCAAGAAGGAGAGGAAGGAGTCAAGGGTGTGCACAGGAGGTTAACCTTCGTCAGAGGGCAAGACCTCTGGGAAAGGAAGGAGTCATCTCTCTGAGAGTATTACAAATCACAGGATAGTTCCCAAAGGTCCCATTTCTAAAATATATCAGAACAGAAAGCTGTGTTGGAGAGTTGTGAAATAGAAAGAAGGAAAAAAACCTTAAAATTATTTCCATGAAGTTCATTAAGGAATAAATCTTTCTGATTGCAGAAAAAATCTTTGAGAAAATAGCTCAGTGAATAGTTCTAAACTCGGTTGGAGGCGATACAAGTAAAGATGCGTAAAATTCAGCTTGGCTAAAGATGAAATCAAGAGTGGATTAGCATTAAGTATATCTTGGGGAATGGAAAAAATGTTCTAAGAGTCCATATTAATAGAAGGGGTTGTCTGGGGAGCAGAAAGATAGCCAGTGACTCTTTAATTATGAAATAGAAAAACAAAAGGATTAGATCCCTGTAGATTATTTTGGAAAGAAGTGGGAATGTGTCTGTTGCAGGGTTACCCACTTTACATTCTCTTATAACTCCCCTGCCATTGTGAGAATTCAGCATCTGTTTCTCTCCTAAGCTTGACTTTAGTTCTCCATTGACAATGGCTCTGTAACTGGTTTGTGCTGGCTGTTTCTCCCGAAAGGCTTCCAAGAAAACTATTACAACTGCCTTACCCAGCATGTTCCTATCCCACTAACTTGGTTTTCAATGAAAAGATTCAGTGCTTTTATTTGTGGTACTTTCCCTACACATGGCCTCCAATAGATTCCTATAATTGTTTCTAAGGTGACATCGTGGGCAAAAGGTGACCTAGAAATAACAACTAGCATTTATCATGGCACATACCTACTATGTGCCAGACAGGGCTTTACATACATACATTATTGCATTCGGTCCTGACAGTAACCCTCTATCTCTGCCACTTACCAGCTATGTGACCTCAGGAAGGTTCTTACCCTTTCTTGAATTTTTTTCAACATAAAATACAATAGTGATAATAGAGTCTACGTCATAGAGCTGTGAAGATTACAGGAGTTGAACATACTTAATGTATTTAAAATAGTGTTCTGTAAGAAGTAAACACTCAATAAATTTAATATTATTGTTATTATTATTGAGGGACTATTATTATCCTTATTTTACATATGACAAAACTGAGACACAACTTGTTTATTTTCCCAGTATCAACACAGCCCGCTGGTAAGTGGTGGAGCTGGGTGATGTCAGAGCCCTCCTTTTTATACAAGAAACCAATTAGACTAGCAAGCTTACAGAACTCCATGCTTCAAGAAAGAAAGGTAAGGCACCGTGGTTGTGTGTATTCCAATCTTATTCCCTTTCCTTTTCAACCGGAAGTGGCACATGACTATGGCTTGCTCTGTTTGCTTACATGCCCAGTTGGTTTGCATGGATTTCCCTGGGCAGTTGCAGTCTTCTGAAATTCCATGAGCCCTCCTTTGCTCCAGCTGGATAGAGCACAAGCCATTTATGGGCAAAAATCTTCTCTGAACCTTGACCACAAATATCTGCTAAACAAGGAGTTATTCTGGGGGAACCCTGGTGGTTTGTCATGTGAAAAGAAACACGGGTCATGGGATTTGCAGTGAATCACAGAGGCAAAGATTCCTTCATATAAAATATTGTCACAGGCTTTCTGTTGGGGAAACACTGAATGTGTTTAATTTACTTTTCCTGTTCCTCTTAGGAGTTGACTCCTTCTTAGTGTCAGTGCCTCTAAAAATTTCAAGACTCTTCATATTCATACTAAAACCGATGCCTAGTGAAGTTTTATTATGCCACATGGAGAATCACAGCCTAGATTTAGCAATTCTGATTTGTAAAAAATTCCTGTATTGACATACCGTCTTTCTTTCCAGTGGCCAAAAGGGATTCTGAAGCCTCTTATTTGTTCCCTCTCTCAGCACTGTTTTTACTAGATAGCTATTATTGTCATTGTTATTATTTTTATTAATCTATTGGTGTCAGAACTCAGGTTCATTGATGCTAAGTAATGGTTCTAAGACTTTGTAGCCAGTCAAGGGAAGAGCTGAATGATGGCTCCCTTTGGGCCTTAGTTGTTTCCTTCGTTATGGGGGTATATAAATGTGCCCTGGTCTTCTTTGGTTAAGACTGTGTTTAGTTGCAAGTAAATGAAAGCTCAACATCAACTGTTTAAATAAATATTTTTCTCACATAACAACAAGAAAAAATCAATAAGAAGGCCATTATTTCCATTACTGATTCAACAGCTAAAAGATGTTAGGACCACTCTCTCTGCAATTGTCTCATTTGCAAGACGGCTGCTGAACTTTGTTTCCTTCTATCAAGGTGTTTCCCCCACCCTCTAGCAGACATCTGCTTATAACTCTTGCCAGATTGGTGCATATGGCCACCTTTATTTAGCTGCAAGGGAGGCTTAGAAAATAAGCAAGAGGGAAGGGGAAAGGCTGTTGAGTAAGCCAACCCACAGTGCCTTCGCATCTAAATCTTGAAGGTCAGGTTTATAAAACTCCTAAATAACTGAGTCAAGTTGTTCAGCAACTCAGTGAAAAATATTTCATTTGTTTGGTGGTCAGCCATCAATTGCATTGTATATTTTATTATTTAATGGGTTGTTTGGCTTTATTTGGACACCCTAATCTTGTTCAGATCGTCTGTAATTTTGGCCCACTGATATATTTAGATAAAATCTGATCAAAACTAGTCATTTTCAATAGCATTCAGTGAATCAGTGCTAGGTTGACTCCATAAGTATCATCTACTTATTCCTGAGTCAGTTTTGGTAATTTGAGTCTTTCAAGAATGTGTCCATTTTGTCTAATGTTTTTAATTTGTTGGTATAAAGTTGCCCATAATATTACCTTATTATAATTTTCATGTCTATAAGATCTATAGTGATGTTCCTTCTTTCATTTCTGATATTGGTAATTTGTGTCTTTCTCTCTCTCTCTCTCTCTGATCAGTCCAGCTAAATGTTCATCAATTTCATTGATCTTTCAAAGAATCAGCTTTTACATAAATTTATTTTTGCTATTTCTTTCCATTTTCTAAGTTATTGTTTTCTGCTCTATTATTTTCTTCCTTCTGGTTACTTGAGGTTTAACTTACCCTTCTTTTTCTTGTATTTTAAGGTGAAATTTTAGATCATTAATTTTGTCCCTCCTCTTTTATAATATAAGCTTGTAGAGTTATAAAATTCCCTCTTAGGAACTGCTTTAGCTGAATCCTACACATTTTATATGTTGTGTTTTAATTTTCATTTAAATCTGAATGTTTTCTAAATTTTTTGTAGTGGTGTTTCATTGTTTTTTTAATTTGCAATTCCCTAATGACATATGATGTTGACTATATTTTCGTGTACATTTTTTTCTGTATATCTTCTTTAGTGTGGTTTCTGTTTAGGTCTTTTGCCCATTTTTAAATCAGGTTCATTTTCTTATTGTTGAGTTTTGTGGGTTATTCATGTATTTTGGATAACAATCCCTTTTCATATATGTCTTTTGCAAATATTTTTTCACAGTCTGTGACTTGTCTTTTCATTCTATTGAGTTGCTCATTTTTTACAGTCTTTTTTCTCTCTGCTTCAGTGTGTATAGATTCTATTGTTATGTCTTCCAATTCACTAATCTTTTCTTCTGTAGTGGCTCATTGGCTCTTAATATCATCCTGTGAACTTTTTAAAATTTCAGGTATTGTGGGTTTTATCTCTAGAATTTCCATTTGAGTTCTTATTTATAGCTCTACTGATCTCAGTATTTTGTCTTTAAATACTCAAATACAGCTGTTTTACCATCCTTGTCTGCTAGTTCCTTGTAATGTAAAATTTTACATTTTAAATATCATTCTGCAATACTGTGAAGTTGTCATCCTTACCCAATCCCCAAGTTTCATCCCATCATCAACTTGTACCTGGAAATTAAGATCAAAGTGATCTAGGATAGGGGAGGATCAGAGTAGAAATATCCACTAATTTATTGGGTATATCAGTTGATAATTTTAAAAAATAAACTGTAATTTTTCATTCTGATGAAGCAACAGAATACTGTGATCAAAACAGTTACATCAAAATACTTCCTGTATCAAAATAACCACAACCAAATGGCTGTGTTAATCAATCCTGTTAAAATGTTTTTCTTCAGGTATTTTTTTTCAAAAGAGAAAGTGACTTTAAAACACATCCCATTTTAAAAGATCACAATTTCTGAAGCATTTTGTTTTGGCTCTTAGTTATCTATTTTGCCTATTTAGTCAAAACAGTTTGGAATTTTCTAAATAGACATTGAAGCAATAGATGAAACCATGAATTGGGAGACTAAAGAGTAAATTGAATGTGAGAAGACATACATCTTCTTAGCTCAGTCATTTAGGAGGGATGTCTTCCATAGTAATCCTTAAGCCCATAGGGCCACCACTCTTTGCTGTTAGGTGAGAGAATGGCTACCCTGTGATCTTCAGCAATAGCATAGCAGTAGTTCTTGAGACCAATGAAAATAATCCATGTTTATTAATACATATTCTTAACAGAGTAAGTGACTGCAGAAATGTGCTTGGGTACATATGGCTGCTGGCAGAAAATGTTTCTGCTACCGGCCAGAAACATTAGGGGTTTTGTCATGTAACTCTCTCCTTAGGACAGCTCACAACGTGGCAGAAAAAGCAAATCAGAGAGTGAGAATGAGAGGGCAGCCCAAGAGAGAAGCCACAGTCTTCCTGCTACCTAACACCAGAAGTAACATCCATAACTTCTGCCAGATTCTATTCACTAGGATTCCGTCACTAAATCCAGCCCACACTCCTGGTAGGGGATTATACAAGGGTGTGAACGCAGGAAGTTGGAGGTAGTGGTAAAGGCTGCCTACTTAATTGGTCTTATATGCAAATTGCAACTATCATCATCCAGATTACCATTTTGTTATTAAATCCACTTAACACTTATCAGTCCAAGGCATCTCACTACATTTGATCTGGTCAACCACTTACTCCTTTTTATACTTTTCTTCTCTGATTTTTGTCGACGCTTTAGTCTGCAAGTTTTTGTCTTACTTTTTTGACCTCTGTTTTTATCCTCTTTCATAGGGCTATCTTACTCTGCCAAACTTTAGGAGTTTTCACCTTATTCTCTTCATCAGATGTTATTTATCCATGTGTTTACGTATCGGTGAAATGAACATTACTGAACATCTACCACGTATGAAGTGTCCTGACATTAACCACTCTAATTGGCAGAACAATTTAAAGATTAAACTCCTTGGAATCAGTGGTCCAAGCTTATTCACGTTATTGGTGCTGAGGGCAGACACACTGGAGATTTCTTTGTATTAAATCTGAAATCACCTGCATAAGCCAGTGGGGGAACAGACCTTTCTGCTTTATTGTTTTCCATTTTACTTTTGGAACATATGATGTAGTTTAAAAGCTTGGTAATGTTTGCTCTGAATTGGCTCATCTGAAAGTGATTTCAGTTGAGTAATTTAATGATTGGAACATTTCAGAGCTTTTTCCAGGGCACCAAAACTTTTAACATGGTTTATGAATTCTGCATCACTCTCTGGCTCACTGTTCCCAGCTGCTGGGGAGAATTTACCAAGTCTCTCTGTAATTCCATAGTTCCGCCCTCACAAAGGAATTTTACCTTTTATTTCCTTAAAATGTTTCCCAGTTGATCTTAGGATCAGGCTCTGATTGTGGTGAAATACCAGAGATAGGAACAGTCCAAAGTGGGTAAATATTACTGCAAACATTTACTTAATAATCACTTGGTGGAAGAGTCCTTGAACCTGGAGTCTGGGAACATCCACAATTCCTTCTGAAGACTTGACAGGGTTCTGTTGAATGAGAAGATTAATGGAGAGGAAACTGCATGAACAAAAGCTATAGGGGTTGTTACCACTGCTTCTGCCTGCTTCGCAGGAAAAAAAAGTAATAAATAGTCATTTGTGGATTAAGTGAATAATGCATGAATCTGAAGAAGATAATCCTTAGCTAAATTCAGAGTGTCCTAATTCAGGGAGCAAATGTCATGTCAATCATTGGGATGACTCTTTGGATAAGCCTCTCATTGACAGAGCAGTCTCATCGCGCACTCTCAGGGTAAATGCTCACTCATCCTCAACAACTGTTTTCTTCCTTACTTTTCTCTCCTTTCCCTCACTCTGAGAATTTTTCCATGCTTCCTTTGTATTCTAAACATGATTTTTATAAACAAACTATGAGCATTACTAATGTTAAGCTGTATTAAAGAGCTGGACATATGTCAAGAAGAAAACTATTCAGGGCACAGTTCCAGAAAACACGTACCAAAATGACTTCATTCCTAGCTCCATTGCACGGTGTTGTCCTTGGCTGAAAAGTGGCGATTAATATGCCCTACGAATTCTGAAATAACTAGATGCTTTTTAAAGGGTTGATGGCAAAGAGTTTTGCTTAAATTTTTAAATTGTTGTTCCATTATAGCAGAAAGTTATTTTAGTTCATTCTCTGTTTTCTTGTTCAATAATGTCTAATCTTGGGTGAGGCAAGGCTTCCCAAATTAAGTCACAGATCAATCAAAGCTAAAATGAGATTTCTGCTCTTTAATAGTCTTTGACAAGGAGGACAGGCATTTGGTTTATATGGTTAACAGGCAACAACCTTGGGCTCAGGTGAATTGAGGCAACTTGCTCCGCTAAAAAGAGAACTGAACTTCTGGAAGGTCTTGGAACTCTTCAATTTAATTCAAGTTTACCAAGAAACTTTTGTTAAAGATGCTTTGCTGGCAGCAGAGTTACAATGATAATAAAACATGGTCTCCTGCCCTCAGGAAGTGGGGTGAGGAGAGGTAAACACATGAATAAGTAATAAAAATAAGACTTAATACTCTGTAGACAGACATCCTTCTAGACGTGTAAGATAAATAAGGCAAAACATGTATAAAATGGTAACAAATCTTGACCTTCAAAATTTATGGTGTGGAACTCCATGAAATTCAAAGTTGTACAAGTACAACTATTAAGAGAGTGAATCACATGATGTGCTCTATTAGATTTGTGTGAGTGGGTGGCGAGGGGACAGGAATAGCTGACTGAAGACACTATAATTATTGAGCTATATCTCTGCTTCTAAAATCCTTGAAAGGATTCTAAAATGTGGCCATCTGAGGTCCTTTCTGGACATTGGGAATCACTTTGTTCGTGATGCTGGAAGTGAGAACGGCATCCATAAAGGTTTCCCCCAAACATCCCCATTCCTAGGCTGAGGAGCCATATGAGAGTTCAGTCTCAATGTTGTGTTTGGTCCCTGAAGGGAGTCCACCAAAGCACTCTGGGAGAGAAGGCTGGACAACTGGCCGCCATGGCTTTCACCCATGTTACAGTAAGTTGAAGGAGAGCTCAGGAGGTAAGGAAAGCTAGGGTGATTCCAGATACTGAAAATAAAGGTGCTTCAAACCTGAAGGAAAGAGAAAACTATTTTTTGTTCTCCTACAGACTGCATTATCTCCCCCAACTGGTTCTTCTCCAAGGCCATCCCTAAGTCTCTGAATTCTGCCCACCCTGTTCAATGCTTGCATCTCTTTGACAGTTTCCACCCACATCAGTCTCTCCATTCCTTGAGAAGTTCAGCAGCTATTTTCTGTATCATAGATGTACCTCTTGGCTCCATGATTAGATTCTAAGCTAAGCCATTCATCCATTCAGATAGGGAGTGTCTACAATATGCCAGCACGATGCTCAGTGCTGGGACACAACAGTGAACAAAATTTCTGCCCCCAACGATGCAAACTAATAAAGGACATATTCTACACTCTGAAAAGTGCTAGGAAGAAAATTAACAGGTAGAAAAATAACTGGCAGGACAGCTCAGAGGAGACCAACTTTACAGAGACCTAAAGCAAGAGAAAAGGCAAACCATACAAAAGAGGCTGGAGCTGGGAGAATGTTCCAGGCAAGGCACGCATAAAGGAACGAAATGGAAGGCATTCAGCCTCCTCAAGGAAGTGCCGGATGGTCAGTGTGGCTAAAGCATGGTGAGCAAGAGGAAGGAGGCAGGAGACCAGGTCAGAGTGCCGCACCAGGCAGGCCTGAGGAGGGATTCAACGCTGTACTTCTTTTATTCAGCATTGGCCCTCAGGCCACGACTTCCTTCAACAGTCCCCTTAATGCCTGGCACAGACCTTTGCTCAGGACGAGATTTCAGCAGATACTTGATAGTTGAAATGACTGAGGTCCCTGTCTTGAGCAACCCTTCCAGAACCTCCCGCCCATCAGTCATTCTCTGCCCAACTTCAGAGTCGGGTCTCCCAGAGGTCTCTCTTCAATCCTTGTGTTTGACAATGTCCAGCCCTCATTCGCGCTTATCCCAGGAAACGGAGAGCTCAGTGGATGAGAATGACTTTGGTGAACATGTCTCATCACTAACTCTCTTCTTTTTCTTTTTTTCAGTTTTATTGAGATGTATAGTAATTGACAAATAAAATTTGCTCGGCCAAAAAGTTCGTTCGAGTTTTTCTGTAAGATGTTACAAATGAACTTTTTGGCCAATCCAGTATTCAAAAGTGTACATCGTGATGATTTGAGTTACATACACATTATGAAAGGATTCCTCCCATTGAACTATCTAAATGAACACAATCATCACCTCACATATTTACCTTTTGTGTGTGTGTGTGAGAACATTGAAGTTCTACTGTCCTCCAAATTTCAGTTATACAGTACAGTGTTATCAGACTAATTTACTTCTGAGAGGTGGTCTAGCAGTGTGGTTAAAGTCTGAAACTTGGGGGTCAGGCTTCCAGAGATCCTTATCCTGGTATATTTCCCTCTAGCTGTGCCCTGAGGGATGAATTGCTTCACCTCCTCCGCCTCAGGTTTCTGGCTGACAAGAGTGCTTTCTCATAGAGTTTCTGTGGGGATTAAATGGGATGATGCATAGAAAGCCCTTAGGCAGTTCCTGGCACACAGTGAGTGCTTAATGATTAGCTATTGTTAGCTATTGCTATATTATTAGCATTCATTATCAACGATGGCCCTTAAAATGCCCTAGATTTCCCATTTCATCCTCCCCTTCTGTATTTGGAGAAACACTAAGGCACAGCTGGGTGTCACTTCTGTGATGGGTTTCCCAAGACCCTCAGGCAAAAGCGAAGGTCTCTCTAGGGCTTCCCTCGTGGCGCAGTGTCCGCCTGCCGATGCAGGGCACACAGGTTCAGGCCCCGGTCTGGAAGATCCCACATGCCGCGGAGCGGCTGGGCCCGTGAGCCATGGCCGCTGAGCCTGCGCGTCCGGAGCCTGTGCTCCGCAATGGGAGAGGCCACAACAGTGGGAGGCCCGCGTACCGCAAAAAAAAAAAAAAAGTGAAGGTCTCTCTTCTCTCATCACCGCAGCAATCTGTGTGCTCCACCTTGGTGATACCTGATGCTCACCTCATTGCATGATGACTGTTTAGGTGGTCTCTTCTGTGCAATTGTGCAGCCCATGAGGAGAGAGACAGTGTCTCTGTGTAACAGCTGTCAATTCAAGACTCACATTTTTTCACATTTTAACATCTCAAGTTGAGGATGCAATCCTATAATGGTACAGCAAAGCTAACTGATAGTGCTCTTTTCTTTCTTAGTGTCACATAAAATAACACATCTTACAATATTCGGTTCCATAGATTAGATGAAATACGGTAGCTTTGGGCGTGACCTTCAGAGTAAGACTTCTGGGATAGTTTATTTGTGACCTTGAGCGAGTTACATGCTTAAGCTTTCTCTATCACAGTTTCTGATCTGTACAATAGACATAATAATTGTATCTCATTCATACAGTTGTTGTAAGAATTCAATGACAACATTTTGTAAGGCATTTAGAATAGTTCAGGGCACATTATAAATGTAGAATTATTAGCTACTGCTGTTTGTGTTCCTAGTGACCAACTCAGTATCTGGCCATGATGGGGGCTCGATAAATATCTGAAAAATAAGCAAAGGGTAAAACAGCAAACTAACTATGACAGCCCTGGGGGGTCAGGCTCAGACCTTCCCTCAAGAGGCCCCCACTGCAGGAGCTGGCTGACGGCCATCTTCACCTTCAGGATCACACCCTTAGTCAGCGACCTGGCAGAGTAGGGGTTCTAAGATCAGTGGTTTCTGCCGAACATGGGCTCCTCCATCAGTCTTTGCTTCGGGGCTCGGCTCCCGCCTGGCCCAGGCTCTCTCAGAGCTGTATAATGGGCCTGAGTCCCTTCTCTTCTTTAATACCCATCAACCTTCCATCACGGCTCAGGGTCAAAATCCCTGTGCTGGGATTTCTGCGAGCATACACCAAGCCAACTTTGCTTACTCAGGGGAATCCCTCCCCCTCGTAGGCCCCAGGAAGGCTGTCTGAGACCCCACCACAAAAGGCAAAACTCAGCAGGGAACCTCAGCTGGGGCCTCTATCCTCCTGCCCCACAGTGGACCTTTCCCTGGTTCTTTGCGTCCACCGCCAACCAAGGCCACGGCTGACTCTGGTCGTCCCAGAGCAGAGCCCCCGGAAATCTGCCTCCGGGATCTCTTCTTGGCCAGGAGCCAAAGAGGCTCAGTTTAACTTCTGTTACTAAAAATATATTCTGTTTCCCCTTGTCCTGTGCTTAATTCAAGAGACTAACTGAAATGCTGGGTACACACAGGGCCTATTTTTATTCCCACCTCCTTCTGCATACCCTCCTCCCCTTCCAAATGCAGGCCTCCAAATCCTGGACTTCTCCTCAGCCCAAGTGCTGCAATGGAAAAAATGAGAACTCTTTCTCTCAATCAGATGAACACTTGTTTCCATAACCGGCCATTCGTCACACCCCTTCCTGTCCCACTGTGCACTCAGTCGGCCCTTCCAGGATAAGGATCACATGAAAAAAAGGGGAGTTTTGATTTCCGTCCAAAGAAACCAATGACTGCTCGTGGCAAATAACTTGTGGAGGCCTAAAGTGGGACTTGTGCTTTAGCCATCGACATTCTTAGCCCTGGATTCCAGGGCAGCCCCTTACCCTTTAGAATTATCTACCATCTCAGGAGGCCGTCCTCCTTGTCTTAAGGGCCCAGGTGGCTGACACACGACTAACACACAGCATATAGTCACTCTGAAATGTCGAATGGAGCCTGAACTATGCTAGGAGGTAAAAGTGGAAAAACCAATAAAATGGGAAATAATTGTGTTATAAAAAATGTTATTTATTTTTGTTAACACTGTCAGGAATTTCCCTTTAAATAGCCAGTTCTCCGAGCAAAAGCACAAGAAGGTCACTTTACAGAAACGTGTGTTTTCACAGTAATTTTTGCTCTGGTCTACAAAGGGGCTGCTCTCCTGCAGGTGAAACCAACTTCTTCCTTCTCAGCTTCGTGGCTGGAGTTCATAGGCTCCGATGTGCTGGCAAGAGTGACCTGGGGCTGGACCCACCAGGCTGCTCTTAGCTGAAGGATCTCTATGAGCCAAGGAATGGCTCTCTTGACAAAGCCCTTCCTACCTTCCCTGAACTCTGGGGCGTGGCCCATGTTTGCATCTGGGAAAGGGTCTAAGCAGGCCTGGTTAGGATTAAAGGTGCCCCGAAAATTGAGAGGATTGGGAAGGTGATGTTCTGAAGAAAGACGCTGATGCAGAGCCTACAAAAGATCATATCCCACACCAGACTGGTACTAACCCCTCTGGGGATTGTCTGGAATAAGGGAGCTCAGCTGTGGTTGCGCATTAGACTCACATGGGGATATTTTTTCAGAATATTAAAGCTAGGGCGCCCTGCCCAGAGATGCTGACTCAGCTGGGGGGTAGGGCTCTGGAATGAGTATTTTTGAAAAACTCCCCCAGGTGTTTCTAACCTGCACCCATTGAGCACTCCTGTGGTAGAGAGCTGGGCATCCGACACCTGACCACAGTCTTGGGACTCAGTCAGAATGAGACAGGCTTTGGTGAGAAGAAATTTAGGAGCAATGAGTGGTGTTTGGAGAACACACCTGCATTGTGTATACATTGTATGGATATCTTCGCAGGTGTGCAAAATGTATATACAATGTGTGACACATTTGAATGCAACAAAATCAAAAACAGCATTAGTCTTGAGTTTCCTCATAAGATAACTTTTAGGTTTGAATGCTATTTTTCTCTCTCTTACTATTGTAAAACCTGTTTTAAAACATTGATATTATGAACAAATATTGTATGATTCCATTTGTACCTAGCACACTCAAATTCATGGAGACAGAAAGTCAGAATAGTGGTTACCAGGGACTGGAGGTAGGAAGGAATGGGGAGTTCTTTTTTTTTTTTTTTTTTTTTTTTTTTGGTTTACGCGGGCCTCTCACCGTTGTGGCCTCTCCCGTTGCGGAGCACAGGCTCCGGATGCGCAGGCTCAGCGGCCATGGTTCACGGGCCCAGCCGCTCCGCAGCATGTGGGATCTTCCCGGACCGGGGCACGAACCCGCGTCCCCTGCATCGGCAGGCGGACTCTCAACCATGGCGCCACCAGGGAAGCCCGGGGGAGTTCTTATTTAATGAGTAGAGTTTCATTCAGGAAGATGAAAATGTTCTGGAGGTGGATGATGGTGGTGATTGCCCAACAACGTGAATGGACTTAATGCAACTGAACTGTACATTTCAAGACAGTTTAAATGAGTTTTTAAAATCAAATTGTAAGATATTGTACCTTTTCAGGTAACTTTTAAGGTTCCAAGTTCAACAAGTTCCCGTGATGCATATGGCATTATACAGAATCTTGGAAACAAATTATTTCCTTCTTGCCCTAGATGCTTCAGAGGTAATCTCAGCTTCCTGCTTGTGAGTTGTCTAGA
This sequence comes from Phocoena sinus, assembly GCF_008692025.1. Lineage (NCBI taxonomy): Eukaryota > Metazoa > Chordata > Mammalia > Artiodactyla > Phocoenidae > Phocoena > Phocoena sinus. The sequence goes on from NC_045779.1 coordinate 38,099,082, forward strand.
CCATGGACCAGCACCCTGAGATCTCTACTCTTAATTTACTGCTCTCCAGAAACCCCTGAGACTTTCTACATAGCTACTCACAGGAGTTGCCCCTATACTTCCCACCCCCACCCTGAGACCCTCTCACTCTCCCTGCTATTTCTTAACCATCCAGAAATTCTTGAGGGCTTTGTCACTCACAGCCTCATTCACCACTGCATTCAGCTCTGAGGATATTTGAACGGAGCGTCAGAGTTTGTATGTAGGGAAACGGAGTGTAGTGAAGTGGGAGTTTAACGCCTCTTTGAGGATACTGTAACTAAAAACAGAGAGTGGATTAGTTTCAAGTTTGTCAGGTGGGTGGCTCTAAGATGACAGTAGCATAAGTGGCCTACATGAATCAGCTATTTCATGTATTCATTCTTCAAAAACTTATAGAGGAGCTACTGTGAGCCAAGACTTGTCATAGAGACATTGAGAGGATTCCAAGAAGTCCCAGACTAGTTAAGGAGATCAAATGGGCCCTAACTGTAGAACCTAAGGTCCATAAGAATGGCACAAACATGCACTCTTGGTTGCAAGGGCAGAAATATATTGAGCTTTAAGTAATAAGGAATGTACTGGCTCACAGGATAGGAAAGTCCAGGGCAAGGTTGCCTTCAGGCACAGCTGGATCCAGGCACTCAATATCTTCAGAATCTTCTCTCAACTGTGTGGTCCTTGTTCTGGGGTAGGCTTACCTTTTGTGGTAACTAGAATGCTCTGAGTTTATTTTCTACTAGTTTAGCAAATTCCACTTAAAGAGAGCTATTTTCTAAGAGTTTCAACACAATTCTAGAAGTGAGAGATGGGGAGATGGGGGAAAACAGGAAGTTGACTCTACTCAAACTATACAGACTAGGTGTAGAAGAGCCAGGTGAAGGGGAGGGGAGGATGTTTTCCAGTGGAAATGGAACCATCTTTACCAGAAGAGGGAATAGATCCTAGAATTTTCCTCACCACAGTATGGTAGTTTAGATGAAGTAGTGGCCTGGTACCCTGTAGTTTCCTAAGAGAAGGCTTCCCAAAGGGACCAGTCTATAAATTGGTCTTTAAGCCTTTAGGAATGGGTGGTCTGGTCATGGAAGGAAGAGAAGGTTTAGAGGGAAGGCCCACCCGGAGGAAGAGCAGCACAAGAAATGTGAATACTAATGAGTGATTTTAGACGAGAAGGTTATGTGTGATCAGTCTATTATTCGGTGATACAAGTTGGTCCAGAGAGAACAACCCTGAACTGAGGCAGGAGGCATCCCTAAGCCCTCCGAGCAGACCTGCCTTGGGACTGCCTCAGTCTTTCAGGAATGATAAAGTGCTTTCCGGAAAATAAGCAGGGCTAGCAATGATGCAATTTTAAGTGAACTAAATGTCATATCACAGTCACTCTTGGTCAAAAACACACAAGAAAATACCTACAGAAGTTGCTGAGAAAGTTAAACCATTCCTTAGGTTGGGATATAATCTGCTGTTGGTGCTCTTAGATTTTTGTTTTCTTGTTTTGTCTTTCAGCGTATGGTGAGACAAGAGAGAACCTCGCCCATTATGAGATTTCCAACGAGCCTTGTGTGGAAAGAAAACAGGTAAGAGAGCTCAATATTATCCTGAAGCACAGGATAACATTATATCAATACAAGAAAGTAACACTGAGGTCTTAGAAATAGAGTTCGGATATTTTCTTTTGTTTTACTTTTTTGCCTTAAAAAAATATAATAAAAGCCCTCAAAGAGGATTATTTATGAAAAACAGAACTCCATGGCCTGCTTCAGTCGTCATTGTAGGAGCACCTTTTCAGATACAAGTTGTTTTCCCAAACATTCTTGAAAATTCTGAGAGGCTGTGTAATGTTGAATGCTTTCAAGCCTCAAATCAGAAGCCAGAAAACAGCTCCAGGGCCTCGAAATGCTTCCAAATCTCTAAGGTTTTCTTATTTAAAATTTAAAAATTCCTAGTGTATCTGCCTCGAACACCCCAGTCCACAGTCGTGAGCACAGGGAATTTTTATTTCATTGTGGACCCCCTCTTTATGGGTTAATTCTACATGGGAGGCAATTTTGATAAATGATAGATAACCATTGTTATCTAGTCCTTCCCTCAACAAATGCAGAGAACCAGGAAGCAGAGACAAAGAGATCCAAGAAACAAAACCAAAGCCAATGTTTATTCTTGATTTTTGTCACTACATCTTTTGTGCTTCCTTATCTTCCTCTACTGTTAAATATATAATAACCGAAACTTTATTAATATACACATAAAGAAAACACGCACAGCATGTGAGCATGGTAGGTAGTGGCTGGTGTTTGCACCAGGGTTTATGAAGCAGGCCTCTGCATGGTCTGCAGTGGTCTCATGCTGTTCCCAAGTGCAAAATCCTCCAACGAAAAGCAACATAAGCCACGTGGGGCTAAAGGAGGCTAATAACAACAAAAAGTTTCTGTTCAAACTAAGGGACAGGTCTGCGCTTTAATTTTTTTTCCCTGAGACTTAGCTTTGTTCTTTCCTCCAACAAATGTTTTCAAATTAGTGAAATACCAAAGGAGATATGGAGGAAGGAGACACGGGATGGAATTAGAAAAAGCATAAATGGAATCCAGGATGTGCTGTGGTGGATGACTGATAGATCTCTTAATGAAGAAAAAAATGAACAGAGTATTTCATCAGCCCCTCTTTCCCTAAGAGGGAAAAGCACATACATTTTTGTGTTTGGATAAATAGCTAAGGCTTTTGCAGAGTGGAAAAGTGTCATGAGAAAATGGAAAATGTCTCTAACGTCTACAGCACATGAAATATCTAAGAGTAATAAAATAGTAAAGGGCAAGAAGGTATATCATAAAAAATTATAGTGCACATGTTGGATGAAAAGCAAAATTATGGGATTAAATGGTTGTGTTACTGAAACAGCACTTGGTACATAGACTCAAACACTCCTTTTCACATTCAGTTTCTCAGAGGCTTGACTTCAGATGCCTGAGCACTTTCAACATTATGTTGGCCTTTATTCTTCTTTATCTGGAAAAACACGACAGCTAAAATTATACCTAAAAGAGAAAATTCAGAGTCAAAGAGATGGAGTCTTAAAATGTACTGTCACATTTGTTTATAAAGTAGCACCTGCATAGGAAAAAATGACTCATATAATTTCATTTTTGTTTGTGGTTCAACAAAGTTTCATTGTCCTGGTGATTAAGAGATTCTAGGCATGGGCTTCTCTTGGATAAGTAAGCTTACCAATTATCTTGTTGTCAGTAAGTATGTAACAAGTCCCAAGTCATGTCGAAGCTGGTGGCTATCGCTGGGTCTCTATCAAGGACATATAGGACTTAATGCCTACGTACCCTGAAGACTAAGTGTGTGAGCATTAGACAGAATTCCTGGAACTTCAGACACAGTCAATAAATGTTGATTCCAGTTCTTCTTCCTCTTCCCTAGAGGAAGTAGTCCAATGAGAAAAACCAGAAAGCTGTTCTTAGACCAATTCACCTACCTAAAGCCTACTTTCACCACGTCCACATCAAGTATTACATTTTCTTTGCCATCTTCCGTGTTGCTCCAGCTTGAGTACACTACCTAACCTCTCTGGTTTCCCCCATCTCTGACCTACTACAAAATTACATTGTGCATTTTAGCACTATGTATACTATAAATCAGAGACTTATCTGGAAAAGTAAGTTGTTTTTAAGAAATTAACCTGGCAGTAAGTTTACAAGAGGAATCATGGCAAAAAAGACTGCATGCTCAGAAGCCCGTTAAGAATCTTGCAATAATCCCAACCCTCCTATTTTGAAAAAAGTAAGGGTATGAAACTACAAGATCCTACTACTTCTATCTTTAGATCACCAAACTCATCCAATCTTTAACTTGTTGTAAAATTACGAGAGTAAATGGTCATGTTAGAAAACCATGGCATAAAAACTCAAAAATCCTTTCAAGATGAGAGGACAAATAGAATAAGAAAAGGCATAGAAGTAGAGGGGAGTTTGATAAGTGAGTAAACCTCAAAAGCCAGCTCAATTAGTATAAAAGGTGTGCACCAAACTGTGGTTCTCAAAGAGAAATGATGGTCACCATGCAATATTAGGATGCATAATGGTCATGTCACAAAGGCCCTTCTATGCCATAATAATGAGGAATTCGAATGGAAGAGTATAAGGAAATGAGATCCCTTTTAGAGCTGTGAATCAGAGTCCAATGTGGTAGACTGGATGGTGGCAGAAAAGACCAGATGCCAAACGAGCAATTAAGAAGACCTAGAATAATCCCAGCTCTTCCTTTAAAAGAGAAAGGATGTGGAACTCTATAAACCCCTTTACACAGGTGAATCGATGAAGAATCTACTTTTTATTTTTAGTACATCTTTTTTGGAGTATAATTGCTTCTCAATGCTGTGTTAGTTTCTGTTGTACAACAAAATGAATCAGCCATATGCATACATATATCCCCATATCCCCTCCCTCTTGAGTCTCCCTTGCACCCTCCCTACCCCATCCCTCTAGGTCATTGCAAAGCACCGAGCTGATCTCCCTGTGCTATGTGGCTGCTTCCCACTAGCTATCTATTTTACATTTGGTAGAGTATATATGTCAATGCCACTCTCTCACTTCATCCCAGCTTACCCTTCCCCCTCCCCACGTCCTCAAGTCCATTCTCTACGTCTACATCTTTATTCCTGTCCTGTCCCTAGGTTCTTCAGAACCATTTTATTTAGATTCCATATATATGTGCTAGCATACGGTATTTGTTTTTCTCTTTCTGACTTACTTCACTCTGTATGACAGACTCTAGGTCCATCCACCTCACTACAAATAACTCAATTTCGTTTCCTTTTATGGCTGAGTAATATTCCACTGTATATATGTGCCACATCTTCTTTATCCATTCATCTGTTGATGGACACTTAGGTTGCTTCCATGACCTGGCTATTGTAAATAGTGCTGCAATGAACATTGTGGTACATGTCTCTTTTTGAATTATGTTTCCTCAGGGTATATGCCCAGTAGTGGGATTGCTGGGTCATATGGTAGTTCTACTTTTAGTTTTTTAAGGAACCTCCATACTGTTCTCCATAGTGGTTGTATCAATTTACATTTCCACCAATAGTGCAAGAGGGTTCCCTTTTCACCACACCCTTTCCAGCATTTATTGTTTCTAGATTTTTTGATGATGGCCATTCTGACTGGTGTGAGGTGATACCTCATTGTAGTTTTGATTTGCATTTCTCTAATAATTAGTGATTTTAAGCATCTTTTCATGTGCCTCTTGGCCACCTATATGTCTTCTTTGGTGAAATACAAGTAGCTCATGGAGCTCAACAGCAAAAAAACAAACAACTCAATTAAAAAATGGGCAGAAGAAGTATCTACTTCTAATACTTAACTTGTGGTGAAGACACCAGTTGAAAGAGGGTAAGGACTACAGTAGGCACTGAGCTGTTTACAAAAAAGAAGACAGGGAACTCTGCTATCTAACCAGGCCAGGGGCCATGGCAGAGAGAGGCCTGTGATGCAGTGGAATTATTCTGAGATAATAAAGAATCAAGGCCCACAGTCACAAAACATAAAAAGGGGAGTTCTGCAACATTTCAGGTATGCCAGCATCTCCACTAGAAGGCTAGCTTCTACCTATTCCAACAATGGCAGACTAGACCATAAGCTCTGTGCGTGATGGATCTGTGTACATCTGTCACTGTGTTCCCCACCAAGCACAGTGCCTGACACATAGCAGAGGCACAGCTACTGCATTTCTTTCTCCTTCATCATGAAAGCTTGGTAACTAATCATAACGTACAATAATTTATTCTTTAAAGCCTCTTATGTTGTATTTCCCAACCTAACCAGCAAGGCAGTGAGAGGTAGAGGGTGGTACTAAAGCAGTAGCTCCCAGTCAGGAAAGTTGGATATGGTTTACTGGTGATCTATATTCTTGGTTATTGCCTAGATTGCCATTTGAGCAGCCCCACACCAGTCCATGAAGTCAGACCCTGATGTGAGCTTATGTTTCCAAGGCCCAGAACAGAAATCCTTGAATCTGAGAAATTATACTCACCGATGACCAAAAAGGTGGTAAGGAGTACACCAACTGTGATGCCCACAGTAGGTATCCCAGGCATGTGACCTGCTGGCTGGAAACACCTATTTTCCACACACTTGCAGAAAGTAACTGAAAAACAGAACAATATTTTGTAGGTAAATTTGCGAGCGAACAATTGTAGAATCCCATCTCAAAGACAAGAATTCCTACAAACTACCATATTGACAGACATTATCCCAAGTTGCCTGCAGCAAAATATCTACCTGATAAAGAGACAGTCCCTTCCAAGGGTGGCCGACCGCTATCATTGATGCGGACTGGGATGTGGTAAACTCTCTCCTCAAAGCCCGTGTGCTTGGTGGAGAGCCTGGCATGAGTTCCTGTCAGAATATGGAAAAAATGACTGACATGAGAACACAACTGCAGGCCCCTGGATGAGCAGCAATAAAGTTCATCTCTGTATCATATAATACTAAAGTTGACTAGGAAATGGTTAGATATAAGTATGAGTTAAACTACCAAAAGTATTACCACTCCACAGGTACCCTCCAAAATGTCAAAAAGGATGCTAAAGCATCCTTCAAGTTCTCAATTCATGACTTCTCTGTAGAAATGAATACTAAACATAGTAGGTTGTCATTACTCATGGTAGTTATGTTCCATATAGTGGCCGCAAACACTGAATTAGAAAGAGAAAACATATTTGAAGAAATAACTGCTAACTTTTTTCCAAATTTGATGAAAAGTCTAAATCCTCAGATCCAAGAAGACAGACAAATCTTAGGAAAAAGAAAACGAACAAAAACTACACCAAGGCATATAATACTCAGATTACTTAAAACTAGTGAAAAAGAAAATTGTAAAGACATCCAGAGAAAAAAGACACATGACATTCAAAGGAACGAAGAAGAAACAATACAATCCAGAACACAAAGGAGAAATATCTTTAAAGTACTGAAAGAAACAAGTCTCAATAAGTTTAAAAGTATTCCAGTCAGGGCTTCCCTGGTGGCGCAGTGGTTGAGAGTCCGCCTGCCAATGCAGGGGACACGGGTTCGTGCCCCGGTCCGGGAGGATCCCACATGCCGCAGAGCGGCTGGGCCTGTGAGCCATGGCCACTGAACCTGCGTGTCCGGAGCCTGTACTCCGCCAATGGGAGAGGCCACGACAGTGAGAGGCCTGCGCACCCCCCCCAAACAACAACAACCAAAACCCCAAATCAACCATACAATCGTCTCAATAGATGCAGAAAAAAAACACCTGAAATTTTTAGCACCCGTTCCTAATTTAAAAAACCAAAAAACACCTCTCAGCAAATTAAGAATAGAAGATAAAGTCCTTAGTCTGATAAAGGGCATCTACAAAAAAAACCTATAGCTAACTTTATACTTAATGGTGAAAGACTATGAATGCCATCTCCCTAAGATTAGGAACAAGCCAAGTTGTTTCTGCTCTCACTACCTTCATTCAACATTGTCCTGAAGGCTTTAGCCGCTAAGAAAGCAAGCTAAATATATAAAAGCCATCCAGACTGGAAAGGAAAGAAAACCTATAATTCACAGACAACATGACTGTCTATATAGAAAATCTATGAAAACGTAAGAAAAAGAGGGAGAGAGAACTTACAAGTGAGGTCAGCAATGTTATAGGCTACAAGATCAATATACAAAAATCATCAATTATATTCCCACATCCTGGAATTACTTAAAAATTTAAAATTTTTAAATATCTAAAATAGCACAAACATATGAAATGCTTAGGGGAAATTCTATAAGAACTATACATTGAAAATTAAAACACATTGCTCAGAGAAAGTAAAGAAGACCTAAATAAGTGGAGACATAATCATATTCATGGATTGGAAAATTCAGTTTTGTTAAGATGTAAATTCTCCCCCAAATTCAGCTATAGATTCACACAATCTCAATCACAATCTGCATAGATTTTTTGGGTAGAAATAGACAAATTCAATTCTAAAATTTATATAGAAATGCAAAATAAATGTTTTGAAAAAGAACAAAGCGAGGACCTTTACACTACCTGATTCCAAGTCTTATTATTGAGCTGCAGTAATCAAAACATTAGAGTATTGCTATAAAGACAAAGAGATCAATGAAACAGAAAAGAAAGTCCAGAAATAGACTCATATATATGTGGTCACTTGATTTTTGACAAAGCTGCCAAGACAATTCAATGTGAAAATGATATTTTCAATAAATAGTGTTTAAACAATTAGATAGCCGTAACTGTAAAAGCTAAAACTATAAGACCTCTGGGAGAAAAAAAAATAGAAAAATTTAGTGACCTTGGCAAAAACTTCTTAATACACAAAATAGTCACAAATTATAGAAGAAAAAAGTCAGTAAATCAGATGTCATCAAAAAAATTTAGGGGCGGGCTTCCCTGGTGGAGCAGTGGTTGAGAGTCCGCCTGCCGATGCAGGGGACACGGGTTCATGCCCCGGTCCGGGAAGATCCCACATGCCACAGAGCGGCTGGGCCCGTGAGCCATGGCCGCTGAGCCTGTGCGTCCAGAGCCTGTGCTCCGCAATGGGAGAGGCCACAACAGTGAGAGACCCCGCGTACCACAAAAAAAAAAAGAAATTTAATTTGGTCTTTCAAAAGGCACTGTTACAAAATAAAAATATAAGCCATGGCCTGGGAAAAAATATTTATAAACATATATCTGACAAAGAACTTGAATCTAGACTATATAAAGAATGTTTATGACTCAACAACAGAAGCCAAACTGCTAAATATTTTAAGCAGGCACAACATTTGACCAGACACTATGCCAGTGAAGATACACGGATGGCAAATAAGCATATGAAAAGATGTTCAACACCATTAGTTATTAAGAGAATATAAATTAAAACCATAATGACCCAGCAATCCCACTCCTGGGCATATACCCTGAGAAAACCATCATTCAAAAAGAGTCATGTACCAAAATGTTCATTTCGGCTCTATTTACAATAGCCAGGACATGGAATCAACCTAAGTGTCCATCGATAGATGAATGGGTAAAGAAGATGTAGCACATATATACAATGGAATATTACTCAGCCATTAAAAGAAACGAAATTGAGTTATTTGTAGTGAGGTGGATGGACCTAGAGTCTGTTGTACAGAGTGAAGTAAGTCAGAAAGAGAAAAACAAATACCATATGCTAACACATATACATGGAATCTAAAAAAAAAAAAAAAAACTGGTCATGAAGAACCTAGGGGCAAGATGGGAATAAAGGACACAGACTTACTAGAGAATGGACTTGATGAGATGGGGAGGGGAAGGGTAAGCTGTGACAAAGTGAGAGAGTGGCATGGACATATATACACTACCAAAGGTAAAATAGATAGCGAGTGGGAAGCAGCTGCATAGCACAGGGAGATCAGCTCAGTGCTTTGTGACCACCTAGAGAGGTGCGATAGGGAGGGTGGGAGGGACGGAGACCCAAGAGGGAAGAGATATGGGAACATATGTATATGTATAACTGATTCACTTTGTTATAAAGCAGAAACTAACACACCACTGTAAAGCAATTATACTCCAATAAAGACGTTAAAAAAAAAACAAGTCAATAAATATGTTAACAACTCATATAACCATATTAAAAAAAAACATAATGAAATACTACACTCCCACTACAATGGCTAAAATTAAAAAGACTGAGCATAGCAAGCATTGGGAAGAATATTAAGCAACTAGAATTCTCATTCACTGGTGAGAATGTAAAATGTTACAGAATATTCGGGAAGCAATTTGATATTCTCTTAAAAATTTGACCGTATAGCTACCATAGGATGACTTGTAGGTATTTAACCAAGAAAAATGAAAGCATAGCTCCTATGAAGCACTTGTTCACAAATTTTCAGAGCAGCTTTATTTGAAATAGCAAAAATTGGAAGCAATTTAAGTAATAATCAATATGTTAATGAATAATAAATCATGATCTAGTCATACAATGGAATATTATTCTACAATATAAAGGAGTGAAGTGTTGATATATGCAACAACATGGTGAAATCCCCAAATATGTATACTAAGTGATATTCACCAAACAAAAAGAGAGTACATGCTGTTATTTTATTTAGATAAAATTCTTGAAAATGCAAACGAATCTATAGTGACGGGAAGCAGATCAGTGATTACCTGGGGGTGAGGGATGGACAGTGTGGGGTGGAAAATAGGGATTGCAGCAGAGGATGAATAAAACTTTGGGGGGGGGGTGGAACTGTTCTTATCTGATTGTGCTGATGGCTTCAATGGTATATACATATATTGATTTTTATAAAATTGTATGCTTTAAATATGTGCTGTTAATTGTAAGTCAATTATATTTCAATAAAGCTCTTTTTAAAAATCATGATGAGCGGGTTTCCCTAGCGCGCAGTGGTTAAGAATCCACCTGCCAATGCAGGGGACACGGGTTCAAGCCCTGGTCCGGGAAGATCCCATATGCCGTGGAGCAACTAAGCCCATGTGCCACCCTACTGAGCCTGCTCTCTAGAGCCCGCGTGCCACAACTACTGAGCCCCTGCGCCACAACTACGGAAGCCCTCATGCCTAGAGCCCATGCTCAGCAACAAGAGAAGCCACCGCAATGAGAAGCCCGCACGCCGCACCCAAGAGTAGCCCCCCCTCGCCGCAACTAGAGAAAGCCCGCGCAGCGAGGAAGACCCAACACAGCCAAAAATAAAAATAAATAAAATAAATAAATTTATTTAATAAAAAATAATGATGAAACCTGTTTCTCAGCTGCCATTGGAAATTTTGCAATGTTGCTCTGATTGCCCAACTATTCATGTACACTAAGAGAGATGTTGTGTATTAACAATCTTTCTTTCCTCCAAACCCCGGGGGCTTTTAACCCTCTGGAGAGCTTGCCTGTGCAAGTTTCCACAGCATGAACTTCCTTCCTGGAGCGTGGAAGAAAGCTCTGTGCTGAGTGCTGCATGCATACCAAGGCAAATAAAAACTCATTCCATCGCCCATCAGTGTTTTTCTCGATGTTCTTTTGACAACTCACCATTGATTTTGGAAACTTCCCAGTCTTTTTGTAAGCTTTCACTGCCAAGGGAAAATGTAAAGTGTCGACCCCGAAATGACTGCTGATCATCATCAGTGGCCTCGAAAATGAGACTTCCGGGTGCTTTAGGGGGATAGCAGAAGAACAAGCCTGTGTACTCCTTGACCAGCCGCGGCGGGTTGTCGTTCACATCCATGAGGGTCAGGTGGAATTGCGCCGTGGAACTCAAGGAGGATCCACCTAAGAAATTGAATCATTGAAAGATGGTATCTGCTTTCTCATTCTCCTCTCAGTAAGAAAGGATATTTCCTTTTCTTTAAAAAAAATTTTACAATTCAGACCTAGTTTCATTTTCTGCTTAGAAAGTCTTGATGATGAGAATTATGTGCTAACATTTTATATACATTACTTCCAAACAACACTGGTGTACATTTACAGATGAGAAGACTGAGGTTCAGAGAAGTTGTGTGACTTGCCCAAGGTCACATAGCGGTAGAGAGGCTTCCAACCCAGGGGATCTGACTCTAGAGCCCACACCTTTAGTCGCTCAACACTGACTTAGGCATGTTCATTAAGTTTTCTAAGGCTCATTTCTTCAGCTGTAAAACGTGACTTTATGAGGATCTGACATGTATTCTTAGAAAATCGTACAGAGCTGTACAATTGTTATTTGCTGTGGTATCCTGGAGAAAATTTTGACCTCTGTAGCCTGAACAATTGGTAACTGTGTGATCATGGGCAAGTTACTTCTCAGTACCTTGGTTTCTTCATACATCAAATACGGTCAATAATAGTACCTACCCCATAGTGTTGTATGAGGGGTAAGTGCTTAGAACAGGACGGTCAGTACAACGTAAACACTTACTGTTCTCATTCTCCCTGATGTTTCTACAATTTCTGACTCTGACCTGCTTCAATTCCAGTAAACACTACTTGCCTGCTTTTCTTGTCGGCTGTCTCCTTAACCAAAGGAGGAAGTCATTTCATCAATGTGTATCATTTCAGGGCCAACAACTGCAAACAGAGCAGGGTTTTGAACCCTGGTTTCGATTCATGAAACTTCTAAAATGTGAGAGGCCTTTAGGACACATCCAAAGCGAAGCGCTGACCCCACAGTACATTTTAGTGGAAGGCACAGCACAGAAAGTGCTTAGTGGAAGGCTTAGCCAGAAACTTCCTGCTGATTAAATCAGGAACTTTTAAATAGAGAGTTAAATTTATGGAGTGTGATAGTGGTATGTGCTAGAAGCACATCAACTAGGAGGAAGAGAGAGAGCCAGTCCCCGACCTGCCTCAGCGAGGCCCGTCCACTCACACACCACCATTCCAAGTTCGACACACGCTTCTGCATGTCTACCCTCACTGGTTTAACGTGACTGCAGTACTTTTGTTTTTCTTCATCTTTTCACAGACAGGGACCATTTTCATGATTCCCACCTGTTGGAATGTTCCGCATTCCAGCTCCCAACCCTGGGCTTCACATTTTGAAAGTTTCCTTCTTTGGTATAAAACTATATTTACTTAGTCATAATCTGTTCAATTCTAATTTTTTGGTAAGCCAGGCAGATATATTTATTGTCTCATTAGAGGCTCTGACCAGCATAAGATCAACAGAATCCCGACTCCAAGTTGGAAAATTCCATTTAAACGTAAAGAAACTCAGTGTTTTCATCATGAGCCTTATCACTGGTAAGCATAATATTCCTGTGAGTTTATTTTTATAGCTATATAAGATTCAAACTTCCTTGGCTTATCTTCACAATAAATCTTTCCTTTCAAAAGTTCACCTGGTTTCATCAAAACAGTTATCTAGGGCCACCCAAATCTACCAACTCAGAATCTGCAAGGTGAATTCCTATCTGTATTGAACAAGCTCCTGGGTGATTCTGGCATATATAAAGTTGAGAATATTGAACAAAACATTTTATGTTTCAAAAGGATGAGACCTCGGTCACTGCAATTTAAGCCTGAAGGAGCAAGTAATAGTCTAGGTAGGCAGGTCAGTGGTTTGACCCTGCTCCCTAGAAACCCACAGCCACTTTGGAGGAAGGGAGGTAGCTCAGTGGGGACACAGGAACCTTCCTAGAAGCTGTGGTCCCTTCAGGACACCACAGAGTGAGCAGCAGCCCTGAAGCCTAGCCAGCCTCCAGGTGCATCCCTGCCTGAAAGAGCCCTGCTACCGGGCACGGGGGTTCTCATCTTGAACAAAGCCAAGAAGGTGTGAGCACTTCTCTCCACTTTTGTACCCTTTTCATTTTTCCACTGTAAGATATTCTGACAATTTGATCCAGTTTCCCACCCACCTCACCCTCCTTCCCATTTCTACTGATGTAGCCCCTAATCATTTGTGTTACCTTTTATTTATTATGTTTTAAATTTATTTATCTATTTAGGCTCACCTACTTCTGTTGCCACCACTTGTACCCGATACAGACTTTCAGCTTCCCTGTCCAACGGAGCCACACTAAAGATCTCGCCGGTGACGGGGTCAATTTTTAGCCAACCTCTCTTGTCACCTCTTAATGAATAACTTTAGTAAGAGAAAAGAGCAAAAGGAAGCCCACATTACTCTGCATGAAAACGTAAAGATAGTTTATGCATCACTATGCCATTATATCAGCACTATCCCTTGCATATTACTGACAACATATTTAAAGAAACATGATCTAATATTATTACTGCTTTATTTGCATACCATCTGCCTTCAAAGGGAGGATTTGTTCATCCTTACAAAGTGGTTTTTGTAATTGTTTTAAAAGAAAAGGTATCGAGGGGGCTTCCCTGGTGGCGCAGTGGTTGAGAGTCCGCCTGCCGATGCAGGGGACACGGGTTCGTGCCCCGGTCCGGGAGAATCCCACATGCCGCGGAGCGGCTGGGCCAGTGAGCGATGGCCGCTGAGCCTGCGCGTCCAGAGCCTGTGCTCTGCGACGGGGGAGGCCACAACAGTGAGAGGCCGGCGTATCGAAAAAAAAAAAAAAAAAAAAAAAGAAAAGGTATCATCACAAACTCTAGCAGAAAAAAAGTTAAACTTTTCTGGCAATCAAAGAATTTCAATTAAAACAACCTGGAATTATCTTTTAAAATTGATTAGCAAACCGCCCCCTCTCAGAAAACTTGAACACTCATTGGTGGAAATGTGTGAATGGATGGATACTCAGAGGCTACTGGTGGGTGGCACAGTGAATTCCTCATTCAGCAGACATCTATTGAGGGCTTAGCAAATATCAGAGAGGAGATTACACAAAGGGGTTCTAGGCCAGTGGAGGAGACAGACACAGAGACAGATAATTCCAGTAAAATGTGGTGAATACAAAGAGGCCATGTGGAATCCCAAATAAATTAAAGGGAATCAGAGAAGTCTTTCTGAAAGAGTAGATGTTAACTAAAGCAAGACAAAGAAGGATGCTTTAAGCAGAAGGAATTGTATGAACTAAGGCTGAGAGGCCAAGGAGTAGCTTAGGGTGTGGAGGCATCAGACATTCCAGCAGTGGTGGGATAACATATCAATAGGACGCAGTGGATGGCAAAAGATGAAGCCAGAGGGATTGGAAAGAGCTGAATCATGAGAAGCAGTGGGCAGCCAGGGAATGGTGGTAAGCAGGACGGTGACCTAGTCATGTTTGTGTCTTCAGTGGAACTCATTGGTAGGTGTATGAAAGGTGAATTTGAGAGAGACAAGCCTAGAACCACGGGAAAACCAATTTCTATAGCCTTTTGGGAACAATACTTAAGAGCCAGAAGGATGTCTATATCTTTAGGTCAAAGAATCCCACCTCTGGAAATGTTCTCCAAATAAAAAACAATTGAATAGAAGTTAAGAAAAAGAATTATATACATACATTCAAAACTTTTCTAGAATTTTAAAAAAAAATACTGGAAGCAAGCTACATGTCCAGTAGTAGGAGAATGATTAAGAAGTTATAATGTGTTAGTTCAAATTAATTTTTCCCCAGTGTTAGAATACTCTATATGCCAAGCACTGTGTTAGGTTATGTGTATGGTCGGTGAATTAAAAATTTCTATGTAGTCGGGATTTCTGAGTGAGACAGACACCCTCTGGAAGGTTTTCAGAGGACTCACATGATCTGATTTACTTTTTTAAAGACCTACACTCTGATTGCCGTGAATGGACTCAGGGAGGGGTGGAGGAGATGATTATGGGGACCTGGACCATTGCAGAAGTGGTGAGAAGCAGGTGGATTCTGGATATATTTCAATGAAAGAATCTCTAATATTTACTGATACATTGGATTAGGAGCCACTGGGTGCTAATGGATTCTAAGTTTATGGACCTGAAGAAAAGAAAAGAATTAAACTGCTCCGGCTTTGGCAGCTTTGGAGTCATCCTTAATTCTTAACTGACTCATTACTAGCATTCGATCTATTGATCATCCTCATTCATGAAGTACTGTTTTCATTTGTCTCTTACAGGACACCCCCTTTCTCAGTCTTCTTTCTCATCTTCCTGATTTTAACTTAATAGTACATACGTTATATCTTTTCCTGGATCCATCTGAGGAATGATCTTAAATGCCTTTGATTTCTCCACTCATAAACTCAAATTTTTACTCACTTGTCTCTGACTAATAACTTTCATAGCATTCTCATAAGGGAGAGAGAAGCATTTGTTAAACAATAAATGGTTGTTAAATTAGGAACATTTTGTGCCCCATCATAATTAGTGACTGATGTATGGAGCAGTATCTACACTATCCATACAGTACAACCCAAGTCTTCTTTCCTTTCTCATATTTGTCTTTTTTTTTTTGCTGTATGCAGGCTTCTCACTGTCGTGGCCTCTCCCGCTGCGGGGCACAGGCTCCGGACGCACAGGCTCAGCGGCCATGGCTCACAGGCCCAGCCGCTCCGCAGCATGTGGGATCCTCCCGGACCGGGGCACGAACCCGTGTCCCCTGCATCGGCAAGCGGACTCTCAATCACTGTGCCACCAGGGAAGCCCTCATATTTGTCTTTATGAAGTTGACAAGTGCTTGCAGAGCAAAACAGTGGGTGGGATCTTTACTCAGACAGACAATAAGAAAAAGGTCTTGGAACTGATTCCAATTGCCTAAATGATCGCTCAATGGGAGGCAAAATTCCCCTTAAATGTTTAGAGGCACTTAAGGAATTGTCATTCATAACCACATGCATGGGTTTTAAGTCATGCTAAAATATTTGTCATGCCATGGACAGTAGGACTGATGTTCTACAATAGAAGCAAAAGATCCGGGTTCAAGTCCTATCTGTGTGCTTATTAACTAGATGATCTTAAAAAGATTATAGATATTGATACAGATATGGATACATACGCATACATATGTTATCTTAGAAAAATTAATTATCATTGTACATATTTAAGGCAAATCTGTGTGGGTTCTATTGCACTGAAAAAAAAAAAAGATTGAGAATTGCTAACGTAGAAAGAGTTACACATCTTGTTTAACCTTCTCAGCCCATGTACTCATCTCTCCAGGGCTGAGTTCTGGAATGAGTCTTGTTGCCCCAGACCTGCTCTCTGCAAAGCTGAGGATCCTATACGACCCCCTTTGAGAAGATTCCCTTCACCTTGTCAGGTGGCTGAGTCTGCTGAGTCAGGTTTTTGCTTTATTCTCCTGTTTAGAACTCCAGTCCGCCTTAGGGGCTGGAACTCTTCCCCAGACCCTGGTCCCACGACTGGTCCAGACAGAGGGCCTAGCTTTGGACAGCCCAGTCTCTAGACCCCACCTCCTGAACTCACCAGCTCTCAGCTGGGACCTGCAGTAGGCAGGTTGGGGTGGAATCTGACCCGCTTCCCGCTTGCCCAAGCCTGGATTCTCACTGATCAGGGTATTGGCAGGGTATTGGCACTGCCCAGGGTATTGGCACCTGCCAGAACCAAGGGCAGATTCACCAAGTGCACTGAGACATGGCCTCAGATTGCTGGCTGCTCCCTTAGGGGAGAGTCCTGGAGTCAGGCCAGTTTCTCTGCCCTTCCCAGCCCTTCCTCCTCCCCACCATCTGTGGTCACAGCGCACGGCTAGGCCTGCCCAGCACTGCTCTCCTCTACCTTATGTCCAGACCTTCCGGATCCTTGGCAGTCACGTTGCCCACTTTAGTGCCTTTAGCCACATCCTCTCTGACTTTTGCTTGGTATAGTTGTTGGGAAAATTGCGGTGCTTCATTCACATTTGTCACAATAAGTCTGAATGTAGCAGAAGAGCTGGCATTGTACTGTACATCAAGCACCAGAGGCTCCGGGTTTTCTGCTTGGAACACAATATTGTAAACATCTACTGCTTCAAAATCAAGAGGCTGTGTAGGGAAAAAAAAAGAAGGAAAATTAATTGGGGGATAATTAGCTCTCTTAAGATTCATTCCCTATGTTCCTTGAAAAAACGCTTACAGAGCAGCAGTTCTTAATCTAGTGTCAGCAAAAACTTACTTTTCAGGATAATAGAGCCATGGAAAAGTTTTTGCTGCAGGACTTCTCAGGACTTTTTTTTTGTTTGTTTGGTTTTGTTTTGTTTTTTGCGGTACCGTGGGCCTCTCACTGTTGTGGCCTCTCCCGTTGCGGAGCACAGGCTCCGGACACGCAGGCTCAGCGGCCACGGCTCACGGGCCCAGCCGCTCCGCGGCATGTGAGATCCTCCCGGACCGGGGCACGAACCCGTGTCCCCTGCATCGGCAGGCGGACTCCCAACCACTGCGCCACCAGGGAAGCCCTTCTCAGGACTTTTAATATGCTAATGTGTGTTCTGACTCTCCTAGAAGAGGAAATCAATGCAGCACTCCTCAAATTTATTAACCCTTGAGTAATTCATTCATTCAGCAGAAACTTACTGATTCTCTCAAGATGGTTCTCAGAAGTCATTGGGAAGTGCTTATGCAGAGATTTTCACATTGGTGGAGGATGATTTCCCAGAAACCTCAGGACTTAAACCTCAAAATAAAAGACTTTAAACTCATGGAGGGTGGGAGAGTTTAGCAGACACAATCAAGAGATAGATGGTCTGCTCTTGTTCAAGCCATGTCGGACAGGACCAGGAATGAAAATCAAGAAACTAATTTTGGTTTAGTTTGAGGAAGAATTTAACGGTTAGGGCTACCCAAGACAGAAAGAGTTGCTTCAAAAAGCAAGTTCCTAACTCTGGAAGCTTTCAAGAATAGGCTTAAACAGGGCTTCCCTGGTGGCGCAGTGGTTGAGAGTCCGCCTGTCGATGCAGGGGACACGGGTTTGTGCCCCGGTCCGGGAAGATCCCACATGCCGCGGAGTGGCTGGGCCTGTGAACCATGGCCGCTGAGCCTGTGCGTCCAGAGCCTGTGCTCCGCGACGGGGGAGGCCACAGCAGAGAGAGGCCCGCGTACCGCAAAAAAAAAAGAGTAGGCTTAAACAATACATGTCAGGCTAGCATAAAAGGACTTAAGTATCATTTAAGCAATTGTTTTTTTTTTTTTAAATATCACCCAAACAATTGGTTTACATTCTTTTAAGGTTCCTCTCAAGGCAGAATCCATAATTCTATGGGGAAAAAATCCTAATCCTAGAGCCCTGCTGAGGAGTGAGACAGACCCTAAAGTAGGGCTTCTAAAGGGGGAAGAAAGGGTTTCCCGGGATCCATGAACTCCTAGAAACCAAAATCTAAATATTGCATTGTTAAAAAGAAACAAGAGGCCCAAAATGGGATCACTTGTGCTAAACCCCATGTCAACAAACCAAAACTTAATACCTAACCTAATTACAGTCTCAACCCCTGCCCAGAAATGCAACCTTTTACCAATCAACCTGGAATTACCTCATCAGAACTAGTGAGGTAATTTGCCCAATAGGCCCTTTTGTTCCCTTTAGGAGGGCAACCTTGCCTGAAACAATGCATTCTTTGCTAATAATTTCCTTTTTCCGCCTCCTTTCTGTCTTTAATAACCTCTCCTTTTCTACAGCTTGGCGGAGGTTCTTTCTACTTGCTAGGTCGCTAATGCCCAATCCATTAACTGTTTACTAAAGCCAATTGGATCCTTAAATTTCCTCAGTTGAATTTTTGTTAACAAATTTGGTGGCAGTGGTGGGATTGAAGGAGACTTACAACAGCTTTGAGGACAATGAGGAACACAGGTGTGGTACCCCTCAAAAACTGTAAGTTCACTGTCCTTCTTGCCATTTCCAAGAGCTGGGGGTAAACCCCTCTGAGCTCCACTCTGTTTGTGTTTAGCTCCTGATCCACTTGGCTTTCCAGTCCAGGGCTCAGTGGGTCAACTTGAGCTGGCTGATGGTTCCATGCAGAATCTGAGTCCCTAGGCCTTGGTTCTGTCTGAAGTTCCCCTCGGTTGTATAGCATCCCTTTCCCTAGTTCCAGTCCACAGTCCCCATTTACTGGAGTCCGTTGACTTAATCCATGCTGGGAATTGCTGATGGTGTGCACAACATTCTCTTGGTTACCTCTGGTGTGTTAAGGTGTACGTGTTTGTTTGTCTTATTTTGTGTAACAAGGGCTATTGCTAGCAGAGATCTCAGAAGCCCCCCCCCAAAAAAACTGCAAAATTTGGTGGGTACAGATGGAGCATTTAAGGGCTGTTAGAATGCTCACCACCTAACTCAAAGACTCCTGTATTAGGATAAGTTGGTCATAGAACAGGTTAGACTGATACAGACCACCTGCCAACCTAAAGAAAATTTCTGTGCAACAAGGTACAGAAAATTTCTGTGCAACAAGGTACATGGTAAAACAATGCACAATCCCCAAGTCAGTGGCACAGCCCTTTTAGGTATTAGTTCAGCATAGCTAATGGGATCCATAAACTCTAAAGAGTTGAGTGTACCACCTTCCAGCATACCTGCTTATTTTATGTCTAAAAACTATGTCTCAGGAGCTATAAATACCTACAAAAAATGGCCAAAATTTTACTAAAGACAACCTAGAATTTTGTGCATAAGAACTTGGCTTGGTAACCATCAGACTGAGGTCCCAAATATGGCTGAACAGAAAGTAATGGAAGTTGAACTCCATTTGCTGCTAAGGGTCCTAGCAAACGTTCCAATTAGATAAAAGCATTTAAGAGTTGCACTTAGGGCTTCCCTGGTGGCGCAGTGGCTGAGAGTCCATCTGCCGATGCAGGGGACACGGGTTCATGCCCCGGTCCGGGAAGATCCCACGTGCCGTGGAGCAGCTGGGCCCATGAGCCATGGCCGTTGAGCCTGCACGTCCGGAGCCTGTGCTCCGCAGCGGGAGAGGCCACAACAGTGAGAGCCCCGCGTACCACAAAAAAAAAAAAAAAAAAAAAAAAAGAATTGCACTTAAAATCAAGGAATACCTATTTTAATGGGCATGCAGAAGCCTCCAAAAGACTTAAAATTTCCAAAATAGTGCCCAAAAAAGACTATAGGACTGACATAATTCCTACTGCTCCCCTCCATCCTCCTTTATTTGAATATTCATTCTGGTAATCTTCTGTCTGAATTGCCTCTCCACTCTGAAGAAACTATTAATTAGTTACCTTTTATTAATAAAATAAGAGCTTAGCTTGGCTTTCTGCCTACCTAGGGCAAGCAGGCTGTCAGTTTTTTCCTTTCGCTATCTTTGGGGGTAACTCTGGATCCTAGAAAGGTAGTAACCTTTGCACCTTCTTTGAGGATACCTCTTGGGTCCATGGAGTTCTTTAATACTGCCAGAAACATTTACCATTTAAACAGGCTGAAAACTGACAAGCTATTGATGATGTCATTTAGGTTTCAAACCAATTCCTTGAGGAATCAAGAGCAATTCTTTTCATCTTACAAATCTAGATATGCAGCTCTAGAGGCGATTCAAAGTTCACCTATTCCTTTTTCCAATCTCCAAACCGCCCCTATTTTATCTTAAAAGGCTTATAACTTGCATTCTTTCCCTGTGCCTCTGAGATGTAAATGTTAAAGTACAAACTTCAGGGAGGTAAGTTTTATCAGAAGAAAAAAAAAAAGGGGAAAGGTCATTTGAAATTTAGGACCGAAAAAAACAACTTAAATTCAACTCTTTTAATAACTAGTAAAACAGATGTGATAAGGTCTCTGCATCCATCTGTATGTTCGTGTGTATCTACATATACGTGTGTTAAAGATGTATGGTATTGCTAAAACTCATTTACAAAAGAGTTCTATTTAGCTGGCTTAAACAAACAAGCATTTATATAAATTTAGTCTTCATAGAAAGTCTCAAAAATATAATATAGGCTAATCCAAATGTTTTTCTGTTTTATATATCCTGGGAAAATATTTTGTATCAAAGTTAATTTAAAGTTGCTGGTTTAATTAAAATAGAATGTGTCTAGAATTACACTGAATATAATACAGGCACACAAATTTTATTCTACATGGGTTTATTAGTCAAATAAGTCCATGTTATCTCTGTTACAAAATTTGTCAGCAAAAAATTAAAAAAAAAAAAAAAGCTTGGGGTGATGGCTGACTTTGTCTAATGTCTCATGAAGTTTTCATGGGTAATCTAAACATAATAGTTGGGAGCAAGTGATTTAGATAGATGTAAGTGGGATAAGAATTTTTAGGTAAACTTTTTTCTGCAATAATTATATTTTATGGTATGTGTACTTAGTCTCTCTTTAATAACTTACACCCTTAGCATTTTGCTAAATTAAATGTTAGAAGTTCATTGAATATCTAGATCACTTCTAAATAATATAAAATACTAAAACATTAATTACTGAACGTAGATTTTTACCTACTTTTGGTTTCCTTTTGCAGAGGAACTAAAGATATTTGGCTCTATTAGTATATATGGTTTGTGCCACATTAAAAATTTTACTATGAAGAAGCATGTATTTCTAAAAATTATGAAATGTATTCACAAATTTGCTAATCTAAAGAATGCTAGTGGAATAGTTCACAACTGCTTACTAAGTTTTCACTATAAATTAAGTTTTCTAAGGGTTAAGAATTCTAATATATGCAATTAAAAATAATAAGAAACAACTCTGTATGCAAGGAAAATTGGATATGTTTTGGAGTTTTTTTGGTTTTTTTTTTTTGGTTAAAAGGGTATGAAGTATGGAGATACATTTTGTTGAGGGAAATAAAAGTGATTTTGCTCTAAAGTAAAACTAGTTATTTCAAAATGGGAAGAAAAAAAAAAAGGACAAACTATGGATATAGGAAGTTAAGAAGAATGAAAGAGAGAAACAGAAAAAGAGAGGGAAAATGAGGAAATCTTGTGTGGTCAAGTTGGCTAAAAATTAAATTGTTATTATAAGTGTTTTAAAATAAGCTTTAATACCAGTAGTATACTTATGTAAAACTAAAACTTAATTTTCTTTCCTCTGTTAAAAGGACAAAGTTTTATTAGATTTACTAATAAATGAGATCTACTCTTAATAAGAAATTTAAACAAAGTTTTTTCTTTATCTTTAAAATAACCTGCCTGGAAAGCAAAGATTTTGTGTTTTATCAAAATAATTTTTTGTGTTTTATATCTTTATTATCAGGTCTTTGATTACTTAAGTAAACTGAGTCTTCTCAATATTAAAAGAGCAAAGTTTGGCTCAGAAGTATGTAACTTATTGCATTTGCTCTTGAAATCTTTTATTGTCACTTTGGATAATTAAGTGGATAATTAAGTATTGTTTCATAATGATCTGTGATCCTTTTTAGCCAAGTGTCCAAAACCTTTTGAAGTTTTTGGCAAACTTCCCCAAATCAAATTCTAAGTGAAGTCTTTTTGACCTGGAAATAACTTTGGGATTTTCCATAGGGCCTTTGGAAAAATCAGAAAAGATTTCTTCTTTCTCCTTATAAAAAGAGAGATGTTACACTAATTAGGCTTATTTGATATGTTAAATTACATGGGAAAAATCATCAAACAAGTAATACTGAGCCTTCTTTATGTTATATTTGTATAGATACATGTTATAAGTGTTACAGAAATGGGATAAAATTCCTGGAAATCTATTATTTCTTGGTATGATGTTATCAGTCATAATTGTAATTATTATCTTAACATTACATATTACAAAAATAACCAAATTCCTTGTCAATTCCATTATAATGAATTCTCATCAGATCTTTAATAATGGGCATTTTAAGGATTTTGTCATTTACAGATAGTTAATTTTTTTATTCTGATGCTTTTGCGAAAACGTTCCTACAAAATTGCTTCATCTTCAGAGAAATCCATAAAAAGGACTCTGACAGGTATTCTAGAATACAGGTTTCTGACGCGCAGGCTCAGCGGCCATGGCTCATGGGCCCAGCCGCTCCGTGTCATGTGGGATCTTCCTGGACCGGGGCACGAACCCGCGTCCCCTGCATCGGCAGGCGGACTCCCAACCACTGCGCCACCAGGGAAGCCCTCTGATCATTTTAAGATCATAAAACTAAACTGAGTAAGAATTTCCAGAGCTAGTGGAAAAACTAGATTCAAACAGAGCAAGTATTAATTACATTGGATTAAATAAAATGAGGAGGATGATTGATTATAATTTGTATGACTTTTAAAACACTGCTGGTTCCTTAATGCTTTGGTTTTCCAGATTTAAAGAAATCTTTTCACTTAAGCAATCTATGACTTACAGCAATTGATACACTATACCTTTGTAAACAAAAATGACATTTTTTTCTACATGATCTCTCCAGAATTTAGAAACTCTTAATGTATTCTTTTCATGGCAATATAGGTGGTCATTCACATAAGTTCAATAAGAATCTGTTCTCCTGTAATGGAACACAACTGGAAACATTGACCATATTACCAAGGCTTGGACTGAATTGTCACATTTGAGAGAGATGTACATAGACTCAGAGAGTACCTTGCTTCCAAGGTTCCAGCAAAGCAATCTTAAAAAGAGCTTGTATAGTCAATCACTATTCTTGCTGCACTTATGTAAATAATCAAGGCAAATTTAATGCAAACAAATTAAGTTTTAGTAGGATTATCCTTAAAAAGATTTTTTAAAAAAAGCAGGAATAACTACTTAAATTTATTAACTGCTTAATAAATTATGTTTGTACCTTTATCTATATTAGATTCTAATCCTGCTAATTATCTTTAAGGATTTGTTATATACCTGTAAACTGGACTGGATCCTGAATTTTTTCTACTTTCCTGAAATATCTGGCTACAACTTTCCAAACTAATGTTTCCAGTTTTCTCCCACCCTTCTGAATTGGAATCACTAAGAACAAAGACTGCCCTTGAATCTCCTTGCACGGGACTATACCAGGTCCTCCTCACTACCCAGATGGCAGCCAAACTTCAGGTCTTAAAGCTTGATACACATCTCACAGCTGAAGAAGACTCCACCTGACATCTGGTCTTATACAAATGCTGGAAATCTCCAATCAAATTGACTGGGAAGGAGAAGTAGCTGACACTGAGGTAGATGCTTCCTTCCAAGACACCACATCAAGACTTCGTACTTCAACTGAACAACAAGAAACTTTTTTTTTTCTTTCCCTTTCTTTTACTCTGGCGTTGGCCTGGAAAGGTAACACCATCATCTGTATCTTCCAGACCACTGCTAAGGGAGGTAACCTCTGAAATTTAAAACAACTACTATTTCAGGCTAGGAGAAAACCTAACTGACATCTAGCTTGAACAGGCAAATGCAACTATCCCTGCGAGTGAACCTATTAACAGTGCCACCTTGGTGGAAGTGATTTGTGTCCCGACAGGATTTATCTTTGTCTGTGGTGGTTGTCATTCTTCTTATGTACCTAGACAGCTGGTACATATCAGGCAATGTCTCTTAGGTTATCTAACTGTTCCCCTAAATGTTTCACAAACAAACTGAGACACCTCATGGTTGACTCCCTGGATTTACATCATTGAGTTAGAAAGGAATTATCAAGAGGTATTCATGACTCAGGATTCACTTCCTTTAGCAGGGCCATACTTCCCCAGTTAAGAATATATGTAAATGAGAGGGAAAAAAAAAAGAGTATATGTAAATGAGACTAGATCAGGAACGTTTCCTTAACTCTTGAAAATATTGAAACATATTGAAAAATCCTCTGTTAGAGCAATAGCTGTCCAACAAAAAAATCTTTAGGCTTTCTGGCCCAAGTTGTTCTTGATAATAATATAGCCCTTGATTCTCTTTTAGCTGAGCAAGGAGGTGTCTGCACTGTGGCCAATACCACCTGCTGCACCTGGAGTAACACTTCTGGGGAAGCTGAAATTCAGTTCCATAAGATCACTGAGCAAGCCACTCCTCTTGGCTTAAAAGAGTGACTTCTGCCATGGAGTCTTTCTTTGACTTATTTGATTTGATTGGTTTGGGTCTTGGGGACCATGGCTCCAAAGTGCACTCCAGACATTGGGAATTATCCTGCTTGTTAGAATCAGAGTACTCTCCCTCATGTGCTGTATTCTCTCAAAAGCATTAAATGCAGGGCTTCTCTGGTGGCACAGTGGTTGAGAGTCCGCCTGCCGATGCAGGGGACACGGGATCGTGCCCCGGTCCGGGAAGATCCCACATGCCGCGGAGCGGCTGGACCCGTGAGCCATGGCTGCTGAGCCTGCGCATCCAGAGCCTATGCTCTGCAATGGGAGAGGCCACAACAGTGAGAGATCCGCGTACTGCAAAAAAAAAGCATTAAATGCATGCTCACAACTGCTAACTATCAAGTCTCCCTAAGACTAGAACATCAGAAAAGAGACAAAGCGAATGACCAACTTAAAAATTGTGAACCTGAAGCTGATGCCTGTGACTATCACAGAGATTAAGCAAAAAAACATTATGACCTGTGAGTACCACACAGAGGATCAACGGAAGCTGGGAGAACTACAGAGAAGTATGTGATAGTGGCATTTAATGCCTTACATTTTGATCACATCTCTCAGATAAGCTGAGAGTCTGATCAAAAGGGGAAAATTGTTAAAAAGAAACAGCAGGCCCAAAACGGAGTCACTTGTGCTAAACCCCATGTAAGCAAATCAAAACTTAATAACTAACCTATTGCAGTTTCAATCCCTGCTCCAGGAATGCAACCTTTAACCAGTCAGTCTTGAATTATCTGGTCAGCACTAGTGAGGTAATCCACCCCATAGGCCCTTTTGTTCCCCTTAGGGGGGCAACCTTGTCTGAAACAATGCATTCTTTGCTAATAATTTCCTTTGTCCGCCCCCTTTCTACCTTTAAAAAATCTTTTCTTTTCTACAGCTTGGTGTAGCTTCTTTCTATTTGCTAAGTCGGATGACACTTGATTTATGAAGTATTTAATAAAGCCAATTTGATCCTTAAATTTACTCAATTGAATTTTTGTTGTTTAACAATACATATGTTCATATGTGAATCTTTTGGTAGGGGGAGGATATGTAGCTTTTGTCAGAGTCTCAAAGGTACCCATGACCTCAAAAAGATGAAGGAACCAAAGTAAAGCCCAAAAGGCACATTATAGATTATGGGAACTGCACTGTTTTATTCACTCTTCCAGGCCTGGAGGACCCAGGATCTCCTGGTGAGCTGTCAGCTCTTTAACTTGAGTTTATATCAGTTTCTCCTCAGTTAAACAAAAATGGTAGTATCCTTTCACGAAGAGAAAAATTGACACGTGATTGCATTAGCTTGGCCTGCCCTTCCCCAACATCTGAAAAAATTCTCCCACTCAGTCAAAAATTGGCTCAATGCTGTCCTCACCATATTGGCTTCCCTGGACCTTCCTCTCTATCCCCAAATGGGTGAGCTCCATGTCCTCTGTAATCTCATCACACTTAACTCAGGATTCTAATTGTTTGGTTATATATTCTAGATCCTTATTGACCATGAGCTCTCTGAGGAGAGGAATTGTGTTATATTCTCCTTTGCTTCTCATCACTTCCCTGACATGCAGTGCCCATAGTATATCCATTAGGATAGATAAAAATGAGAAGGTCTTGGTCCTTCTCAAGCCCTTGCAGACTCCAGTGGGAAAGAGATTCTGGAGAAAATCCCCACTCTCTAGAAACCCTCTCCTCCACGTACACACAAACACACACAACATCACAACCCAATTTCTAGTTCAAAAGAAAGTATAATAGAAAGTTTGCCCATATGGAAGAGAAAGAATTAAGTATGAAGACTCAAGGTCATTTGAGATAGAAAATAAGAATCAATTGACTTTTGTTAAAATACAGGATATAAAATTTTGTAAGCTAGCTACGATGTAAAAATGAGGTTTTTCATAGAGGTAAGCACCCACTGCCCACAGGGCACAACCCCATGATGACCTGTTGATCACTACCACATGGTCTGAAAGGGCCGCTCCCCTGGGGGGTTGTGAGGAGGTGTGTGCAAGCTGGAGCATCTGACTCCCAGGGACCCATTCATCATCTCAGGGGATAAGGGCAGGGGTGTCAAACTGAGAAGGTCTGGTTGATGGAGCAGGAAGGCAGCGGCCCCCAGAGCAAGCCTGCTGCGTGGACAAAGGACACCGCACTCTGCTCCTTGTGGGTCCAGCCACAGCCAAGCTCAGACAGGCAGCACATCATTCTATGTGCTCAGGCAGAGGATGCACACCCCCCGTTCTTACCATCAGGTCCTAAGTCCCCTCCCTGGCTTTTCCATCCCTTCATGTGGTCACCAGAGGTGAGGGGTAAAGAAATGAGATGGTATATCTGCAGAGGTGGAGCAGCCTGTGTTACCAGAACAGAACATGTGAAGCTGAGAGAAGAGAGAGATGACAGAGAAGATACACATCAAGCTAAGATGTTGGGACTTTATCCTTGATGAGTAGAGAGAGGTGGTGAGTGCAAGACTGACAAGGGCAGGGATTTGTGTTGTAGAAAGTTAACTCTGGGAGCAGCCATGGGAGGGATGGATTTGAATTCATCTGACCTGGGCAGGGAGACCAGTGTCAGTCTCTTGGGAGTCACCCTCCTAGGAGAGGGTGTCAGTACTCCTGAAACACTTACTGAATGGAAGAATCAGCCTGCCATCAATCAGTCTGCTTAACTTTCACACCAGGAAAAACACTGAACCAAGTTTTCCAGGGATAAAATTAGAAATGGACGATGCTAAATTTGCCAATGATAATCAGCAGAGTTGAATCAAGGACGAGCCTTGTCAAACCACATATACTGTCTTTCATGACATGGCAGGCCTGCAAAGCCAGGTCAAGAGACCCTCACGGCCTCTTGGGATTACCTCGGGCCCATCTGGGCAACTTACTCCTCAGGTAAGCTGAAAACATATGCTCATGCCACAATCGCTCTTCTGCATACAACTGCTCAAAAGGTCAAACCCCCTGATTTAGATTCCACCTGGAAGCAGAGATAAAGTGCCGAAGGAAAGGAATTGAGACTGGGGATATTTAACATTTACACCAATCATCAGTGATGAGGAAAAAGTGCACATTAGTCTTCCAGATGATACCCTTGCTGGTTAAAAATAAGTCACGTACTAAGAATGAAAAAGAATCAGCCATAATGAAGAAGTGACAAAATTTGTATAAAAAATTAAAGCCAAAACAAACCCCTGAATTTCAAGAAAGGGGGTGCCAGGAGAGTTATTGATGAGCCAGGCTGGGCTCAAAGAAATAGCCTTCCTGGCTCCTGACACCTGCTTGGTCCCAAGGATATGATGATCTACCACACAACAGGTGAGAGCTTGGGGCAGCAGTAAACAGAGAGAGGACAGCACTTCTAAAACTTGCTTAATCCTAAGCATCACTTGGGGCAAGTGAAACAATAAAAAATATATATATTGGTCTGTGCCCCTGGTTCCTGACACTGAGCTCCTAAATCCCTTGGAATTTCCTGGATGATAGGAGTGCCTTTTATTCTAATGAGGTGACTCTTGGTGGCTCCTTGGATGGTTTCAGGATGGGGGCTGGTTACCAGAAAGACCAAGCCATGATTAGAAGCTTGGAACTTTCAGCCCCACACCCACCCCACTCCCCGCCCCTGGAAGGGGAGAGGGGCTGGAGATTTAGTTAATGATCAATCATGTCTACATGATGAAGCCTCAGTAAAAATCCCCAAAGTAAGGCCTTCAGAGAGCTTGTGGGTTAGTGAACACATCCATGTGCTGGGAAAGTGGATACACACCCTAACTCCATGGGACAGAAGCACCTACTCTTGGGGCCCTCCCAGACTTCGCCCTATGTATCTCCTCATCTGGCTGCTCTTCTATATCCCTTATCATATCTTTTATTAAATAAAAATTGGTAAATATGTTTCCCTGAGCTCTGTGAGCTGTTCTAGCAAATGATCCAACCCAAGGAGAGAGTCATGGGATTCATAGCCAGTCAGTCAGAAATACAGGTGACAACCTAAGACTTGCAATTGACTTTTGAAGTGGGGTGCGGGGGAGTCTTGTGGGACTGAGCCCTTAACCTGTGGGGTCTGATGCTATCTCCAGGCAGACAGTGTCAGAACTGAGTTAAATTGTAGGACATCGACCTGGTGTTGGATAATGGCTTGATGTGTGGAAAACACACAAACCTGGTGTCAAAAGTGAAGTGTGGTAGTAATGCAAGAGTAAAGGAGAAACACTTTGCAGGGCACTAAAATTACTGATTTCCAGGTCCTCCCATAGAGAGGCTGAGTCAGCAGTCCCCAGTGGGCACCATTTGACTCTTGGATTAGACAAGTTTGTTCCCCTTGGCCAGAAGCGAAAACACATCTATCCACAGGCAGAATCCTGGCTTCTGCCTTCACTCTAATTAATTAGAATTAAGATAATGCTGGACATTTATTAAATTGACTGCTACCTGCTGGGGGCTGTGTTAAGAGCTATATATGTATTTTCACACTGAATCCTCCAATGTCCTTATCAAGAAGGTGCTGCCATTTCACCAATGTTTCAGATCAGAAAACTGAGGTCTGAGTTTACAACATTCGGTCAAGGTCGCAGAGCTAGTAAATGGCAATGCCAGGCCCCAACAGAAATCATTTCCTGAAGGGAGTCAGAAGCCTGGGGTCAAGTTCGCAACTCTGCCATCCCTGGAGGACTGACTGTATCTTGCTGTGGGCCTGAACCTCATCTGTACAGTGGGGCTATTTCTGCCTCCCTCAGAGTTGGCGTGAGAAGAAAAGGAGCGTGTGCAGAAGTGCTTCATGAAACACAAGGGGCTTCAGTTGTGGAGTGTGCACTCCTCGGTGAATTTTACTTGCTGTTAGGACATTTGTAATTCAGATGAACAGGTGCTGATAGAATTGTGATTAAGAAAATATCAGGGAGAGGAGCTTCAAGATGGCGGAAGAGTAAGATGTGGAGATCACCTTCCTCCCCACAGATACACCAGAAATACATCTACACGTGGAACACCTCCTACAGAACACCTACTGAACGCTGGCAGAAGACCTCAGACCTCCCAAAAGGCAAGAAACTCCCATGTACCTGGGTAGGGTAAAAGAAAAAAGGAAAAAACAGAGACAAAAGGATAGGGACGGTACCTGCACCAGTGGGAGGGAGCTGTGAAGGAGGAAAGGTTTCCACACACTAGGAAGCCCCTTCGCAGGTGGAGACTGTGGGTGGCGGAGAGGGGGAAGCTTCAGAGCCACAGAGAAGTGCACAGCAATGGGGTTGAAGAGGGCAAAGCGGAGAGATTGCCGCATAGAGGATCAGTGCCGACCAGCACTCACTAGCCCAAGAGGCTTGTCTGCTCACCCGCCGGGGCGGGCAGGGGCTGGGAGCTGAGGCTGGGGCTTTGGAGGTTGGATCCCAGGGAGAGGACTGGGGTTGGCGACGTGAACACAGCCTGAAGGGGTTAGTGCACCATGCCTAGCCGGGAGGGAGTTCGGGAAAAAGTCTGGACCTGCCTAAGAGGCAAGAGACCATTGTTTTGGGGTGCAGGAGGAGAAGGGATTCACAGCACCGTCTAAACAAGCTTCAGAGAAGGGCACGAGCCATGGCTATCAGCGAAGACCCCAGAGACGGGCATGAGACGTTAAGGCTGCTGCTGCTGCTGCAGCCACCAAGAAGCCTGTGTGCAAGCACAGGTCCCTATCCACACCTCCCCTACCAGGACCCTATGCAGCCCACCACTGCCAGGGTCCTGTGATCCAGGGACAACTTCCCCGTTAGAACACATGGTGCGCCTTGGGCTGTTGCTATGTCACACTGGCCTCTGCCACCATAGGCTCTCCCTGAATTCCATACCTCTCCCTCCCCCCGGCCTGAGTGAGCCACAGCCCCCTATTCAACAGCTCCTTTAACCCCCTTCTGTCTGGGCGAAGAACAGACACCAGAGGATGACCTACATGCAGAGGCGGGTCCAAATCCAAAGCTGAACCCCAGGAGCTGTGCAAACAAAGAAGAGAAAGGGAAATTTCTCTGTGCAGCCTCAGGAGCAGCAGATTAAATCTCCATAATCAACTTGATGTACCCTGCATCTGTGGAATACCTGAATAGACAATGAATCATCCCAAAATTGAGGTGGTGGCCTTTGGGAGCAACTGTAGACTTTGGGTTTGTTGTATGCGACTGACTAGTCTCTGATTTATATGGTTATCTTAGTTCAGTTTTTAGCACTTGTTATCATGGGTGGATTTGTTTATTGATTTGGCTGCTCTCTTCTTTTTAAAAATTTTTTTTAATAATTAAAAAAATTTTTTAGTTTAATAATTTTATTTATTTTTCTTTCTTTCTCTTTTTTCTCCCTTTTTTTTCTGAGCTGTGTGGCTGACAGGGTCTTAGTGCTCTGGCCAAGTGTCAGGCCTGAGCCTCTGAGGTGGGAGAGCTGAGTTCAGGACATTGGGCCACCAGAGACCTCCTGGCCCCACATAATATCAATCAGCAAGAGCTCTCCCAGAGATCTCCATCTCAATGCTAAGACCCAGCTCCACTCAATGACCAGCAAGCCCCAGTGCTGGAAACCCACTGCAGAACAACTAGCAAGACAGGAACACAAGTCCACCCATTAGCAGAGAGTTTGCCTAAAATCATAATAAGTTCACAGACACCCCAAAATACACCACTGGACGTGGTCCTGCCCAACAGAAAAACAAGATCCAGCCTCATCCACCACAACAGAGGCACCAGTCACCTCCACCAGGAAGCTTACACAACCCACTGAACTAATCTTACCCACTGGGGGCAGACACCAAAAACAACAGGAACTACAAACCTGCCTGTGAAAAGGAGACCCCAAACACAGTAAGTTAAGCAAAATGAGAAGACAGAGAAATATGCAACAAATGAAGGAGCAAGGTAAAAACCCACCAGACCAAACAAACGAAGAGGAAATAGGCAGTCTACCTGAAAAAGAATTCAGAGTAATGATAGCAAAGATGATCCAAAACCATGGAAACAGAATGGAGAAAATAAAGAAACCTTTAACAAGGACCTAGAAGAACTAAAGAGCAAACAATGATAAACACCACAATAAATGAAGTTAAAAATTCTCTAGAAGGAAACAATAGCAGAATAACTGAGGCAGAAGAATGGATAAGTGACCTGGAAGATAAAATAGTGGAAATAACTACTG
Source organism: Phocoena sinus (assembly GCF_008692025.1). NCBI lineage: Eukaryota > Metazoa > Chordata > Mammalia > Artiodactyla > Phocoenidae > Phocoena > Phocoena sinus. Next base: position 38,131,517 of record NC_045779.1, read on the forward strand.
CAGAGCAGAATAAAGAAAAAAGAATGAAAAGAGTGGAGGACAGTCTCAGAGACCTCTGGGAGAACATTAAATGCACCAACATTAGAATTATAGGGGACCCAAAAGAAGAAGAGAAAAAGAAAGGGAATGAGAAAATATTTAAAGAGATTATAGTTGAAAAGTTCCCTAATATGGGAAAGGAAATAGTCAATCAAGTCCAGGAAGCACAGAGAGTCCCATACAGGATAAATCCAAGGAGAAACATGCCAAGACACATATTAATCAAACTAACAAAAATTAAATACAAAGAAAAAAAATTAAAAGAAGCAAGAGAAAAGCAACAAATAACATACAAGGGAATCCCCATAAGGTTAACAGCTGATCTTTCAGCAGAAACTCTGCAGCCAAAAGGGAGTGACAGGACATATTTAAAGTGATGAAAGGGGAAAACCTACAACCAAGATTACTCTACCCAGCAAGAATCTCATTCAGATTCACTGACAAATTAAAACATTTACAGACAAGCAAAAGCTAAGAGAATTCAGCACCACCAAACCAGCCTTACAACAAATGCTAAAGAAACTTCTCTAGGCAGGAAACACAAGAGAAGGAAAAGACCTACAATAACAAACACAAAACAATTAAGAAAATGGTAATAGGAACATACATATCAATAATTCCCTTAAACGTAAATGGATTAAAAGCTCCAACCAAAAGACATAGACTGGCTGAGTGGATATAAAAACAAGACCCATATATATGCTGTCTACAAGAGACTCATTTCAAACCTAGGGACATATACAGACTGAAAGTGAGGGGATGGAAAAAGATATTCCATGTAAATGGAAATCAAAAGAAAGCTGGAGTAGCAATTCTCATATCAGACAAAACAGACTTTAAAATAAAGACTATTACAAGAGACAAAGAAGAACACTACATAATGATCAAGGGATCAATCCAAGAAGAAGATATAACAATTGTAAATCTTGATGCACCCAACATAGGAGCACCTCAGTACATAAGGCAAAAGGGGAAAGTGACAGTAACACTTTCTTCTTTCGTGAGGTTCTCACGCAGTGAGGTGAGAATTTAACACCTCACTTTCACCAATGGACAGATAATCCAAAATGAAAATAAATAAGGAAACACAAGCTTTAAATGATACATTAAACAAGATGGACTTAATTGATATTTATAGGATATTCCATCCAAAAACAACAGAATACACTTTCTTTTTTTTTTTTTTTGCGGTACACGGGCCTCTCACTGTTGTGGCCTCTCCCGTTGCGGAGCAACAGGCTCCGGACGCGCAGGCTCAGTGGCCATGGCTCACGGGCCCAGCCACTCCGCGGCATGTGGGATCCTCCCACACCGGGGCACGAACCCGTGTCCCCTGCATCGGCAGGCGGACTCTCAACCACTGCGCCACCAGGGAAGCCCAGAATACACTTTCTTATCAAGTGCTCATGGAACATTCTCCAGGATAGATCACATCTTGGGTCACAAATCAAGCCTTGGTAAATTTAAGAAAATTGAAATCGTATCAATTATCTTTTCTGACCACAACACTATGAGACTAGATATCAATTACAGGAAAAAAAAACTGTAAAAAATACAAACAAAAGGAAGCTCAACAACACACTACTAAATAAACAAGAGGTCACTCAAGAAATCAAAGAGGAAATCAAAAAATACCTAGAAACAAATGACAATTAATACTCAATGGCCCAAAACCTATGGGATAGAGCAAAAGCATTTCTAAGAGGGAAGTTTATAGCACTACAATCCTACCTCAAGAAACAAGAAAAATCTCAAAAAGCAATGTAACCTTACATCTATAGCAATTAGAGAAAGAACAACAATAACAACAAAAAACCCTAAGTTTTTTTTGAGAGAAATCATAAAGATCAGATCAGAAATACATGAAAAAGAAATGAAGGAAATGATAGCAAAGATCAATAAAACTAAAAGCTGGTTCTCTGAGAAGATAAACAAAATTGATAAACCATTAGCCAAACTCATCAAGAAGAAAAAGGAGAAGACTGAAATCAACAGACTTAGAAATGAAAAAGGAGAAGTAATAACAGACACTGCAGAAATACAAAGGATCATGAAAGATTACTACAAGCAACTATATGCCAATAAAATGGACAAATTCTTAGAAAAGCACAACCTTCAGAGACTGAGACAGGAAGAAATTGAAAATATGAACAGACACATCACAAGCACTGAAATTGAAACTGTGATTAAAAATCTTCATCAAACAAAATGCCAGGACCCGATTGATTCACAGGTGAATTCTATCAAACATTTAGAGAAGAGCTAACACCTATCCTTCTCAAACTCTCCCAAAATATAGCAGAGGGAGGAATACTCTCAAATTCTTTCTACGAGGCCACCATCATCCTGATACCAAAACAAGACAAAGATGTTACAAAAAACAAAAAACTACAGGCCAATATCACTGAAGAACATAGATGCAAAAATCCTCAACAAAATACTAGCAAACAGAATCCAACAACACATTAAAAGGATCATACACCATGATCAAGTGAGGTTTATCACAGGAATTCAAGGATTCTTAAATATATGCAAATCAATCAATGTGATACACTATATTAACAAATTGAAGGATGAAAACAATATGATAATCTCAATAGATGCAGGAAAAGCTTTTGACAAAATTCAACACCCATTTATGATAAAAACCCTCCAGAAAGTAGGCATAGAGGGAACTTACCTCCACATCAAAAAGGCCATATGTGACAAACCCACAACCAACATCGGTCTCAATGGTGAAAAACCAAAACCATTTCCACTAAGATCAGGAAAAAGACAAGGTTGTCCACTCTCACCATTATTATTCAACATAGTTTTGGAAGTTTTAGCCATAGCAGTCAGAGAAGAAAAAGAAATAAAAGGAATCCAAATTGGAAAAGAAGGAATAAAACTGTCACTGTTTGCAGATGACATGATACTATACATAGAGAATCCTAAAGATGCTACCAGAAAACTACTAGAGCTAATCAATGAATTTGGTATAGTAGCAGGATACAAAATTAATGCACAGATATCTCTTTCATTCTTATACACTAATGATGAAAAATCTGAAAGAGAAATTAAGGAAACACTCCCATTTACCATTTCAGCAAAAAGAATAAAATATCTAGGAATAAACCTACCTAAGGAGTCAAAAGACCTGTATGCAGAAAACTATAAGACACTGATGAAAGAAATTAAAGACGACACAAACAGTTGGAGAGATATACCATGTTCTTGGATTGGAAGAATCAATATTGTGAAAATGACTCTACTACCCAAAGGAATCTACAGATTCAATGCAATCCCTACCAAACTACCAATGGCATTTTTCACAGAACTAGAACAAAAAATTTCACAATTTGTATGGAAACACAAAAGACCCCAAGTAGCAAAAGCAATCTTAAGAAAGAAAAACGGAGCTGGAGGAATCAGGCTCCCCAACTACAGACTATACTACAAAGCTACAGTAATCAAGACAATATGGTAGTGGCAGAAATATAGATCAATGGAACAGGATAGAAAGCCCAGAGATAAACCCATGCACCTATGGTCACCTAATTTTTGATAAAGAGGCAGGAATGTACAGTGGAGAAAGGACAGCCTCTTCAATAAGTGGTGCTGGGAAAACTGGACAGTTACATGTAAAAGAATGAAATTAGAACATTCCCTAACACCATTCACAAAAATAAGCTCAAAACGGATTAAAGACCTATATGTAAGGCAAGACACTATAAAACTCTTAGAGGAAAACATAGGCAGAACACTCTATGACATAAATCACAGCAAGATCCTTTTTGACCCACCTCCTAGAGAAATGGAAATAAAAAAAATAAATAAAGAAATGGGACCTAATTAAGCTTCAAAGCTTTTGCACAGCAAAGGAAACCATAAACAAGACGAAAAGACAACCCTCAGAATGGGAGAAAATATTTGCAAATGAAACTAGTGACAAAGGATTAATCTCCAAAGTATACAAGCAGCTCATGCAGCTCAATAGCAAAAAAACAAACAACCCAATCCAAAAATGGGCAGAAGACCTAAATAGATATTTCTTCAAAAAAGATATACAGACTGCCAACAAACACATGAAAAGATGCTCAACATCACTAATCATTAGACAAATGCAAATCAAAACTACAATGAGGTATCACCTGACCTGGGTCAGAATGGCCATCATCAAAAAATCTACAAACAGTAAATGCTGGAGAGGGTGTGGAGAAAAGAGAACCCTCTTGCACTGTTGGTGGGAATGTAAATTGATATAGCCACTACGGAGAACAGTATAGAGGTTTCTTAAAAAACTAAAAATAGAACTACCATATGACCCAGCAATCCCACTACTGGGCATATACCCTGAGAAAACCATCATTCAAAAAGAGTCATATGCCACAATGTTCATTGCAGCTCTATTTACAATAGCCAAGACATGGGAGCAACCTAAATCCATCAACAGATAAATGGATAAAGAAGATGTGGCACATATATACAATGGAATATTACTCAGCCATAAAAATAAATGAAATTGAGTTATTTGTAGTGAGGTGGATGGACCTAGAGTCTGTCATACAGAGTGAAGTAAGTCAGAAAGAGAAAAACAAATACCATATGCTAACACATATATATGGAATCTAAAAGAAAAAACCCAATAGTTCTGAAGAACCTAGGGGCAGGACAGGAATAAAGACACAGAAGTAGAGTATGGACTTGAGGACATGGGGAGTGGAAGGGTAAGCTGGGACAAAGTGAGAGAGTGGCATGGACATATATACACTACCAAATGTAAAATAGATAGCTAGTGGGAAGCAGCTGCATAGCACAGGGAGATCAGCTTGGTGCCTTGGGACCACCTAGGGGGTGGGATAGCGCGGGTGGGAGGAAGACGCAGGAGGGAGGGGATATGGGGATATATGTATATGTAGAGCTGTTTCACTTTGTTATACAGAAGCAAATAACACAACAATGTAAAGCAATTATACTCTAATAAAGATGTTTAAAAAAAAGAAGAAAATATTAGGAAATACAATGGAATATTACTCAGCCATAAAAAGAAACGAAATTGAACTATTTGTAATGAGGTGGATAGACCTAGAGTCTGTCATACAGAGTGAAGTAAGTCAGAAAGAGAGAGACAAATACCGTATGCTAACACATATATATGGAATTTAAGGGGAAAAAATGTCATGAAGAGCCTAGGGGTAAGAGAGGAATAAGGACTCTAGACCTACTAGAGAATGGACTTGGGGATATGGGGAAGGGGAAGGGTAAGCTGTGACAAAGCGAGAGAGAGGCATGGACATATATACACTACCAAATGTAAGGTAGATAGCTAGTGGGAAGCAGCTGCATAGCACAGGGAGATCAGCTCGGTGCTTTGTGATCGCCTGGAGGGGTGGGATAAGGAGGGTGGAAGGGAGGGAGACGCAAGAGGGAAGAGATATGGGAACATATGTATATATATATAACTGATTCATTTTGTTGTAAAGCAGAAACTAACACACCATTGTAAAGCAATTATACTCCAATAAAGATGTTAAAAAAAAAAAAATGTAGTCTGGGGCTTCCCTGGTGGCGCAGTGGTTGAGAGTCCGCCTGCTGATGCAGGGAACACGGGTTCGTGTCCCAGTCTGGGAAGATCCCACATGCTGCGGTGCGGCTAGGCCCGTTAGCTGTGGCCGCTGAGCCTGCGCATCCGGAGCCTGTGCTCCACAACGGGAGAGGCCACAACAGTGAGAGGCCCGCGTACCGCAAAAAAAAAAAAAAAAGTAGTCTACATTGGGATTTTAAATTTTTAAAAAATGATCATCACAATGGTTCAGAAGCAAAGGATGGCTTAATGGGGAGGGAATTAGAAGTAAGGCTAAGCTACATGCGAAAAACCACATAATAGAGTCTAATTTATTTAAAATACTGAAAACTGTATGAATACATACATCTGTCAGTGTGAGTACACACATCCTTGGGGCAGTTGGCTAACATCTAGTGTATCCTCATCAAGAATCCACACCTCTGGGCTGGCTGTCACTTAGCATTTGACAGATCCTAATCAGAGATCCACACTCCAGAGGCAGCTACTACAGGCTTTGAGCTCACACTATCTCAAGCTGCCCTAGAAGGTTTGTTAATTAGCAAAGTGATCCTACAGAGAGGTTTTGTGATATTAGTAGTATTCAAGACATGCAGTTTGGTTAACAATATAGTATATCTCTTGGTCATTAAATGAACAAGAGTGTGGCATCTGGCTAGTCCAGCAGCTTATAGCCTTCATAGTTCCAGGACGCCAGTTCTGTTGTGTGTATCAACACCTTTTCTGTGGACAGTCAGATGAATCCTGTCACTAGAGCACTGTGCCCACAGTGCCTGAGGGACAGAGAGCTGTGACGTCACAAGCCTAAAGCACAAGTTGGACGTTGGTTTTTGTCCCAGCTTGTCATTAATTGTACATGGCACAGAATTCAATTATTTATTCAACGCAACTAATGTTTATTGTGTGCCAGGTGATATTCTGGACACTTGGAATATAACCACAAACAAAATAAGGATGTGACAAAGATTTTGGCCAGAGGCCTGCTCTACTGTAACATACCTCCTCGTGTCAAGAGCATGTGGGAGGATACTTACAGCCCTTACCTACCGCTAATCATCAAGGTTACCAATTTTTCCCTATAGGTGCCCTTTAGCCACAAATGGTCCAATTAACTTGATTCACAACAAGCCATCATGAAAAATTACTGACATGTGGGACTCATTCATACTGAGATAGACAGGGCTTTATCTTCTCTTAGATGCCTAGAGAGCTCTGGGCCTGTGGGAGAATAGAAGCTATCTGCCCCTACCTCCTGCAAAAAGATCACGTATGTTGCCTGGACCACCCACTGCAAACTCTGAAAATTAGCCTTTCCTTCTGGGTTCTTTGTCTCCATGTAGGCAGCCATGAATAGAGGGGGAAGATGTTATGGCACCTTTTCCAAATGTCAGACTCACACAAAATACTAATGTCTTGAGTAGGTCCACACAAAAACCTCGCAGCTAAAACTCAGTGAGGCCCTTTGTCAGAAGTAGGTTATATAGTCATAATGGTATCAGAATTCTAAGATTCTGCCTCAGGGCTTCCGTCAGCATTAGCACTTTTCTCCCTGTGCTTCTATCTATTTTCTGTGAAATTATTCTGTCTTCATTTTTAGCCTCTACTTTAGCTTTCCTTTATTCTGGGTCAAAACTTTCCTCCAGAGCTTTCTTTTGCAGCCTCCAACACACTGCCCTACAAACCTTCAGCATTCAACCATGTCTGCAAAGTCTCGATTGCTGTAACTCTGACCCCTTTTAATTCTAACTACATTGGATGACAAGCGCTGCTTCCTATTGAGTCATCTGGTAAACGGTTTACATGCTCTAAAGCATAAATGAGGCAGCCATGGAGGAAAGGGTCAAACTTCAGCTGTACACAGTAGGGGATGGGATTAGACTGAGGGAAGGATGGGAAGACCCTCTATTAAAAAGCAAGTATCATGGTAATCAAGATTTTGGCTCTAGACTACCCAGTCCTTACAAAGGGAGAGACGAAGCAAGAGCCAGTGGACGTAGCAATACCACAAAAGATGAAAGTAAGGGGTAGGCAGGGAAGAAGCCATGAAAGAGTAAACTTGTTTATTAAAACTTGTCTATTAAAGGAGACCTACCAATTTCCAGTCATTATTAAAGAGGAGTCAATGGCTGGCCCATTAGAATAAAGAGTCCAGCAGCCTAAAGGGCTCACAGGGTTCATCTAGTCTAATACCCCACATTTGCAAAGAGAGAAATAAAGCCTGGAGCACCACCTTGCCCAAGATTTAGCAAATAAAAATATAGAACAACTGGTTATATTGGAATTGCAGGTAAACAACAAGCAATTTTTTAGTATAAGTATGTCCCAAGTATTTCATGGGACATACTTATACTGAAAAATTCTCTATCTTGTAGTTTATATATTTTATTTGTCAATCCTACCTCACTCTGCAAAGGCTACTTGGTCAGTTAGTGACAGACCCAGAACAAGAATCCTGCCTTCTGTCTTTTGGGTGGACAGGAATGACTGAGAGTGTTCCAGGAGTCCATCACACACCTGAGAGGTCACTGCTAATATGTCACCTCTGCTTATAGGTCCTTGAATGGTCCTAAGTAAATTAACCTTTGAAAAAGACAAATTCCATTCAATGTGCTATTTACCTTTTTAACCTTGACATATCCAGTATTGGTTTCGGGATCTGTTTCAATCTCCAAATATTCCTCACTGTCTCCCTGTGTAATTCGGTACAGGATTTTAGAACTTCCCGTATATGGTTCATCAGCATCGGTGGCCTGGATGGTTAAGATGACAGTTCCAATGGCTGTATCTTCAGGGAGAGTTAGGTTTCCATACTAAGAAGGAAACAGGGGAAGGAAACAATGAGAATGTCCGTTGCCATCGAGTACAATTGTCAAAGGGCAAACTTGTCTCCTTGGTTTCAGAATGGACACAAGTCACAGTTTGCATCAATACTTACCAAGCATGTTTTTTTCTATTAATGAGTGGGTTACAGTTGATTTTGACATCAGTCATACTTGTAGACTGATATCCATTGTACCAGGAAACACAACGTCTCAGAGATCTACTGATAGGATTCTAAAACATATCCCTCCACTCACATCCAATATGTTAATAACCGTAATTATCATTATAGTTGAGACAAATAGATAGCTACTATGTATTGCGTACCTACAATGTGGCAGGCACTTTACATTATTTTAATTAATTCTTAAATCAATCAGGGAATAGTGGTTAAGAGCCTGAACTTCAGAGTTAAATGGCCTGGGTATGAATCCTAGGCTTGTCACTTATGACCTGGGTGAACTGAAATAAGTTATCTAATTTTTTAAAGTCTCAGGTTCATCATCTGTCCTTGGAGATGATAATGATGATAACAATAATAATAATAATAATAACAGAACCTACTTCATGTGTGCTGTGGTGATTTACAGAGACGATGCATATAAAACCCCTGAATGCCTGGCACATAATAAGTGGTCAATAAAGATAAGCAACAAAACAAAGCACCGGGGCTTCCCTGATGGCACAGTGGTTGAGAGTCCGCCTGCTGATGCAGGGGACGCGGGTTCGTGCCCCGGTCCGGGAAGATCCCGCATGCCACAGAGCAGCTGGGCCCGTGGGCCATGGCCGCTGAGCCTGCACGTCCGGAGCCTGTGTTCCGCAACGGGAGAAGCCACAGCAGTGAGAGCCCCCCGCCCCCCCAAAAAAAGCACCCTACTGAGTAGCTATATTATCATCTCCATTTGACAGAGGAGCAAAAGACTGGAGAGGTAAAACCCACCCAAGACCACACAGCTCGCTGGTCACAGAATTGGGATTCAAACCAATGTCTGTCCAACTCCAAAGCAGGTGCTCTTAATTAACACTGGCCTAGACCATCTTTCACTCCTCTGCTGAAAATCCCCCAGATCATGTCTCTTGGCATGATGATCACGAAGATGGTAACAGGCAGGGTCCAGGAAAGGACCACAGCAAGGAAAGAAGTGGACTCACCTTTCTAAGGCCCAGTTTGCCTTTCCAAGCTCTGAGATTCCCAAAGCAGGACTCTTACCCTCAATCTAAAAACACTGTCTAGATGTAATGCAAGGAAACTACAACACACAGAAAGGATCAAACGCCCAAGAGAATGGAGGCAGAGTAGAAACAGGCTCTTACTCTCACACTTGCTTAACCTCAGTGCCTACTATACAAGTTATATTGTCACACTTTTTACCTCCTCAAACCCTCCCATAAATCAATTCCCGTTCTTTGTCACTGCCTTATCCCTATTGTGATTTATGAACATCGTCACAAGGCTCTGGGCCGCCTCATAAACTGACTTCAAACATAACAATCTACCCAAAAAGGCTTCTCTCTTCTCCAGAATAAATAAATAGAGGCATCCATTTTAAGGGAAGTATCGATCAAACTACCCCCACATTAATAATAAGTTAACTTGAATTCTTCTTGATATACTCAACTGATCCTTTTTCTCCTGCTCTTTTTTCCCAATTCTAATTCTTGCAGATGTCTTGGGCACATTTTTTGGCATAAACCAGAGATTCGTTTTTTTCTTCCCCTTTTCACTTTTCCAATAAATACAAAATGAGTTTAAATTGGCAGTATTCAAAATTTTAAACTCTGACTACACATGCTTGTTTGAGACCTAGCAGTAATCTATTTATTGTCCTGCTATACACTGGCTGTAGCTTCCAAGCAGTCCTTGAAATAAATGAGCTGTTGGCAAAAGTTTTTAATAAAAAAACCAGATGCTTCCAGATACTATAACCGTGAATGTTACTGTTCCCTGAAGAGTTCCACTGAAGACGGTGTTTGAGTTTGGTACCAGTGCATTGATTAAGATATTAAGTCTGGCATTTTCCCGAACTACTGTTTGTGTCTTTATTCCAGAAGTAGGGGTCAGGTAAATACGAACAAAGTAAAGAAAAAGCAAGGTGATAACTACTCACATCTGATTTTTCAAAGATGGGGATCTGATCATTGATATCAATAATGTCGACCTGCACAAAGCAGAGGGTCTTGAAATCTGAAAATCAAAGTCACATCAGAAATTTTCACTGAAAATCATGCATGAAAATCAGAAATCTGCAAGAAAAACAGTTGGCAAGTAAAGTGACGACCATAGCCACAATTTTACTATTGACATGCGATTTGTGTGGTGAGAGGATTCTCTGCTCCCCACCTGCACCCATGAGCAGGTCACCAAGGGCTGAAGAAAACCCCACGAGAGGCTCCCCTGGGCTTCCCACTCCCTCTTCCTGCCCCCTCCTCAGTAAGGCTTGTCCCCAAGCAAGATGGCTTCTTCTCTGTGAAGCAGCCTCTCTTTTCTGGCTAGTGAAACTTATGTAGCCTTCAAAGCCCAGTACAAAACTATCCTTCTAGAAAGAGTTCTTTGAGCATCCCAGAGGGTTGTCTTTCCTACTCTGAACACTTCCAGCACTTACTGTCCTATATCCCTTCTGCCCCCCCCCCCCGCCCAAAGGGAAGGCCCAAGTGAGGGAGGAAAGGTACAATTAGCCCCCTTCAAAAGGCCTTGCTGCCCAGCCTACAGAGGCAGAGGTAGCTCATAGAACTCTGGGAGATGGCATAGGCTTTGAGGGTTGGGTTTGACAATTCAGAGACCTAGTCAGAGACAGCAGGTTCAACCTAGGTCCAAGATGAGCATGGAGTACAGGTGGGGATGGGATCCCCAGGGAAATATCCACAGTGAGAACCAACATGATAGGTTTTTTGTTGGGGTTTCCATTGTTCTAGCTATGAAGTAGTGTATTATACAAGGGCTAAGACTCTGGGCTTTGGAACCCCACTGTTCAAATTCTGTCTCTGCTACTTATCAGACGTGTGAGAGCTCGGAAATGTCACTCAAAATCTCTGTGCAGTAGTCAGATTATCTAAAAAATGTAGATTGCAACAGAGCCAAGGTTCTCATCCTAACTAACATTGTTAGCACTCTCTATGTACCAGGCACCATATTAAGTGCTTTGCTTGCATGACTCATTTCATCTTCATTCTAACTCTGTGATGTAGGTACAATTATCATTCTCATTTGAGTTTGAGTTCACACTCAAATGAGTTCACACACATGATGAGTTCACACACATCATTTGAGTTCACAAATGAGGAAGCCAAAGGACAGAGAAGTTGGTGACCTGACCAAGGTCATACGACTAACTAGTGTTCAAGCCAGAATTCAAATCCATGCGTTCCTTTTCCCTCTCTGTCCATTCTCCTCCCTTCACCCTGCTTTGTGCCCCAGAGGCTGACCTTGGGAACTGCATCAGTGGGCATCCTGGCCCTCTGGGTAGAAGTTGGGTTCCACCAGTGGTAGCACTGGCAGGAGATCTAAGGAAGGGCAGGAGGAACAGGGTCAGGGTCTAGTTCCCCACTGCCAGCAGCCTCTTCTATAGTCACAGGAACAGGCTTTGTTCCTTCAGGGGATGTTACCTTCCCTCATCCCTTCTCACCTTCAGGTAAGAAAGGCTGCCATTGTGCTTCACACCCCCTGTTGGTTTCCCATAACCCCTACCCCCAGCCTTTACAAATAATCCCCTCTCTAAACACTTTTTGGTTACTTCTTTTGAGGGGGCTGTCTGTTTCCTGCTGGGATCCTGACAAATACACTCACACAGTCTAGCTCTAAAGCTTGTGCTCGGTGCACTGGACACAAAGCCAGGCGTGTAATCTAATAATAATGGTATTACAAATAAGTGGATGTTAACTCAAGTTGGGTCCAGTCCCCAGATCATTTGTAGACAGCAAGAATGGCTGAAGATTTCAGGAGGTCCCAGGGCCTGAACTCACTGGCTCCCTGCTCTGCACAGACCTTATTTGGGCCAGCAGTGGACCTCCTGGCTAACAGACCTTCCCTGATTTTAGGTGAAACTATGTTAATTACCGCCTACCAGTCTAATTTTCTACAGTACGCAACTGGATGTTTAACTCCATCAATACACATATGTAGTTATATATAAATATACTGTATAATATGGTCCGTATAGTCTATAGATGTACTCAGGTACACAGACAATTTGTAATCTGATGCTCTTGCAGCCTCAAACTGCTTCAGGTCCCCATGCATTTTCACATGGGCTTTCTTCTCCTCTGTAAGCCTTCACACTATTTTGTAACTTGTCATATTCATCCATCAAAGTTCAGAGCAATGACACCTCTTCCAGAAAGCTTTATCAGCTCTCTACCACTCTACTGAGTCCCTCATTGCCTTCATGGGCTACCTTGTATATATTTCTTACAATTTATTTATTCACATGTCCATCTCCTCTACCACAAATGCTCCTTGAGGACAGACACGGGGTCTTATTCATTTGTGTATCCCCAGTACCTTGAATGGTGCCTCAATCACGGTAACTGCTCAATAACTGCTGAAAGAATGGCTGGCTAATGGTGTGAGATTGTCAGCTCATCATGGGCAGGGATGATTTATTATACCCACTTCTGTTGTACCTCTTAACATAATGCTAGACAGTATGTTAGGCCCTCAATATTTGCCTAATCACTATGTCTCAACCATTCTGCTTCGAGGGCCCGCTAAACCCCAGCTCTCTTCAGTATCTCAGCAACTGTGTAATGAAAAAAAAATGTGAAGCACAGTATAAAATGGTGCTCTTTACTTCAGCACACCTGTATAATCTCTCTCTCGTAGCATAACAATTACTGAACTATTTGGTAATCTAAGATTCAGTGCCAGTTAAAGAACGATTCTTAGCCTAGGAGTATTAATGATCTTAAAATAAGCCTATCCCTGAGTTCATGTAAGTTTGTGTGTCTGTGCAGTTTGTTGATAATGTGTACATTTGTTGAGGAATTCATAGTTTCCATCAGATCCTCAAAGGGTCTCATGACTTAACAAAGATTAAAAACCACTTGTTTTGAAATTGTATAAGGCGTTAAGGAAGAATGTCTCCAGATATCGTCAAATGGCCGCCTAGAAGCTAATATAAGAAGACAAAACCTCCCAAACGATACATTTTTCCTTCACTGTCATACAGTAGAATCCTTTGAGTCTGAAAGGGAGACTTGGGAAGTACAACTAATTTTCCTGTTTGTGACCATGGTGGCCATGACGACGTGCCTCGCCAACCCCTAACACCAGGGATCTTAATTGACAACATGCCGCCTTGCTCTGAAACCCGTCACCACATTTGCACCAAGGCCCTGCTTCCCATTGGCTGCCCCAAGCCAGTGACAGAGCAAGGCCGGCAGGCTAAGGTAGGCCTGTTTTGGAGATCACAGACTCCTTCCACGGCCAACTTTGGACCCCTAATGACCTTGCTGAGCTTCCCTTTGACTGCTTCGTGGTCTATGGTACTCCCACCACTGTCCTTCCTTCTCTCCTTCACTCAGCGTCCGTCTTGTATTGAGGTCTGATGGCTCTCCCAGCCTTCTCTGTATCCCTCCCCATTTTTTCCTCATAGGCAATTCCCCTAATAAAATCCTTATATATTTAATCCCCTCTTGGGCATCTTCTTCTCAGGGAACCAACGTAATAATGTTGCCTAAGCCGCCACTCTGGCCATTACCATGTCGGACCTGCTGCCTCTGTGCTGTGTTTTACATAGGAAGCAAGAACTCTTAAACAGCATCCTTCTGTAGTACACCCAGGCATCAGAGCAGCCTAGCAAATCACAACTAGAAAGAAAACAAGTGTTATCACTCTTGACACAGGGAAGGTGATACTAACCTTTGTCAGACACCTCTACTGTCAAGTTGTACTGCGGGGTGTCTTGCTTCCGCAAGGACTGCAAGGCTAACTGGAACATTCCTGAGTAGGCTTGGACCAGGAAGAGTCCATCTCTAGGAACTTTGGGGGTTTGATCCACAATTCTGTATCCTAAAACACTGTTGATAGTGTTTTCTTCATCCATGTCATGAGCAATAAGTGTTCCAATACTGCTCCCTGTAGAGAAGAAAAGAAGGAAACCCATCCATTATAGGCTCTTTTTACTCTGTTAAAAAATGATTTCACTGAAGAATCAGGTCCCTAGAAAGCACTGGAAGTAACTTTGAGCAGCAGACTAAAGTTCTTAGATCGATGTTGGTTCTTCTAACCCTTTCAGTAGCGCAGTGTGTGGAGAAGTGTCTTAGTCCGCTAAGGGCACCATAACAAAGTACCACAAACTGGATGGCTTTAACAACAGAAACTTATTTTCTCACAGTTTCTGGACACTAGAGGTCTGAGATCAAGGTGTCAGCAGGGTTGATTTCTTCTGAGACCTTTCTCCTTGGCTTGTAGATAGCTGTCTGGTGCATGTGTTTTCACATGGTCTTCCCCTGTACTTGTATCTGTCCAGATTTTTTCTTCTTAGAAGGACACCAGTCATATTGGCTTAAGACCCACACTAATGACATCATTTTAACTTAATTACCTCTTTAAAGACCCTATCTCTAAATAATAGTCACCCTTTGAGGTGCTGGAAGTTAGGACTTCACCATATGAATTTTGGGAGGACACAGTTCAGATGTCCTTGAGATGAAATCATCCTGGATTTGGGTTTTTTTTTAAATTTACTTTTGGCTATGTTGGGTCTTCTTGCTGTCCACGGGCTTTCTCTAGTTGTGGCAAGAGGGGGCTACTCTTCGTTGCAGTGTGTGGGCTTCTCATTGCGGTGGCTTCTCTTGTTGCAGAGCACAGGTTCTAGGCACACGGGCTTCAATTGTTATGGCACACGGGCTCAGTAGCTGTGGTTCGCGGGCTCTAGAGCACAAGCTCAGTAGTTGTGGCATGCGGCTTAATGGCTCCATGACATGTGGGATCTCCCCGGACCAGGGATCGAACCTGTGTCCCCTGCATTGGCAGGCGGATTCTTAACCACTACACCACCAGGGAAGTCCCTCATCCTGGATTTGGAGTGGGCCTTAAATCCAGTGGTGGGCGTTCTTATAAGAGGAAGAGAAGACACAGAGACGCCCACGGAGGAGGAGGCAATGTGAAGAGAGCGCAGAGACCGCAGCGTTGCTGCCACAAGCAGCCAAGGAGCCACAAGGAACCAGAAGAGGCAAGGAAGAATTCTCCCCTAGCTGGCACCTTGATTTCAGACTTCTAGTCTCCAGAACTCTTAGCAAATAAATTTCTGTGGTTTTAAGTCACCAAGTCTGTGGTAATTTGTTACGGCCACCCTCAGACACTAATACACAAGGCAAATGGTAAAACTAAACAAGGACAAGCCAACCGTGGTTACTTCTAAGTAACTTCCTGGAAAAATGGCAGAGACTGACTCCACCCCAAAGATAAAGACGGGCACGGGACGGAGAGCAGGGACCGTCTCTGCCTTGCTGCAGTTTATGGTCCTACGTTTTACTTCTGTTGACGTCTCAGTCCAGGGAGTTCCAGAAGTTCGGCTCTGACTCAGTGCTTCACCCAGGTCTGGCTGAGTTCTGATAGGTGCTGGGTCATCTTGCTCTGTGAAATGGGAATTGTGGGTTTCTCTACACACAGCCAGAATCCCATGTGAGGGCTAAAACTTGAATATATATTCCCCACTTGCGGAGGTCGGTTTCATCCCCTTCCCCATGTTACTTTGCATCTACTGATTTACAGGGAGATTTGGAGGGTTTGTGAGGGGAGGAATGGAAGTACCTATGTTATGTCTATAATGGAGCTGGCACGTGCAGACGTGTCTCATGGGCTGGGGAGGCGGGGCAACGTGGGTAGCAGAAGAGAACACGTATCTAGTGTTGCAGCTGCTGCCATTTCCGCTTTCACAAACAACCGAGTCACCTTTGGAACATGCATCTGCCCTTGTAAGAAAAGCATCTGTGTGTTGGAATGAAAGAGCGTCTTGCTAACTTCTGTGATTGTTTGGTGTCTGAGCAGCCCTGCTCTGGACCTTTCGCCCCAGCAAGTGAGCATAACACAGAGGACACTGTCCTTCTCTCACCACGGAGGAAACCTCCAGCTGTCAGAGGTACCGTGAAGACTGCTGACGTCAGTGACAGGGAAATTCCAGTAGGAGACACCACTCATTGGGAACAGAGAACTTATGAATGAGCCAGGAGTCAAAGAAGTGCCATGTCCCTGAGTGACAAAGGCCAGGAACAAGTGGCAGCCCAAACTGATTCAGAGGTACATACAGCAACTCTTGGGACACTCAGAAATACTTTAGGGAGGTGGGGCTTTTACCAGAGGATAAAGTTCCTGTATGAACACAAAGGTCTTGGTAGCAGGTGGGATTTCAGAATTAATGTTGTTATTGCTGAGACTTGGGGACATGAGTCCCACAAGATTCTGGCCAATATAAGACACCAAACAGGAGAATATAAATGTACTAAGGAATAATTGAGTATTTTATTGAGCTAGACAGTAAGCCCCCAAAAGGCAGGGACATTTTTTGTACCCCTTTGGGCTACATATAGAGAATAGACTCAATCTGTGTTGATTTATAAGAATTCCTGGTCCATTAAGTCCACAATTCAAGACTTTGTGAAATATTGTTACAAAATAAATTCTCACTTTTGGAGATGCAAAGAACATGCTGCATCCCTGAACAATTTGTTTTACCAACAATGACATCCTCAGCAGCTTCAGAAAACTAGTACTGTCCTCCTCCCAAATAAGGCAGGCAGCCTCTACAGTGACTCCCAGCAATCCCCCCAACCCTGATATTGATGCCTTGGTGTAACCTCCTCCTTTTGAGTGTGAACTGGGCCTAGTGACTCATTTCTAATGAATATAGCAAAAGTTATGGGATGTTACTTCCGAGATTAGTTATAAGAAGATTGACTTCCATCTTTTTTTTTTGCGGTACGCGGGCCTCTCACTGTTGTGGTCTCTCCCGTTGCGGAGCACAGGCTCTGGACGTGCAGGCTCAGCGGCCATGGCTAACGGGCCCAGCTGCTCCGCAGCATGTGGGATCCTCCCGGACTGGGGCACAAACACGTGTCCCCTGCATCGGCAGGCGGACTCTCAACCACTGCGCCACCAGGGAAGCCCCTGACTTCCATCTTACTTGCCATTTCTTGAGCTCTCTCCCTTTCTCTTTCTCTCTCTCTCTGAATCAAAGGCACTCACCTCACATCTAGATTCTGAATCAAAGGCATGCACCCCATATCCAGATTCCTGACTTCCAGAAACTGTGAGATAATAAATGTTTGCTGTCTTAAGCTGCTAAATTTTGGGACAATTTGTTATGCAACATAGATGACTGATACACTAAATGTTAGGCCCAGTGCAAAGAGACTTGAGGTATCATCTACAAAGGTCTTCAAAGGTCTTCTGCCTTCATTCAGCATCACAGACCATCCCATATTTTCAAGAAGGGTGATGCCATAGGTGTTTCTTGGCTATTGTCACACATTTCATTGTTACTCCACTGTCACTTTAGAAGATTCTTCCTTAAAATTAACTGAAATCCTTCAAACTGTCGTTTAATACTTCCCGTTGTAAGAATAACTGGAATAAATGAAAAAGAGAAGACCTAAGCAGAACACAGTGACAATAGAGAGCCTACATATGACTCTTGACAGCAAGAAGGAAAAAAAGTGAGCATTGAGCAAGCAGGCCATGTGAGCAGTGTCCACCAAGACAGACACACAGCACTGTGTGAAAAGTGTGTGGCAAGAAGAGTAAAGAGATCAAAAGAAAATGATGAGAATGCCCATGAGGCAGGTGAGGATCTGCCTACAAGGGCAGCCAAGCCCTGGGAATGGTAGTCATGAGAGCCTGCTAACCCCGTAAGCCCTGAAACGTACACGAAACAGACAAAAACACTTCAAGCAATGCCAGCCTGCTCAGCCAATGGGCTCAGCACCAAGGGGTAATAGACAATAGGTGTCCCAAATCCAGCAAAGTCATAAAACTCCCAGAAATCACAGTGCTCTAATAGTAGTCGTCCCTGTACAAAACTAAAGCTATCCTGGCACAGTACAAGGAAACAAAACAGGTCAAGAACAAAAGGTCAAAAACAGATAGGATTTGAACTTCATCTTCCAGCCTCATGAGCTATTATCAGCTTCCTAGAGAGGGACAATCAAGGGTCAATTGCAGGACATCTGACATTGGGTGTGAATGTTTGTTTAAATTATTTACCAAGCTTGATGGGATTTTACCTGTCACTGAGTTTGTTGAAGGCAAATAAGAATCTATGGAGAAACCTCGCAGGGGCTTCCCTGGTGGCGCAGTGGTTAAGAATCCGCCCGCCAATGCGGGAGATGCAGGTTCGGGCCCTGGTCCGGGAGGATCCCATGTGCCGCGGAGCTACTGAGCCCGCGTGCCACGACTGCTGAGCCCGCGTGCCACAACTACTGAAGCCCGTGAGCCTGGAGCCTGTGCTCCGCAACAAGAGAAGCCACCACAATAGGCATGCGCACCGCAATGAAGAGTGGCCCATGCTCTCCACAACTGGAGAGGGCCCGCGTGCACCAACAGAGACCCACTGCAGCCAAAAATAAATAAAATAGATGAATTATAGAAAAAAAAATAGAATCTGCCTGCCAATGCAGGGGACACGGGTTCGATCCCTGGTCCGGGAAGATCCTACATGCCGCCGAGCAACTAAGCCCGTGCGCCACAACTACTGAGCCTGCGCTCTTGAGCCCATGAGTCACAACTACTGAAGCCCGTGCGCCACAACTACTGAAGCCTGTGTGCCTAGAGCCTGTGCTCCACAACAAGAAAAGCCACTGCCATGAAAAGCCCTCGCACCACAACGAAGACTAGCCCCCGCTCGCTGTAACTAGAGAAAGCCGGCGCACAGCAATGGAAGACCCAACGCAGCCAATAAATAAATAAAATCTAAAAAAAAACCTTGCAAAGAGATAACCTTATACATGGATACAGGATACTGGTGTAAATGGTTACAGTGTTAGTGGTAGTGGTAAGGGTGGTAGTAGTAGTAGTAATAGTAGTGGCAGTAACAGTGCTAGGAGTATGAGTAATGGTTATAAAATGTCCAATTTTGAAAAACTCTTCCCAGATATTGCTTGAAATTAAATACTGTACCTATGTGAGTCCCAAAGTCTAGTCTACCTCTATGCTGTGCTGGGCATGGACCACTGATCCCCAATCAGGTTTACCTGCCCACCTTTTACTTGACAAGGAGGAGAACGGGATTACAGAGTTAACATAGGGAGGACAGATACACAGTTTCTTACCTATTTGTTCATTCTCCTGGACCTCAAGTACAGTCACTGTAGATGGACACGTAGGTGGATTATCATTAATGTCTTTAACTTTCACTTGAATTTCCAGTGGAAGTGCGAGTGGTTTTCTGTACTCATCCCTTGCAACCGCATAAAAAACATACTACAACGAGATCAGAGTTAAGACATGAATCCTTCATCATCCCCTTTAAAAGGCAGAGAAAACAACCATTTCAACGCTACTTCATTTATCCCCTTATCATCAATTCGCTTAGAATTGGGAAATGAGAAAATATTAAATGGGCTGAATTTGTGAGGGTATTATCATGTCTCTGAGAGCAATAATGCCCTGAGCTTCAGAACACAGTTTGGGGGATATTGGTGGGGGGCTGGGTGTTAAGTAAAATTGTTTCTGCTCTCAGATATCCATGGGCCCAGGATCTCATCACCTGTGAAACTCCTCCTAATTTTACTCACTGCATCCTTTTCTTCTCGGTCCAAGGGCTGAGTCACATAGATATCTCCTTCCTGGTCAATTAAAAATGGGAATTTTGATGTCTTCTCCTTTTCCACTAATGAATATAACGCACCTGGTTCGTTCCACTGCACCTACAGGGCCCAAAGTGAATTGTTAGGAAAGATACATCCGGACAGGGAGAACTGGAAAGGAAATAAACGATCTTCTGGTTCTCGATTTGAAATTTCTGACAACCTTGTTTAGATGTCTGTGGTTTCTTATAACTACTAAATTACATTTTTCGTTTTCAGCTTAAAATAATCCCTCCGCTTTTTTCTCCTTTGTACTAAGTTATATTGCTCCAAATAAGCATAGAGGGGTATTTTTCTTCTCTAAAGCAATTCTTTGTGAACCCTCTAAAGAGTTTGTGGGTTGTTCTTTTGGAAGTCCGAAGGTGAAGATTTCATGTCATGAAACACCAATTTAAGAAACAAAATGTATTTAGTAGCAGCATTATCTGATCACTAAGCCATGATGGACAACAAGCTCCCAGAACTCACCAGTGAAGACGATGCGACACTTTCAGTTCTTCACCATGCTATTATTTAAGCAAGACAAATGACACATAAATAAAGAACATTCCTCCCTTAAGTCTTTAGTCTTGAAGACTTCAGGGATAAGAATATTTGCCAACAGACTTCCCTGGGTGCGCAGTGGTTAAGAATCCGCCTGCCAATGCAGGTGACACGGGTTCGATCCCTGATGAGGGAAGATCCCACATGCTGTGGAGCAACGAAGCCCACGCACCACAACTACTGAGCCTGCACTCTACAGCCCACAGGCCACAACTACTGAAGCCCACACACCTAGAGCCCATGCTCCACAAAAAAAGAAGCCACCTCAATGTGAAGCCCACGCACCGCAACGAAGAGCAGCCCCCACTCACTGCAACTAGAGAAAAGCCCACGTGCAGCAACGAAGACCCAACGCAGCCAAAAAGAAATAAATTAACTCATTAATTACTTTTTTAAAACAAAGAATATTTGCCAACTCCTAGAGTTGTTTTGTAAACAACTTGGCAAAAAAAATCAATAAAGTGGTGCTGGGAAAACTGGACTACTACACGTAAAAGAATTAAATTAGAACACTTCCTAACACCATAAACAAAAATAAACTCAAAGTGGATTAAAGACCTAAATGTAAGGCCAGACACTATAAAACTCTTAGAGGAAAACATAGGCAGAATACTCTATGACATAAATCACAGCAAGATCCTTTTTGACCCACCTCCTAGAGAAATGGAAATAAAAACAAAAATAAACAAATGGGAAAGGAAACCACAAACAAGACAAAAAGACAACCCTCAGAATGGGAGAAAATACTGCAAACCAAGCAACTGACAAAGGATTAATCTCCAAAATATACAAGCAGCTCATGCACTCAATATCAAAACAATAAACAACCCAATCTGAAAATGGGCAGAAGACCTAAATAGACATTTCTCCAAAGAAGACATACAGATTGCCCACAAACACATGAAAGGATGCTCAACATCACTAATCATTAGAGAAATGCAAATCAAAACCACAATGAGGTATCACATCACACCGGTCGGTCCGAATGGCCATCATCAAGATATCTAGAAACAATAAATGCTGGAAAGGGTGTGGTGAAAAGGGAACCCCCCTGCATTGTTGGTGGGAATGTAAATTGATACAGCCACTATGGAGAACAGGATGGAGGTTCCTTAAAAAACTAAAAATAGAACTACCATATGACCCAGCAATCCCACTACTGGGCATATACCCTGAGAAAACCATAATTCAAAGAGAGTCATGTACCAAAATGTTCATTGAAGCACTATTTACAATAGCCAGGACATGGAAGCCACCTAAGTGTCCATCAAGAGATGAATGGATAAAGAAGATGTGGCACATATATACAATAGAATATTACTCAGCCCTAAAAAGAAACGAAATTGAGTTATTTGTAGTGAGGCGGATAGACATAGAGACTGTCATACAGAATGATGTAAGTCAGAAAGAAAAAAACAAATCCCATACGCTAACACATGTATATGGAATCTAAGAAAAAAAATGGTTCTGATGAACCTAGGGGCAGGACAGGAATAAAGACACAGACATAGAGAATGGACTTGAGGACACGGAGAGGGGGAAGGGTAAGCTGGGACGAAGTGAGAGAGTGACATGGACATATATACACTACCAAATGTAAAATAGATAGCTAGTTGGAAGCAGCCGCATAGCACAGGGAGATCGGCTCAGTGCTCTGTGACCACCTAGAGGGGTGGGATAGGGAGGGTGGGAGGGAGGTGTAAGAGGGAGGGGATATGGGGATATAAGTGAATATAGCTGATTCACTTTGTTATACAGCAGAAACTAACACGACATTGTAAAGCAATTATACTCCAATAAAGGTGTTTGAAAAAAAAATCAGTAAACTCAATACTAAGACCTATCTACTTGATACAGACAGAGCCTGGCCTATCTGATAGTCTACTACTAATAACAACACGTACTGAGGGTTTTACCCCATTCCAGACATAATTCTAAACACTTTTATATGTTATCTCATTAAATCCTCAAACAGCCCCATGAGGTAGAGACTATTGTTATCCCCACCTTATAAATGGGGAAACTAGGGCACAAAAATTTAAGTGACTTGCCTCTAGTCTTACAGCCATTTGAAATTTCCACACTAAACTATTCTCTCAAACCAGCTTGGGAAGGGTATCCCTTTCTAGTTATTTAAGCACACCCTCTGTCCAAGACAAAAACCATGTTCTTAGTTGTAAGCGAGCTCCTTTGATGTCCTAAAAATTCAGCCTAAGTTCTCTCTTGAGCTGTCCCCCTCCACTCTTATTCAGTTTCAAGCCACACAAAGTACTTTCCCCAGGCCTAGGTATTGGGTGTGGCTCTTTAGATTTTCTTTTCTTTGACAGCCCTAAGTGAAAACAAGTGTATGTGTTCTTTTTAGCATTTACAAATCCTTATGAAGGTAACCTAAACAATAAACAGGAAGACTTTAGTAAAGGAACCCAATCTGAAATTCTCACGGTAAAGAGTCCTGACATAGTTTCTTAGCTGGTAAAGCAGAATATTTCTTGATTTCATTCTTTTTTTTTTTTTTCCTCTGAAGGTGAAATTCATTAATTCAACGTTTAATAAATAAAAATCCTTTCAAGTTAGACAATAGATATGGTGGGATAGGCCATTCCAGGACCCCTTAGCAACAACAGTGTCATCTAAAAAAAATTAGGGCTACTACAGACTACAACTCCTTCATAACGTTAATACCTTTATTCACTTCCACAGATACTAATTAATTTCCACAACAACCCAAAGATCTGTTATTATCCCCATTTTATTGGTGAGAAGTTGGGGCTCATAACAGTTTATCTGCTTCCAAATCCAGTGCTCTCCCACTAACTCACAGCTTTTGCATCAAGAAACTTCCTGATCTTCCAGAAAAGATCAGATCTGGGTGAACCCCAGAGTGGATTTCCAGGAGCTAAAGAAAGAGGAGGGGGCTCAGGATGAACACCAGCCATAGAGGTGGGACCGGGGGAGGGTTTGAATGGAGGGGAGAGGTACCCACAGGAGATGGAGTTGGCAGGGGTGGGCTCCAAGGGTAAAGGTCATCTGCTCAGCTTTTACACTTGACCAGTCTTATCTCTGTTCCTCAGCCTGTGATGGGTTGAGTCTTTCGCATAGAGATTTTTCCCAAAGGAATAAGAAACAGCCTTTCAAAAATAATTTGCAGCCCCCAATTTGAATCATGTACATGTACCATATACAGCCCACTCTAGGGCAGCCATATCCTACACTCTTGACAGGGAACAACAGTATTATCTACTTGGAAGGTGAAGGTGAGTGAAGTTCTCTTTTAAAACTCATATATATATATATATATATATATACACACACACACACACACACACACACACATATATATCTGAATCCAAGTTGTAAAGTCCAGAGTTTACCCATGATGGCAAACTCCAGAGACTTGGGGCCAGAGACCTTGTCTATTTAGTTTGCTTCCTAATGATGCTATGCAGAAATGTCAGTGAAGACCATGAGGGTGGGCCCCTACAATGTGAGTGCTGATTGACTGGGTAGGCTCTAGGCATTCCTTGGGCACTACCTGAGTGATTTTAATGGGGTAAGGATTAGTTGAATTTTCTTCAATCTCCACTGGTTCTGGTGCTTTCCAAATATTCTCCTTCACCGTAATATCCACAGATGTGGTGCCACTAAAGGAATGCTCATTCTGGCCTCGCATGTCCTCCACTGAGACCACCAGCTTGTAGGAAGGATTCTTCAAAGGATCCAGTTCCTGGGATCCTATGGGAAGTAGGAGAGAAAAGAAAAGGAAATGTCTCTGAAGGTGATACAGATCTAGGTCCTTTTAACTGCCTCAGAGAGTCATATGAGGACATCACTTAACTTACCTGCTAGAGTAAGTGAAATTGCCCCTGTTTTGTTGTTGATCTGAAAGTACATGACATTGTTGACCTTGGGAAGCTGCATGATAATTTTATAAATAAGCTGGCCGTTGGGTGTGGCTGGATCATCCAAGTCTGTAGCATTGACATACATAAAGGGCTTTCCTGTTTAACAAAATGTACCCAGAAAAAAAAAGATATTAATTGAAACCCAAACCAACCACAGACACATTTGCCTTCTAAGAGGCAGAAATAGAATGGAGGAAGGTGCCATAATTCATATCAGTGGTGAAATAATTCTTTATTCTGCCCCTTTCCTCTAGGATGAGGTTTCTTAATTCTTTATTCTGCCCCTTTCCTCTAGGATGAGGTTTCTTATGGTCTAGGGACTTCTAGAGGTCTTTGAGACCATTTTTAGGGTCATACATGTGTGAAAGACCCATTCAAATCACAACATAAGGGCTTCCCTGGTGGCGCAGTGGTTGAGAGTCCGCCTGCCGATGCAGGGGGCACGGGTTCGTGCCCCGGTCCGGGAAGATCCCACATGCCACGGAGCGGTTGGGCCCGTGAGCCATGGCCGCTGAGCCTGCTCGTCCAGAGCCTGTGCTCCGCAATGGGAGAGGCCACAGCGGTGAGAGGCCCGCGCACCGCAAAAAAAAAAAAACAAAAAAATATAATTTGATGGATTTTAGCATAAAGGAGTATCCCAAAAAAGGCATTAATATGGTTTCGGATTCTACATTGAAAATAACATTTAAGAAACCACCACTTGTTGAGTTTTGGTCTAGTATCAAAGAATATCCACAGTTATCTGAAGCGTTATTTTACACTATTAACACTGTGTAAGGAGAGTTTTTCTTTAAATGTTTCAACCAAAACAGCATATGGCAACAAAATGAATGCAGAAACAGAAATGAGAATTCAACTGTTCTCAATTAATCCAGACATTAAAGAGATGTGCAAAGATTAAAACAATGCCATTCTTCTTAACATTCCTTTTGTCTTTGAAAATAGTTATTTTTATTAAAATATACTTATTACTTTAAATCAATCACTAAATAAATATTTTTTAATTTCTCAGTTTTAATTTCAAATACGATAAATATTGATAGATATAACCAGTGACGTATTGGAGTCAACTCGTGAGACCTAGTTGAATTTTCAGAAATTTTGTGAGCCAATTATTAACACCAGTGGTAGCTTAAAATAGGTTATGGTGAGAGTACTTATACCACAGAAATTGACAAATTCTACAAATCAGGGTTTTTTTCTCCCCAGAGAGACAGTTATTAAAATTTACTAGCACACCACTGGATATAACCAAAAGTTTCTTGGAGTCCACAATAGTTTTTATGAGAATACAAGGGGCCTGAGACCAAAAAGTTTGAGAATCACTGAATTAGAAAACCCTATTGGTAAAGAATAAGACCTGGAAGATTATTACTTGGCAGAGTTTAGTGGTGAGCCTTTGGTATGCAACCTCAGGGACAGAGACACGTGAAATTGCTCCACATAATAAAGTGGAAGGAATATGCTTCCTGAGTTATTGGAAGTGGGCATTGAAGAGTGAGAGATAGCGATTAAGTGACACAGAGGGAAGTTTGACAGTGAGTTGATGGAAATGGCCAAAAGTCTTTCTGAGAACTCACAGTCTAATATTCATGTTTATTTTGTGCACTGTTATGACATGATGCTCCTTCATTCCTCTAAATCTTCAGTAAAGCCTGCCACACACACCTATGCTTTGATGAGGGGCTTTTGTAGAAATGAAAAGTAAAAGAGTGAAGGGATGAGTCATAGCTAGGAGCTGAAGTCAGAGAAGAAAAAGAACTGGAAGCCAGCAGTGACCATGAGAATGTGGATTTCTGGGAGGATGTGGGAGAGTAAGCTTACCTTTCCAGAATGTTCTAAAGCTGTAAGGTGTTCTAAATTCTCACCCTAAAATGGTGATTCTTAACTAGGGGTGATTTTGCCCCCCAGGGGACATTTGGCGATGTCTGAAGACATCTTTGCTGTCACAATTTGGAAGGGAAGTGTTGCTCCTGGCATCTGGTGCATTGATAGATGTCAGGGATGCTGCCTAACATCCTATAATGCACAGAACAGCCCCTAACAAAAAAAGAATTATCAGGCCCAAGATGTCCATAGTGCCAACGTTGAGAAGTTGTGTCCTAGAGCAGTGGGGATAACAAAACAACTCCCAGAGGATTTCTGTGAAGTTTAAATAAGATAAATAAAATTTAAATAAGATGGTAAGTCCTTAATGAATGCTAGTTACACATGTTAGCCACACAAATCTGCCCCTCTGCCTGTTACACTTCCATCTTTCCACAGATATCTCCAGGCTCCTGCCTATTACCTGGGCGAGAATTCTGCCTTACTGAGCCTTCATACTTTGTCTGGAGAAACACAGGTCGATTGTCGTTGATGTCCTTCACTTCTATGGTGATGGGGACTGGGCCCTCCACTGTATTGCCGTGAGCATCCAGGGCTGAGACCTGATGTTGACAGGAAATGGAAACCTCCTTGGTGAGTTTGGACCTCATATCACACACTCAAAAGTCACTTGAAATAAATTAGAGCCCAAATAACCAATAACCTGGTCACTACAGGGGAGAAAGACACCCATAAGAGCCCAAATTGGGAGCTGCTAAAATAGAGGCCCTATCAGTTAAATCAATCTAATCATGACTGTGTTTTTCCAGCAGTGGGGTTGGCTGGACACTGGACATGCTTTTTTTATAAATAGCTGGAATCAGTAAAATAAGAACACTTTGACCCTTGAGGGTATGAAAATATATCCTGTTACAGAGGCATTTTAGTGGTTGATCTGCAGAGCCAGTAGTAAAATTTAAACAGAAAGCTTTTGGCTTGCTCTTTTCCCCACAACTAGCTCTCTATCATTCAGATAGAGATACAAACCATGAAAACTAAGGGGGAAAGAGAGAGAGAAGGGTCTCTCTAGGCAGCCTCTGACTTTGGTCATTGATTACTTCTGCTTCTTGCAAGGCCCAAAGGAGCTCCATCTAGTACCAGTGCCGCCTTCTTTGTGGGTCCAGAGCCCACCCAACAGCCATAGGCAGACACCAGTGAAATATCAGAGAAGTACTGGCTAGTTTTGATCCAGGTGCCATCCAGGTTTCCACTCATTTTGATGAGTAATGCCATCTAAGAGCCTTAGCAATATAAATTGGGTTACTCTGGTCATAAAGCCTAAAAAAGAGGATACCTTTGCCACACGCCTCTCTAGTTGTTAAAGAATAAAATTAAATTAAAAAAGACAAATGAGATTTGCAAATCATGTCATTAGTGTCAGGAGAGCTGAAACAGGATTCTGTGCTAGGAAAGAAGGTGCCAGTGATACTTCCAGGACAAAGAATGCTCAGAGAGATTAGAGTTAGTGTCCTTTGTCTGGTCTCAGTTCACCTGGAGTTTGTGAACAGCTCTTGTTTCCCTGTCCAGGGCTTTGCTGTGATACAGAAGTCCATCTGGTTGTATCTGAAATACGTCATCTGTCTCCCCAGTTAGTTTGAAAGTCACAGCAAGAGGACTGGCCTTAAACTGGGAAAAAGCAAACATTAGATTAGGTTGTAAGGAAAAACAATGTTGTAGAATTTGTAGTAAGTCACCAATTTCAGGTAACGTTTTCATTTGTACAATCACTAAAATAAGAAATTGTAAGCTTTTAAAGTGATGAATTCTAAAAGTCTGCTTGAACGTTAGCTATGTACATTCAAAATACATTTTCCTCAAGAAACAATATGTGACATAATTCAGTACATTGACGAAAGCCAGTAGATGCTTTAAATTGTAGCTAAAGTTAGATGAGACTTTTCTGGGAATATCGGAAAGCTATAATACTACTAGCTTTTAAGTAACATTAAAAAGGGTAGCTTCTTTTCTAGGATAAAAAAGATGTCATTTAGTACTTCTACAAATTGTGACAAAGATTAAAAGACATTTTAATATTAAGGAAAACAACTTAAAAGTGGCTTTAATTGATAAAGTTCTATATGACAATCTCACTTTTTCAGAAGTAAAGAAAATACCAATGATTATTCATGGGATAGCTATAATACTTTTAAGACCACAAGAATAGAAAATTCACATAAAATAAAGCAGATGTAAAAGTTGTTCAACCTCATTAATAATTTTATATATATATATTTTTTGTTTGTTTGTTTGTTTTGTTTGTTTTTTTGCGGTACACGGGCCTCTCACTGTTGTGGCCTCTCCCATTGCGGAGCACAGGCTCCGGACGCGCAGGCTCAGCGGCCATGGCTCACGGGCCTAGCCACTCCACGGCATGTGGGATCTTCCCGGACCGGGGCACGAACCCGTGTCCCCTGCATCGGCAGGCGGACTCTCAACCACTGTGCCACCAGGGAAGCCCCTAATATATTTTTATATATTTAAAAAATAAAAACTAATAGTCAATGTTGTAAAGGATGTAAATAAACACACATATTATTGATGAAAATATAAATTAGTATAATCCTTTTGGAAATAACTTGAGACATAAAATGTTTGTAGCCTTTGATAGCAAATATTACTAAATAGAATTTATTCTAAGGAAATATTTTTTAAACAATAAACTGCATGCTTGTAGTATAGTAGCCTACAATACTGGTAAAGTTGAAAACTCCTAAATGGTCAAAAAAAGAAAGGTATAAAATTATATAACACATAAACTTAATGAATTTTAAGCATTAAAATGTTCATTCTATAAATTATGAATCAGCAAAAGAACAATGATATGGTGTAAAGTAACAAAAGGAGAACATGAGTAAGTCTAGATAATGATTGTAACAGTACCAAGTGTATTCATGTCGGTTGGCAAGAAATGGAATTAAAAAAAAAAAAAACAGCTGATGTGTTACATGCGTAGAACTGTGGCTTGCAAAATCCAAGGACTGTTTATTTAAGAAAATTACTATCAGTTAGAACCAAGCTTTGTAGTTGCTTTGACTTGCCCTAATTCCATCATCCTTTCTCAGGATATGCAGTGGCCTTGAAAACCAACAGCCTCACAACCATGGTACTATGTAGGGGGTAGAAGGAGTTTGGAGTTTCCCAGAAGTCCTGTCCCCAAAGAACTGATATTATCTAACCTATCTGGAAGCTCCCTGGAAATACCTACTCATGCAGCTTGTCTTTATTTGACCCAACTCAGAGTTCACTCACTGCAAACAATTTTCTTCCTGGGGAATTTGTTGAAAATAATCATCAGCAGTTGCTTAACACTGCAGCTGCCTGAGACAGTGATAGCAGTTGATGCAAATAAGACTCTAACTAAAACACTTAAAAGGTAAAGCTTGAGAATGAGATGTCCCTTGAAGGGGCCAGGGGAGCATCAAAAATCTCCAATAGATTTCTGGGAGTCTAAAAGGCCACATTCATAAGTAGAGCTGTGCACATGCCCAGAAAAAACCTTAGAAGGCCCTAATCTCTCACCTCTGACTGACCTTGAGGCTCTGTGCAAGCAGGAAGTAAAGGCTAAGGCAGAGTTGTAAACTGTTTGCCACATCTTTGAAGATGTACCCAACAAGTACACAGAGCCTATTGGCAAAGGTTGGAAGACTTATTGATTCTAGGCTTGTAAGGAAATCTTAATTCATTAAGTCATTAGCTGAACACTAAGCTAACCAAACAGACTTCAGTGGCTACATATGGCAAAGAATACAGACTTTACAGAATTAATTCAGGAAAGTCATTCAACAAACAAACAGCAACAACAACAAATCCTGGGAAGACAATGGGATATGATTTCTGGTGTTGCCACATCATATTATTTATAAAGTCCAGTTTTCAACAAATGATTGTGAGACATGCAAATAAAAGTAAGGCCCATATATAGGAAAAATAGCAGTCAACAGAAACTGTCCCCAAGGAAGTCTAGATGTTAGACTTACTAAATAGGATTTTAAATTAACTATTTTAAACAGGTTCAGAAACAAAAGGAAACTATCTCTAAAGAACTAAAGTATGATAACAGTGTCTCACCAAATAGAGAATATAAATAAAGACATGGAAATTATTTTTTAAAAAAACAAATAAGAATTCTAGAGTTGAAAAGCATAATAACTGAAATGAAAAATTCATTAGAAAAGGCCCAACAGTAAGTCTTAGCTAGCAGGAGAAGAATTTGTGAATTTGATAATAGATCAATTGAGGTTATCCATCCTGACAGAAAGAAAGAAGAAATATTAACAGAACCCTAGAGACAAATGGAACATCATCAAGCAAACATGCATAATGAGAGTCATAGAAGAAAAGGAAAGAGTGAAAGGGGCAGAAAGATTATTTGAAGAAAGACTAATCAAAAACTTCCCTAATTTGAGAAAAACATTAATCTATGCTTCCAAGAAGTTCACTGAACTTGAAACACAATAAATTCAAAGAGACTCAAACTTAGACTCATCATAATAAAGCACAAAACAAACAAACAGGGACTTTTCTGGTGGTGCAGTGGTTAAGAATCCACCTGCTAATGCAGGGGACATGGGTTCGATCCTTGGTCCAGGAAGATCCCATGTGCCGTGGAGCAACTAAGCCCATGTGCCACAACTACTGAGCCTGTGCTCTAGAGCCTGTGAGCCACAACTACTGAGTGCGTGACACAATAACTGAAGCCCGTGCACCTAGAGCCCATGCTCCACAACAAGAGAAGCCACTGCAATGAGAAGCCTGCACACTGCAACGAAGAGTAGCCCCCACTTGCCGCAACTAGAGGAAGCCTGCATGCAACAATGGAGACCCAATGCAACCAAAAATAAATAAATAAAAATATATAAATTTATTTAAACAAAAAGGGCTTCCCTGGTGGCGCAGTGGTTGAGAGTCCACCTGCCGATGCAGGGGACACAGGTTCATGCCCCGGTCCGGGAAGATCCCACGTGCCGCGGAGCAGCTAGGCCCGTGAGCCATGGCTGCTGAGCCTGCAAGTCCGGAGCCTGTGCTCCACAATGGGAGAGGCCACAACAGTGAGAGGCCTGTGTACCGCAAAAAAAAAAAAGAGAATTTGGAAGTGCAGAGACTCATCACATACAAAGGATCCACAATAAACTGAACAGCTGATTTCTCATGGAGGCCAGAAGACAGTGAAATGACATATTCAGAGTGCTGAAAGGAAAAGACTGCCAACTAAGAATTGTATATGCAACAAAACTGTCCTTCAAAATGAGGGTGAAATTAAGCTATACTACTATTAGAACAAACAAACTTTAAGATAAAAATTATTACTAGAGAAAAGAAGGATATTCTATACTGATACAAGGGTCAATCCATCAAGATTCTATAACAATTATAAACATATATGCACCTACCAACAGACCCCAAAATACATGAAGCAAAAACTGACAGAATTGAAGATAAAATATACAATTCAACAATAATAGTTGGTGACTTGAAAACTTCACTTTCAATAATGAATATAACAAACAGACAGACGATCAACAAGAAAATAGAAGACTTGAACAACACTGTAAACCAACCAGAAGCTAACAGACATCTATGGAACACTCCATCCAACAAAATCCTAACACACATTCTTCTTAAATATACATTAAACATCCTCCAGGCTAGATCATATGATAGATCACAAAACAAGTTTCAATAAATTTAAAGCATTGAAATCATACAAAATATGTTCTCTAACCACAATGGAGAAACTAAAACCAAATAGCAGGAAATGTGGGAAAACCACAAATATATGGAAATAACAATACACTCTAATAACCAACAGGTCAAAGAGGAAATTAAAAGGGAAATTAGAATATACTTTTAGATGAATGAAAATGAAAACACAGCATACCAAACTTTATGGGATACAGATTAAGCAGTACATGGAGGCAAATCTATAGCTATAAATGCCTATAAAAGAAGAAAATATCAAATCAATAATCTTCTACCTTAAGAGACTAGAAGAAGATGAATAAACTAACCCAAAGCAAGCAGAAGGAAATAAAGATTAGAGTGGAAATTAATAAAATGGAGAACACAAAAGCAAAGGAGAAAATCAGCAAAACAAAAAGTTGGTCTTTTGAAAAGATCAACAAAATGGACAAATCTTCAATTGGACTTACCAAGAAAAAAATAGACACAAGAGGGACTTCCCTGGTGGTCCAGTGGGTAAGACTCCCTGCTCCCAATGCAGAGGGCCTGGATTTGATCCCTGGTCAGGGAACTAGATCTCGCATGCATACCACTACTAAGAAGTCCACATGCCGCAACTAAGAAGCCCACACACCGCAACTAAAAAAAAAGATCCCGCGTGCCAAAACTAAGACCCAGCACAGCCAAAATAAATAAAAAAACAAATAAATATTTTTTAAAAAACACAAGAATCAAACAACTAAAATCAGGAATGTAAGAGGGGACAGTACTACCAAACTTACAGAGATAAAAAGGATGAAATAGAATACTATAAGCAATTGTTTTCCCACAAATCAGACAACCTAAGTGAAATGGATGAATTCTTAGATAAAAACTACCAAAATTGACTAAAGAATAAGTAAAAAGTCTGAATAGAACTATAACAACTAAAGAGCTTGAGTTAGTAATCAAAAAATTTCCCACAAAGTAAAGCCCAGGACCAGGTAACTTCACTGGTGAATTCTACCTAAAAAGTATGGGAGAATTAACATCAAACCTTCACAAATGCTTCCAAAAAGTAGAAGAGTATGGAATACTTCCCAACTTATTCTATGAGGCCAGTGTCATCCTTATATGCAAAACAGAAAAAAAAATAACAAAATAAAACTACAGAGCAATATCTCATAAATATAGATGCAAAAGTTTTCAACAGAATACTAGCAAACTGAATCCAACAACATATAAAAAGAATTATATATCATGACCAAGTGGAATTTATCTCAGAATACAAGGCTGGTTCAACGTATGAAAATCAATTAATTTAATACCCCATATTAATAGAATAAAGGACAAAACCAGATGAGTATCTCTATAGAGGCAGAAAATCATTTGACAAAATCCAGCAACTTTTCATGATAAAAAAAAATACACAACAAAGTGGGAATAGAAGGTAACTTCCTCAACCTAATAAAGGGCATCTAAGAAAAACCCACAGCTAATATTATACATAATGGTGAAAGACTGAAAGCTTTCCCTCTATGATCAGGAACAAGATAATGATGCCCAATCTTGTCACTTCTATATAACATTGTACTTGAAATCCTAGGAAAGAGAAAGAAATAAAAGTCATCCAGATTGGAAAGAAATGAGTGAAAGTATTTCTATTCATAGATGATATGATCTTACATATGGAAAATCCTAAGGAATCTAAAAAAGTTTTACAGCAAATAAACAAGTCCAGTAAGGTTGCAAGATAAACGATCAATATACGAAAAAAAAGAAAAAAAATCGGAAAATGATGTTAAGAAAACAATTCCATTTACAATAGGATTAAAAGGAATAACATACTTCAGAATAAATTTAACCAAAGAAATACAAGATTTGTAAACTGAAAAGTACGAAACATTGTTGAAAGAAATTAAAGAAGATCTAAATAAATGGAAAAAACATCCCGTGCTCAAAACTTGAAAAACTTAATATTGTTAAGATAGTACTGATCTCCAAGTTGAGATACGAATTCAACACAATCCCTATCAAAATTATTTTGTCTTGTTTGTAGAATTGACACGATGATCCTAAAGTTTACATAAAAATGTATAAGGCCCAGAATAACCAAAACAATCTTGAAAAAGAAGAACACAGTTGGGAGACTTAACACTGCATGATTTCAAAATTTTCTACAAAGCTACAGTATTCTAGAGAGTGTGGCACTGGCATAAGGACAGACATATAGATCAATGGATTCAAAATCAGGGGTACAGAAATAAACTTTTGTAGTTATGGTCAAATTAATTTCTGACAAATGTGCTAAGATAATTCAATGGGGAAAAAATAGTGTTTTCAACAAATGGTGCTGGAACAACTGGATATCCACATGCAAAAGAATGAAGTTAGATCCCTACCTCTCGTATCATGCACAAAAATTAACTAAAAATAGACCAAAGGCCTAAATGTTAAGAATTAATACTAGAAAACTGAGAAGAAAAAACAGGCATAAATCTTTGTGACTCTGGATGAGGCAAGAGTTTTTTAGATGTTATAGCAAAAGCACAAACAAAAAAGAAAATAAATTGAACTTCATCAAAATTAAAAGCTTTTGTGCTTCAAATGAACTATCAAGAAAGTGAAAGGTAACCTATAGAATGTGAGAAAGTATTTGCAAATCATGTGTATGATAAGAAACTTTATGCAGAATATATAAAGAGCTCTTACAACAATAAAAAGACAAATAATTCAATTTAAAAAAAGGTAAAGGATTTGAACAGACAGTTCTCCAAAGAAGATATACAAATAGCCAATAAGCACATTAAAAGATATTAATCATTAGGGAAATGCAAACCCAAACCACAGAGAACTATCACTTTACTCCACTAGGATAGCTATCAATACAATAAAGAAACAGATAAGTAACAAGTGTTGGCAAGGATGTGGAGAAATCAGAACACTTATACAATGCTGGTGGGAATGTAAAATGGTTCAGTTGTTTTGCAGAACAGTTTTGCAGTTATTTAAAAAGTTAAAAATTGAATTAACTATGTCCCAGAAATTTTACTCCTAGGTATATATCCAAGAGAATGGAAAACATATATCCTCACAAAAATTGTACATGAATGTCCATAATAGCGTTATTTATAATAGCCATAAATGCCCATCAAATGGCAACTGGATATTCAAAATGATTATATTCATACAATGGTATATTAATCAGCCATAAAAAAAGGAACGAAGTACTAATACCTGCTACAATATGGATGAACCTTGAAAACATTATGCTAAGTAAAAGAAATTATACATAAAAGGTCACATGTTACATGATTCCATTTATATGAAATGTCTATAAAGGAAATCTCTAGAGACTGCAAGTCGATGAGTGTTTGCCAGGGGCTGGGAGGAGAGGAGAATAGGGGGTAACTGCTAGTTGGTACAGGGCTTCTTTGAGGCTGGTGAAAGTGTTCTGGGATCAGATAGTGGTGATGGTTGTACATTTTTGTGACATATTAAAAACCACTGAATTGGACATTTTAAAAGGGCAGGGCTTCCCTGGTGGTGCAGTGGTTGAGAGTCCGCCTGCCGATGCAGGGGACACGGGTTCGTGCCCCGGTCCGGGAAGATCCCACATGCCGCGGAGCGGCTGGGCCCGTGAGCCATAGCCGCTGAGCCTGCGCGTCCGGAGCCTGTGCTCCACAACGGGAGAGGCCACAACAGTGAGAGGCCCGCGTACCGCAAAAGCAAAAACAAACAAACAAAAACAAAAGGGTAGATCTTAAGATATATAAGCTGTATCTCACACATTACAAAGAAAAAAGAGGCCATCCTACAGCGACGTCCTCCATCCCCGCAGGTGCGTCCCCCCAAACCGCGGAGCTGCCGGCGTGGTCGCAGGCTGGAGGCGGGCCCGGGGCGGCGCCGCTGCCGGCGGCCCCTAGCTCCGGGCCCGGCCGCCCCTAGCTCCGGGCCCCGCCGCCCGCGGACGCTGATCCCCCTGCTGGAATCTCCCGGGGCCCTCAGCGAGTCCCTCTGGTTACCCTTCGGCCCACGTGGGTCTGGGCCACTCCACACCAGAACCTGGGCGGGACCGCGCAGGGGGTCCCAGCACCGGTGTCCGCCCAGACCTCGCACTGCAACCTCCCCGGAGAGCCTCTGCCGCCCTAAAAGTGCCAACGGTGGTGCGTGCGCAGGACACAGACTGGGGCTCCGTTTGGCTGCCTGTTTATGAAACATTTCAGAAGCCAGAAGAAAATAATACATTGTTGAGAACGCAGCGAAAGCAGCTTTTCTTGAAAAAAAAATGGACAGAAACATCCTGAGGTATCAGTGTTCAATATATTTTCTGATCAAGAGTGCAACAGGGCTTCTCTGGTGGCGCAGTGGTTGAGAGTCCGCCTGCCGATGCAGGGGACACAGGTTCGTGCCCCGGTCCGGGAGGATCCCACATGCCGCGGAGCGGCTGGGCCCGTGAGCTATGGCCGCTGAGCCTGTGCGTCCTCCGCAACGAGAGAGACCACAACAGTGAGAGGCCCGCGTACCGCAAAAAAAAAAAAAAAAAAGACAACAGATCAGTCATTACAATAGCAGCTTCTCTTGCTGAGTTACACAATTCCATTCTGGCCGCCTGCCTGGAGGCCTTCCAGCCAATTGATATGGAGGTTCAAGAGGGGATCCATCCTTGCCTGGGAGCAGTGGACCTGATTCCCATTTACCCTCTCTCTGGTGTTGGAGTGGAAGTGTGGAGCTGTGGCTAGAAGCCTTGGTGAGAATCTGGTCCAACGTGTTCCTGGCTGCAGTGTGTTTCTCTTTGGTGAGTCTGACCTGCCTGAGAAGCGCACTCTTGTCCAGAGAAGGAAGCAACTGGGCTGGTTCACAAGGAGGGATTTCAGTGTTCTTAAACCTGACCTGGGAGCTGCACCTGCCCGAAGATGTGGTTTAACAGCTTGCTTCAGGGTGTTGTGACAGTTGCGTTGGAACAAAATTGGAATTTCAGCTTTGCAGTGAGGAGATTCATGCTGCCGCTAGAGCAGCCGAGAGCCAATCTGCGGGAGGCAGGAGCTGAGCGAAACCGCAAACTGAGAAACAAACTTTCACATCAGGCATCATAGCTAGCCTGTATGTGATGAACTGCAATGTTACCAAAGATGATATCAAGACTTGGCTCTGGGAAAACAGATCGCTAGTGCCATTCGGGGCTCAAATGTGAATGGACTGAAGGGCGTCCAAACGATGGCTTTTCCTCACGAAGGGAAAATGGAGATAGCTTGCAATGTAGAGAGTTTTGAAGATCAAGAAGTTACAGAAACCTCAGAAGGCTCTCAATACATGGCTTACAGTGTCCTTGGGGACCGTTTTTATTATGTATCTCCTCATTACATAGAAGCTCAAATTTTAAAAATTGACAAGTGATCGGAGAATTGGTACTACAGGGAGAGCATTAATTGGATTTACATCCCAAGAGTGCAAGAACTGTGCTGAATATGCTATTAAGGAAGGTATTGGGGAGTTCTGGAAGATACGCAGAGACATTTTCATGTGATCCAATCTAAGGCTTCATTGAAATTGTAAGGAAAAAATATCAGCCATTACAAAGTTTTCTTTTGGCCAGTGAAGACGAGTGGAAGATCCGAGAGCTTGGTTCCGGCTGTGAATTGGAAAACTGGAAGCATTCTCTGTCCAGTGACAACAACAGGTGTTGATAGATTGTCCATAGTCACCTTATGATATTTCTAGTCGTCACTGAAACTTCGTGAGATCCTCCTCTGTATCAAGTACATGCACTTGCATGTACTAGAAGCCCTCCTGAACGAGCTGTGTAAAATGGCCATCGTTGCGGAATCATCTTTAATTATCAAGAAGAAAACTAAAAACGGACTCAATTTATTTGGTATCCCTGACCTCTTTATTCCAAAGTCCTGTATTCAACTCTCATTTTTTTAATGTGCACTTTTAAAAATCAAGTACTAAGCAACTAATAAATGGGGAGAATTATAAAATAACATTACTCCTTTGAAGCAAAAAAGAAGAAGAAGAAGAAGAAAAATAATTACCTATCTGAGATATGTATCATACTATCCTTAGATCTGGAAGCCCCTGAGAGTACAGAGCTGGGGATAGTTGAAAATCCTCAGTGAGAGAAGTCTGTAGGTGTTTAGTTCTTTTTTCTTTCTTTCTTTCTTTCTTTTTTTGGAGGACATGTTAATAACCCAAGGATCAACCTCATGGGGCAAAAAGCTTGCTTTGTTCCTCCCTGACTTCAGGTAAGAATATTTCAAGTGATACAGATGAGGGAACTGGGACAACTCCTTCCCACCACTGTAATAAAGAGCTCAAAGTACATCTTACCAAGGCTGGGTTTTCCACATCATTTCCACATAAGAAGATGGAGAGAGCACAGTATGCTATTTTTTTTTTTGTATACGCCAGATTTTACTTTATTTTTTTGCTATGTAACCTACTTTTTATTTTGGCCTTTTTTTAAATTGAAGTATAGTTGACGTACAATACTACATAAACTATAGGTGTACAACATAGTGATTCACAATGTTTAAAGGTTATATTCCACTAATAGTTACTACAAAATACTGGCTGTATTCCCTGTGTTGTACAAGACTTCCCTGTAGCTTATTTATTTTATACATAATGGTTTGTACCTCTTAATCCCCTACTCCTAACTTGCCCCTCTCACCTGCACTCCCCCCACTGGTAACAACTAGTTTGTTTTCTGTGTCTGTCTTTTCTTTTTTGTTATATTCACTAGTTTGTTTTATTTTTTAGATTCCACGTGTAAGTGATATCATACAGTATTTATCTTTCTCTGTCTGACATTTCACTAAGCATAATACCCTCCAAGTCCATCCATGTTGTTGCAAATGGCAAAATTTCATTCTTTTTTATGCTGAGTAGCATTTCATTGTGTGTGTGTGTGCACATATATATAGATAGATAGATAATTACATCTTCTTTATCCGATGGACATTTAGGTTGCTTCCATATCTTGGCAACTGTAAATAATACTACTATGAATATTGGTGTGAATGTATCTTTTCAAATTAGTATTTTCATTTTTTTCAGATATATACCCCAGGAGTGGAATTGCTGGGTCATATGGTAGTTCTATTTCTAGTTTTTTGAGAAAGCTCCACACTGTTTTCCTTGGCTGCACCAATTTACACTCCCACCAACAGTGCATGAAGTTTCCCTTTTCTCCTCATCAACATTTGTTATTTATGTTCTTTTTAGTGATAACCATTTGGCAGGTGTGAGGTGATATCTCATTGTGGTTTTAACTTGCATTTCTCTGATGATTAACAATGTTGAACATCTTTTCATGTGCCTGTTGGCCTTTTACATGTCCTCTTTGGAAAAATGTCTATTCAGGTCTTCTACCCAATTTTTTTTTTTTTTGCAGTACACGGGCCTCTCACTGTTGTGGCCTCTCCCGTCGCAGAGCACAGGCTCCGGATGCGCAGGCTCAGCAGCCATGGCTCACGGACCCAGCCGCTCCGCAGCATGTGGGATCTTCCCGGACCGGGGCACGAACCCGTGTGCCCTGCATCGGCAGGCGGACTCTCAACCACTGTGCCACCAGGGAAGCCCTTTACCCATTTTTTAATTGGGTTGTTCGCTTCTTGATCTTGAGTTGTATGAGCTCTTTCTATATTTTTGATATTAACCTCTTATCAGTCATATCATTTGCAAACATTTTCCCCCATTCAGTAGTTTGTCTTTTCATTTTGTCAATGGTTTCCTTTGCTATGCAAAAGCTTTTGAGTTTAATTAGTTTCCATTTGTTTATTTTTGCTTTAGGAGACAGATCCAAAAAATATTCCTACGATTTATATCAAAGAGTATTCTGCTTATGTGTTCTTCTAGGAGTTTTATGGTTTTGGTCTTACATTTGGGTCTTTAATCCATTTTGAGTTAATTTTTGTATATGGTGTTAAGTAGCATGATATGCTTGACTAGAACATGAGAATATCAGTGTTCTAATATCAGTTATGCCATTAACTTATTTAAGCCTCAGTTTCCCTATCTGTAAAACAAGCAGTTGGTACAAAAATCTCTAAGGTCTTTTCTAGAACAAAGACTCTGAGATTCTAGAAGAAAATCCCCTTCGTGGCCTACACTCCTCCACTCCAACACACACACCCATAAACAAGAAGCATTCAGCCATGGCAGTTGGGCTATCATTTTCTGTCAAGAAGAGACAGCTTTGTAGTGTGGCTAATGGAAAAAGAACAGAAAAAGAAGTGGAGTAACCCAAGGAATGATTTTACTGGCTGGGCTCCTGAGAGACCGTGGAAGGATCCTATGAAGCAGTTTCCAGGTGTGTGACGTTTGTTAGCTGGACATTGCCTCTAGGTACAGTTCTGGCTCTGTTCCATGGCACGTGGACCTGTAGTCACAGAACATCTTCTCCCTTCTGCTCAAGAGTCTCCTCAAACAGAGGTTGCAGAAGTAACCACAGACTCTCTGGCCCACAAGTACATTTTGCTTAGATTATAAAATGACTTTTTTACTATGCCAATATTCTTAGATCAGGAAATTTTACATAAATATAAAAATTTCTGACTTTTGTGGAAAAACCATAGAATCCAGTAATACTGTACACAAATTCTGACTTGTGAAATCGTCTGGAATTGAATTAAGGCTATACTTTTTGATGTACCCTCAGTTTGTCACAGTCCCCACTATTCCCTGTGTCCCACATGCTGGAGCCAAGTATCAGAAGACTTTTAATTTCACGTTTGCACAGTTGGGGGTTTTTCTACATCTGTTTTTTTGCCACTGCCTGTCTTATCCCAAGATAGCATCATTCATCAATCACCTGGCCCTTGTGGGCCGTTGAGATACTTACTACAGATGGACTTTCACACCCAAGCACTGGGTTAGCACCTGTGTGGGGAAGGCTCCCCAGTCTGTATCTCCAGACCCACATGGCCACTGTCTCCTCAACATCTCCACCTAGCTAACCCCACATATTACCTTAAATTCAATAGGCCTAACACTTATTTACTGACTTTCCCATAAATCTTCCCTCCCCTCCCCTCCTTCTCTCTCTCTCCTTCCCTCTCTCTCTCTCTCTCTGAATGACATCACTAACCAGCCAGTGAAGCAAGCCAGAGGCCTCGGAGTTACCCTAAACACCTCCTCTCGCCCACGGCACTCATTCAGTCACCAACCCCAGAAGGTGTGACTTCCTTGCATTGCTCCCACCCCTCTCCTTCCCTCCACTCCCCCTTTATACTTACTTAAACCAGGCCTCCACCGCTTCCCACTGGTCTATGGCAAACTGTCCCGAGAGCCTTCCCACCTCTAGGCTCACCCCCTTCATCCCACACTTACAGTGATCACAGAGTAGGTCTGTGCAAGCACAGTCTAATTCCTTCACACCTTCTTTAACCCTCCACAGGTGCCCTGCAGCCTACCACAGGTTAAAGGGCCTGTCTGGACACCCATCCCCACCACCCGACCTCGGCAGCCTCACCTTTGCACACCCTAAACCACCTGTTATCTTTCATTCTCTTGCTGATTTGCACACCCCCGTGCTTTTTCCCATACTGTATCCAGGGCCTGCTTTCTGTCTGTGAGTGCCTGTTCAACTTTAAATACTCAGCTGAGGGGTCAGTGAAACCTTTTCTGTTCAACCACTACCGCCCACACTTAAAATCGAGCCCTCTTTCTCCATCTGCACTTGGTTCCCTCTGCAGCCCACCAGACTCCAATCAGAACCCTTCACTACATTGTTTGCTTACTTGTTAGCTTCCTTCTACTACCCTATGAGCTCACCGGGGGCAGGGATGGTGTTGGGGTCATCTTGTATCCTCAGTACCCAGTATAGTGCCTTATAACAATAGGCACCATCAGGAACGAAATTGGGTCATTTGTAGAGACGTGGATGGACCTAAAGTCCGTCATACAGAGTGAAGTAAATCAGAAGGAGAAAAATAAAGATTGTATCTTAACGTATATATGTGGAATTTAGAAAAACGGTACAGATGAACCTATTCGCAACACAGGAATAGAGACACAGACATAGAGAACTGACGTGTGGACACGGGGCGGGGGCGGGGGGGGCTGGTATGAATTGGGAGATTGGGAATGACATATATACACCACCATGTGTAAAACAGATAGCTAGTGGGAACCTGCTATATAGCGCAGGGAGCTCAGCTCGGTGCTCTGTTGTGACCTAGATGGGTGGGATGGGAGGGGGAGGTCCAAGAGGGAGGGGATATATGTATACATATAGCTGATTCACTCTGTTGTACAGCAGAAACTAATGCAATATTGTAAAGCAACTATACCCCAATAAAAATAAATACAAATATATCAAATCCGAAAAAAAAGATGAACGTGTGCCTAGCCCACAGCATTCTTACCAGCTTATGAAGCATAAAAGTACACAAATGAACAGGATGTTTTTTTACTGGAGTATAGGTGTTCTACAGTGTTGTGTTAGTTTCTACTGTACAGCCAAGTGGAGTCCCCTATGCTATACAGTAGGTTCTCATCAGTTATCTATTTTATACATATCAGTGTATATATGTCAATCCCAATCTCTCAATTCATCCCACCCCCCTTTCCCCCCTTGGTGTCCATATGTTTTTTCTCTACATCTTGAACAGAATTTTTAAAATGGAAACAAGATATCTATAACTAAGTGCTCCCTGGCAAGGGGGGGAAAGTTAGTTAACGAGATCACCACTTGTGTGCGCCCTGCCATAGACTCCCAACCAGTTCCTCTGCAACCTCTTCCGTTTCCCGCCCCCCTCCAGTTTGTAGCCCTGAATGGAAACTTGATTCAGGCCCTCTGCTTTGAGGAGAAAATCTAAGAGCCTTAGAAGTCAGGGCCCTTCCTGTCTCTGCAGCCTCCTCTCCTACCTTCTTCTTTAGGCTCTCTGCTGGCCTTCTGCTAAAACTCGGGGCATGCCCTGCCCTCTCCCAGCACAGGGCAGGTGTCCAAGCTGTGCCTTTGCTGGAACACTCTTCTCTTATTAGCCTCCAGCTCTCAAAGCATTTGCTCCTCGCTCAGTGCCAGCTTCCCTGACTGGAGAGGCCAAAGCCTCTAAAATAACCACAGCAGGGCACAGAGATACACGTGCACCCCCAACAGCTCATACTATGGAGACCCTTTGCACTAATTTGGTACCAAATGACAGAAGGTGGCATGAGGCAGCTTTCAGTCTCTCCTCTGTGGACGAGAACTGCCGAAACAAGTGCTTGGACAGTTAACAGAAGGCATCCACCTTAGATGGTAGTTTAGCAACCCTCTGTTGCTCCCCCAGTGCACGGGATGGGAGATCATGGGCACACCCAGAGGCTCATCAAAGCATCCTCAGCCACTCCAAGGCCAAGCAGACTTCCCCAGGGGATTTCTGGTCAATGCAGTAGTTTGTTTTTCTCCCTCTCTCCATTACATTTCCAGGATTATTTCAGTGCCCTTAAGGCTGCAGTCCACCCCTCAATCTGATGCTTTCTCAGTTAACTAACTAAATGCGATGACTGCCTCCCACTGTGCCTTGTCCAACCCATGGGTGAGGGCCCAGGGATGGGCTCAGAGGAGGCGGTGAGGAAAGCAGACCATTCCAGCAGCAATCCAGAGAACCCGCATCTTCAAATGCTTCAAGCAGCCAGCTCATTGAACAGACAGATACTCAGATGGCCATGTCACCCCAGAGACAGGTTCCCTTCCCACCCTGGGGGAAGAGGCAGAGTCTACAGGCACCAAGGTCCCCACCCCAGAGATGGGAGTACTTGCCCCAGACACCACTGAGGAAGTCCGATTGAGGAAGTTAGGTACAACGTCTTATAACACTGAAGCCACTCGCTTCTGAAATCATTCTTGATAATGAGATCTACTATGCCTATATTTTATTTCTGGGTGTACAGTAGATAAAGGAGTAAAAGAGGGAGCCTGCAAAATCAAGATGACAGTGATCGAGAGTAGCCATT
Source organism: Phocoena sinus (assembly GCF_008692025.1). Lineage (NCBI taxonomy): Eukaryota > Metazoa > Chordata > Mammalia > Artiodactyla > Phocoenidae > Phocoena > Phocoena sinus. The sequence goes on from NC_045779.1 coordinate 38,175,659, forward strand.
ACCTGGAATATGATTTGATTCGTTCCTTGGCCTTCAAAAATAGAAAAGGTCATGGGCTTCAGGGGTCCACTAAACTTTTCCTCTTGGCCATATCCAGTTGTCTGTTAAAAAAAGAAAGAAAAAGAAAATTAGCAAAAAAAAAAAAAATTAACATCACCATCTACTATGAATGTATATGTGTCACTTGTTGATTTTCTTATGGTTCCAGGACTGATATATGAAACCTAAGATTCTAACCTGGCTCAAAACGATGTGAAATGTAGTCAAAACAGGCAGGAAGGGGTCTAATATTTGTTGAGGTTCTACTATGTCAAAATGGTTTGCTTAGAGCCTAACACTGCTTTTCTCATTTAACCATTCAAGCAATCACTCTGTGGGGAGAAATTAACACTCCTGTTTTATAAATGAGGCTCACAGAGGTTAGCTACTTGCCCAGAGTAAAACCCATAGGCAGTTGACATGGCACACACACTGGGTTCTAACTGAAGGAAAGTTCATGATCTTCCCATAATGCCACTATGCTGTTAAATTCTACATGGTTTTACATAAGCTTCTTTTTTTTTTTTAACTTTTTTATTTTTGGCTGCATTGAGTCTTCGTTGCTGCACACAGACTTTCTCTAGTTGCAGTGAGCAGGGGCTATTCTTCGTTGTGGTGCCAGGGCTTCTCACTGCGGTGGCTCTCTTGTTGCGGAGCACGGGCTCTAGGCACATGGGCTTCAGTAGTTGCAGCACATGGGCTCAGTAGTTGTGGCTTGCGGGCTCTAGAGAGCAGGCTCAGTAGTTGTGGCGCACGGGCTTAGCTGCTCCGCGACATATGGGATCTTCCCGGACCAGGGCTCGAACCCCTATCCTCTGCATTGGCTGGTGGATTCTTAACCACTGCACCACCAGGGAAGCCCCTACACCAGCTTCTTAAAACCCCTCTATTCCACTCCTGTTAGTTTATAAGGAAATCCATGGCAGATTCCCAGCACGCTAGAGTTCAGGCACCTCAAAGACAATTGAATTTTTAAGGGGAAAAAAATATGTAGACGTGTTTAGTACAATGCTTGCCTGGCACCCAACAAGAAGAGCTCACACTTGCTAAATTAATATATGCTGAGCTTTGTCCTAAACACATTGAATCCCAACAACAACCCTATAGGGTAAATTATTATTGCCAGCTCTGTTTCACCGGTGATTAAACTGAGACGCAGAGAGGTTAAGTAATTTGCCCAGGTAGTGCAGGAAGCAGGATTCGAGCCTGCAACTCCAGACCCAGCCCTCTTAGCCACTACCCACACTACACAACAGCAGAAGCAGCCAAGACAGCCTGGGGTGGGGGGAGGGGGGTGGGAAGCTGGCAGCATGGGGATGTGCAGGAGGGTGCATTCGGCAGTAGTTCCTGCCATCCCTTCATCTCCCACCAGGACTGGTCACTAACGGGAGTCGCGAGGCAGAGTGGAGCAGGCGGAATGCAAGAAGGGGCAGCCAGCCATAAACCCACCACAGAGAGCACCCTCTGGAACGAAGGATCTAGCACCCACACCGATGCCAGTGCCCCCTCCTTCCCGAGTGGTTCTTCAGGTCTCCTACTTGTTGTGGGAATCAGGGCTGGGATAGGTTAGAATTAGAAGTATGATACGGAAAGTTAATGGTTTGGGGAACTGGACAGGTAAAACCAAAAAAGAAAGAAGAACTGGCAAGAAGAGAATTTATTTTCCATTTCTTTATGAGGAGCTAGTACACTCTTATCTTATAGAAACACTGGGAATAACCCCAAAACAATTAGGATGAAATCATGGGGGAAAAGGTCTTGTACTATATCCCTTGGTTATTGAATCTTGATTAAGTTGATCTGGGTTGTCCAACAAAAAAATAGTAACAAACAAGAACACAGAGGACAATCTACACGTGGAACAACTCGTACAGAACACCTACTGAACGCTGGCAGAAGACCTCAGACCTCCCAAAAGGCAAGAAACTCCCCCACGTACCTGGGTAGGGCCAAAGAAAAAAGAATAAACAGAGACAAAAGGATAGGGACGGGACCTGCACCAGTGGGAGGGAGCTGTGAAGGAGGAAAGGTTTCCACACACTAGGAAGCCCCTTCACGGGCGGAGACTGTGGGTGGCGGAGTGGGGAGCTTAGGAGCCGCGGAGGAGAGCACAGACACAGGGGTGCGGAGGGCAAAGCGGGGAGATTCCCGCACAGAGGATCGGTGCCGACCGGCACTCACCAGCCAGAGAGGCCTGTCTGCTCACCCGCCGGGGCGGGCGGGGCTGGGAGTTGAGGCTCGGGCTTTGGTCGGAGCGAAGGGAGAGGACTGGGGTTGGCGGCGTGAACATAGCCTGAAGGGGTTAGTGCACCATGGCTAGCCGGGAGGGAGTCCGGGGAAAAGTCTGGACCTCCCGAAGAGGCAAGAGACTTTTTCTTGCCTCTTTGTTTCCTGGTACACAAGGAGAGGGGATTAAGAGCACTGCTTAAAGGAACTCCAGAGACAGGCGCGAGCCGCGGCTAAAAGCGCGGACCCCAGAGACGGGCATGAGATGCTAAGGCTGCTGCTGCCGCCACCAAGAAGCCCGTGTGCGAGCACAGGCCACTATCCACACCCCCCATCCGGGGAGCCTGTGCAGCCCGCCACTGCCAGGGTCCCGGGATCCAGGGACAACTTCCCCGGGAGAACTCACGGCGAGCCTCAGGCTGGTGCAAAGTCACACCAGCCTCTGCCACCAGAGCCTCGTCCCGCACTCCGTGCCCCTCCCTCCCCCTGGCCTGAGTGAGCCAGAGCCCCCAGTCAGCTGCTCCTTTAACCCCGTCCTGTCTGAGCGGAGAACAGACGCCCTCCGGCGACCTACACACAGAGGCGGGGCCAAATCCAAAGCTGAGCCCCGGGAGATGTGAGAACAAAGAAGAGAAAGGGAAATCTCTCCCAGCAGCCTCAGAAGCACCGGATTAAGGCTCCACAATCAACTTGATGTATGCTGCATATGGGGAATACATGAATAGACAACGAATCATCCCAATTTGAGGAGGTGGACTTTGAGAGGAAGATTTATTATTTTTTCCCCTTTTCCTCCTTTTGTGAGTGTGTATGTGTATGCTTCTGTGTGAGATTTTGTCTGTAGAGCTTTGCTTCCACCATTTGTCCTAGGGTTCTATCCGTCCTTTTGGTTTTGGTTTTGTTTGTTTTTGGTCTTCTTTTTTTCTTTAAAAAAATTTTTTTTTCATAATAATTATTTTTTATTTTAATAACTTTATTTTATTTTATCTTACTTTATTTTATTTTATCTTCTTTCTTTCTTCCTTTCCTTCCTTCCCTCCTTCCTTCCTTCCTCCCTCCCTCCCTCCTTTCTTTCTTTCCTTCTTTCTACTTTTTCTTGCTTTTATTCCGACCCGTGTGGATGAAAGGCTCTTGGTGCTGCAGCCAGGAGTCAGTGCTTTGCCTCTGAGGTGGGAGAGCCAACTTCAGGACACTGGTCCACAAGAGACCTCCCGGCTCCACATATTATCAAACGGTGAAAATCTCCCAGAGATCTCCATCTCAACACCAGCACCCAGGTTCACTCAACGACCAGCAAGCTACAGTGCTGGACACCCTATGCCAAACAACTAGCAAGACAGGAACACAACCCCACCCACTAGCAGAGAGGCTGCCTGAAATCATAATAAATCCACAGACTCCCCAAAACACACCACCAGATGTGGACCTGCCTACCAGAAAGACAAGATCCAGCCTCATCCACCAGAACACAGGCACTAGTCCCCTCCACCAGAAAGCCTACACAACCCACTGAACCAACCTTAGCCACTGGGGACAGACACCAAAAACAACGAGAACTACAAACCTGCAGCCTGCAAAAAAGGAGACCACAAACACAGTAAGATAAGCAAAATGAGAAGACAGGAAAACACACAGCAGATGAAGGAGCAAGGTAAAACCCACCAGACCTAACAAATGAAGAGGAAATAGGCATTCTACCTGAAAAAGAATTCAGAATAATGATAGTAAAGATGATCCAAAATCTTGGAAATAGAATAGACAAAATGCAAGAAACGTTTAACAAGGACCTAGAAGAACTAAAGATGAAACAAGCAGTGATGAACAACACAATAAATGAAATTAAAAATACTCTAGATGGGATCAATAGCAGAATAACTGAGGCAGAAGAACGGATAAGTGACCTGGAAGATAAAATCGTGGAAATAACTACTGCAGAGCAGAATAAAGAAAAAAGAATGAAAAGAACTGAGGACAGTCTCAGAGACCTCTGGGACAACATGAAATGCACCAACATTCAAATTATAGGGCTTCCAGAAAAAGAAGAGAAAAAGAAAGGGACTGAGAAAATATTTGAAGAGGTTAGAGTTGAAAACTTCCCTAATATGGGAAAGGACATAGTTAATCAAGTCCAGGAAGCACAGAGAGTCCCATACAGTATAAATCCAAGGAGAAACATGCCAGGACACATATTAATCAAACTGTCAAAAATTAGATACAAAGAAAACAGATTAAAAGCAGCAAGGGAAAAACAACAACTAACACACAAGGAAATCCACATAAGGTTAACAGCTGATCTTTCAGCAGAAACTCTGCAAGCCAGAAGGGACTGGCAGGACATATTTAAAGTGATGAAGGAGAAAAACCTGCAACCAAGATTACTCTACCCAGCAAGGATCTCATTCAGATTTGATGGAGAAATTAAAACCTTTACAGACAAGCAAAAGCTGAGAGAGTTCAGCACCACCAAACCAGCTTTTCAACAAATGCTAAAGGAACTTCTCTAGGCAAGAAACTCAAGAGAAGGAAAAGACCTACAATAACGAACCCAAAACAATTAAGAAAATGGGAATAGGAACATACATATTAATAATTACCTTAAATGTAAATGGATTAAATGCTCCCACCAAAAGACACAGATTGGCTGAATGGATACAAGAACAAGACCATATATATGCTGTCTACAAGAGACCCACTTCAGATATAGAGACACATACAGACTGAAAGTAAGGGGATGGAAAAAGATATTCCATGCAAATGGAAACCAAAAGAAAGCTGGAGTAGCAATTCTCATATCAGACAAAATAGACTTTAAAATAAAGACTATTACAAGAGACAAAGAAGGACACTACATAATGATCAAGGGATCAATCCAAGAAGAAGATATAACAATTGTAAATCTTGATGCACCCAACATAGGAGCACCTCAATACAAAAGGCAAATACAGCCATAAAAGGGGAAATCAACCGTAACACATTCATAGTAGGAGACTTTAACACCCACTTTCACCAATGGACAGATCATCCAAAATGAAAATAAACAAGGAAACACAAGCTTTAAATGATACATTAAACAATATGGACTTAATTGATATTTATGGGACATTCCATCCAAAAACAACAGAATACACATTTTTCTCAAGTGCTCATGGAACATTCTCCAGGATAGATCATATCCTGGGTCACAAATCAAGCCTTGGTAAATTTAAGAAAGCTGAAATCATATCAAGTATCTTTTCCAACCACAATGCCATGAGACTAGATATCAGTTACAGGAAAAACAAGCTTTAAATGACGCATTAAACAAGGTGGACTTAATTGATATTTATAGGACATTCCATCCAAAAACAACAGAATACACTTTCTTCCCAATTGCTCATGGAAAAATCTCCAGGATAGATCATATCTTTGGTCACAAATCAAACCTTGGTAAATTTAAGAAAGCTGAAATCATATCAAGTATCTTTTCCAACCACAACACTATGAGACTAGATATCAATTACAGGAAAAGATCTGTAAAAAATACAAACACATGGAGGCTAAACAATACACTACTTAATAACGAAGTGATCACTGAAGAAATCAAAGAGGAAATCAAAAAATACCTAGAAACAAATTACAATGGAGACACAACGACCCAAAACCTATGGGATGCAGCAAAAGCAGTTCTAAGAGGGAATTTTATAGCAATACAATCCTACCTTAAGAAACAGGAAACATCTCGAATAAACAACCTAACCTTGCGCCTAAAGCAATTAGAGAAAGAAGAACAAATAAAACCCAAAGTTAGCAGAAGGAAAGAAATCATAAAAATCAGATCAGAAATAAATGAAAAAGAAATGAAGGAAACAATAGCAAAGATCAATAAAACTAAAAGCTGGTTCTTTGAGAAGATAAACAAAATTGACAAACCACTAGCCAGACTCATCAAAAAAAAAGGGAGAAGACTCAAATCCATAGAATTAGAAATGAAAAAGGAGAAGTAACAACTGACACTGCAGAAATACAAAAGATCATGAGAGATTACTACAAGCAACTTTATGCCAATAAAATGGTCAACCTGAAAGAAATGGACAAATTCTTAGAAATGCACAACCTGCCAAGACTGAATCAGGAAGAAATAGAAACTATGAACAGACCAATCACATGCACTGAAATTGAAACTGTGATTAAAAATCTTCCAACAAACAAAAGCCCAGGACCAGACGGCTTCACAGGTGAATTCTATCAAACATTTAGAGGAGAGCTAACACCTATCCTTCTCAAACTCTTCCAAAATATTGCAGAGGAAGGAACACTCCCAAACTCATTCTACTAGGCCACCATCACCTTGATTCCAAAACCAAAGAAGGATGTCATAACGAAAGAAAACTACAGGCCAATATCACTGATGAGCATAGATGCAAATATCCTAAATAAAATACTAGCAAACAGAATCCAACAGCACATTAAAAGGATCATACACCATGATCAAGTGGGGTTTATTCCGGGAATGCAAGGATTCTTCAATATATGCAAATCAATCAATGTGATAAACCATATTAACCAACTGAAGGAAAAAAACCATATGATCACCTCAATAGATGCAGAGAAAGCTTTTGACAAAATTCAACACCCATTTATAATAAAAACCCTGCAGAAAGTAGGCATAGAGGGAACTTCCTCAACATAATAAAGGCCATATATGACAAACCCACAGCCAACATCGTCCTCAATGGTGAAAAACTGAAAGCATTTCCACTAAGATCAGGAAAAAGATGAGGTTGCCCACTCTCACCACTATTATTCAACATAGTTTTGGAAGTTTTAGCCACAGCAATCAGAGAAGAAAAGGAAATAAAAGGAATCCAAATCAGAAAAGAAGAAGTAAAGCTGTCACTGTTTGCAGATGACATGATACTATACATAGAGAATCCTAAAGATGCTACCAGAAAACTACTAGAGCTAATCAATGAATTTGGTAAAGTAGCAGGATACAAAATGAATGCACAGAAATCTCTGGCATTCCTATACACTAATGATGAAAAATCTGAAAGTGAAATCAAGAAAACACTCCCATTTACCATTGCAACAAAAAGAATAAAATAGGAATAAACCTATCTAAGGAGACAAAAGGCCTGTATGCAGAAAATTATATGACAGTGATGAAAGAAATTAAAGATGATACAAATAGATGGAGAGATATACCATGTTCTTGGATTGGAAGAATCAACATTGTGAAAAATGACTCTACTACACAAAGAAATCTACAGATTCAATGCAATCCCTATCAAACTACCACTGGCCTTTTTCACAGAACTAGAACGAAAAAATTCACAATTTGTATCGAAACACAAAAGACCCCGAATAGCCAAAGCAATCTTGAGAACGAAAAACGAAGCTGGAGGAATCAGGCTCCCTGACTTCATACTATACTACAAAGCTACAGTAATCCAGACAGTATGGTACTGGCACAAAAACAGAAAGAAAGATCAATGGAAGAGGGTAGAAAGCCCAGAGATAAACCCACACACATATGGTCACCTTATCTTTGATAAAGGAGGCAGGAATGTACAGTGGAGAAAGGAAAGCCTCTTCAATAAGTGCTGCTGGGAAAACTAGACAGGTACATGTAGAAGAATGAAATTAGAACACTACCAAACACCATAAACAGAAATAAACTCAAAATGGACCTAAATGTAAGGCCTAAATTAAAGACCTAAATGTAAGGCCAGAAACTATCAAACTCTTAGAGGAAAATATAGGCAGAACACTCTATGACATAAATCACAGCAAGGTCCTTTTTGATCCACCTCCTAGAGAAATGGAAATAAAAACAAAAATAAACAAATGGGACCTAATGAAACTTCGGAAACCATAAACAAGACCAGAAGACAACCCTCAGAATGGGAGAAAATAATTGCAAATGAAGCAACTGACAAAGGATTAATCTCCAAAATTTATAAGCAGCTCATGCGGCTCAATAACAAAAAAGCAAACAACTCAATCCAAAAATGGGCAGAAGAGCTAAATAGACATTTCTCCAAAGAAGATATACAAACTGCCAACAAACACATGAAAGAATGCTCAACATCATTAGAGAAATGCAAGTCAAAACTACAATGAGATATCATCTCACACCAGTCAGAATGGCCATTATCCAAAAATCTAGAAACAATAAATGCTGGAGAGGGTATGGATAAAAGAGAACACTCTTGCACTGCAGGTGGGAATGTGAATTGGTACAGCCACTATGGAGAACAGTATGGAGGTTTCTTAAAAAACTACAAATAGAACTGCCATATGACCCAGCAATCCCACTACTGGGCATATACCCTGAGAAAACCATAATTCAAAAAGAGTCATGTGGGCTTCCCTGGTGGCGCAGTGGTTGGGAGTCCGCCTGCCGATGCAGGGGACGCGGGTTCGTGCCCCGGTCCGGGAGGATCCCACATGCCGCGGAGTGACTGGGCCCGTGGGCCATGGCCGCTGAGCCTGCGCGTCTGGAGCCTGTTCTCCGCAACGGGAGAGGCCACAACTGCGGGAGGCCCAAGTACCGCAAAAAAAAAAAAAAAAAAAAAAAAAAAAAAAGTAAAAAAAAAAAAAGAGTCATGTACCAAAATGTTCATTGCAGCTCTATTTACAATAGCCCGGCGATGGAAACAACCTAAGTGTTCATCATTGGTTGAATGGATAAAGAAGATGTGGCACATATATACAATGGAATATTACTCAGCCATAAAAAGAAATGAAATTGAGCTATTTGTAATGAGGTGGATGGACCTAGAGTCTGTCATACAGAGTGAAGTAAGTCAGAAAGAGAAAGACATATAGCGTATGCTAACACATATATATGGAATTTAAGGGAAAAAATGTCATGCAGAACCTAGGGGTAAGACAGGAATAAAGACAGAGACCTACTAGAGAATGGACTTGAGGATATGGGGAGGGGGAAGGGTAAGCTGTGACAAAGTGAGAGAGTGGCATGGACATATATACACTACCAAACATAAAATAGATAGCTAGTGGGAAGCAGCCGCATAGCACAGGGAGATCAGCTCGGTGCTTTGTGATCACCTAGAGGGGTTGGGATAGGGAGGGTGGGAGGGAGGGAGATGCAGGAGGGAAGAGATATGGGAACATATGTATATGTATAACTGATTCACTTTGTTATAAAGCAGAAACTAACACAATTGTAAAGCAATTATACTCCAATAAAGATGTAAAAAACAAACAAACAAACAAAAAGAACACTGAAGACTTTGGAATTTGGTCTCCTCTCCCTCAGAGTTGTGTCAGGCCCTTGGGTTAGCTGTCCCCAGCCATTGCCAGCCTCTCTCCCTTGGGAAGACAAGTGATCTCTTTCCTAGACTCCCTTGCAGCTAGGAGGGTGACCAAGTGACCCAGTTCTGGTTTGTTAAACAAAAGGTGGAGTCTGCTGTGCCTGGGTGGAGGTGAGGGAACGGTTCTGGTCAAGATTTTGTATTCCTGATTAAGAAAGACAGATGTGGCTGGCCTCTGCCCTGTTCGTCTTGCTCAAGCAATGGACCTCATGTCTGTAGCTGTGGCAGCCATCATGAAACCACAAGGGGATAAACCAGCTCAAACAACGGTGGAGCAAAGAGAAAGAAACCCAAATCTCTGATAACATCACAGAACTGCTAAACCTGTCTGGGACTGCCCACGACAGGCTTCTTGTTGTCTGAGAAAAATAAATCCCTATTGACTGGAAACACTCTAAAGTTGCTTGTAGCTAAAAGCATTCTTAACTGACACAATAACTATACAGACTTCTAGCTCATCAGTTCCTCTCAAAGTGTATTTTCCTCTGGGGGCTCTTCCTCCCTTCCACTCCTTTCCACATCTTCTCCAGCTCCAGCAGTTTCTCTGCAAGGCAGGACACAAGATGTAGGTGCCATGGTTGGTACAGGACGAGGGCAGTGCTTTTTGAGGGGCTACTGCTTAACAGCAAATGGCTTCATCAACTTTCTGCTCACATCAGCAAGCAGCCCATCTTTCAGCTGATCACACCAGTGATGGCATCTATAGGAAAACTACATTAGTCAGGCAAACCTCACAAATAAGCCTGCATTTTTCCCAGGTAGACGAGCTGGCTCACCTATGAGAAATAAAGGATAAGTCTCAGTTGCAATGTTCAAAGTTGGGTTGGGTTCTCGTATCAGGGCAACAAATCTCTCTTCCTGCCCATTAACCTGGCTATCTGAGCTATAAAGATTTCAAAATGCATGGGCACATCATGAGTCATCAAGCCATACATCCATAACTGGGAAGAATGCTATGGTGGAAATTTGTGAAAAGAGTTGGAAGAATAAAACCCACCATCTTGCATAAAGAGGTGAAAAGTAGGGAGAGAATGGAACTGATATTTTTGAGTGTTTCCTGTATGGCAGCTATGGAACTAGAACCTCCACACATGTCATTTCTTCTGATCCTCAACAATATCAGGAAAGTTCTGGAGGAGTCCCACAGCAGAGGCACATATAACTGGTGCTGCTGTGGGATGGTGCCAGCTCTGTTGGACCACCAAGCCCCAGCTCTGCACCACGTTGCTCCACTGCCTTCCGGGCCAGCAAAGGACGCATGCTGTTATCAGATCTGCCTGCCTAGTAGCCACCGTCATTGTACATTCCAGCAAGAGTTCTCTGTTTATATAGTACGTATGTCAGCTCTTCCTTCCAGAAGAAGCATAGTCCCAGGCAAGACTCCAAAACAGTTGGCTTCTCCTTGATTTCCCTGTCTCCCTACTCAGCACTCTTTCCCAAACCCTCTCATCAGTGCCCTTATAATATATTCGTGCAGTGTTTCTAACCCCCTATGAGAACCAGTTTTCAGGAAAGAACAGGAGAGCCACTCATAGTATAGAATAAATGACTGGCAATCACTTTAAATGGCTACCTCTGCTGAATAAAGCCTTATGCTGAAGGAAAGAAGCTCCAACTGGACTTCCAGCCTTCACAGGAGAGGGTCTGGGCATAGGGGTCGGTGAAGGCAGAAGAGAAATGGCTCCCTCCCAATGCCCCTGAAATGCCAGCACACAGGCCTCAGCCTCCCTCCTTCACCCAGAGACAGCTGTGCACGTGGCTGTCTCCTGGGCAAGGCTCTTGCCACCAGCAGTAGTTTGGGCAGTATTTCTTACTCCAGGTAAAAATCCCACTGGGGTGAGAGTAGGGAAAAAGGAAAACTTACTTTCATCCTTTATCTAGGAAGAAAAATGCATGTCCCCTTCTCAGACAAGAAGCTGATGATCCTGCTAATGTCAAATTATCATGACAGAATCTTCTCTCTCTCTTAGGTCTCACTGTTGTTTCCTAATGTTTCCTAATATAAATCCGTAATTATGTATTTAAGTCCTAACTTGTTCCGGGCACTGTGCTATGTGCTGAGGCTGCAAAGATGACTAAAACACAGTTCTCCTCATGGAGGTCAGAGTCCATCTGAGTGTAGACGCTGAATATTTAAAACATGGTAGTAATGATAATAGCTAATATTTATCAAGTCCTTAGACTGTGCGAGTCATTGATTCAAGGGCTTGATAAATGCATTATCTCATTTAATTGCCACATAAGGCAAGTACTATTATTAGACCCATTTCACAGGGCAGAAAACTGAGGTTCAGAGCTTAGTAATTCACCCAAGTTCTTGTCACCAATCAATAACAGTGCCAAGTTTGAACTAGGCACTGACTTCACCACCATTCTGAGATAATACAGATAGCAAAGGACATCTGAGAGGGTAGGAAGAGGAGAGAAGTCAAGTGGGGATGTTAGACCCAGTCCTTAGGCAGTCTTAGCTACACGCTTCAAGCCCTGGTCTGTGAGGATGTACCTTGCTCGTAAGGTTTGAACTGCAGATTTTCCCCTCAAGGGGAGAGCTCTGGTAGGTTTACAAGTTTGGCTGTATTTCACTCTAAATATTTTGAACTGTGTGGGCTCTCAGGGGCTCTCTGGAACTTGAGATTCAATATGGTATATTTGGGTTTTAGAAGAAAGGAACCAAGATTAGAGGTATGAGGATCTAGTAGCTTCCTTCTAAGGAGAAAGCAAATGCTTCCCCATAATCTTGATTCATAATACAACAGATTGGCAAGTGTATAACCTTTATGAGCTTCATAAGGAAAGTGAAGACAGCATCCCTGTCTCTACCCGAGGTTAAGGTCTGGTCTCCCCAGGTTCCATCCAGCTCCAATTTCTAGAAGCCCGAGTCGATAGGGTTAGCTCAACAAGTGACTAAACACAAATTTGGTCAGAAAACTCCAAGCCATATACGGGAAGAAAAGTACAGAGCAGAGCAGGGTCAAAAATGGAGAAAATGCTTTTCTTAATTTCGGTGGTAATTTCTCATGGTCAAAGTTAAAAAAAAAAAAAAAAGTCAAGATTAAGGGACATAGACTAACACATGTATCAGTATACTTTTCTTTCCAGATTCCCTGAGCTGTATGCGATGGTCTAAAGCTAAGTAGATGGATTTGCTTAAACCTTGCCCGTGAAGTGACATTGGCTTTTAAGAGCTGAGGAGAAAGCGCACCTCTGGTTAAAGGTTGGACATATGACTTGTAGCTATTTCAACAAAAATAGTCCATCGGGGCAAATTGTCCTTTGCTCACAATGAGTTAATTTTGATAGACTATTTTTTAAATGATGATAGCCGTTGCTTCCCCGGTACGGGGTAGAAGGATGACTGGGAATATTCTACTAAATAAATAAGGAACATTCTCTTCTCTTACCAAGTAAAGTGTAAAGAGACACAAGCAGTGCAGTTGGGCTTGCATCGTCATGGTTTTCTTTATTCAAACTCCTGTGAATAAACCGGAGATAAGTTGATTAGTTGCCAATCCTGTTAAAACCATGCTTCTCCAAGCATAAAGGATCATTGGATCATATTCATTTATAAACCTAGTAGAAGGCATTCCTGAAGTTCAGCCTCTGCTCTGTGGAACAGCCTGGGCTTCCAGTAGCTTCCTGATACCTTGTCCACAGCAACCACAAGTCAACATCTGGAAACAAGCGTGGGCTAATTCCATCTTTACTAACCGCTTCACTTTATTAGTCTTCTTCATTTAAGAGTCTTCAATGGTAGGCAATAAGTATAATTTTCACTCATTATATGCGTGGGGGATATATGTTTTGACAAATGCCACAATAAGTAGATACTAAAATGTTAGTGGTGCTGATTCAAACCTACAAATGGATGAGCTTCTTCAAGCAGAAAGAACCCAAGAATGTTCACAACCCTTCATTCAAAGACCTCACCAGCTGCCTCTTTGCTCTTCTAAACCTTGCTGTTAACTATGCCATACATCTAAGGAAAAAATGTACTTATTACTTCAAAAGCAACCCAATAAAAATCCAAACTCTGCCCCTCTTCTATTCTGTTCAATGTTATTTTTCCTTTTTCCTCGTGCCTTTGCATTTCACAGAAATTATAACTTTCACCCTAAGACACATCATGACTAACTGATTTTAAGATCTGAGATAAATTTTCCACATGGCCTGTAAAGCAGGGTTGTTGCCTATCATAATATTGGACTGCTAAAACAAAACAAAACAAAAAACCAGGGAAATGAAGAATGCATTCACTTCACTAAAATTCCAATTATTTTATTGCCTCTAGGGATTGTGGATGATCTTGGTTTATTTCTTTATCTTTTTCTTTATTTTTTAAAGTTTTCTGCATTGAACTTATATCATCAGTATAATCAGCATGGGAAAATGGTTATAAAATTCTAACTACTCTAAAAATTTAGACCCTGAAATTGTTTAATTCCTTACTCTTGGATAGCTTATATTTGAACTTTATAGAGGTCAAAGTACTATCACATTTTAGCTTCACAAATGCCCTGGGAGATAAAGATAGAAATGAGCATTTATTAAGCATCATTCTATAGGGTAGATTAGTGGAGGGACCTTTACAAACAGGATGTCAGAGGTACAGAAGGTAAACTCTGAGTCATCCTGGACCAGAAACCCAGCTTGGCCTTTCATTAGCTGTGTGGCCGTGGGTGTATTACTTAATCTCTCTGTGCCTCAGTTTCCTCAAATGGAAAATACATAGCAATTGCTCAGTAATAAATGAGTGCTCTTATGAGTTTCTCACAGACATAATGAGTTAGGAAATGTTACTCTTATTTTGTACATGAGGAAATTGAGGTTCAAAGTTAAGCCATTCACCTTAAGACACATAGCTAGGAAGTGATATTGCCATGTTTCCAACCAGATCTGTCAGATGCCAAAGTCCAAAGAGCCTTTCGAGTCTTTCTGCTATACCCTACACTGTGTGATAGCTGAACAGACGTAGCTGTAGGTGTAGAGATGTAGAGACGTATAAAATGTACATATTGCTTGTACATGCTATATAAATGAAGTAACTTGTCCCAAGGATCTACAGCTATGTTAAGGAAGAGCTAGGACTACAACCCTTCAGTGCAATTAGATCTGTAAATTTTGTGAATGTTTAGAAATGAGCTTTTGCAACAGAATTAGTCTGGTCGATGTGTCCAAACATCATTTTAGAATTGGCTCCTTGTCAAACACAAACAAGACATTTTTCTGCTGCTTTAGACTGCTCACGGGGTTTGGAAACACACAGAAACAAATAAGAATCGCAGGTTCTAGCATATTGCAATATGAAATGTATCTAAATGAATAAATTGGTATTCTTAAGTCTAATTGGTCTTTTTTTATATTAGCCAAATAAACATGATCAGCTATCAACCAATATTTGCTTAAGAGAAGTAAAAATACAGACAATAATGACACATTGGAGGATCTTTCTCCTCAAACCCCTCAGCGTTCAAGAACTTTTATTTTTATTTTTTTGGCTGCGTTGGGTCTTTGCTGGCACGTGGGTCTTCTCTAGTCGCGGTGAGCGGGGGCTACTCTTCATTGCAGCGCGCAGGCTTCTCACTGCTGTGGCCCTCCACCCTCGTTGCGGAGCACGGGCTCTGGGCGCACAGGCTTCAGCAGTTGTGGCTCACGGGCTCTCGAGCGCAGGCTCAGCAGTGGTGCTGCACGGGCTTAGTTGCTCCGCGGCACATGGGATCCTCCCGGACCAGGGCTCGAACCCGTGTCCCCTACATTGGCAGGTAGGTTCCCAACCACTGAGCCACCAGGGAAGTCCCTCAAGATCCTTTAAATGCTGCTTCCACTTTACTCATCTGGCCTTATCTCCCACACCCACCACACCCAGTAATGCTGAGCACCCCACGGACTTTGCACCGAGCTTCCCTGTCTCCACAACTTGTCACTGGCTGTTCTCCCCACCTGGCACAGGGCCCCACCTGGAGTAAATGACAATTGATATTTTCTGAATCAAGCTGGATTGAGATTATCCTTTCTCACTTCTACTTTTACTTCTCATACCCTACCATCTAAGACCAACTTATTCAGTTATTTTAAAATCACTGAATTTAATAATTCTATTATGTGCAAGATACTGTGCTAAGAACAGGGATGACAAAGTAAGGGGTACAAGGTCTGCTTCATGGAGCTAGAACCTACATCCTTCATGAAATCTCCCTGATTTCCAGCCAGAAGCATCTTCCTCTCAAGGCCCCTCCTGCCTGCATTTTATTTTTTATCACATATTTACATGTCTGTGTTGCTGCCACTACTAGAATACAAAGTCCTTCAAGACAAAGGCCTCATTTTAAAATCATATTTTTTTAACCTCTCATGGCTCTTCATAGTATGGCTTGCACATACTAAGCTCTCAACAGATGTTTCTTAACTTCTAAAACACTTGTGATTGTCTAACATTGGTATTCTATGAATTTGTCCAATCTATAAGAGCTTTCAGAATAAACAGAAAATGTTAAAGGAAACTAATTTGAAATCTAAAGATTTATTTTGATGCAAAGTAATAAATTTTTATTGTTGACAAAGAGGATTATTTCTCTTTTAAATACACGAACAGATTTCTGTTCAGTAAATAGTTAAGAGCTGGTTGATATATACACCATCTCCACTTGAAATGATTTTTTTTAGCACTTTCAATCTTCCAAAGACATGTAAGTTGAATGATAAAAAGCAAATAAAAATAAATTAAATGCCTTATTTTAGTCAGATGCTCTAACAGGCCACTGTCCGGGGTGTTTTAATGGAACCTAAAAAGTAAACGTAGCATTACACTCATCCTTTCTTTTGTCATTTACATTTAGTTTCATCCTTCACGGAAGGGTTTCTGGTGGGAAACAGAAGGAATTGCTTTCTGCTCCCATGCCTAGGGTCTCGTGATTTCTTTGTGGACAAATCTATCATACCATGTGGTTGTTAGTTTGTCTGGTTTGGATCCTGGCTCCTTCACTGACTAATGTCTACTCGTCTGTAAAGCAAGGATAATAATAGTATCTACTTTTGAGAGTTATGGGACTCAATAAGTTAATATTTTGAACAGTGTCTGTCAAATAAAAATTCCTTCTGCCACCCAAGTTTGCTTAGTCAGAAATTAAATATTGTCCCACAGGACAGCTCCTATCAAAATTCCCAGCTTTCAATGGCCCTGGCCATAAGGATACTCAAGAAGCACCCTTCACAGCAACACCCTCACAGCCAAATGAAGTGGCCAGGCAAAGCCTTCATCTGAATGATCCAAGGCAAACTACACCACTGCTAGGATTATTCCAGAAGAGGACTCCAGCCTCTCAAACAAGTCTTGCCTATATTTCCTCTTTTTACAGACATAATTTCACTAATGAATACCACATCCTGGATCATAATGATGCTGGAGGGAAACCATGGTTTGTAACTGAGATTGCCTAAAATCACCAAGCCATACACACTTGATAGATTATTTCACAAACCCTACCTGGCAAAGGATTGGAGTAGATTTCCAGATAATTCAGTGACATTTCGTCTGAACTACCTGAAATAGTTGATCCAACCATCTGCTGGGAATTTTTGCTATTTGTCAGGGTTTCCTCAGGTACAAAGACTAAATTCAGACAGTTTCTATGGCAACTATCTGAGATGGCAAGTACATCCTTAGCAACAGAGGTCAAAGGTTTAGGGGGAGTTTTAAAAAGCCACCACCACTTGCTTTAATCTTGGACCACTTACACATGCAGAATCAGGGCTGCTGGACTTGCAGATTAGGGCTGAAGCCTTTGCTTAATTCACCGTAGCCCAGAAAACACTGAAACCCTCCATATCCTGAATCTGTGTCCAGCCAGGATAACAACACAAAGGCAGCTAACATCTACTAGAAGCCCTTTGTCTCAGCACATGCTGAGAGATTTATATGAATTATCTTATTGATTTTTCATAAGAACCCTATGAAGCAGGTACTGTGAAAATTTCTCTCTCGAAGATCAAAAATCAAGAGGTGAGGGTCAAAACAGTTACCAGACTTGTCCAAGATCACACTGCCTGGCTACTTTCACACCTGTACTCTATTCATATTTTATTCTCTCTATGAAAGCACAAGCATCCTGATAAATAAGACATCTAGCGGCATTGAATCTATTACACATCTTTGCAAAAATTCGAAAAGGTTTTTTTTCACTCCATAGCTGCCTTTCTTCTTCAGATACTGACATGAGCCTGCCTTCTCAGAGGGCCGTCAGTCTAGGAGATTTGGCTCCTACAGCACATCTATTTCTGATTTGTACCCTCTCTCCTCATTTCCTTCTGACCTTCACCTCAGCAGTCTCTCATTTTTCAACCAAGCCAAGTGTTATGGGTTGAATGGTGTCCCCTGCCTCAAAATTCATGTTGGAGCCTAAGCCCCAAGTACCTCAGAATGTGATTTTATTTGGAGACAGGGTCTTTCCAGAGGTAATGAAGTTAGAACTAAGTCATTAGGGTGGGCCCTAATCCAATATGACTGGTGTCCTCATCAAAAGGGAAAACTTGGATGTGGAGACACTCATAGAGGAAAGACAACATGAAGACACATGGGGAAGACAGCCGTCTGAGAGCCCAGGAGAAAGGCCTCAGACCAATTCTTATGGTCCTCAGAAGGAACCAGCCCTGCAGACACCTTCATTTTGGACTTCGAGCCTCCAGAACTGTGACACAATAAATTTCTATTGCTTAAGCCACTCCGTCTGTGGTACTTTGTGACAGCAGCCCTAGCAAACTAATATATCAAGGAACTCTAGTTTTGACTGATAGGGGCACTGCCGTCCCAGGATGGGGTGGCCTCGGATGGGGCTTTATCCAGTTATTATACATGCAGTGCCCACGGCATCCCAGGGGGTCCACTCCAAGCTTGATTGAATCTCCTGCTGGGCTCCAGAGACTCCAAGAGGTATTTTTAGACACTCCTGTCATTTTGCCATTTATCTGGGTAAGGACAGGAAATTTCTAGGTCCCAGTTCTCAAACTCTGCAAGTAAATCAATACATAAGCATTGATTTTTTTCCCCCCTCTTACGAAAGCTAAGTGATAGGCAAACCTTAAATCGAGTCAGTCATGGCTCATCCTTTTCGTTAAAAAAAAAAAAAAGTTAAGGGCTTTGAATTAAAACACGTCACCATGCTCTAAGGCTAAACCACACATTTCCAAAGAACAAAGAAGGTACAGAGGAGAGGACTGCAAAATTTGTTTTCAAATATCATAGGTGATGTGGACAGGAAAGAATGTGACTAGAATTCATAACATCACCAGAACCAAACAGCACCAAATGATCCTGTGTGCCATTTAGTTTACCTCTGCACTGTATATTGCTAAGAGCAGCATAAATTATACAGCAAGGCCAGATATGAATAAAGATCAGATGAAAAGGCTGCTCGCACCATTGTTCATCAAGTAATGTTCAGATCAATCATGCCCATCTCTTGTGTTCTCACTCACAAACCTCTGGCACCAATTATATCACTTAAGGTTTAGAAAAAAATCACAGGAGGATCTGACCAATTTGCACTCTTGGCAAATTAAGGACCCAATGAAAGTGACCATCAATAAGCTAGAAACAGACAGGCAGGCATAAAATCTGGGCTGCTGCCTTGCACTTCAGACTGATTAGGAGGGAGGAAGGAAGGACCAAGGAAGGAAAAGGAAGGGTGGATTGCCCCCTCCCCACCCAACATACACATAAATGTAAGCGCTTTGTCCTCTCCCTAAACTTCGCAATAAGTATGCCAATCTTTCAGCATATGAAAATCTGGATTTACACATATGCAAAATTAAGGGTGATTTCTTACTTAATCAATAGGTTCATGATCAGGTAAATAGTCTTATGAGAGGATAGATGGCTCCTCTTAAAATATTTTAAATTTCTATGATTGACTTAAATACAAATTACAAGCATAATTATTAAAGAAAATAATAATGAGTTCTAAGGGATATTTTAGGAAGTGTGCTCACTCTTACTCCCAGCCGGCTATTGTCCCACCCGGCACTCGCCCAGCGTGAGCAAGGGAAGGGGCAGGAGGGGTGAGGAGGTCAGAGGGAAGGGAGGCCCCCCACATGGGGACACAGACGGCGACCCCCCCCACCCCGTGGTGCTTCTCTGACGTCTTAAGCAGGATGGCAGTAAGGATGTCAGTGTTGAGTTCTCCGAGGTGCACAGGTTTCCACCCCAGAAACTCTACAAGGGAGACAGAGGGAGGACTTTCTTTCTTCCATATCTAGCAGAACAACATCACAAGGGTCTTTTCTAGCCTAAAAAGGAGGGTAGAAATCACTATTTCTCAAAAAAGTGGCTTAATTATTTTTGACAAAGTGTTGCTTCATGCATTATACAACATTTCTTTGTGTATTATAAAGTGCACAGATGAGTATTTTGTCAAGATAATAAAACTACACATTCTGGCCTTACAAATTCAGTACGAGGTAAATCTCAATTAGATCCCATCCCGTATGGTTTAAACACTGAGATTTAAAACAAAACAAAACAAAAGACTTGCTATAATACTAGCTCATTTATGAGGTGACCTTGAGGCAAGGACTCTAATGAAAAAAATGCACAGTCATGCTCGAGTGTAGTAGGCTAACTTTCTGATTTCTGTAATTAAATCATAATTGACAACTGGGATGGGCAAGAGAGTAAGGCGGAAATAAATTTAGTTCTATCTTCATAAAGGATGCCATACCACTATGAAATCTCACTCATTAGCTAGTTTTTTTTAATAATTGAAAGTTTAAAAAACTAGCATTTAATGAACATTTACTAAGCTAAGTACTTTGGAAGACTTATTTCATTTAATTTTCACAACAATCCTATAGGCAGGTCCTGTTGTCATCGCACAGGACAGGAAACAGCTCAGCGAGGTTGAGGAAAGGGTGTCAGGCTGACTGCAGAGACCAAGCACAGACCCTCTGTGTGAGGAAGAGGTGCTCATCCTTAGTTTAAATATTCTTTAAGGGCATAAATCTACTTTTCTGATTTCTCTTTATCTCTTACTCAGAAACACAAGTCCTAATGTTTTAAAATAATTAACACACGGTAAGAAATCATTGATTCAGAATATCATGGATGAGAGAACTCAGTGTCAGGCTTACAGAATATTTTAAGAGAAATTAAGTTTTCTTTGTGTCACATACACAATAGCCAAGGATAGCTTTGTCTGTCATATATGCATAAGTGAAAAAATCATCTTGAGTATGGTTAAAACCTCAACCACTAGGTGAATGTCTGCTTTTATTAAGTTAATATTTCTTATACCTAAATAAACATTCATGTTTGTTCTCACAAGTAACAAATAGATAGATAGATATTCCCCTAACAAAAGTCAGTACTCTTTCCTTGTTTAATCATTGGGGAGACCACAGAACAACTAGCTCCTTCTAAATTCAACACCAGAGGTTTCTGAAGGAATACAATTGTATGCCAACAAATAAATATGTATATTTCTATCTGTGTAAACTAAGAGCCATAAAAGCACTTATTTGTCAGCCTTTGGAGAAAGGGACACAGTGGTGCTCAGCTTTCCTTCTCAGAGTCATCTCTCTTGACCTGGAAGAAAAGCGAGAGCACACTCTCCAGAGAGTTCCTTTGACAAAGGAATAGGAAGTCGAGTTGCTGCCAGGATACATTTTGCCGTTCATAAAAGAATGGAGGAGGTACCAGAAATGCAATCTTCACCTTGAATGACAGTGACTTTTCCCAGGGGACATCTTAGCTAGTTTCAAAGGATGCCACACCCACACCTCACCAGAAGGCTTATAGTGAAACATCACAGGGGCTTTAAAATGCCTCATTAATGTTGTCCCAGAGGTCTCTGAGACTGTCCTCAATTTTTTTCATTCTTTTTTCTTTATTCTGCTCTGCAGTAGTTATTTCTGCTACTTTATCTTCCAGGTCACTTATCTGTTCTTCAGCCTCAGTTATTCTGCTATTGATCCCTTCTAGAGAATTTTTAATTTCATTTACTGTGTTGTTCATCATTGTTTGTTTGCTCTTTAGTTCTTCTAGGTCCTTGTTAACCGTTTCTTGTATTTTCTCCATTCTATTATTTCCAAGATTTTGGATCATCTTTACTATCAGTATTCTGAATTCTTTTTCAGGTATTTCCTCTTCATTTGTTAGGTCTGGTGTGTTTTTACCTTGCTCCTTCATCTGCTGTGTGTTTCTCTGTCTTCTCATTTTGCTTAACTTACTGTGTTTGGGGTCTCCTTTTCGCAGGCTGCAGGTTTCATAGTTCCCGTTGTTTTTGGTGTCTGTCCCCCGTGGCTAAAGTTGGTTCAGTGGGTTGTGTAGGCTTCCTGGTGGAGGGGACTAGTGCCTGTGTCCTGGTGGCTGAGGCTGGATCTTGTCTTTCTGGTGGGCAGGTCCAATACTGGAGAGGGTGTGGAGAAAAGGGAACACTCTTGCACTGTTGGTGGGAATGTAAATTGATACAGCCACTATGGAGAACAGTATGGAGGTTCCTCAAAAAACTAAAAATAGAACTACCATATGACCCAGCAATCCCACTACTGGGCATATACCCTGAGAAAACCATAATTCAAAAAGAGTCATGTACCATAATGTTCATTGCAGCTCTATTTACAATAGCCAGGACATGGAAGCTACCTAAATGTCCATCGACAGATGAATGGATAAAGAAGATGTGGCACATATATACAATGGAATATTACTCAGTCATAAAAAGAAACGAAATTGGTTATTTGTAGTGAGGTGGATGGACCTAGAGTCTGTCATACAGAGTGAAGTAAGTCAGAAAGAGAAAAACAAATACCGTAGGCTAACACATATATATGGAATCTAAAAAAAAAAAAAAAAATGAAGAACCTAGGGGCAAGATGGGAATAAAGACACAGACCTACTAGAGAATGGACTTGAGGATACGGGGAAGGGGAAGGGGAAGCTGGGACAAAGTGAGAGAGTGGCATGGACATATATACATTACCAAAACAGATAAAATAGCTAGCTAGTGGGAAGCAGCTGCATAGCACAGGGAGATCAGCTCGGTGCTTTGTGAGCACCTAGAGGGGTGGGATAGGGAGGGTGGGAGGGAGGGAGACGTAAGAGGGAAGAGATATGGGGACATATGTATATGTATAGTTGATTCACTTTGTTATAAAGCAGAAACTAACGCACCATTATAATTGCTTAATTATACTCCAATAAAGATGTTAAAAAAAACAAAAAACCTCAAAAATAAATAAATAAAATGCCTCATTTAAAAAAAAAACTCAAGTGTTTTCTCATCCTCTCATATTATTGGACCCCACTTCTTTGGCATAGAATTGGTTTCTCCCTTGCACAATGGACAATGTAGTTATTGCAGCTTTACTGGGCTTTTTCCCCTAGAGAATGAAACAGCAACTTCTCAGTTTGACCTGCGTCACCTGCTTGAACTTTCTCATGGAAAGAAGAGATAATATTCATTGAACGTCTGTTGGGTGTCAGACAAGGTAATGAGTTCTTTACACGCTGATCTAATTTACTCTCACAATCACTTGGTTAGGCAAATATCTCCATTTTGTAGATGAGAAAATTAAGGCACAGTGAGCTTAAGCAATCTGTTCAGTGCTTGCTGGCTGGTAAATGATGAAACTGGCCTAATCCATCTGCCCAACCCTGAAGACTCATAAACTATACACCCAACAGTCCATGATAAACCCTCACTCAGTAAGACTCATTTGTTTCCTGGTGAGAGCTGAATGCCATCCATTTTCCATGTCACCTAAACATATGCTTTCTTCTTCTTTCAAATTATTCCTCCCTTGCTATCTAAGTTTTTGAAGAAAAATAAAGACAAGAAAATATTAGAGAATACATTGCTCTTCCAATCTCCTGTTTGGTATCCCCCATCACAGAGGGCATCTGTTCCCAGAAAGTCACTCACAATGAAGAAAAAACTGAGACAGAGGCAGGGGCTGGACCTTTGAAGACACCAATAAGCTGTACACGTTTTGACATCTCAAAATAATCACACAGTTGATGTTACATCTGCCAATGTGGCCGAAAGAAGGACCAGAATCTGACCAACATACACACCAGCCTTGCTTTCCCAATTGGGAAGGCAGATCTGTCTGTTTTCAAATCTTATTCCGCTTCTTTTAAGAAAGGGCGTTTTTCCTCCTATGACTTTCCCCTTCCCTGCTGTGTCCTGGGCAGTCAGTCCTAAGAATCCTAAACTGGGGGCTTCCCTGGTGGCGCAGCGGTTGAGAGTCCGCCTGCCGATGCAGGGGACACAGGTTCGTGCCCCGGTCCGGGAGGATCCCACGTGCCGCGGAGCGGCTGGACCCGTGAGCCATGGTCGCTGAGCCTGCACATCCAGAGCCTGTGCTCCACGGCGGGAGAGGCCACAACAGTGAGACGCCCGCATACCCCAAAAAAAAAAAAAAAAAAAAAAGAATCCTGAATTGAATCTCACTCTAATTTTTGAAGACCACATCTGAGATATGACACTTTGTGAAAATGAGATTCCAGCCCTGATTTGTAGAGTATAAGAGCCCCAGGGCATCTCAGGCTAGGAACTTTTTTTATATTTTAATTACAAAGAATGGGTGCAATCCACATTTAAACATCCAAAAGTTTATTCTTTTCTTTAATGTCACTACCAAGCTAGATTCAAGCCAAACCACTTCATCCAATGAATTTATAAAAGATATAGACTAATAAAAAGAAACCACGAAAGAAATTATGCTCGGTAAACAAAACTTATCACACTAGGAATAAACTTTCCTTCCCAGCAAATGATACATAGCACCCCTCAAGGAATCAATTTGTCCAGCAACTTAAGTAATCCCTTCACCATCTATTCTGTCATTCTTAAAGAAATACGCTATCGACATAGTTAAGACATGTCAACGCTTACCTTTCTGTAAGTAACAGAATGGTTGTTAAAAGTTATTTTCTTCCATTCAACTGTTGAGACTCTTGCTGGGACTTGAGTATCTTCCCCAGAGGACACTCCCCTGCTCTGCTCTGCTTCCCCAGCCTCTCCCTTCACCTTCAGTCAAACATTAACCATCGACTGGCTTTATTGATTTTCAGGAACCATCAGATGTCATAAAAGGTATTGTATTCCAGGAAAGAAATGCGTTTGTACCAAAAGAAGTTAATTCACATCTAATACATCTCAAAACAGGTTTCTGAATTTTGGAATGTAGGTTTAATAAATTAGAAGACAAGAAGAAGTTAAAGTGGAAAAACTCTCTGTGTATTCAACTATCTGTAGAGTGCGAGGTCCATGATATCCAAGAGTTTCATCCATATTTTGCTCCCCCACCACTTAGCACAGAAGACTCAGCTGACATATATTTGTGTAGATTCCGTCTTAAACACAGACAAGCACAGGGTGCCATGTCTGAGCAGTGACTCAGTTCATTGATAACCAGCCACGAGAGACATGGGAAATGACTCAGAAGGTACAGCCAGTGATGTAAATGGGCTGTACCTGCTTCTGAAACCCAAGGGTCCTCTTCAAAGTTTGCATGAAACAACCAGCAGTAGCCTTCCCCCAAACCACACACCAAGTCCTTTTTCTCACCACTCAGAATGGATTTGCCTGAGAGCAAGTTACTACTTTTTTCACTCAGAATGAGGTTTCCGATTAAACAACATGGCCCCAGATTTCTTAAGGCAAGGGCTCTTTTAGACAGATTCCTGATTCCCACCCCTCAGTCACTCTTGGAATCTACACTAAAGATGAGAATCAAGGTCACCTTTGTGTCAAATTTGGTATCCATTCTGATATTCATTTCTGGGCTTCTCCTGAGCTGTGTTGTGTTTTCCATCTGCTAGGTGTACATCTAGCACAATGAAAGCACAAGAGCACAGCCCACTGTCTAGATGGGCTTCTTGCTTCCCAGATCCCCTTGAGAAGACTTAGTGATTGCTCTAAGCCTCGTTTATCTTGGGGACCGTGAAGTGAAACCATCTAGTTGTGTGCCAGTGGTTAGCATACTCAGTGGACCAGCAGGCCCAGGAAAGATCCTTCTTCCTCTGTCTCACAGCCAAGATAACTACACTTAGGGAAATGAGGTCAGTGAGGCTAAGCAGCTCTCACATTCTTAACATCTGTGCCCTCCCTGAGCTGAATGAAATGACCTGGTTCCACAAAATCAAATAGCTTCCTCTTGTATGTTTCACCTCCCCGAATCAATGACAAGAATCTCATGGCATTGCTCTGAAAGGAGTTTGCTTCTTCTTTGTAAATTTTTTGTACTTTTTAATAAGGTATGCAAAAAGTACGTTTAAATCTATAAAGTTTTCTGTAAAAGAATGTATATATATGTATCACTTTTAATCCTTGTTTCTTAGCAATATTATACAGCTATGTTCATAGCATATGTTTAAAAAGATGTTTTCTTGTTTAGTCTTTACAACATGGCCTGAAGTGGATTCCATCTTATAAACAGAAAACGAAGGCACAGAGGGGTTTTACCTCTTGCCCAAGTCACACAGCCTGTGATTACAGAATCAGGACTCCAGCCCTCGTCTGTCTGAGTCAAAGCCCAACTTATTCACCGCAAGTGTTGAACTTGCCAGATTATTTTCCTTCTGGCTCCAAGTAATAAAAAATCTACAGGAAGAAGTCCCTCTGTGTGAGGCCGTTACTGACAGGAGATGGCCAAGTTCCTGAACTGGGCTTTCCTATATATTTTATGCTACCTCTAGACTGTAGCTTCCAAGTCAGAGCATCAGATTGATTAAATTCTAAAAAAGCCATCAGAGAAATTAACAGGTGATTGCATCTCTGAATTATAAAGGCTTTTCCTGTGCTCTCCATGATAACAGGTTAGCATGGTGCTCAGAGCTATGTGTTTCATCGTTTATGTATTAAATTATATATTTATAATTTATAAAATTATCTGGATTTTATAATTCTAGATTAAATCCAAAGATTAAGAGCATGCACGTTTTGCCCTGTGTTTCAGAGTGAACACTACTGCATTTTAGGAACCCATTTTCACACAAAAATGAGGCATTTCTAGTTCAGTAGTTTAATACTGACTCAGTAATAATAGGAATAATAAGGAAAATCTAATTGATGAAGATTACTAATTCCCTGTATCAGAGCGAAGTAGACATAAATTATGTATATGATGGAAACAAGTGAACAATTGGAAAGATTTGGGCAAATACTTCTGACGAACAGCTTCATGGTATTAAAACATATTAGCACTTCTGTCTATAATAATGTTTTAACCATTCCTCAAACATTAGCCCTAGAAAATATGTAAGTAATATTTAATTTATGGACAGTGCTAGTCAGCAATGAATAAAGTTTGGAGAGCCTCCCAGATAAAAACTTTATGAAATTTGGAATGATTCTTAAAATTCAAAGTATGTTACATTTTTAATATTCCTATTACTTAAAACTCATGATAAACGAAGTCTACGAATGCTACATTTTTCCATTTTTCATGCACTTACACTTTAACATGGACTTTATTTGCATTACATATCATGTGTCTTGAGAACATTTTATCATGGGCCTATCAACATACAGCCTCACCTGACAGAAGTTGGATAATACATACATACGTAACAATAATATTTTTAAATTACTCGATATCTGTCTCTTAAGGTTAACTTAATGATGGCAGAAACTTTGTCTTCCATTAGCACTCAGTAAATACTTTTTAGAATTGAACTCCTTTCAGTTGTTTAATTCCATATTTCCAAATAGGATTGCAGGCAGGCTCAACAAAGGCTGATGGGAACCCAGACAAGTGAACGATTTTGTACCCCCTCAAACCAATATTTTACATCTTTTGTTCCATATTTATTTAGTGGGATGAGGTGAAACTCATTTTCTGCTAGTGAATCTTTGAGGCTGAAGCAGAATTTTCCCTAATTCCTCTCACTGGCCAGGACAGTGTTCGTTTAAATATAAGCAATACACCCCCTACTTTTACAGCTCTTATACTTGTCTGTGGGTTTGTTTGAGTTTGGGATTCTTTTGTTGTTTTGGACAATTTTCCAAACCAGGACACTTTAAGGAATTAGTAAATGATTTAAGAGTTAGATAAGAAAATAAATCACTAATGCCAAGAAACACCGAACCATACATAATGCAGTTGCAAAATCTTAGCTAAGAGTCACCTGTGTTCAACCTAAAAACGTTCAAAAAAGACAGTTTGAGGCTAATAAAGAGGTTTTTTCCCCTGCTCTCTATTCTGACAGAAGTAGATCCGGTTTGCAGTTGTTTATTTCAGAAATATTTTTACTCCATCTCTAGATGGTTGCTCCAGGCAATTAGACAAGGTCCTTGATCTGGCGCTAGTTACCCATGTCAGGAAACTGCTAGAGAATCCTGTGACTGGAATGGTTAGGAAATATCCACATCAACCATACATTGGACAAATGCCTTCTAGAACTTTCTAAATCTGAAGAGTTTATTAAAACTGGGCCTTATGTCATGAGATCCTGGTTCAGTAGGTCTGGGGTGCATCCCAGGGATCAACATTTTTAAAGCCCTCTGGATTCCTTATGTGGGTAATCACATGGACCCTTCTCTGAGAAACACAGTTTAAGGATTCTGTGCTTTATCCACCAGTAAATATTCTTTAGCAAGGCCTGTGCTTGATATTAATTTCCCCCCATCATTTAGGATCCATTTCTGCAGGATCTGTCTCATACAACACTGCAGTTGACTTGATGTACACGAAGATTGAATCTGACAGACACAAAGATGCTCATCTTGCCTCAGACATTTTTTTTCAGTCTACTGAATGTTTTATTTGACCTCAGATTTTTCTTAATTCCAAGAAATAACAATAAGCTTGCTGGTTTTCTGAGACCTATCTCTGTCTCTCTTATCAGATTTCACCAGCATGGGTCATTCCTCACATCCAGTTCACTGCCCAGACTATTGCATCTTGTTTCCACCTCCTGTACCCCATTGAAACTGCCCTCGCCAAGGTGATAACACCTCCTCGTGATAATCAGAGACGCTCTCCGGGCTGCACCTTACCAGACCTCTTAAAACATCTGAAACTATCCACAGCTCTCCCTGAATTGCCCTTTACCCTTGGTTTGTTTGCCAGTACTCGGTCCTGGTTTTTCTTCTACCTCTCGAGCCAGTCCCTGGTAGTCCTATTTGTAGCCTCACCAGACTCCTGGGGTCAATCCCAAGTTGTCTGGCCTCATCACTCATTCTAGGAGGTTGGATCTGTTCCCATCTGTACACCAAAGTCTCAAGTCTCTCTCACCGCCCAGATCTCTCTCTTGGTCTGGGCTTCAGTCTTTTTAGTCCAACCAATTTTTGCCAGAGCGCCATCTACACTTCCCAAACGCACAATGAACTCAACATATCCAAAATTAACCAAATTCCTCCCAAACAGATCCTCCTGGGACACCACTGCCTCATGCTAGCCCTGGTAGCATGTGTGCTGTGATTGATTAGTAATTCCTGTCATGGGTACAAATAGGAGACTGGCAATGGATATGCCTGGAAATCACCAACCTTGTCTAGGAGGACTCTATGACTTGGATATTGGGGGCTCAATAAACATTGGTTTCCCTTCTCTGCTTATGAGTCTCTCACTAGACAACAAAACATTGGGACTGCCTCTGAAAATGTTGTCCTTAAGAAGTATTTCCTGGGAAAAAAATAGCCTTTTCGACAAATGGTGTTGAAACAACTGCATATCCACATGCAAAGGAATGAAGTCAAACTCGTACCTCACACCATCCAGAAAAATTAACTCAGAACGGATTAAAGACTTAAGTGTAAGAACTCTGTAAAACCCTTAGAAGAAAACAATGGTAAATCTGTATGTCCTTGGATTTGGCAATGGTTTCTTAGATATAACAGCAAACGCACAAACAATAGAAAAAACAAATTGGACTTCATCAAAATTAAGAATCTGTGCTTCGAAGAATACTATTGAAAAAGTGAAAAGACAAACCACAGGATGGGAGAAAATATTGCAAATCACATATCTGAGAAGGGAATTGTAGCTAGAAGACATAAAAAAACTCTTACAATTCAAAATTAAATACATAAAAATCTAATAAAAATAGACAAAGGGTAAGAATAGACATTATTAAAGAAGGTACACAAATAGCTAACAAATATATGAAAAGATGGTCCACATGATTAGGTGTAAGCAAAATGTAAATCAAAACCACAATGAGATACTACTTTATACCCATTAAGATAGCTATAATAAAAAGGACACACATAATAACAAGTATTGGAGAGGATGTAGAGAAATCAGAATCCTCATACACTTCTGGTGGGAATGTAAAATGATACAGACACTTTGGGAAAAAATTCTGGAAGTTTCCTCAAAAACTTAAACCATTGGACCTAGCAATTTCATTCTTAGGTATGTATCTAAGAAAAATGAAAACATATGTTCAAACAAAAACTTGTACATGAATGTTCCTGGCAGCATTATTCATAATAACCAAAAGTAAAAACAACCAAATGTCCATTCATCTGCCAAATGGATAAACAAAATGTGGTATATCCACATAATAGGATATTTTTCAGCCATAAAAAGGAATGAAACACTGGCATATGCTACAACATGCATAAAGCAAAAGTAGCCAGACAAAAAAAGGCCAAGCACTGTATGATTCTATTCATGTGAAATGTCCAGGACAGGGAAGTTCATAGAGCTAGAAAGTAGATTAATGGTTGCCTGAGGTCAGGGAGTAGGGGGATGGGGTGGAGGGTTATAGTTAAAGGATATGGGGTTTCTTTCTGTGCTGGTGAAAATGTTCTGAAATTCATTGTGATGATGCTTGCACAATTCTGTAAATATACTAAAAGCTATTGAATTCTATACTTTAAATGGGTGAACTTTATGTGCATTCATTTTATCTCAGTAAAGCTGTTAACAAAAAAAGGAAGAGGTAAGTCCTGCAGCCAAACCCACCCTGATATGAAATGCAAGACACAGGCTAAACATTTGCAGTTACCTCAGACCAGGCATTTCAGAACAAATTCATTGTGTTCTATGATCATAGATGTTTTGAGGGTTTTTAATCATTTTATTTTCACTTAAATATACTTGTTTTACTTATTTTACTTATTATTTGATCTCCTCTTTTATGTTTTACTTTTAAAAATGTGAATAAGAACATTTCAGTACTTGAAGATTATCTTTGCCCTGAGCAAAGAAGGAAGGAGAAGACAGTGTGACGGACCACAGGCCCTTCGGTCTCTCTCCTAGTGTTTCAGGTCAGGCAGTTCAACACTAGAGAAACCCTTTAAACTCACTGCCCACCCAAAAGGGAAGACAATTTTCTTTCTACATGACCACACCTAGCAACTCGGAAGAAAAAGGAGAAATTTTTTTCTCCCTTTGGTCTTTCCACTCTGGGTAATATTAAGCCTAGTGTCAGTAACAACCCAAGAGAATTTCTGGAAAACCTCTGTTATCTTAAGCCTGAAATCTCCCAGTTGCTACATGAGAAAATCCAGGAACTGAAATCTCACATCTACGATCCACTTAGTTCCCCTGCCTCTGCCAGTCCTCAGGAGCTTCTCACAGTGCAGAGGAGGGGAGGAGGGGGGCTACTGCAGAGAGATTATCCGGGGTCACCAATGAACGCTCAGGAAACACCAGGTCTCCCTCACAAAGCATGGCGGAGGCCCTGCAGAGCATCTTGAATTAAACTGCTAGAATCCCACTCACCCCCATGCCCCTAATTTAAACCTGATGAGCTTGACCAGTGTGTCACAGAGGCAGGGCTCCAGAGGGACTATTTTTAAATCTGCTCCCTAAACATGAGAAACAAAGGGGGCTGCCTAGAACCAGGACTATATCCAAACAGACTTACAAGACAGAGGTGGCTGTACCGTCTCTAAGTTACAAATACAAAAGAAAACTAATAACAGTTAACAACACAGGACTTGACTAAAAGTTAACCAAAACCCACCACTCTTTTCTAACCCCTGAAAGAATTTTCTGAAGACAAATAATAAAGTTTCAGGACTGAGGTTCTTAGCCCTGGCTGCATGGAATCATAGGGATTCTGATAGGATTGGTGTTTGATGACCTGACAGCAACCACCTCTAGGTTCTTCTTGGTACCAAAGGCACAGCTCAGGTTGAGACCCACCGATCTAATGCGGGCCTTTGCCGGGCACTTTCCTACTTGGTCTAAGCACAGTATCTCATTTAATCCTCACAACGAAACTGTGAGGTCATTATTTTTATTACTTTACAAATAAGGAAACTGAGGAACAAAGAAGATAAAAATGGACTCTCCAAGGCTTGAATCCAGGTGTGAATTACCCGGATCTCTTCCCCAGCTGTATCCTCTTAGATGTCCCCCTGACCTCCCTTGTCATGCAGCAAGGGCATCACCTGGCTGACTTGGATCCAGTCTGTCTCTCAGCTGGTCTGGAGGAAGGTTACCCTCTCTCTGAGCTAATGAGGAAGTGGTTAGCTTTACTGGAGCTCAGCTCAGACCAGGCCTAGCAGCCAATATTGTTCAAAGAATTAGGCTTCCCTGGTGGCGCAGTGGTTGAGAGTCCGCCTGCCGATGCAGGGGACACGGGTTCGTGCCCCGCTCCGGGAAGATCCCACATGCCACGGAGCAGCTGGGCCCGTGAGCCATGGGCGCTGAGCCTGCGCGTCCGGAGCCTGTGCTCGGCAACGGGAGAGGCCACAGCAGTGAGAGGCCTGCGTACGGCAAAAAAAAAAAAAAAATGGACAAGCAATATGAACACTAGTTTACAGGAAAGAAATGCGAATAGCCCCAAAACATATGAGAAAAACTGTACCTCACTAAAAATAAAAAACAATTATCAGTTAAAGACTATTTCTTAACTATCAGATTAATAAAAACCTAAAATACAAGTCCTGTTGGAGAGGCTATGGAGAAAGAAATATTCTCATACACTGCTACTGAGAGCAGCGGGAATGTGAAATGGTATTACAACGCTGTGGATGGGAATTTGGCAATATTAGCAAAATTACATTTACCCTTTGTCTTAGAAATCTCACTTCTAGGAATATATCCCATAGATACACTGGAAAAATTATCCAAACATGTATCTCCAAGGTTATTTATTTCAGCACTAGTTATTACCAAAAACAAAAAAAACTAGAAGCAACGAAAATACCCACAATAAGGTTCTGGTTGAATAAAATGTGCTGCACCCACTCGATGAATAGTTTGCAGTTAAAAGGAACAAGGATGATTTCTATATACCATTATGGAGCAATCTCTAGGATAACTATTAAGTGAAAAAAGCAGGATTGAAGAAAGTATATATAGTATGATACCATTTATCTAATAATGAGGAAGGGGAAGACACAAATTTATATATTTGTATGTATATAAAATTATGTACATATATAAACACATCTAAGAGTGCATTTGCTTATACTTCAGAAAATAGAAGGATAAACCACATTTGTGTTAATAGTTACCTTAGGGGAAGCGAGGGATCAAAGCGGAGAGAATAAGAACAGAAGCTAGAATTTCTCTGAATATAACTGACTGTATAGATTTGACATTGGAACCATGTAAATTCTTTACATAACTACAAAACAACATTAAATCAAAATGAAAAGAAGCTATTCCTAAAAATAGAAAGCAAATTAAACAAATGAACTTCGCTGCGTATTGAGTCGGAAGCATAACCTGAGAGGAACTAATCCAAGTAATTTAAAAACAGTAATATTAGGCTTCCTGGTGACACAGTGGTTAGGAGTCTGCCTGCCAATGCAGGGGATATGGGTTCAAGCCCTGGTCCGGGAGGATCTCCCATGCTGAGGAGTGGCTAGGCCCATGCAACACAACTATTAAGCCTGGGCTCTAGAGCCTGCAAGCCACAACTGCTGAGCCTGCATGCCACAACTACTGAAGCCTGCGAGCCACCACTACTGAATCCCGTGTTCCTGGAGTCCGTGCTCCGCAATAGGAGAGGACACCGCACTGAGAAGCCCACACACCGCAGCAAGGAGTGACCCAAGCTTGCTGCAGCTGGAGAAAGCCCGTGCACAGCCCAACACAACCAAAAATAAATTAAAATGAAATAAAATTTTAAAAAAAGAAGAAAAAAACAAACAGTAATATTTCTGTGAACCCTAGTGGGTTAGAACCTAAGGACAAAAATCACTTTAAAAATCTTGAACTGTTTTCAGAAATCATCCTGCTAGCAATTATATTAATATCATCATTCTGAAATGTAGATAGTAAAGTCAAAAGTAATTATGTTAATATTGTTTGGAACCAAGATTTTAGGCAGAAGAGTGGAAATATACAAATACAAAATCAAAGAAGTTAAAGTCCTGCAGTACTAAGTTCAAATTCAAAATATTAGCAGGAACTCATGATGTATTTTCTCCTAAATATTTTTTATCATTCTGTCCACTGAAACATCCTAGAAACAATGACCAACTCATAAGCAGTGAGCAGCCCTAAAGCCAGCTTGTGATCTTTACATATTGCTTTTCACAGAAGGAACTAAGCCTCCTTGGAGAAACTGCTGATTCTAGGTCTGGAGCAGGAAATGTACAAAATGTACCTAGAACATTTGTCATAAAGGACAGCAAGGAAGTTATCAAAAAATACTGGGGTTGTATCAAAGGATTCAGAAGCAAACAGAAAGAGGTTCTCAGAGGCAAAAGGTGAAATTTTTGAAAACCAACAAGAATAATGACTGCAATGAACTGAAACACATCAAATATGTTAAAATCCATGAGGTTGTAATTATACTTGACAACAAAACTCATTGATCCCCCTTGGAGGATGCCTGAGAACCAATTCATTATTCTGAACACATGTAAGAATCAAGGATTTAACCTGCGCTTGCCATACAAACTGTATCTCAGGGTAACCAAATAGTTTTAAGGAAAAGTTTCTCTTTCTTGAAGTCTTCCAGTGAATAAATGAAGGAATGATAGAATTAGAATATTACCGTTTTGCAATCCCTACTAAAAAATCGGATCTAATCAAAGATGATAAACTACAACAAACAGACCACGGGTCGCCCAGTTTGCCTCCTGAAAGAAGTATGCAATACCACTTACGAAGAATTCTTGATGGAAAAATTATACTTAAATCAGATCAAACCTTCCATTCTAGACTGTAGGTCTAAAGAATTACTCTATAGGTGGGCTTCCCTGGTGGCGCAGTGGTTGAGAGTCC
Source organism: Phocoena sinus (assembly GCF_008692025.1). NCBI lineage: Eukaryota > Metazoa > Chordata > Mammalia > Artiodactyla > Phocoenidae > Phocoena > Phocoena sinus. Next base: position 38,210,380 of record NC_045779.1, read on the forward strand.
GCCTGCTGATGCAGGCGACATGGGTTCGTGCCCCGGTCCGGGAGGATCCCATCATGCCGCGGGGCGACTGGGCCCGTGAGCCATGGCCGCTGAGCCTGCGCGTCCGGAGCCTGTGCTCGGCAACGGGAGAGGCCACAGCAGTGAGAGGCCTGCGTAGCGCAAAAAAAAATAGAATTACTCTATAGGAAATGTTGGTCAGAGAAACAAGTTACAGATGAAATGACACTCAGGGTTGCAAAATACAAAATGTGAGAAACTACAGGACAGATGACTGTTTCTTCCAAGTATAAACTGAAAAGGAAAAAAACATTATAGATTAAAAGAAATTTAAGAGAAGGTGTGGACTTTATTTGGACCTGATTGAAACAAACCAATTATTTCTTTTTTTTGTTTTTGGCCACACCCTGAGGCTTGTGGGATTTTAGTTCACCAACCAGGGATCAAACCCAGGGCCTCAGCAGTGAGAGCACAGGGTCCTAACCACTGGACTGCCAGCAAATCCCCCAAACCAATTCTTTTTTGAAAAATATATATATAAATAGGGAAATTCTTTTGTTGTCCATTTTTAGGTGTGAAAATGGTTACGTGGTTTCAGTTCTTAAAATGTTCTCATTTAGCAATACACATAAAAAGAGTTATGGATGAAGTGGTTTGCTATTTTGTATTTGCTTCAAAAGAATCCATTCCGGCTGTCGGGGAGGGTAGTATGTAGAGGGCAGCAGAAATGAAACAAGACTAGGCATGAGCTGATAATTGCCAAAGCAACTGGGCAATGATGGTACATGGGAGTTTATTACATTATTCTCTCTACTTTTGTTTATTTTGACATGTTCTATTAGAAAACTTTAAAACGAAAAAATTTGTTACACACACACACACACACACACACACACACACACACACACACACACACACACCCTGGCTTTCCCTACCTTCTTGATCATGTTTTGAGCAAAGGATCTGGGTCAATCATGGGTGAGTGGGGCTTCCCTGGTGGCGCAGTGGTTGAGTATTGAAACAGAAGAACTGTTCTCCTTTGTTAGCGTCTAAACAGAAGTAGTGCTTGTAGACAGAGGAGCTAGAGACCTGGAAGCAAAGGGGGTGTAGGGGGAAGGGGCAGACTGTCCACTTGAGATTAAGCCTCAGGAATTTTCAGACATCTTGGGGATGTCTTTAGCCTTTCACAGCATAATTTGAGATTCTGTGTCTTCAATGGTCAGGGAAATCTGAGCTGATGGCGGGTTTACAAGCAATTAGACTCACTGCCGTTCATGAATTATCATTCCAGACCACGTACTAAGCATTTTATATTAATTACCTCACTGAATCTTCACAGTCCTTCCCCTCCCCCATGGCACAGGAATTATCACCCCAATTTTACAGATAAGAAAAAGGAGGTTCAGAGAGGTCGAATTATCCTCTCAGGGTCACACAGCCAGCAAGTGACTTCATTTGTTCTCGAACCTAGGGAAGTCCGCCTGCAAAACCCTTCCTCCACTGTCTGGGTTTGGTAAGCCTTGGGCAGCACTTTGTGGACACCAGTGATTGGTGTCCCTGCAGGCACCATGCACAGAGCATTTCCTGGGTGAAAATCCTACCCCTTGAAATGAGGGCAACAGCACCATCAGGGAAAGGATAAATACCTGTTACAGAAGTTAAGCGAGTTCAGAAGACAATGTATGCCTCTGTCGCCTATCCGGGCAGCAAATCCAGGACAAAAACATCCAGAAAGCCCGACAGGTGCTGGTGGGCAGTGAGTAAGGAGAAAGTATATTTCACAGCTCCTATTTCCCATTACCTTATAACACTTTTAAATAGACCTCAAATGATATTTTTATAGACAAACACAGCCCCTTTTCCCCTGTGGCAAGTAAGGCAATAAAGGCTCATTTATTTAGCATCCTATTGATTAGAAAGTAGTGATACACATTAGAGAAATGCAAATCAAAACTACAATGAGGTATCACTTCACACTGGGCAGAATGGCCATCACCAAAAAATCTAGAAACAATAAATGCTGGAGAGGGTATGGAAAAAAGGGAACCCTCTTGCACTGTTGGTGGGAATATAAATTGGTACAGCCACTATGGAGAACAGTATGGAGGTCCCTTAAGAAACTAAGAATAGAACTACTATATGACCCAGCAATCCCACTACTGGGCATATACCCTGAGAAAACCATAATTCAAAAAGAGTCATGTACCAAAATGTTCATTGCAGCTCTATTTACAATAGCCAGGACGTGGAAGCCACCTAAGTGTCCATCAACAGATGAATGGATAAAGAAGATGTGGCACATATATACAATGGAATATTACTCAGCCACAAAAAGAAACGAAATTGAGTTATTTGTAGTGAGGTGGATGGACCTAGAGTCTGTCGTACAGAGTGAAGTAAGTCAGAAAGAGAAAAACAAATACCATATGCTAGCACATATATATGGAATCTAAATAAAATGGTTCTGAAGAACCTAGGGACAGGACAGGAATAAAGATGTAGACGTAGAGAATGGACTTGAGGACGTGGGGAGGAGGAAGGGTAAGCTGGGATGAAGTGAGAGAGTGGCATTGACATATATACTCTACCAAATGTAAAATAGATAGCTAGTGGGAAGCAGCCACATAGCACAGGGATATCAGCTCGGTGCTTTGTGACCACCTGGAGGGGTGGGATAGGGAGGGTGGGAGGAAGACCCAAAAGGGAGGGGATATGGGGATGTATGTGTACGTATAGCTGATTCACTTTGTTATACAGCAGAAACTAACACAACATTATAAAGCAATTATACTCCAATAAAGATGTCAAAAAAAAGAGCATAAAAAAAATCAAGGAGACTATTTAAAGCATGTTTAAACAGAGGTTATTCTTCTTTGGCACTTATTCTAGAACAGGACAGTATGCTAAGAGCTTTAAATGTATCCTGTTATTTCAATATTCTATAGCATTCCTATGTGGTAGCTTCTATTTTTATCCCCAATCACAGAAAAGCAAACTAACATTTAGGGGAGTTCAGTGATTTACTCAGCATTGCACAGCCTGTAAGTAACAGAGCCAGGATTCAAAACCAGGTCTCTCTGGAAGCAGAGACTGCATGAATCTTTGTTCTTGTTTTTTGTTTAAAACAGTTTAGACATGAAGGATGTAAGTTATCTATTAAACCCCCATGTTACTATTGCCCAGCTTATGACATAAAATATTAGGAATAAAGTTTATACCCCTGCAAAAAAAAAAAAAAGTAGTGGTACAATACAGTGAGAATTGATGACTGTGACAATGACCCAAAGGCAGTGAGATATCCTAAAGAGGTTTATGACCCATCAAAATGCAATTACATTCCAGAGGCAGAGCATTAAATATATCTTATTGAATTAAATTTATGACAACTGTTCAGCTGCGTATGGTTATGTGAAATCTATATAACCAGAATACTTGATTACCCAGAATAAACATATTCTCTGATGATGCTGGCTTTTCTGTCATTGGATCTAGGTAAACAAAACTTCCACCATACATATTTACTCTACCACATGAAGAGTTGAAGATACATAAAACTAAACTGGAAAGAATCTAGTAGAAAATCATCTGGAGATAGCCCTTTCAAAATGTACCGTTCCTAGGGAGATACTAAACACTACAACTTGGGAGCCTGCAGTGATTCCCCGGTACATTTGGGGAGGCTGCTCAAATCTATTATCATGTTTAAGGAAATAATATATGTAAAGTCCTGTATATACCCAATAATTGGTAAGGGCTCCTAAGTGGCAGCTATTGTTATTACTATCATATTATAATTATTAAAATGACACTTGCCTTGTAGGTCCTTATAATAGAACTACGTTGATGGAGACTGGCTTATATTGTCTTTTATTTTGTCAGCAGAAGAGGAGTGGGTGTGTGTCTTTGGTCTTAGTTTGAATTAAGATTCCCTTGAACATAGCACAATCTAATAATGACCATATTATTCCCTGTTTTATGCTTTTAATTTATCCCAAGTAAGGAAATACTGAAAAGCAGACACAAGACAAAATCACTACAGTATTTCTAAAATGCAGAATCTTTGTGAAAAAAGTGCTATGAGCAGGGTTGTCAAGTGAAGTCCCTCAGCTGATACAAGGCAGCAGAGAACACTGATACTCCTATTGTCTCACCAGAATTAGTCAGGGTTCTCCAGGGAAGCAGAACCAACAGCAAGAGATTTCTTTTAAGGAATTGGCTCATGCAATTATGGAGGCTGGCAAATCCAAAATCTGCAGGGTGGGCCAGCAGGCTGGAGAACCAGGAAGAGCAGTTCAAGTCCAAAGGCCATCGACTGACAGAATTCTTGCCCAGGGGAAAATCAGTCTTGTTCTGTTCAGGCCTTCAACTTATTGGGTAAGGCTCACCACACTAGGGAGAGCAATCTGCTTTACTTGAGCCCACCAATTTAAATTTTAATCACATCCAAAAACACTCTCACAGAAACACATATGTTTGACAACATATCTGGGCAGCATGGCCCAGCCAAGTTGTCCCTTAACTGTCACAATCACTCTCTCTCTTACACACACACACACACACACACACACACACACACACACACACACACACACACACACTTGATCAAGATTCATTACAAAGTGAGGAAGGAAGTATCTACATCATAATGCCAAGCACCAGGGGTCTTCTGGAGCCCTCCAAAGAGGTCACTTGCCTGATGAGAGCATCACCATATCAGTTTCAAGGTACTATTATTTTATTTCTTCTTCTTTTTTTTTTCACTTGCATAACTTGTTTTTCTTATTTATTCATTTTTTATACAGCAGGTTCTTATTAGTTATCTATTTTATACATATTAGTGTATATATGTCAATCCCAATCTCCCAATTCATCCCACCACCATCACCCCCCGCCCCGCTTTTCCCCTTTGATGTTCATACGTTTGTTCTCTATATCTGTGTCTCTATTTCTGCCTTGCAAACCAGTCCACCTGTACCATTTTTCTAGATTCCACATATATGCATTAATATATGATATTTGTTTTTCTCTTTCTGACTTACTTCACTCTATATGACAGTCTTCAGGTCCATCCACGTCTCTACAAATGACCCGATTTCATTCCTTTTTATGGCTTTCATTCCTTTTTAAGGAATCCTTTTCATTCCTTTTTAAGGAATCCTTTTCATTCCTAATATTCCATTGTATATACGTACCACATCTTCTTTATCCATTCATCTGTCAATGGGCATTTAGGTTGCTTTCATGACCTGGCTATTGTAAATAGTGCTGCAAAGAACATTGGGGTGCATGTGTCTTTTTGAATTATGGTTTTCTCAGGGTATATGCCCAGTAATGGGATTGCTCAGTCACATGGTAATTCTATTTTTAGTTTTGTAAGGAACCTCCATACTGCTCTCCATAGTGGTTGTATCAATTTACATCCCCACCAACAGTGCAACAGGGTTCCCTTTTCTCTACACCCTCTCCGGCATTTACTGTTTGTAGATTTTTTGATGATGCCCATTCTGACCCATGTTAGGTGATACCTCATTGTAGTTTTGATTTGCATTTCTCTAATAATTAGTGATGTTGAGCATCTTTTCATGTGCTTCTTGGCCATCTGTATGTCTTCTTTGCAGAAATGTCTTTTTAGGTCTTCTGCCTATTTTTTAATTGGGTTTTTCACTTTTTTAATATTGAGCTGCATGAGCTGTTTATATATTTTGGAGATTAATCCTTTGTCTGCTGATCCATTTGCAAACATTTTCTCCCACTCTGAGGGTTGTCTTTTTGTCTTATTTATAGTTTTCTTGCTGTGAAAAAGCTTTAAAGTTTAATTAAGTCCCATTTGTTTATTTTTGTTTTTATTTCCATTACTCTAAGAGGTGGGTCAAAAAAGATCTTGCTGTGATTTATGTCAAAGAGTGTTCTTCCTATGTTTTCCTCTAGGAGTTTTATAGAGTCCAATCTTACACTTAGGTCTTCAATCTATTTTGAGTTTATTTTTGTGTGTGGTGTTAAGGAGTGTTCTAATGTCATTCTTTTACATGTAGCTGTCCAGTTTTCCCAGCACCACTTATTGAAGAGACTGCCTTTTCTCCAGGTATATCTTTGCCTCCTTTGTCATAGATTAGTTGACCATAGGTGTGTGGGTTTATCTCTGGGCTTTCTATCCTGTTGCATTGATCTATATTTCTGTTTTTGTGCCAGAACCATATTGTTGATTGCTGTAGCTTTGTAATATAGTCTGAAGTCAGGGAGTCTGATTCCTCCAGCTCCATTTTTTTCCCTCAAGATTGCCTTGGCTATTTGTGGTCTTTTGTGTCTCCATACAAATTTTAAGATTTTTTGTTCTAGTTCTGTAAAAAATGCCATTGGTAATTTGATAGGGATTGCATTGAATCTGTAGTTTGCTTTGGGTAGTATAGTCATTTTCACAGTATTGATTCTTCCAATCCAAGAACGTGGTAATAGAAACATTTGTGCTGTTTGCTTTTAAAAGTTTGTGTTGGACCAAGGGGGATTGGGGAGGGAGATAAATTGGGAGATTGGGATTGACATATACACACTACTATAAATAAAATAGATAACTAATAAGGACCTACTGTATAGCACAGAGAACTCTACTCAATACTCTATAACGACCTATATGGGAAAAGAATCTAAAAAAAAGTGGATATATGTATATGTATAATTGATTTCACTTTGCTGTACAGCAGAAACTAACACAACATTGTAAATCAACTCTCCTCCAAAAAAAATTAATTTAATAAAAAGTCTGTGGTGGGGCTTCCCTGGTGGCGCAGTGGTTGAGAGTCCGCCTGCCAATCTAGGGGACACGGGTTCGTGCCCCGGTCCGGGAGGATCCCATGTGCCACGGAGCGGCTGGGGCCGTGAGCCATGGCTACTGAGCCTGCACATCCGGAGCCTGTGCTCTGCAACGGGAGAGGCCACAAGAGTGAGAGGCCCGCGTACCGCCAAAAAAAAAAAAATTGTCTGTGGTGGTATTTTGGCTAGGAAAGCAGTCTATCTCTTTCTTCTCTGTATGGCCCCCAGATAACCTTACTCCTGCCTTAGTGCAGTGCCTTATGTCCAGGAGGACCTGGAGTAGGTAAGAGGCTGAGTGCTTGGCAAAGCCACTGAGTGCAGACATGAAAATAACACACCCATCCATGAGTTACACACCCAACAGACACGTCCAGAGCAAGCAGATATGCCATGGCCACCTTCTGGTGGGAATGACACAGGAGAAGCTGCCTTCCCCTCCACAGTGCCTCTTGCTGTACATTTGCCAAAGCTCTGCAAATCATGACTAATGTGAAAAACAATGCAAGAGCAGCTGGTCTAAGCCAAGGAAACCATGGGCAAGTGGTAAATTAAAGTTGACAAGAGGTAATCCCAGACATTCCGATGCAAAGATAATGACCAGAAACCAGGAAAGTGGTTGCCTAAAATCAAAAAAACATATTACTAGCAATAAGGTAACAATTCAGAGAGGATTTCTATTAAGAGAATCCTGCACTGGGAAGAAGATAATAATACATTAACTCAGGGGTCCCCAACCCCAGAGAAGTTAAGTAAACTTACACAAAGTAACATAACTAGAAACATGATACAAGCAGGATATGAAACCAGGAAGTGTGACTCCCAAGTCTAAAAACTTAGCCACTCTACTCTACGGCATCCTAATTTTGTAATTCTTTTATGCTTGTGAGACATTAATAGGGCTGTTGAGATTTATCTTTTCCTTATCCCCATACATTTGTTTATAAATAATAATAATAAAATTGTATATTTTCTAAATATTTTATAATTAGGACTTTTTTTTTCCAACAAATAAGATCTTGTCCATGCCCTTTCCTCCAGAATTTTCCATATATGTGACTTGTTCTGGGCTGGCCAGGTTTTAACCCAAATTGGTTCTTTAAAATATGAGATCACACTGCTCATTACCCTATACCATGTTGCCTCTTTCAGGTCACACTGAGTTTTAGCTTCTTTCAAGAATGATTTCATTGTATCAGAAATTAAAGCCTTAAGTTGAGCTCTAATTTATTTTCCAATATCAATGAGTAAGGTGAGAGGAAATTGAAGTGAGATTTCTGATTTTCAGTTTTTGGAAAGGATTTTTTTTTAACTTATGGTCTTCCTATAATCGTACCATGGAGCTAATTCCATTCTGCATCTACACATAGGTGAGCAATTTGTTTCTGGGTGAACAGAAATTTTATAGGAGTTTCTTTCTTTTTTTTTTTTAAGTCATTCCAATGCTTTAAACAGTCCTTGTGGTGTCACAGGCTTACTGTGTGGTGACCTAACTCTTCATTTAGTTGCTGCTACATCATAACTTGAAGCCTCAGTTTTCTCAGCTACAAAATGTAGCCAATAATCCCTACTTGCTGGAATTGTGAGATATAACTGAGGTGGCAAAGATAGAGACCCAACACAAGCCTGGCACAAGGAAGGACACGATGACAGTTAACATCTGCATGATTCCCCTAGTCTGAGCTCTACCAGTCACAGTTATGATTTTGGATATGCTTAATTCTTCTAAGACTCTGTTACCCTGTATGTGGGTCTAGACATCAAAGGGTCCCGCTGACTCTCTCTGTGATTCCAAGATGTCCTCTGAACTACCCACCACCCTCTCAGTGTGCTGACTGTACCCCACCACCCAGGTGGGCACCCAGACCCGGCCCAGGCTCCTGGCAGATTTTCGTATCCTAGTTCACATGTATTATCTTCAGGACATCTGAATTAGCTAAATGTGCCAACTATGCACTACTCAAGTAATTGCACAAGTTTGAAGCTCCCTCCATTAAAATGAATGTTTGGGCTGAAGAAAACTTCAACTTGGAAAAGAAAGACAATTCCCAAGTTTGTGAAAGAATTTTCTTAATGCTGTGACTAATCTAGACTTGGCAGAGCTGAGGTCTCCCCCAAGCAATGGAAATGTCTCTCTTCCTCATCCTCCAGCCCCAGCACGCTCCAGTGTAACTGCACCACCACCTCTCCCCATCCATTGTCATCATATTTGATTTGGAAATTGGTCCAAAGAGAAAGAAAACTGAGCTCAGTTAAAAAAAAAATGGGGTGATGAAAGAATAAAACAATAATTACATAGTACCCACCATTTATTGAACACTTACTCTGTGTCTAAGTTCAATCATTAAGACAATCCCCACAACAGTCCTATGAGGTAAGTAGATATTTATGAAGTAAGAATTTTAATTATCCACATTTTATAGATGAGGAAACTGAGGCAGAGAGAGGTGAAATGTTCTGACTTCAGAGCCCACGTTCCTTACCAACACACTGTCCTATCCTTGATGGCAATAGTAACACTGATGATGGCTCATATTTAGTGAGCTATCTGCAATGCACTGGACACTACACAAGTGTAGTATGAAAAGGGAATTTGCTCATTAAAAAAAAAATCCAGCTTCTAAGATGTCCACATTTTAAAAAAGGAGCAAAATTCATCTTAGAGATACACGGTGTTTTTGTTTATTCCACTGGTTTTCAACCTTAGCTACATATCAGAACCACCTGGAGAGATTTTTTTAAAATACCAACATCAAAGCCTACCCCACATCTGGGGGTGGGATCCAGGCATCAGTAATTTTTTAAAGTTTTGCAGGTGACTCCAATGCCCAGGTTGAGAAGCACTGGTATACTTTAATCAACACACTTAGGACTATTTTTGGTGAGAACATGATTGGAAAGGAAAACATTGTCAACAAAGAAAAATAAACATTTTGCATAATAAAGTTACAAGAAGTTGGAGTCTTCTTCAAGTAGGAAGAAGAGTTGGGGAACCTAGAAGAGGGAGAAGAGATCTCTTTGGAAAGAGATCCAGACAGTCCAGGAGGAGAGACTGGAGATCCAACAATAAGACAATAGGAGAGACCCTGAGGGGAAAAGATGGAGCCATAGATTACAAAACATAGATACAGTACTTCACTCTGCCCTGTATCCACACCTTTGCCATGTGGCTTTACAGCTCCTTGTATCCAAAAGGAGATTCCTTTTTGTCTCCTCTTGAATCGGGGCTGATTCTATGAGTTGCTTTGACCAACAGAATACAGTAAAAGTACTAGAGTGCCAATTGTAGGCCTACATCTTGGAGACCTTGCATGCTTCCATTCACTTGCCATGTGAACAAACCTGGGCTTAACTGCTACAAGTTGAGAGACCACATGTAATAGAGCTTACCTGTCCCAACCAAGCCCCCGGACATGTGAGAGTTCAGCCAAGATCAGCAAACTGACCACAGCTAACTGACGATCCATATGAGAGACCAGCTGAAACCAGAAGAACCACATTGCTGATCATCAATTGCTAATGCACAGAATTGTGACCAAAAATTGTGGGTAGTTTGTTGTGTAGCAATAGCTAACTGATACAGATGACTAGTGAGACAGCCTGTGGAATGGCTGAGAGACATTAGAAGGGTAATACCTAACACTCAGCTTTAGGTTGTTGTCTGGTCTGTGCTGTAAACCCTCTTGAACCACTCCCAACTAGACCCAGATCTTCAGTAAACACAACCACCATGGTAATGATGCTTTTCCTAGTAAATAAAAGGGACAGGGGTCAGGGAGTCACAGGAGGGCAGTTACAGCAGGAAAGATGCAGAAGGGGCCTGAAAATTCTTTGGAGGCAGGAAATCAGAGTGAGAAACCATCAGGAGGAAAACAAAATCACCCCAAGAATTCTGAGAGCCCTGAAGGAGGGGAGATGGGACAAGCCACAGTGTGTGGAGTAGGCCTCAGGTAAGACTTTCAGGGTATCAAGGAAAAGGTGAGTCTCTCAGGCTAGAGGGCTCAGGACACCCCAGCAGCTGACCCATGGGTATGCTGGTATTATTCCATTTGACCCTCACATCAGCCCTAACAGGGAGATATTTATTACTCTCATGTTATAAAGGTAAGGATTAGAAAGTTAAATAACCTCCCGAAGATGACTCAACAGGGAGGAGGCGGAACTGCGTCTGACTAAAGCTTTCTGAGCAAATCTGATTAGGAGGTAGGAGTTCTGAACACTTCTTCCTGAAACTCAAAACTTCCGGGCCTCCCGGAATGTGGCATTCCACTGTACTCCAGCCTTATGTAAAGGTTGAATAAAGTGACCCTAAATCCCGAGATCCAAATCCTCCCATCCCATTCAAGTGCCATCCCAACCAGCCGCCTCGGACTTTTCTCTCTGGTGAACAATTCCATTGGCTTCCCCCATCCCATCCGCCCGGCTTTCAACCAAAGTCAGTGCTTCCGGGTTCCTGTGACCACCCCGTCCTCCTCCCTGTGGTAGGACTGGGCCCTCAGATCAGGAGACCAGCCCAGGGGTCACATTAGCATTCCCTGCTCAACCCAGTGGTCCTATTCTGCCCCAAGATGCGGCACTTCTCGCCAGAGCCTGTGCTTGGCTGTGCAGCCCGGAGAAAGCTTCACCCACTCCAGCGTGTGCACCGACCCTCTGCGTGGCGCAGGGGAGGGGAAAATCAAGACATGGGCAAGTTAAAGCTGGGGCATCACAGAAAACATCAGGAACCCATGGCTTGTGTTCCTGCCCCTCTCCCTCTGCCAGTGCAGGGTCAACATCATCTCTGGATACTGGAAGTTTTCCCCTAAAAATATGCGTTCTTGTTTGTTTGTTTTGTTGTTGTTTGCTTGTTTTTCTCACACACACACTGTATTTTATTTTTACAAGAGATAAATAAACTGACACTAAGCATTGTAAATGGATGACCACAACAAAAGCAACAATGATTGCAATTACCGAACATGAAACACACTCATACTATGTCATAATATTGACATTCAGTCCTGTAGTCCTCCACTGTAACAGCTCCTTTACTTTGCAGTGAAAATTGATTTGTATATGTTTTGCCTCTGAGTCCTTGTGGGATTTTTTTTTTATTCAAACAGAAAGTCACAAAAATTATAATCATCCTCATCAGTTCACTCAGTCCCATGTAATTAATTTTTTTATCTTGATCTTTTGTTAGCACTTTTATGAGTTCATCAGTTTTCCATTAGAGTTCTGAAAATGCTTATTCATTCAGTTCAGCAGTATAGGCAGTTACCAGAAACCTGTACTTGTCAGAGTCTTTTCCATGAATTCCTTGAAGATGAAACCCTTTTACAGGAACATTTTTGCAAAAGCATCAGAGTACACCCAGAACTGTCTGTAAATGACAAAAGACTTAACAATGACCTCGGATAAAGATTTGAGGAAAGTTCATAATAATGCAATTGACAAGGAAATTTGGTTATTTCTGAGATATACATTTTAAAGTAATAACTAGAATTATGACTTATAACATTATACCAGAACATATAAGATTTTTAGAAATTTCATGTAATGTCTGAAACATTTATATTAACATATTTCCATACAAATAACCCAAAGAAAGTTTAGTATTAGTTGTTTTGTTTGTTTTTTTATACTGCAGGTTCTTATTAGTCATCAATTTTATACACATCAGTGTATACATGTCAATCCCAATCGCCCAATTCAGCACACTACCATCCCCACCCCACCGCGGTTTTCCCCCGTTGGTGTCCCTCCGTTTGTTCTCTACATCTGTGTCTCAACTTCTGCCCTGCAAACTGGTTCATCTGTACCATTATTCTAGGTTCCATATACATGTGTTAATATACAATATTTGTTTTTCTCTTTCTGACTTTCTTCACTCTGTATGACAGTCTCTAGGTCCATCCACATCTCAACAAATGACTCAGTTTCATTCCTTTTAGGGCTGAGTAATATTCCATTGTATATATGTACCACATCTTCTTTATCCATTCATTGTCGATGGGCATTTATGTTGCTTCCATGACCTTGTTATTGTAAATAGTGCTGCAATGAACATTGGGGTGCATGTGTCTTTTTGAATTATGGTTTTCTCAGGGTATATGCCCAGTAGTGGTACTGCTGGATCATATGGTAATTCTCTTTTTAGTTTTTTAAGGAACCTCCATACTGCTCTCCATAGTGGCTGTATCAATTTACATTCCCACCAACAGTGCAAGAGGATTCCCTTTTCTCCACACCCTCTCCAGCATTTGTTGTTTGTAGATTTTCTGATGATGCCCATTCTAACTGGTGTGAGATGATACCTCATTGTAATTTTGATTTGCATTTCTCTAATAATTAGTGATGTTGAGCAACTTTTCATGTGCTTCTTGGCCATCTATATGTCTTCTTTGAAGAAATGTCTATTTAGGTCTTCTGCCCATTTTTGGACTGGGGTGTTTGTTTCCTTACTATTGAACTGCATGTGCTGTTTATATATTTTGGAGATTAATCCTTTGTCTGTTGATTCTTTTGCAAATATTTTCTCCCATCCTGAGGACTGTCTTTTCATCTTGCTTATGGTTTCCGTTGCTGTGCAAAAGCTTTGAAGTTTCATTAGGTCCCATTTGTTTATTTTTGTTTTTATTTCCATTACTCTAGGAGGTGGATCAAAAAGATCTTGCTGTGATTTATGTCATAGAGTGTTCTTCCTATGTTTTCCTCTAAAAGTTTTATAGTGTCCAGTCTTACATTTAGGTCTCTAATCTATTTTGAGTTTATTTTTGTGTATGGTGTTAGGGAGTTTTTCTAATTTCATTCTTTTACATGTAGCTGTCCAGTTTTCCCAGCACCACTTATTGAAGAGACTCTCTTTTCTCCATTGTATATCTTTGCCTCCTTTGTCATAGATTAGTTGACCATAGGTGTGTGGGTTTATCTCTGGGTTTTCTATCCAGTTGCATTGATCTATGTTTCTGGTTTTGTGCCAGTACCATATTGTCTTGATTACTGTAGCATTGTAGTATAGTCTGGAGTCGGGGAGTCTGATTCCTCCAGCTCCGTTTTTTTCCCTCAAGACTGCTTTGGCTATTCAGGGTCTTTTTTGTTTCCATACAAATTTTATGATTTGTTCTAGTTCCATAAAAAATGCCAATGATAACTTGATAGGGATTGCATTGAATCTGTAGATTGCTTTGGGTAGTATAGCCATTTTCACAGTATTGATTCTTCTACTCCAAGAACATGGTATATCTCTCCATCTGTTGGTATCATCTTTAATTTCTTTCATCAGTGTCTTATAGTTTTCTGCATACAGGTCTTTTGTCTCCCTAGGTAGGTTTATTCCTAGGTAGTTTATTCTTTGTGTTGCAATGGTAAATGGGAGTGTTTCCATAATTTCTCTTTCAGATTTTTCATCATTAGTGTATAGGAATGCAAGAGATTTCTGTGCATTAATTTTGTATCCTGCTACTTTACCAAATTCATTGATTAGCTCTAGTAGTTTTCTGGTGGGATTTTTAGGATTATCTATGTATAGTATCATGTCATCTGCAAACAGTGACAGTTTTACTTCTTCTTTTCCAATTTGTATTCCTTTTCTTTCTCTTTCTACTCTGATTGCTGTGGCTAGGAATTCCAAAACTATGTTGAATAATAGTGGCGAGAGTGGACATCCTTGTCTCGTTCCTGATCTTAGAGGAAATGCTTTCAGTTTTTCACCATTGAGAATGATGTTTTTTGTGGGTTTGTTGTATATGGCCTTTATTATGTTGAGGTAGGTTCCCTCTATGCCCACTTTCTGGAGAGTTTTTATCATAAATGGGTGTTGAATTTTGTCAAAAACTTTTTCTGCATCTATTGAAAAAATATGCTTTCTTGAAAAAACTGTGCCACCTGATTTGTCTTTCAAATTCCAAAAGAACAGGCTCGATTTTACTTCCCCAGGTTTCCAGGGGGTGGGGGGGTGGAGGGGAGAGGACAGTGAATCTCATTATTCTCCCATCTGATCGGTTTGCACACCTCACAAATACACTCTCCAGTCTGGAAGGACCCCCACCTGCAGCTCCCCCTGGCCCTGGCAGAGAATGTAATCCTTAAGGCAGTGGCCAAGCTTTGCTGCAGGAGATCAGGCAGGTCAGATAAAAATTAATTGAATGTGAAGCACCGTCTCTTCATGCTAATTGCAAACCCAGCTTGGAGCCTTACATTTTTAAGAAGATTTTATCATAATTAATCATGTATTTTATAGGAGGGCGGCTCTGGCGACAACTTGGTTCGGGTCCCTGGGTTTCTGGGCAAGCCTGTGAGTGACACAGAGCATGCCTCATGCCCATCTCCACGGAGGCCATGACCTTTGTCCATTAGCATCTGTCATGCAATGTTGACTTCACCGGCTGTCAGAGCCCCCTCTCCTAGGGCCCTGCAGCTTTCAGACTCATCTCTAGGCTGTTCTGCTTACTCCACTTGAGCTGTTGGTTACCTTAAAGGTCCCTCTGAAACCTCTGCACATCCCACACACTTCCTTTTGCCAATGAATGAGTCTAAGCTTATCATGGCTGCTTACATGATAATTAAAATCCAGGGCCTGGAGGGTCAGCTATCAATTGGCAATTAGTTCTCCAATTACCAGCCACCCACCATAAGGATCCATCCAGTCTTCACTCACATCCAGTTTACTCCTCCTTACTTTGAACCCTTAAGTCAGGAAAATCACAGGGTGGCAGTAAGGGGAGAGGGGACAATGGGACACACTGGAAAATCAGGATTCAAATCCAGTTCTGCTGCTTCATAGCTGTGTCTCCTTAGACAAGACACTTGACCCCCATGCAGTGGGAAGGATGACACATCTCACAGTGCAGTCATGATAATGCATGTGAAAACACAGTGTTCAAGGTCTGCCATGAGTAGGCATCATTTATAGACTCACAGAATGCAGGAGCGTCAGGAGACCTTGGAAAGCATCATCACAAGACCATGCATCAGGCTTTATTTAATGTCACATCCCTCTAGCACACAGCCTGGTGCATCATCAAAGCTCAGTAAACATTTACTTTTGAATTAATAGATTTAGCCCAACCCTCCTTACTTTCTAGAGGAAAATATCCTGAAGCATAGAGGTGATGAGACATTTGTAGAAGAGCTGAAGCTTGTCCCAGGCCTCCAGTGTCCTGCCTCCTGGTTCACATTCTAGAAAACACCATCCTCATTACCAAGAATATTCCCACTGCACATTCTCATTCATCCCAGCTTATTGCACGTGGCATGCGGGTCATTCATCCTCAAACCTGACCCTCTGAGAAGCAAGGCTGATCCAAGCCTTGAGAGGCTCCCAGCAAAGCCCTGATTGCTGCCTTCTGAAACCCAGCTTCAGAGAGCCCTGAATCACCTACCACCTGGCTTTAAGTTTTGGAATTAACAAACATCATTCCTGGTCATGTAAAAGGAATGGAATTACATGTAAAAGAATGAAATTAGAACACTCCCTAACACCATACACAAAAATAAACTCAAAATGGATTAAAGATATAATGTAAGACCAGACACTATGTACCTCTTAGAGGAAAACATAGGAAGAACACTCTTTGGCATAAATCACAGCAAGATCTTTTTTGATCCACCTCCTAGAGTAATGGAAATAAAAACGAAAATAAACAAATGGGACCTCATGAAACTTAAAACCTTTTGCACAGCAAAGGAAACTATAAACAAGATGAAAAGACAACCCTCAGAATGTGAGAAAAATTTGCAAAAGAATCAACAGACAAAGGATTATCTCCAAAATATATAAACAGCTCATGTAGCTCAATATTAAGAAAACAAACAACCCAACCCAAAAATGGGCAGAAGACCTAAATAGAGATCTCTCCAAAGAAGACATGCAGATGGCCAAGAGGCACATGAAAAGATCGCTAATTATTAGAGAAATATAAATCAAAACTACAATGAGGTATCACCTCACACCAGTTAGAATGGGCATCATCAGAAAATCTACAAACAACAAATGCTGGAGTGGGTGTGGAGAAAAGGGAACCCTTTTGCACTATTGGTGGGAGTGTAAATTGATACAGACACTATGGAGAACAGTATAGAGGTTCCTTAAAAAACTAAAAATAGGGCTTCCCTGGTGGTGCAGTGGTTGAGAGTCCGCCTGCCGATGCAGAGGACACGGGTTTGTGCCCCGGTCCGGGAGGATCCCACATGCCGCAGAGTGGCTGGGCCTGTGAGCCATGGCCACTGAGCCTGCGCGTCCGGAGTCTGTGCTCCGTGACGGGAGAGGCCACAACAGAGAGGCCTGCGTACTGCAAAAAAAAAAAAAAAAAAAAACTAAAAATAGAATTACTATATGACCCAGCAATCCCACTACTGGGCATATACCCTGAGAAAACCATAACTCAAAAAGACATATGCACCCCATTGTTCATTGCAGCACTCTTTACAATAGCACGGTCATGGAAGCAACCTAAATGCCCATCAACAGTTGAATGGATAAAGAAGATGTGGTACATATATACAATGGAATATTACTCAACCATAAAAAGGAATGAAGATGGGTCATTTGTAGAGACGTGGATGGACCTAGAGACTGTCATACAGAGTGAAGTAAGTCAAAAAGAGAAAAGCAAATATCATATATTAACACATATATGTGGAATCTACAAAGATGGTACAGGTGAACTGATTTGCAAGGCAGAAATAGAGACACAGATGTAGAGAACAAGTGTATGGACTCCAAGAGAAGAAAGTGGGGGGTGGTGGTGGGATGAATTGGGATATTGGGATTGACATGTATACTCTAATATGTATAAAATAGACAACTAATTTAAAAAAAAAAGAAAACAAATACAAAATTACTAATGCACAAAACAAACAACACCAAAAGAAAACATCATTCCCTCCTTCCCTGAGCTGAGGGGGTTACTACAGTCCTGCTGGACAGCCATTCATTTCTCAAACACCAGGATTTGTGAAACAATAGAAATACGGATGTGTGCATGGAATTTGGAGAAGCAGGAAGAAGAGGCGCTGGCAAGAAAATAAAAAGGCACCCATTCTGACCATTCTGAAAGTCACAAAGGATCCCCAGATTAATGGCGGATTCACAATTGTGCCCTGGGGAAGACAAGCCATGCCCGTGAACACAGGCCCCTGTCCATCCTCCACGTTGATTTGCTTCCTATCACTTCAAGCCCACAGCCTGTCAGACATCAAGAGTTAGCAAACCAGGCACCTGGCCAAGGTCCTGCCAGGACCTACCAGGCCACAATAGCGAGACTCTCTTCTCTCTGTTCACAGGGATTTCCAAAATACAGCTCTACAGAGGTGAGTCATGGCAAATTCAATGAGGATATGGAAATTGAACCATATTGGTTGTATGTTGCTACTTTAGAAGCATGCTGTCCATTTTTGGAAACTAGGAGACCAACTATGGCATCTCAAAAGACTGAGATCTTTCCACCGCGAGGAGTCTTGTCAGGCTTTTGTCTCCAGATCTAGGCCAGTGCCCATAAAGTATGGTCAGAAGACCTGCTGAATCAGACTCTCCTGGGAGTTTATTCTGGGCCCCACCACTCTGGAACTGAATCAGAACCTCTGGGGACAGAGCCCTGGGATCTTCAAAAGTCTCAGGAGACTGAAGTTTGATTGCTGGGCTGCACTCCCCTTACCCCAAGTGCTGGATCACTAAGTGACAGAGGAGGAGGAGACGGAGGTGTTCATGCTTTGAAGTAAGAAAGAGAAATGGCTCAGTGTCAAATGGGATTGGAATCCCAGATCCTGGGAAAGGGAGGGGGCTTCTGCAGGTCTACCCCAGCATTCCACTGTGCCACTCCACACACAAAAGGACTTGAGTTTGGGTTTGGCTTCATGGGTGCCTGCAAAAGCCAATCCTAAGAGATTTGGGAAGCCACACTGAGAGCCCTATGCCAGGTATGAGGTCAGGGGTGAAGAGCACTGTGGTGGGGGCATCTCAGGAGGCCACCTAGAGCGTCAGTGCCCAATACATGGGGGATCAACACGTAGTGGAGTTACTGTGTATCAGAAAGCAGAACAGTGATGAAGATAACCATTCCCTAGAGACCAGCTGTTTGGGCCTTGAATAAGTCCCATAGTATCATGAATAAGCCAAAGGAGTGGTGGTCTCCCAAAAAAGACCAGCCCTGCTGAGAAAGTACTGAACTAAGATTTAATTTTATTTTAAAAAATACAGAAATGTATCATTTCTCACATCTCAGTGTCACAGAGAAACGTATTCCCATCACATAGATAATATGTATACCAAAAAAATTTTGTGAACTGTTTTTCTGCTTGGCTTATGTGAAGTCATCATTAAATCTGTGAGTTTATGAAAGAGGATTACTTGAATCTAACCCCTAGCTTCCCAGCACGAACTTGGGAAGTCCAGACCCACTTCAGCTCAGTGCTTGGATGTATGTGACATGAATGTATGGGTCCTTGCTCTTTATGTAGCTGTGTCTAATTTACCCACTGAAGAAAAGAGTCAACCTGGATTGAACTTGCTATTGTACAAGTACAGAGCTATTTTTACTAGCATATGAGAGCATTTCCCAAAACATGTTCTATGGAACATCAATCCTGTAAGATGCACTTAAGAGTATCTTAGACAAATAGATATGGGAAACATTCCATATTCTATTCCTGCCTCCTTGAGATTCACAATGTATTCATTAGCAGTCAGCTTCTGAGAAAGTTTTCAGTATAAAGTAGCAAGTATTTATTGTTTGGCCTAGCCAGTACCCCTTCCCGCTTCCTTTTGTAACCTCATTCTGGTTTTCCTTTGGAGAATCACTCCCTCTCTCCCTTCCACCCACCCAAACCCTGCATTTCATCTGGGCTTGTTGAGATAATTCAGTAACAATGCTACCTCATCCTCAATACACACACACACACACACACACACACACACACACACACACACACTTCCACTTACAGGCCTCCCAGCCAAATATGACACACGCAAGATTTTTGGAGCTAAGTCTCTCATATCACAGCATCATTAGAAACAGTCCATGAGTTCCTGTTACTAAGATTCCTAAATCATTGCCATATTCTTTACTTCCAGAGATTTTACCATTCAGAGCTTCCCTTAATTCCTATGAACTATCTAGAATTATACCAATAATCAGCCTATCTCAGTTTCAGTTGCTTGCACCCAATGAATTCTAGGTGATGCAAGAAGCCTATTTCCCACATGCAAAATTATATATATATATATGAAGTTGTACCCTTACCTTATACCACATACAAAACTTAACTCAAAATAGATCAAAGACCCAAACATAAGAGTTAAAACTATAAAACTCTTAGAAAAAAACATAGAAGAAAAGTTTCATAACATTGGATTCCGCAAGGATTTTGAAACCAAAGGCAGTCATCAGAACTCTTAAACCATAACTTGCTTAATAAATAATATGCTGTAACCTGCCTTCACTGATCAAGCTCACCTTAACTGTTCTTGCAAATTGCATACCCTCCAAGCTTCATGGAGCTTAGACGATATATCACAAGACTCCTTTAACTGTCCCCTATAGATAACGCCTCTGATGTATGGTCCTCAACAGTAACAGCTGTTGAAGTTGTTTTTCAGGAACATGGAGCTAGTCTTGCCCAGATCAAACCGATTTTGATGACCAGCCATCCAGCTGGGACTGCGTGAGTGTTTGACGGATGACTTTTGATGTTAGAGGGCCCCAAACTCCACCCTTAGATCATGCTAATGCTGCCACTTCCTGAACGTGCATCCCATGAAGAAGCATATAACTCAGATATGCCACAGAACACCAGTTACTTTACCTTTTGCTTGCCTCCAATCATCTTTCCCCATTCCTCAGACCACCTCACTTCCTTACACCATAAATATCCCAAGGCCCTCACCTTTGGGGAGTGGATTTGAGACTTGTTCTCCCATCTCCTCACTTGGCTGCCTTGTGAATAAACACTTTCTCTGCTGCAAACCTCTCTATTTCCACATTTGGCTGGCTGCATGTCAGGCAAATGAAACTGGCTTGGTAACAATTTCTTGGATATGACACCAAAAGCACAGGCAACAAAAGAAAAAATAGGTAAATTGGACTTCATCAAAATTTAAAATGTTTGTGCATCAAAGGACACCATAAGCAAAGTAAAAAGACAACTCATGGAATGGGAGGAAATATTTGCAAATCATATGTCTAACGAGGGATTAATACCCAGAATATATAAAGAACTCCCACAGCTCAACAACAACAAGAAAACCCAATAAAAAATCAGCAAAGGGGCTTCCCTGGTGGCGCAGTGGTTGAGAGTCCGCCTGCCGATGCAGGGAACACGAGTTCGTGCCCCAGTCCGGGAAGATCCCACATGCCACGGAGTGGCTGGGCCCGTGAGCCATGGCTGCTGAGCCTGCGCGTCCAGAGCCTGTGCTCCGCAACGGGAGAGGCCACAGTGGTGAGAGGCCCGCGTACCACAAAAAAAAAAAAAAAAAATCAGCAAAGGACTTGAATAGACATTCCTCCAAAGACAGTATATAAGTGGCCAGTAAGAACATGAAAAGACACTCAACATCACTAATCATTAGGGAAATGCAAATCAAAACCACATTGATATATCGCTTCATATCTAATAGGATGACTGTTACCAAAAAAAAAAAAAAAACCGAATATAAGAAGTGTTGGGAAGAATGTGGAGAAATCAGAACACTTGTACATTCATTGCTGGTGGGAATGTAAAATGGTGCAGCCGCTGTGGAAAATGGTATAGAGATTTCTCAAAAAATTAAAAATAGAAATCCTAAAAGATTGAGCAATTCCATTTCTGGGTATATTCTCAAAAGAATTGAAAACAGAGACTCTAACAGATATTTGTACACCCATGTTCATGACGGTATTTTTCATTATAATCAAAAGGTACAAGCAATCCAAGTGTCTTGATAGATGAATGGATAAAAAAATGTGGAATACATTTGTGGACACATTCAATGGAATATTATTCAGCCTTAAAAAGGAATGTGAATCTGACACATGCTGCAGTGTGAATGAATCCTGAAAACCTTATGCTAAGTGAAACAAGCCAGTCACAAAAGGACGAATACTATATGATTCCACTTATCTGAGGCACCTGGAATAATCAAATTCATAGAGAGAGAAAGCAGAATGGTGGTTGCCAGGAGCCTGGGGGAAGGGGAATGGATGTTAGTGTTTAATGGATAGTTGGGAAAGATGAAAAGTTCTGGAGCTGAATAGCAGTGATGGTTACACAACAATATGAATATGCCTAATGCCACTGAAATCTACACTTAAAAGTGGGTAGAATGGTAAATGGTCTGTATATTTTACTACAATTTTTTTAAAAGAAGCCTATTTTACTTTCTATAGCTTAATTTTCCCTGAATACATTTGACCGTGGAATTCTCCCTTTTCACCGTAACTCACTTGAATACCACAGAGTGCAAGGGACCAGAGATCACACTATGGGAAACGCTGGCATGTGGCATGGAGGCTGGACCTTAAAAGATAAAACCCCACATTGCAGTAAGGCAAGAATCTCACCTAACATGAGGAAGAGACACATCGGGCCAGGCATCTAGGGAGGGAAGATGCCGGTATCTCACTCAGTAAACTAGGATTAAGACGGAAAACACTAAACAGCAGGGAGCAGAGGAGGCGTCTGCTTCTCTGGAGCTTGATGTCAAGATATCTAGGCGGTAGTTCCTGAGTCTGGGAACTTAGGGAATCCTCTTTTGGAGGATTGGAAGCTTGGAAACAAGAAATCCAGGCAAGAGGGCTGAGACAATATGCCCCCCACATACATCCTCAGGGACTGCGAGCTAATTCCCTCCGCCTCTGTTTACATGCAGAACACAGGCTATTTAGCAACCTCAGAACTTACTAAAGGCTTTTTGAAATTTTTAGCCTGTTCTCAGCTGCTAAGGGGAACTCTTTTGGCAGAGAGTTTGGTCCACTTTTTGGGCAGGGCATTCAGGCTGGATTACCCATCAGAATTGTATTGAATGCCCAATGGGAAAATGAGAATTTACAATAACAGAGTAGGACAGTCTCTTGTTAGACAGCCCCTCCCTACTTCCAGACTTCCCTCCTAAGACTAGTCTCTGAAGGCTCTTGGTTTTTTTTTGAATAAAGAAAATAATTAAACATCACTAAAAGCTTTCATCATGTGTCAGGAGCTGCACTTTTTATGCACTTTCCCACTATTCCCTGCAAAAACCTGAGAAGTAGATAATCTTAATTCATTTGTTCAATTTCTTCCTTCAGATGACAAAACAGAGCCTGAGAAAGATTGTTACTTGCCCAAGTTACCGAGCTGGGAACAGGTGGAGCCAGGATTCAAACCCAGGCAGATGGACTCAGAACCCAGCTTCCTCTCGGTTCATCTCATCTTTTCAGCCACCCTCTCACACGGCTTTACAGTCTGCATCTTCCTTCTCATAAAGGGGGTGGATTCCATGTGTCCACTTCTGTCTTCTTTCCTATACTCACAGTTAGAACCCGAAGCACCTATGAAACCCTAGGGTCTCAATTATCTGTTGGGTGGAACACTGTTCCACCTAAAAGCGGGTAAATGGACAAGGTCACTATCAATCTGATTGTTTTTACAAGTCAGTCGTCCTCATCTTCCACACCTAAAATAGCATTTCTCATTTCCCAGTCTGTACAGAGACTAGACACAATAAAGAAAATCAAATTACAAGTTCTCTCCTTTTGCTGCCAGAAGAGATAGCATTGGCATTTCCCCAACTGCTAATGTTTTTTAACTGGCTTTAGACATTCCAAGGGACAGTGATCAAGGCCAGTCCAATATGTCAGCAAAGTAGGTGAGTGTCTACACCGGGGGTGGGCAATCCGCTGTGGGTGGGCACCGAGAGACCCACCTACTCTGGAAGATCTTCTCCACGTGCCAGTCAGACTGACACCAGTGATTTTCCCTCAAACACTGTTGAAGCCATTGATGGGCAAACAAGCCCTAAGGCCACCTCATACGTGCAAAGCACTTTAATAACGTTGTAGAGATTTTAAGACCTTTTAGAGATTGCAAAGCGCTTTTACTTATCTCATTCCGTCATCTTAAAAACACTGAGGTTGGTATCATTTTTCTTATTTTACGTATGAGGATTTTGAGGCTTCCTAATACTTAGCAAAGCCAAGACCTGTATCTAAGTCTTTCAACTAAGGTGGCAGGGCAGTTACTCTTGTGGAAAGAGCATTGAACTGGGATCAGGAAACCTGAGTGCTGGCCCAACTGGGTCACTGAGAAAATCGCACTTATCGGGGTCTCATTTTCTCTCTGTGCCAAAAGGAGGCCCTCTGCCATCCTAGGCCATCTCAACCTCTAACCTGGAGTCATCTTTTGGAGGCAAAATGTCTGCGTGTACTGCCGTGGGACCAAGAGAGCTCAGTAAACATTCGTGTCCAGAGTTTGGCTAAGCTACTCTGCTCCGGGGTATTGCTGCCTCTGCATCCATTTTATTTGGCCAAGTGACCTGTGGGAGGCCTTAAACTGGCATGACCCCCCTCATGCAAGTGCATGCCTAGATAGCCCACAGAGTCATAAGCAAATGTAAGTCCCTGATGTGGCTTTCCCAGTAGCCCTGTGAGCACAGTCTCCCTGCACCCATTAGATAAGACCGCCTTGGAGCTTACCAAAACTCCCGCTCTTTTGTTTGAATTGACCCATCCAGCCTTGCCCCAAGAACCCCAGAGCCCTCCATCCAGGAATCTTAATAAAGGCAGGTCCAGCCACTCTGTCTGCACCCTGCCTGGACCTCCCTGTGTGGCCCCTCAAGGCGCGCTGTGCTTCCTCCAGGACCTGTGAGTAATAAACTTCTCTATTTCGCTTCGTCTTGCGGTCTGTTGTTGACTGGGGTTCACCATCCAGCACTGTGTACTGCATTAACAAATGTTAAGTCAGCAAAGTCATAACAGTTAGCTACCAACATCCTTATGGACGACATCTTCTTGGCCATGTCTCCGGTAATGCATGCAGGACAGTTAAAAAGTGCCCTCTTGCAATGCTGGGTGAAGGTGCACGTGGGACGACCACCCAGCTGCCGGCCTGCTTCCCCAGGTGGTACATTCACAATGTGGCAGGTCTTGTCTGAAAGACCTCTGAAGGTCCTGTTTTCACTTATTTTTTCACCTCAGCTCAGAATTCCTTTTGCCCAATCATTCCCCAAATAATCCAAGTTCCTCACAGTGCTGTTTCCAAATATTGTAACACACTATGGCCAGCCACCAGCTCCATCTTACAATCAAACAGATGAATGACAGGCAATTTCCTTTGGATTTTTTTTTAATAGGATTTTCACTTCTACCTCATTGCCTTGTCCAACCTGATGCTTACAAAAAAAAAGAAAGTACTGCTTTCAAGTATATCTGACTGTGTTTTTGTTTGTTTTTTAATTAATTATTTATTTATTTTTGGCTGTGTTGGGTCTTCATTTCTGGGCGAGGGCTTTCTCTAGTTGTGGCAAACGGGGGCCACTCTTCATTGCCGCGCACGGGCCTCTCACTGTCGGGGCCTCTCTTGTGGCGGACCACAGGCTCCAGACGCGCAGGCTCAGTGGTTGTGGCTCACGGGCCCAGTTGCTCCACGGCATGTGGGATCCTCCCAGACCGGGGCCCGAACCCGTGTTCCCTGCATTGGCAGGCAGATTCTCAACCACTGCGCCACCAGGGAAGCCCCCGACTGTGTTTTTTAATCAAATAAAAGCTAACCGACTATCGAATTGCAGGCCTCACAGCTCTGCCTTGCCCATTCTCTGATATTCACAACATGCTTTGTGTCTTTGTGTCTGTGGTAGTCCTGATAAGGTACCTTTTGCCAATATTCACGTGAGGGTTATAGTTCCCTCATCAGATATTTATTTTAAAACATCTGTCATCGGTATTACAATTATGGTTTCTCTTCAAATGAGGTTGCTGTAAATGTGTGTGTGTGTGTACATATACATGCATATATAGGTAGGAAGGTATGTATATGTGTATGTGTATGTGTATGTAGCTAAAATTACAAATACCCTCCAAGAAAGTGCCCTTCAAGACTGTTTCAAATTACCCACAAGGCAGCCAGATTTCTGCAAGTCAAACAATGACCGTGAGGCCTCTGGGTGATGCTAGATCGAGTACATCTCAGGCCGCCTGAATTTCCACGTTTCCGAAAGCCTGACAGGAAGAGGTCGCTTCTCTACTTCGGAGCAAGTGGTTAAAAACACCAGCACCACAAAAGATGCAGGTTCACTTTTGTCTCCACTTATTTGACCACGACCTCAGCAAACAAGTTACAAATCATCTTGAGTTTCTGAAAGGGCACACACCTCATAAATACTCAGTTTCCTTGATATATGCTGAAGTAAGTAAGACCACTGACAGCAGCAGCATTTTGGGAAAACACTGGAAAGTGGAGCAAGATGAGAGTCTAGTTGACTTTTTTTTTTTTTTTTTTGCGGTACGTGGGCCTCTCACTGTCGTGGCCTCTCCCGTTGCGGAGCACAGGCTCTGGACGCGCAGGCTCAGCGGCCACGGCTCACGGGCCCAGCCGCTCCGCGGCATGTGGGATCTTCCCGGACCAGGGCACGAACCCGTGTCCCCTGCATCGGCAGGCGGACTCTTAACCACTGCGCCACCGGGGAAGCCCTCTAGTTAACTTTTGAAGTTATTCTACTTGCAGTGCTCTACTCCCTTAGCTGTGAGCCCTCTCCTTTCCACCTCTGCCCCTCAACACACACATACACACATACACTTACGCACCGGCACACATACAGGCACACACACGCACACTCATGCAGAGTCACGTGTGTGTGCAACAGCACTCCTCAAGCCCTTGGTTTCCATCCTTTTCCCTAGTCACATGACAGGGCAAGCAGGTGTATAACATTTACTTCCTCAGAGCTTCAGGAGTTAAACTGGACCATTACTGATGGTCTCGGGTTTCTCGTACTGTGGCTCTTTCCTAGGCAGTCACAAAGTCGGAATCCTCCCCCTTACTCCGGTATAATCTTGTAACCCAGGGCCTCAGCTGACACCTGTGCCCGCCCCGTTCTCCTATCTTTCTCTCTCCCTCATTTGCATTGCTGTCTGGCTATTTAGGTATCAGGCCTGACCGCGTTGGGAGCACTCCTTGTACAAAACTTTGAACCCTGCCAGATATGTGTACTCATAAATCCAAGGGACACATCGATGCTTCTCCTGCTGGACGGCTTCCTTCCCTCTGCCCAGGGCACAGTACTCGGTACGCTAGGCCAGGTGTTCCTGAGGCTTCCTCACGGTCTCCTTGCGGGGAGGGGATGGTCTTGTGCCTCTCGGTTCCTGCCAGGTCAGCTCTCCTGGGGCACGTACTGAAGCGGCGCCACTCATCTGTCACACCCTATTCGGCAATATTCAAAAACTGCATTGCCTTCTGAACCAAGTCCAAACTTCTCAGCCTGAAAAATTGACGTAGTCTATGACTGCTCCCCTCTTATCTTCCTGGTTAGTCACTCTCGCGCTTTACATTTAATCCTCGTGATAATCCTTTGAGATGGGTATTATCCTCGTTTTTCAGATGAAGAAATTGAGGCTTATAGAGGCTAAGTTGCCCTAAATAACCCAGCGTATTTCATTTCCTAGGGTTACTGATGTTACCATAAACTTGGTGGCTTAAAACAACAGAAATGTATTCTCTTGCAGTTCTGGAGGCTAAAAGTCTAAAATCACGATGTCAGCAGAGCCATAATTCCTCAGAATGCTTTAGGGGAGAATCCTTCCTTCCCTCTGCAGCTTCTGGTTGTGCCAGACATTCCTTGGTGTTGCTTGCTTGCAATTGCCTCACTCCAATCCCTGCGTTCATCTTCATGTGGCCTTCATCCCTACGTGTCTCTTCTGTGTCCAGATCTGTCTCTCTCTCTTTTCTCTTATAAAGGCATCACTGATTGGATTTAGGGCCCACCACAAATCCAGAATGATTTCGTCTCAAGATCCTTAACTAAGTACACCTCTACGAAGACTCTATTTCCAAATAAGGTCACATTTTGAGGTAGACATGGATTTTGGGGGAGCACAATTCAACCCACTACGCCTAACAAGTAAGAACGTGAAACTACATTTTTCTGATGCCGAGCCTCACATATTTAACCATTTACATAACCACCTTCCAGGAAGCTCCTGGTCAAATTGGACTTCTTTTATTTTTCTCAACAGATTTTTCTCTTTCCTGCCTCTCTGCCCTTGCTTATGTTATTTTCTTTACATAGGCCAGCTTATCCATTTTTCTTTCTTTTAACCAATCTTACCTGTGGAAATCTTGAGTAGCCTTCAAGATGAAGCTCAATGCCACTTCCTCCAAGAAGCATTCCAGGATTGCACCAGCCAAGCAAGGAATTCTTTTTCCCGTCTAAGCTCCAACCACCTTACTTCACATGCCTCCATGGCCCCTTCTTATCTTCTATGTCATATTCTAGTTATTTGTGCAGTTGTCCTCATTCACATCGTGTCCCCCTCCCACCAATATGTCATAACTATATCATAAGCTTCTTAAGGGCGAGACTGCCTTCTCCCGCCGTGTATTCTCCACAGCACCTTTGCACAAGCAGGCACTCCATGGATTTTGCCAAGTGATTTTATTTGCCTTGTTCCCTGTATTGAGTAGTTCATGTACTGAGCGAAAATGTAGGATGCTTAAAATCCAACTTTTCTCCAGTGCTCCTAATTCCCCAAAATGGAATTTTTAAAAATAGCCCAATTTGGGCTTCCCTGGTGGCGCAGTGGTTGAGAGTCCGCCTGCCGATGCAGGGGACGCGGGTTCGTGCCCCGATCCGGGAAGATCCCACATGCCGTGGAGCGGCTGGGCCCGTGAGCCATGGCCGCTGAGCCTGCGTGTCCGGAGCCTGTGCTCCGCAACGGGAGAGGCCACAGCAGTGAGAGGCCTGCGTACCGCAACAACAACAGCAACAATAATAATAATATTTTTCTTTCATTTGAATTTTATCTAATGGCAGCAAATCTAGTGCCTTCCAGGTATAATCCTCCCACAGTTCATTTTCTTCCCATCTCTAATGCCACCTTCTCTGGCTTTATGGGACAGTCAGCTTTACTCTGAGGACCAGGACAACGTCTTTAGTCATCACTATATTCCCGGTACCTGATGGTGCCTGGGTGCCCAGTAAAATCTAAAGGAGGTGTGAGCGAATGAAGGCGAGAATGCTGCGTTGGAGAAGTCGTGGGACTTCTCTTGGGGCGAGAACTTTTGTCGGTCTCACGTTATTCTCACCACGACACTGTGAAGTAGGTGATATTGTCATCCCCACGTCACAGATGGGAAAACTGAGGCTGAGAGGACAAGCAAGTTCCTCCTGGTCACACATCCACAGTGATGAAACCAGATTGAAAAGCTGTGGGATATATGTGTACTGTGTTTGCCGTATGTGTATGCTATATGGGTGTGCTGTGTAGAGGGGTGTGTGTGTGTGGTGTGTGTGTGGTGTGTGTGGGGATGGTCCATGAGGACGAAAAGAGCTGTGTGTATAGGAAATGGTTTTGGATACTAGAAGATGCAAACGAGTTCCATCTGGAACCCAGTCCTAGCCCAGACATTTCACATCTGAACTAATATCCCCCTGGACTTGTTTGCTATAAAATGTCCTGTCAACCTCGTGGGGCCACTGAGAGGAACCGTGCAAGAAGAAACGCTATAAGAAGCTTCAATATACACAAAGCAGTGTATTGCAGAGAGTAAAGAAATGAAAAGGAAAAGACATAGTGGCCCCTGATTTTGAGTTTCCAGACATATAAAACTAACTAACTGATGCAGAATGGAAGATGTGTGACAATGAAAACTGCCGTCTCTCGAGCTCTTTACGGTACGGCAGACTGAAAGACATCCATCTCACAACCTTCCAAGGTAGGTATTATTAGCAACCCCATTTGCAGATGAGAAACTAATAGTCAAGAAGCTTCAAACTTTAACTACTCCAAAGACACACATGTTAAATGGCACAGCCAGGATTCATCCCAGGCCCGTAAAACCTGCATCTTTACTCTTATCACCTCCCTCTGTACTGTTTCCTCGACCAATTCAAAGATGCAAAGTGCGGAGATGGGAACCTTTGCTCCCAACTTGGAAAAAGGAGGAGAAAGGGCCAACAAAATAGAGAGAGACACCTTATAAAACTGTGTCGCTTTGGGCAATATGCAAGATCCCTTGATTGTCACTACTAGTGTGTGTCTGATTACAAACTCAGAAAGATAGGGAGTTGAGAGAGCAAGAGCGTGCTGGGGGTGCCGGAGGTGTGAATGGGGAACAGCAGGAAGTCCCACCCTTGAAGCAGAAGGGCTACACAGCACCACTGGAAAGCAGCCACGTGTTAATGTCCAGCTGTAAAAATGTCAGGGAGGAGACCTTGGTTAAAAGCCTTGCAGGCTGAAAATCACCAGTTTCCTTTTTCTCCCCCCTAATCCTTTATAATTTCCTCTAGTGCTTTACTCAAGCTTAGGACCATGAGCCTTCGGGGAGCAAAGCAAAGCCCATCTGTTGAGTCAGGAATTTTGCCAGACCAAAGTAAAGGTCAATCTTGCTTTTCCTATAACTTGGCATTTACATGACCTCAAATACTTGCTAACTGTATCAGCCAAAAATCACTTTGCATTATTGTGAATCACATGTCAAAGGAGAGATGTCAGGGATACTCTTTAAAACAGATGATGACTGGGCTCTTGCCAATGAAGAGAAGAAATAAAATAATAGGTATGTTTCTTTATAATGTGCTTGCTCTAGAAGCTACATCAAAATGATCATAATCATCTTGAGTCGGGAGGAAAAACATTTCGGAATGCCTTTTTTTTCAAAGATTTTATTTATTTTATTATAAGACATATAGGTAAAAACTTGAATATTCTGAAAAAGATAGAAAATGGTAATAAAAATGGGCATTTTTCTTATTAAGAAACATGTTCATAAATATGCTTTATCAAATGTTAAAATGGTTGTTATTTTGCAAAATAATAATAAATAGAGCAGAGCTGTGGCATAAAAGGGTCAACCCAAAATGCTGGAAGTATTTATGTTTTGTGTTTTATAAAACTTCAGACCTTCGATTATATTTAAAAATTTGGTATTTTGCACTCCAGGTTCTCAATAATTTAGATTTTAAAAATATCTTTTTATGATGGCCCTATGATTTAAAAAATAATGCAACATAAAATGTGGTTTGACTAAATAGAATTTGATTAAAATAATTTTCCTTTAAATAAAAAATTATAAGACAACAGTAGTAAAGATATAATTTTTGAACCCATTAGCGGTACATGTAGCAGTTCCCAATTCTATACACTTCTGGACCCCTGACTGTGGGCACTGAACAAAAATTGTTTACTAAGCTTTAGTTTCCAGCAAGTCCATCGTTTCTTTTCACAGCTTCATGGAGCAATAACAGTGATGACCGTGATGAACCCAGTTCTGCAGTCTTAGCTCCACAAATATAAGGTACAGAGAAAGAAGTTCTCCCTCCTTTGAAAAATTCCTTTGATGGCTTTCCTGTATTTGTTTATGACCCACTGATCGGCCTCAAATTCACATAACAGAACACCAGGCAAAATTTTAATAATGAAAAATTCTTGTCTAGGCATTATTTTGTAGGCTTCAATTCTCTACTAGCCAAAGGAGAGAGGAAACACATGTGAACACCAACCATGTCCCCTAATGAGTCTTGGGTGTTCAAGCAGCAAAGGTCAGGCTTTTCCTGTAAATAAATACTGAGTCTTCACAAAGCTCTTTCATTTCTCATGCATTTTGCTGCCCATCCGCCTAGCACGTTAGTTCCCAGCTAACAACGGGGCAAGCCACATCTAACAATACTTAAGAATCCAATCTAATATAGATTATGGGTCCCAATGGCCTTCAGTGATGTCCACTGGGGGACATTGGATGACTCCGGATGCCTAGAGCACAGAGAGGTCATGGCAGGATTTGGACTTGAGCTTGAAGGCCATGTTCTTGTTGTTTTTGGCCACAATCTTGCCCCAGAAGCGCCTGGCTTTCCTGGGGATGCTCTCCCTCCTCTTCTGGTAGGCCAGCCGCCGCTCATTTTTCTCCTTGCTGTCCCGCCGGAGGCGGACCTGCCTCACAATGCCTTCAAACAGCTCCTTGACGTTATGCTGGACAGCTGCAGAGGTCTCGATGAACTTGCAGTCGAACACCACGGCACACGCTCTCCCTTCTGGTGGGGAAACGAGGGAAGAAGAAAGTCAGGGGGGCTGCAAAATATGACCCTACACCCAGAAAGCCAAGCTGGATGAGTCCTAATTTTAAATGGTCCTCTGGGGAACTCTAAGTCAGTCATATATGCGATGGATACAAGAGGCCACTGGGACACATGTCCTCTCAGGGCTTAAATAGAAGGACACGAAGGTTCCTGGAAACAGGAGAGATGAGCTTTAGATCTGGCCCACCAAATTCACTGTGTGAAACTCCAATTTCATCAAATATCAGAATATTAATTAGTCAAAGCCATAGCCTAAATTTATTCCCATAAGGAATTGGGTTGAATATTTTATAAACATTTTTTTAATGTTTACAACAATCTTTAAGAATACATTATCCCTTTCAGATAGGTGATGAGACTGGAGGGGAGAAAGGTGGTCCTTTAAAAACTTGAGGCAGGGCTTCCCTGGTGGCACAGTGGTTGAGAGTCTGCCTGCCGATGCAGGGGACGCGGGTTCGTGCCCCAGTCCGGGAAGATCCCACATGCCGCGGAGCGGCTGGGCCCGTGGGCCATGGCCGCTGAGCCTGCGCGTCCGGAGCCTGTGCTCCGCAACGGGAGAGGCCACAACAGTGAGAGGCCCGCGTACCGCAAAAAAAATAAAATAAAATAAAAAACTTGAGGCAGTTCACATAGCCTGTAAGTGACAGGTGTGAATCCAGGCCTGCTTCACTCTCAAGTTCATGTTCTTTACTCTTTCTCCTGAGTCAGTTTCCTGAATTGAAAACAAGAATCTGACTATTTGACTTTCCTCTCTGAAAAAAATTTTTTTAAGCTTTGATGAGATATTTTGAAAAAAAATTGGAGAATTTCACACAGTACAATACAATTACGGCAATCTATCCAAACAAGCTTTTCTGAAAGTCCCATTTTCGAATGTTCTATTGTGTTCAATGACCAGGTGTCCAAGTTTTGGTTTAGAAAAAAATGACTACTGTAGACGGTCATTTCCTAAGAGTAAGACATTCCCAAGCTGGTTGGGTCTATTAAGTATTCAACAGGGTTCTTTTCTCCTGGGTGGAGCCTGGCAATGCAGTATTTTATTTTTTTTACCATCGTACCAAATCTGTATTAGGCCAATACAATTTTAAGGGCCCCCAAAGGCACTTGGGTGCCAACTCAACAAACAGGAATTATCCCTGAACCAAGTACGACAAAGGATACGTGACACCATCAGACTGATGCCTTAACTGAAACTTAGGAAGCAAAGGGTAAGGGCTGGGAGGGTGTTTCTCGGGTCTACAGGAACCAGAGGCAACCAGAGTGGAATTCTTAATCTCAGTGAGACTCTCACAGTGCCCCTGAATCAAAGTTCCCGTCCTTCTTGCTTGAAGATGCTACTTTCACTTCCCAGGACTCTTGAGATCTCCCTGGAGAATAGAAAGGACAAGGAGCAAAGGCTGGGGACTGCCAGTAAACCCCTGAGCATGACCTCTTCCCTAAAGGAATTCCAGGGAAAGCCTTGGGGATAGGGAGATTGGAATCCTACTGGTAGAACACATGATCTGCTGGGAACAGGGACACCTTAGAGAGTATACATAAAACTCCATGTGGCATTTTAATAAGTCTCTGGTTCCAGCTTCATGAAAGAGGAAGGAAGGAACAACTGTTGGAAGGAAAATGCAGGTGACCCAGAGACAGTTTCTATGGTATTGGCACCACTCCTCTCACCTGATACGGACACTTCCCGGCAGCGCACCAGGTCACTTTTATTGCCAACCAGAATTATAGGAATGTCCTCTGTCTGCCGGGCCCTGCGGAGCTGGATTCGAAGCTCAGATGCCTTCTCAAAGCTGGCTCGGTCCGTGATGGAGTAGACAATCAGGTAGGCATCCCCGACTTGCATGCAGTGGTCTTGGAGCCACTCATTCTCCCCCTGATAAAATGAGATCTCCCATGAGCTCAGACTTGCCTGGTAAATGAGGTGTTAGTTTGAAAGAGACAATGTGTTTATCCTAAAGTACCCTTGCTGATATGAGAAAGGAAGAAAACTTATTCCAACTCTCCAAAAGGCATCAGTCTTCCATGCCTACAAGATGTCTGTGGCTGTAAAGACTCCTAGCTCAGACAGCACTGATGCCAAAAAGTTTTATGATTCCTCCTACAGCTTGAGTTGATAAATTATACAAAGAGTCTGCCAAACAATATTTCAAATTTTATTTAAACTACCAAAAA
This sequence comes from Phocoena sinus, assembly GCF_008692025.1. Classification (NCBI taxonomy): domain Eukaryota; kingdom Metazoa; phylum Chordata; class Mammalia; order Artiodactyla; family Phocoenidae; genus Phocoena; species Phocoena sinus. The sequence goes on from NC_045779.1 coordinate 38,244,569, forward strand.
CGAGTCTTTCCTGGCTTCCATAAAACTCCTTTGCCCCTAAGTGACAAAATTAAGAATCCTTTTGTTAGCATAGAAGGGTCCTTAATAAACAGAAGGTCTAGCAAATGGGCTCAGAAACCCCAAACCTTTAAAAAACAAATGTTGAAAACTAGTAGTGAGAGTGTCAGCTTCATATAATATGTTTTTATGTAGTTTAAAATTATCATCCATACTTACTGGCACTTTCCCTAAAACAAATACACTTTTTTGTATTCTTGAATAGAACTAAAGGCAAATCACTGCAACTTGCTTGTTATTCAGAGCTCATTTATGAATGACTTGTTCCTTAGAACAGTTTCATTCTTCAGAAGTAAATGCTTTTAATCAAGAAAATGAGTCCACCTCATCTGCAACATCAAAAAGGGCAATGTCACCCTTGCCCCAAACAGCCTGTTGGAAGGCAGGCCCTGAAAGGAATTTACAGAGAGCTACAGGCTCTGCATACCTTATTTTCCCACATGTCCAGGAGTATAATGGTTGCACTTTCCCCATCAACAATCAGTGTTCGCTCATATGTATCTTCTGGAAAAGAAAGAACAGTGATCCTGGAGGCAGGCAAATAGGCAACACTTTTCTGTAAAAGGGTGTAGAAAATTATGCCCGAAAATAAACGTACTAAATATGCAATTAATTATGTAAATATACAGAGTAAACTGTGTAAATATTCACACAGGCAAATTATTTTTTTAATCACCTTCAACAACATTCTACGTATATTCCTCCAGTATTCTGCTTAGCAATAAGGAGAACACCTACATCTTCTGAACGTGTATCCCCAAATGCTTGAAATGAAAGGCGTTTGTTTTCATCATTTCTATACCTTTTATGTAGTAAAACCATTCAGGAGAATAAACTCACTTTACTGCTTTTGACTCAGAGTCCATGGACGGTGCCGTGAGAAACACTAACTGCCCGGCAGAACCGTAAACCCAGCTCATAAGCCTCCCATGGAAACCCTCTGCACCTTTCAGTGGGGTGATTACTGAACACTCACTGGCCATCTCAGGAGCTTTCAGCTCAGAGACATTTCTCCTCTTTTGAGATGTGCAAGAAAAAAACCTTGAAACTAGCCCTGCTTTGGCGAAGTTTTCTTCGTTAAAAAAAAATACAGTTCCCTAGGAATAAACAGCCTTGTTTTTCCATCTTAAGTAGAACAGAAGTGCAGTCTCCAGCTCTACTTAGTAATGGAAACCTTCCCCCTGCACTTGAGCCCAGATGGAACGCAAGCAAAGGGTGAATGTGGTACAAAGGGCCAGAGCAGCTCCATCCCAGAAAAATCAGTGGGAGTGGGGAGAGGGGGGATTAACTGAGTTAACTGGGATTTTTGCAAGAGAGATTCCCATCAATCCCACACAATTGAACCCATACCCACTCTATTTTCACAATGAGGTTTCCTGTTTTGAATTGTATCATTTGAGAATTATGATCTTCATAATGATTTTTTGCCATTTTTCTTGCTGTTCCTTTTGCCTGGAATCTGTTCTCTCCAATATCGAAAGGCTTGTTCCCTTATCTCTTTCTGAGGGATGTGTTCCCTGACCATCTATTTAGAATTCCATCGCCTCTCTGCTACCAATAATCCTTACTCCCTTCCTTGTTTCATTTTTCTTCATTGTGCTGACTGCCATCTAACATGAATCCATTTAACTTACTTATTATTTTCTGTCCCTCTTGCCTTCCAGAATGTTAAGGCAGAGAATTGCATCTATGCTGCTTACTGCTATTTCCCCCAGCACCCAGGACAGCGCCTGGTAGATTGTAGGTGCTCAGTAAATACTTATCAAATGAATGAATAAATGATAAAGGTAGCATTGTGGCTTGTGAGCACAAGCGAACCTGAATTCAAATCTGGGTGCCATCTCTTATGAATGGTTTGGCTCAGGACTTCTTACTTAAGTTCTCTGAGCCTCAGTTTCTTCATATGTGAAATGGGATTGATAACAGTATCCACACCTCAGGGCTGTGACAGTTACATATATTAAGCCTGGGCACAAAGTAGGAATGCAGTAAGTGTTAGCTGTCATCATCACTTCTTCAGATGGAGGAAGTTGGCTCCTGCCATACTTGCCATTCCCTACTACAGGTAAATCCTAGCTTAAGAGCCCTGCATTGTAGGAACCAGGGCAATTCCTGTTTCATAATAGTGAGGATTTTATAAAAAGCAATGCTCCTGGTTCAATGTTTCTTCCTCTAAGAATCAGAATCAGGAGAGGGAAAGAAAAGAAAATATGGACAAATGAGAATAAAATTAGCCAGGAATGGCTCTTTCTGTCAGTTTTCCCATCTCTTTAGGTGTCATTCTTCTAAATGATGTTAACAGTTTCCCACTGGGGGATTTTAAATCTATTATTCCCATCATGTCTGCCATCCACAATATGTATCATGAATGGGATCGCAGTGGAATGCCTAATTTGGCTTGCTGGAGAGTAGGGCCTCATGACCTCAACAGGCAACTTTATACAATCAAGTGCAAATCATCAAAGTTTGAGCAGCACAGATGGGGGTAGGGGGCGGGGGAGCTGACTGCCCCTTACCACCTCAGAGTTTTTCTCTTTTCTCTGAAAGACCTCCCTGCACTCGGAAAACTCAAAAAAGCACTTTCTCTGCCCTCAGCTCATTGCTCACCGCGCAACAGTAGGCACAAGAGATTCACTTCAATCCTTAGTAGTTCAGACAGAAACATACTGTATTCCAATAGCTAAGGGGAAAAGCAAACTCAAACTTTCTCTTGGCTTACGAGGTACCAGAAGAAGTCTAGAGGAAAAGTGGACTAAAGATTCCAGCTGCAAAAATAAGGCCAAACTGCTTTTCTGTTCTGGAAAGTTCCTGACAGGATCATTCTGACTGGACTTACCTCTGCCTGAAAGTCATTGTGCCGGAAACCCAAAAGCCTAAAGCAATACACCCCCGCCCTGCTTTGTGCATATGCCCTGCACCTGGGCTTATGTATCACCTCTGGCCACATGCCCCAAGGATTTCTCACTCAAAGCATCCTGCTTGAGAGCCTTCTGCGACCAGGAGAGGACCTGCTTGCAACCAAAGCTCTATTTTCTCTTCCTCTCTTAGTCCCCACCTTTCAGCCTTTTCAAGGGTTAACTGGGTGAGAAGAGGGGAAATAAAAGAATATAAAATTCTGGAAGAGTCCTTTGAAACTTGCTCTGAGTTAAGGTGTATGGAGACAGGGTTAAGGCCTATTGGCTTATAAGGCTTTTCAGTAACCTAGTCTGGGGAGTCCTCATTTTTCCGGTCCTCTCCATGAAAGACAGGGGTGGTACTCACACCCTGCGTAGCAAGAGAGACCATCCTGCGGTGTGGGATGGAGTTTGTTGTCTGCAGCCATCTTCCCCGGACTAGCACACCTCGATTTGTCTGTCTGCATCTGACCCCCACTGTGCTTGGAGGACCATCCCGCTCGAGACCGGCTCAAGCGCTGTGTGTGAACCTGCCCAAGAGTTCTCTTACCCGCTGGAACCGGCTGAGGCAGCCCCGCGAAAGTTCTGAGGCTCCAGCACCCCTCTCCCCTCAAAACTCTCAACTGCTTTCAGCTTTCAGAGCACAGAGGATCCCAAGGAACCCTAAAGGAACTCCTGCTTAGGAATACTGGCCTATCCTCTAGTGGCTCATGTCTCCTCTGCACACATCACGGGGCCCCAGCCAAGGGGGACCAAAGTGGATGAGGACTTCAAGCAATGAAAGGTCCAGTTGTGGAAGATAAGCCCAAGGAAAGGAAACAAACAGATTCAGAATCAGCTCTAACTAATGTTCGTTCACTCGGTACTTACTATGTGCCAGGCACCTGTCATCCTCTTAATACAATTTAAGTAGTTATCGTCTCTATTTTACTAATAAGGAAGCTTAATGAGGGTAAGTTTGTTGTCTCCAGGGCACCTAGCTAAGTCAGTGTCGAAACTGGCTGCGAGTCCGGTGCTCTCTCCTGTACTCCCTGTGCACACGTGCAATGCCTTCCACCTACCTCAGGGCTTCCAAAACCTAGTGGTCCTTAGGGTCCAGCTCAGAGACCACCACTTCCATGAACCCTTTTCTGATTTTCACAGCCAGAAGTAATATTTATTTTCTCCTCTGAATTCCCACAGCACTGCGCTTGTGCCTCTTTGAAGACACTTATCACATCCTATCGATTTATAGCTGATCTCTACTGAATATACTGCAAGCATCTTTAAGGAAGAAGCCCCGTGACTCTTTGTATGTCCTCAGAGTGTTGCATCAAGCTCCACGGTATAGGTTCAGTAACTGTTGAGGGATGAATGGACGGATGGATGGATGAATGAACGGCATTAAGCGTGCACAGAGAGTCATAAGATTATTGCAATATAATCTTAACAACATCCATCTTTATTTGGAGAAATGGTGATGAGAGTATTGTGTAGTTTTTTTCTTATGGTTAATGCTGAAAAAAGAACAATGCAGTGAAATGCCGTGGAAAACCCTCTCCTTGGGAAACATAAAAGCCAACTAGTGATCCAATAGCCACCTATACGTAAGGGCTGTAACCCTAGACAGTATAAATTTAGTTACTCAAATAGGACACACTAGGTAGGATGAGTCAGCTGAGAAGCTTCTTGTTGCCCAAGTTTCCCTCTTTGAGGAGATAAGGAAAGGATTCTCTCTACCAACTGCCCCCTCTCCCTATTAAACAAAGAAGCTTCCCAGATACCGAAGCCTGCCTTCTCAAGTTTCAGGGATGGGTCAATCTTCTTAATACTCTATGCCTATGGGGATACCGCCCTCTGGATAGATACCACCACTGCACTCTAACAGACAAACATTTTTGAAAGTCTGTTATCCACTAACTGTTTCAATTCCTCCCTCCTAAAGAAACAAACAAAAACTCTTGGTTGGTCTCTCCTTTATATCAGTCTACAAAGCACTTTATTGTTACTTCTTAAGGTATTCATATAATTTTATCCCGCTCTGAATTATAGCCACTGACAGCTCCTTCCTAAGAGGGTATGTATGGTGTACACCTCGTTCATCACTGGGTACCCCAGAGCCTAGCGTGGAGCCAGGCATGTGGTCGGTACCCAACCCAACGTGCTACAGTATGTAACAACATTTGGATGCTAAATCCAGGGGCTGCCGAGTACAGCGAAAGAACACAGGATTTAGGTTCAACCACAACTAGTTTTGAATCCTGTCCAGACCATGGACTAGCTTTTTCAACCTGGGAAAGTCACTTGACTTCATAAGCTTCCATTTCTTCACCTGTAAAATAGGGATATTAATACCAAATTGGTTCAATTTTCGTAAGTATTATCAAAATACTTGTGGGAAGTACTTAGCACAGTGCCTGGCACATAGCAAGTTCCCTATCAATAACAGAAGGAGAACACCACAAAACTAACATTATAAAATCCTGAGTTCTAATTCCAGCTGTCCCGGTGGGTGATTCTAGGAAAGTCCCTAAGACTCAGTTTACCCATATGAGTACAGGAATAATGTCAGGACCAAAATAAACAGTAGCAAATATAAGGCTCCCCAAAAAGTGCATGTCTCACTGCAAATGTGCATTCTAGATGGTAGTTCCTCCTCCCTTTCTCCTGTAGTGACACTCACCCACAGGCTTTTACATCAAAAGAGATACTGACCCTCTTTCTCCCTTGAAATACGGTTTAGCTATCATCCCTGAGATTTCAGGAGTGAGGAGAGAAATCAATGTTCCATCAGTGAGTCATCATTTAAAGCCAGTTCAGACCTGCCTCATGAAGCAGTGAACTCCCGGACAATGGAAGAACAAACGTTTAGTAGAAATGGGCTGACAGTAGTGAGGAAGGAGTAGGATTTCTATGCATGAAGTAGAGGGCAGAACCGAGTCATCACTAAGACATCTTCCTACTCCGGAAGTCTGTGATTCAGCTGTGAGTTGCAACTGAGCGTAGAGACAGACCATGCCACTGGGACAAGAACTGGAAGGCTCTCCTTCATTTCTGCAGCTGCAAACAGGGACACACAGTGACCCTGGCATTGTCTAAGATGGGAGCCGTGGCTGAAAGACATTGTATGAAAACCATCGACTATTGGGATCCTCATCTTACTTCCCAGAATGTAGTGCTATGCTTTACACGTATTTGAGGAAGATGTGAATTTTTGAGACTGTGTCACCTCAAATTCGTTTTGGAAATCAAGGCTTAAATAATAAATATTTTAAATGAGATTGTACAGGGAAAGCTGTCTTGAAAAACTGTAAGACTCTATACAAATATATGTATCATCATTGCTGTATTTCACTATTTTTTTTAAATGTGCTATTTAAAATACAGATTTTAAATGATTTTATACCCTCAAAAGCCTCTAATATTGCAATACACAAACTAGTGAATTCATCCTCACAGTTTTTCAAATCGGTTTGGTTTTAGGTGTCACCATGGAAAAAGGCTGTGTCTACACTCAGTTCTTGAAAGGTCCAGGTCAGAAATGGCAAAAGCCAGAGTCGGGATCCTGACCCTCTGGCTCTGCCCTCTATAATCTGTCTCCCCAGTCCCTTTAGAGCTGGAATCTAAGAAATTCCCTTTCTGGCCCAGGTTCTATCTACGAGCATTTTCATTTTTTTGTCCCAGGGGCTTATGCCAGTGCTTCTGTGGGGACTCAGCTCCTGAGCCGAAGCCAAGCCAAGAATGCATAATCGCAGTTGCCAACTCTGCAGATAAATGACCCACCTACTCGCTCTTTCTCCTGGACCACTGCTGACCACAGAAGCCCGCTGGGGCTGGTCCACCTACCTCCCAGCATTTCGCAGTCACTGTCCATGCTGTCATGCACGCCTGCAAAGATGCTGGCCAGAGTGGACTTGCCCACCCCCTGCTCCCCTATGAGAACCACCCGGTAGTAGGTGTTCCCCGACTCGGAGGAGATGACTGAGTCCGTGGAGTCGGAGGACCAGCTCCGGCGGCAGTGGTCCTCGGGGGTAGCAGAGTGACGGTTGTGCTGGCTGTACTGGTGGGGCTCTTTCTGGACCATCAGATGCCTGCCATCGGCTGGGATGCTCCAGCGCTGCTGCTGCGGCTGCATGCCCACAGTGCCCTGGCGCATGGTGACATTATTCAGAGTCATCGTTGGGTCCTAGAGAGCAAAGCAGCCAAGATGTTAGCATTAGGAAGCGTGAGTGAGAGCTCAGGGGGCTTAAACACAGTCATCAGTGATGTTTTATTAAATGAGGTGAGACCCAAGTAACCCTAACACAAGGAACACCAATGAAGCCGTCAACAGGCTTTCAACCGAACACACACACACACACACACACACACACACACTCTGTTACCAGCTCCTCAGGCAGATTGTCACTTGCAAAGAGGAAAAAATGCCATTAACATCCCCCACTGCCCTGGGGCTTCCTCCATCTTCAAGAAAGCCTGGGGATTCCCCACTCAGAGCTGGCACAGAGGCAGCCAGAAGGAACCAACAGCCTCCAGAGATGGCTTGAAAAGCAACAAGTTAATGCAGCTGGGGACCAGCTGGCCAGATTAGCTGCTCTTGTCTAAACATGGCTCTTAATTGCACCAGCATCCAGCTGGGCCTCAGTGGGAAACACGTGACAATGACATCACTCCCCCTGGCTGGACTGGACAAGCGATTATTGGAACTTCCATGTTTAGTAAAGTTGCCCGGATGCTCCCCAGCTGCCTGAATTAGCTATTATTTGGGGGGGCGGGGGGGTAAAGAATTTGTTTGAGGTTTATGCCTCAGCTCTGCCCTCCTGTCCACGGATATCACATTTAAAACATCCCAGCCCCATGCCTTGTCTTTCTGGCAGGGAAACGACCCGCTCAGGTTCAGACCTGTCAAATTCGCAGAGAAAATGCTTCACTCTTATTAAACCATGTCCGCTTCAAGAGTTCTTTAATTCAACTCAGATTTCCACCTTTCTGAAGCAAATCAGGTCAAAGACTCTCCCCAAAGACATTCAACAACTTCGCTACAACTTTCCCTTTCCCAAGGGAAAGCTGCACGGAGGTCCCCCTTGCACGGAGGTCTGTACTCCCAGGCTCCTTGAGATAAAGTAGAAGCATTCTTATTTGAATCAGCAAGATCCACTCGGGAGAGAGAGAAATGCGCAGACACTCCCCTTCCCACGCTCACCGCCACCCTCCACACCCCAACCAGTCGATGACCCTAAGCACGACCCTGACCGCGATGATCAGCCGGGTTTTTTAATCTCACGTGCAGCGCCCCCGTTGGCCGACTTGAATTGAAACAACCAGAGCCTGACGGCTGCCCTCTGACCACAGCCTGTGGGAGGAGGTGGCCCTCTTCCTGAACTGAAGCAAGGAACCTACTGATGACAGATGGCATCCTTTGCACCTTAAACTTTGCCCCCGACCTGGAAAACCACAGTGCGGACAGCACGTTCCGAAGGCTCTTTTCTCAACTTAGAAAGTTCTGCGGGCTGGGAACGCCCATCCCTTCCCCAACCAGCCCCCCACCCCTCTCCAGAGTCGGGAGGGCCCCCGCGAGCCGCCTGGCTTACTTGGGCGTCCGAGGGTCGGTGAGCGCTGTGATGCTGGGGCCGCCGAGCGCAAGGGTGCTCGCGCGTTGCCGCCGTCTGTGCCTCCGCCGGAGCCCGCCGCCCGCAGCCGCCGCGGCCCCGCGGTTTATACCGGCCCCGCCGACCCGCGCCGGGGCTTTTCCGTGACGTCAGCGCCCCCACCGGGAGGGGCCGGCTGTGCAGCAAACCCGGACTTGAGGCCACTTCACTGAATCAGTTACTCGCCATCATGTGACCCCACTCTCCCCTTTCAAAAAATAACGACAGTTCAGTCCCGGGCTCCTTTATTTTGTTTTGTTTTGTTTTATTTTATTTTTACCAGGTGGACACAGGAAGGTGAGAAAATACACTAAGTGCCACATAATCGCGCTTCCCAGGAAAACACTTGCGAGCTGTCCGGATAAAGGATGGAGGAAGAGGCAGGTTTGAATTGGAAACCCGGTTTCGCCAGAAAACAAAACAGGGATCCGCCGGGCGCGCGTGTTTTGGGGCGCAGCCGCCTTCAGCGGTCACGGCTTGTGTTAGCCGCATCTCCTGCTCCTTTTCCTTTCTCCCTGGAAGAGGGATGGAGGGCAGCCCCACACTGCTCTGTTTCCCTTCTCTGACAGGGACCCAGAGAGAAGGGGCCAGAGGAAGTTGAGGAAAGGGGACAAGACCTTGAAAAGGTCTTGAAAAATAACCTAATTAAGGATCCAAGCAGATTGTGCTAAACGTTGCCGGCGCTCCCGCTCTGGACCGGGATGCTGAGGCTCCTCAACCAGGGAATTTAATCAGCGTCGCGTTCGGCAGCAGCATCTCTGTACCAGCCTCCCTGGCATGGCTGGGCCTGGTCTTGGAGCCAGTTCTCCACGCATGGGAGGAGCCCTGAGCCAGAAATGGGGCCCAAGTCCCCCGAATGAGTCCTCTGAGTAAAGGGCACAGGGTAGTAATACAATAGCCACTTCTACTACCATTTACTGAGTACCTCAGAGTCCCTATACTCAGTAGGTACCGTTAGGCCTCTGCAGTACCTCGAACTTTACTACAATTTGGCAAGGTGGGTGTAGTGCCACTCCCATTCCATAGAGGAGAAAAATGACAACACAGCCAGAGAGCTTGCCCAAGGTCACACAGCTCGGATAAGTGGCAGCGTCAGGATTCAAAGCCTGGCTTGCCCAGCTGAAGGGATTCAGTGACTTCTTTCTGGGCACCTGGGCATTTCCCAGACACTGTGTTTGCAGATGACACTGGCCTTTCTAATACATCCATCCATCCACTTTTCCAGCCAGCTTCTTCTCTGGGTTGGCTGGTGGCTCCGGAAAACAAGCCAGAGGCACCAGCATCTATTCGAGTGGCCGGACTCTGCTGTGAGTAGGGCCCATGTTCCGTTATCCTGCAGCACTTATCTGCTCTGGGGATTATCCAAGTGACCAGCTGCTGAGACATGCCAGGCCCCAAGCTGGCAAAGGTGAAATCCACAGAGGAATGAAAACTTAGAGATCTCTCAGTCCTACGTGCCCTGGCCTCCCCCAACCTCCTACTTATTTTATATGTGAGGAAGCTGATACCCAGAGGAGTGACTACCACTCAGTTAGTAATTAGCAGAGCTGGAACCAGAACCTGGGTGTCATAATTTCCTGGATGGTTTCCATCATTTCCATCGAGTTTTCCTTCTGGGCTTTACCAGGAGAGGATGGCTACAGATGTGGGGAAAGGAGAAGAGTGGGGTGTCAGGGAGGGACAGAGAGAGAGAGAAGGCGGGAAGGACACCATCCAAAAGTCTTCCGCTGGCTCCATGCTAAAATACATGTAACACGTGAATCATTGGTACTTCAGAATTATCCATGCTTTTTCCATGCTGAGCCTCCGACTCTGTCAGCTGGTCTCAACAGAAACATTACGTGTGGTAAAAACTGAGAATAAATCAGAGTATGTATAAGCATATCATCTACCTCTCAATTCTACTTTTGCCCATTGATAAGAACTTAATTCTTCCCATTAATAAGACCCTAATTCTATGTCTAGGCAATATCCACTCTGAACTATTTTTCATTGGTATATGTGAGGCATGCAAAAGAAAACCAACTCTAAAGATGAGGGAGGGGGACTTTCAGTCCACTATTGATTCGGTAAGTACAGCAATGTTGTGTTTGAATAATAGAATCTGCCGTCTTAAATTTTCTGTCCCACAGGAAGCCAGACGAGAAAACAACTACTTAGGAAAAGTTTCAACTGAATGGCAGTTAAGTTGGAGTGAGTGTTAGACAAAAGTCACTGTTATGCCTCGCAAAGCACATTTGACAGCCAAGCGTTATCCGGCAGAGTCCCAGCTACCTCGTCCAAGATTCCAGCTCACTGAGACCATCTGAGGTTACAGAGATGGAGAAAAAAAGGTGGAATCAGGGAATTTGGGCCAATAGCAAGTTCCGAAGAAGAAAAATTGGCAGAATATTGTAGTTTCTTATTCTGTGAATTATTCCATCTGTATTCCTTCTGCAGGCATTTGAAGGCTTCCTCAGATTTTATCTAACAGAGAAAAGAGTGGGGCTAGGAGACAGAACTCCAAACAAAAAGAACTAATATTTACTGACCAATGCACATACCTTATCTCGGTTCATCCTCATCACCACTGCATCTACCCATGTTTCATGGATGAAGACGTTGAGGAATGAGGTCAAATGACTTGTTCAAGGTCACAGAGCCAATAGGTAGTGGAGCTGCACACTCTGGGTCCACAGCATTAACCACTATTGTTTAGAGTAAGGGATACACTTCAGCCCTATTCTCATGCTAGCCCCACCTCAGCCCAGCTCCTTCCTAACCCCCCTCAAAGGAGAAGGAGTTTTTATTTGATTGGCCAAAGCCCATAACCTTCATTGCGCCCCATATCAATGGGGAAGGTCTCTCTCTCCTTAAAGGCATGAACCACGCTGTTCTCTGTCTTTTCTCTGGGTCCTATGCCTGGGTGAGAAGGTAAACTTGGGGTTCTTTTGGGGGCCTGACTATCTCTCTTGTCTTTGTCACTGTCACTCTTTGTCTCAGCATAGAGACCTGTGCAACTAGCCCATGACTTCAAAAAGGGGATGAGACAGAGAGGAAGAGGTGGGGAAGGAGGGGAAGAACTTTTGACCAGGGCTGGGACTGAGGCATAAGGGATTTGCACAACCAAAAATGTCACATTACTTTGAACCTCATCCCTTGAAAATTCTAGGGAAGACAAGATGATGGGTAGGCCCAGGATACGTACATCCTTGGGTCTGTAATACTATCCTAAAAGCCATAAAATCACTCAATCTTTAACATATACTTCCTCATCTATACCGGAGACTTACTGCAACCAAGGTCATGTTTACTCATGCCACCAGGTCAGTGCTACTCAGCGATAAAGTGACACCATCCATCTTCACCACCAACAAAGAGAAGTTATAGACTGGACACTGAAGAGGTGGTAAAATAAATGGGTTTGGTTTTTATTGCTTTTTAAATGCTTTGCATTTGGATGCCTTTAGCCAAAGCATGTTCTCTAATTCCCCCACAGTCCTCACTACTCCCTGATGTCTTCTACTCCAGCCAGCTTCTCTCATTTAGATTATCTACCTGGTCCCCAAAGGCACTTGCCTTTGTGACCCCTGCAAGGACTGAAAGAAAAAATAGGGGATTCAGCATTAGAAAAGCAAGTTCAAACCTCGGCCTTTCCTCTTTGGTGATCCTGGGGATGTCACCAAACCCCAGAGGTCTTGGCTTCGGCTGCTGTGAGGACTAAAGGGCGGCTGAGCACGCAGCGCTTTGTTAACCACAGAGCACCGTGTCGATGCGAGTGATTATAATGATAACGCAGGAGCCAAGGCTTGGATCTTGGCCACCTGCCATCGGTTTGGCTGCCCCTTAAGGCTCACGTTAAATGAATCCAGCAGAAATCAGGACACATGAGGCAGGGGGAGGCAGGGCGGGAAATGTACTCCTATTGATGTTACTAGGAAAAAATAATTAGTAAGGAGAGTGGCACGGTTAAGTCCTTTGTAACCAAACAAGGATCTGGGGTCAAATCCAGTACACAGAATAGGTCTACACCAGCCGCAAAAGCGCTGGGAGGAGCTGGGTGGGAGGCAATGTGCAAAGTGTCTGAGCACAAAAAGAACCTCCTACCCCCTCTGGGAAGTCTAAAGAAGGAAAGAATTACTATATGGAAAATCATTGCTTTACAGAAGGGCAAAAAAAGATTCCAGTTGCAAAATCAAGAGAGCCCTGATCAAGAGAAAATAAGGACTGAAGAAAAGATGGCTAAGAATAACCTCTCAACGTCCAGAGGCCTATGGGATCCAGATGGACACTCCCTCCAGCTGCATCCTCCTTCAGGCTGGCCCCAGCTTCTCATCAGACCCCTGCTGGGCAGATTTAATTTTCCGCTGAAAAAATTTTTAGCTGTCACACTTCCTCCGCTCCATTAGCCCAGGCTGCTGCAGGCCTTTCTTGCTCCTTCAAAACTCCTGCAGGGTAAGTGCAGAATGTATCTCGGAAGGCCGAGGGGAGGTTCCTGAAGTAAATGGACATTCACTGCCCAGGTTCCTCCATTCATTACAATAACTACTGAGCATTTACCTGTTACCAGAACCTGTTCTCAGGGCTAGGGGTAAGGTACTTACGTTCATGGAACTTATATTCTGGTTAAAGAAATAATAAATAACAAATAAAGTATCACCATATTCATTCACTCATTCTTTCTCTGAGCTTGCCACTCTTCAGCCTCAGTTTTCTCATCTGTAAAAAGAGAATGATAACACTGGAGACAATGTATAAAGTAGGGGTCAAGTACACACCCATTCAGAAGTCTGACAACAGCAAGGGTGATGAAAATGTGAAGGGGAGTACTTGTGCCCTGCTGGTGGGAGTGTGAATTGGGAGGCCACCTTGGCGATCAACCATCAGCATCTAAGATATGCACATCCTTGGTGACCCAGCGATTCTGGTTCTCAGTGTGCATCTTCTGTATCACACAGGAGACAGACACAAGGATGCTCATTAAAGCACTGTTTGTAATAGCAGCAATCAGAAACCACCCAATGATCATCAATGAATAAATGCACGGTGCTATATTTTTGCAGTGAAATACGCAGCAGTGAAAATGAATGAACCAGACCTACTTGTATCAACCTGGATAAATATTGAGACCATAATGGTGACTTTAAAAAGCAAATTGCAGGATATCTACAAGAGTAATAATTTATATAATTTTCTAAAACCCCACACTAATAGCTTATAGTTAAATATATCTAGTAAAAGCATAAGAACATGGATGAGAAAAATACATACCAACTTCAAAATAGAGATTACCCCAGGGAATAGGGGAATGACAATTAAGTAGATGGACACCAGGCTTCTCAAAAATAGCCAAGAAGCAAGTAGACAGTCACATAATAAGATCAAAGTGTTTAGAGAAAATAATCATCAAACTGGAATTTTATGTTCAACTAAACTCTTGTTCAACAATGTGAGTTAAACAAATATTTATTGAGCACTTGTTATTTCTAAGTAATATCCTAAGCCCCAGAGACACGGAGTTATATAAGCCCAGGAGCATATGCTCGTCTGGTGTTCCTTTCCCCAGAAATTACCAAATCCATGAGAAGATCATGTAAGAGCCGCATTAAAAGCTTTGGCCAAATGTATATTTGGTTTCCAAACCAACTTGATGTTTTCCCTGAAGTTCCTTCCTTCAGCAACAGAAAAATCAATGACACTATTTAACACAAGGAGTCAAAACCAGCCTAAGGCTAAAGCCTTGATTTAGCCAATTGTAATGACCCAAGAATCCTTCAGTGATAAATCTCGAAAGGCCAAAAGAATGAACAGTAGTTGGGTTGAGGACATGGGCAGTTAACACCTTTCCTACATGGTTGTAAGTAAGCTCACATTTTGATCTCTATCTGTGTCTCATTAATCTATATCTCACCGGGTTGAGAACTCTGAAAACACATTGAGATTTAGCGCTCTCTCAAACCTCAGCTTATATGAAGGTGGAGATCATATATGATTTATTTACCACTGCACAGCCAGTGTCTAGCACGGTACCAGGATTATAGCTGGCATTTAATAATTATATTGGATGATTGGCTAAAGAATGAGATCCCTTCCAGAGAGAGTGATTGAGGAAGACTTTATAGTAGTGATATTTAAGTTGAGTATTAAATGTAATAATACTCATAACATTAGTGAGAATAACATTAACTAACTTTTATTGAGATCTTTCCATATTCTAGGCACTCTGTAGATTATCTCTACCCTGTGAGCTAGGTACTATCATAATTAAAATTTTACAGATGATTAAACTAAAACATAGAAAGTTTAATTAACTTGCCCAAGGTCCCATTGCTATAAACTGGTAAAGTTAAGATGTGAACCCCAACTGTTGATTCCAGAGAACATGAACCTGATTGAGTAGGCCACTGGGATCCATCAGTTCAACAATGTCACTCAACAAACAAATGTGAAAGAGTTATTATACACCTGTCTCTGGGAATACAGGGTGCATAACAGTCTCCGTACAAGATGGTTGGGTAGAAAAACTGAGGAGTTGATAGTAACAGCTGCCCTTTATTGAGCCGGGTATTTTGCTAAGTGATTTACCTGTATCATCTCATTTAATTTTCTCAACAAACGTTTATGGTTCTTATTAACAGCATTCCCATTCTACAAATTAGGAAACTGAGGCATGGAGCTATTAAGTAACCTGCCCAGGATCACGCGGCCCAGTGATGGAGCTGTAATTTGTAGCCAATCAACTTGACTTCAGGGACAGAGCCCTCATATCCAAAAGCATCACTGCAAAGTGACATGACAGACAGCGTCACAGAGTATGTGTGCAGAAGAGTGGGACAGCAAGAGGGGGTGATGAACTATGCTCGAGGGGGTCAGAGAGAATCTCACAGAGAAAACTTCAGTTTGAGTTTTGAGGTACAGAGAGCAACTGGCAGGGTGGTGTGTGCATGTGGACAGGGGCTGGGAAAGAGGAAGCATTCCAAGGTTAAAAAAATAGAAAAGGCTCAGAAGTATGGGCATTTGGGTGATTACAAGTAATTTCAGGTGGCTGGAGAACATGTCGGGGGAATGAGAAGTAGGGCCAAAAATGTGGTCAGGAGTCCTCTGCAAATTCCAAGCTATGGGAGGACGGTCCCAATGCTCTGTTTAGTCCTACCCACGAACTCAAAGTTCCAGCGGGAGCTCAGGTGATGGGAGGCGGGGAAGAACCTCTAGAGCTACAGGAGCAAACAAGGAGAAGCCAGCTCTGCCAGCCTTGAAGGCCAAGTGGTTGTGGGACAGTGACATGCCAGTGCATATTTGCCCTTTCATACAAGGAGGAAGAGGTGCCCACAGTTGTCATGAGGGAGCAGCTCCCTTAAATGGAGCTAAGTGGCTCACCAGACCCACGGGCTCTGCTCCAGAGGAAGGGGGTAGGCCTTGGATCCACCAGGGCCAGCCTGACCACCAAGGAGGGACAGGCCGCACATAGCAGCACCAGCTGACGCAGGGAGAGTTTTTCTGCACACTCACCCATTCACCACTTCCCCTTTCTCCTCCTCACTCCCTCTTGACACCTCTCTTCTTTGTCCTTGGTCTACATTATTTTCCTGAGCATCCAATGTGCAGAAAACATGGTTTGTGCTCAGCCAGGGATTCTCATGTATACACAAGACATCACGGTTGGATGGGGAACAGATGTTTCTGCCCATTAAAATTTACATGAAAACTATAAACATTCCTCTGATGGGTGAGATAAGTGGAAGCCTCCAAGAAACTGTGAAGTCGTCTCTCCTGGAGAATCCAGCAGGAGTGATACACGACCCAATGGCAAGTGGGATTATCATTTTTCTCTCAACATTAAAGCACAATCTGAAGTAGAAAAAAGCAAGATCCCTGGAAATGACACGTAGACCCAATATTCTAATCTGTATCCCACACTAGGGCATTCACAACTTGAGGGTTAAGAACTTGCATAGCATAGATACCATCATCATAATTAACACCCTAATGAATTATACTGGGCATCTATCCATTTGCACGCTCAGATTATATAATTTAGTATGTGGTTTGGTTTCAGGTTTTGGATCCTGTTTTTGGTACCTTCAAACTGCCACTGAGAAAAATAATTTATCCTGTCTTTCACTCAGTAAGTTTTGATGGAGGGCCTATTAGGTATTGGGCCAGGTAGTTCAAGGTACGCGAATGAAAGCAACACAACCTTTGCCCTCAATAGAGTCACAATCATTGAACGCACATTTAGTACTAAAGTGTCTGTTCACCAAGAAGGCCAAGCCCTGTCAGCACACAGGGGCAGGACCACAGTGAGACTTCAAATAGGGAAAGGGGGACACTGTACCTGAGAATATGGGCATGGGGCCCCCCATTCCTACTGCATTGAGACAGCCTCTGTCCTCCAAGAACACAGACATACAAAGGGCAATGAGAAAAGAGCAGAAGTATCCTAATATAGAAATTAGTGTTTGATATTTGAAGGTCTGACTCCATTAGTTCCATTACATCAGATTCTCCAGCTATGGCTGTTAGTCCCTTCTGGGTTTCAAGAAAATGAGACATACCCAGCTAGGAACTTCTTGTAAGAGAGGCAAGAAGCCATCTTGACAGCTGCCCTACTAAGTTTCAAGGAGAACACAAGTTTTGTGCAGGTTACCACACTAGCTCTATGTTTTCGTTGAGTCCTCTTTGCAAAATCTGAACACTACCTTGAGCCATGTTAATTTTTTAAATGGTAGTGGATATTACAAAAGTACAGGCACCTTGAGGCTCTAAGGGATGTGTTGGGGGGATCAGAGCCAGGAAATGGAAAGCTAGCAGAAGCCAAGACTCTCACACTGTCTCCCTCCTTCTCTCCACGTGGCTTCTCCAAGTCTGCTTCTCACTGCACATCTGTTTCTTTCTTTTCTCTCCACACACCAGCTTTGCCATCTTCTCACCCCATAGCTCCACATCCTGTTGCTCCAGCCACACAGAGAGACAGACTATCTTTCAGTCCCAGTTCCAAAGCCCCAAGAGGGAGCACCTGATTGGCTCAGGAAGGATGACACTGCCACTCTTGATCCAATCAACTGAAGCCTGAAAGGTGGGGCTATGTAGCACAAACATGGTTGCCACAGAGGAGGCTTAAGAGGATGAAAGAAGGGCATTATCAGATGAAAGGTGTTGTGAACTGAGCACCACCACAAGAGGTGTAACTAATCTTCAGTATTTTGTCATCTTTAAGTTTCTCCCCTCTCTTATTTTATAGCTTGTGGCTTCTTTTTACGTGTAACTACTATTGTTTCACGCTTTCTATTTACTTCCTTTCTCCATGTCTCTTGGCGTCTGTGCCACTTTACTGCCAGCATCTCTTGGAGCGAATGGAATTCACTCTCCCCCAAAGTAGATTGGATTGGCTTTCCAACCTCAGCTGACCTGTAGCTGTCTCTAGGCCAGTCGTCAACTTGGCAGTCCATCAATCCGTGGTCCCATCAGCTGTGGTCAGGGTAGTGGCGTTACAAGGCTACAGAATAGAAACCAAGAATAAAGAGCCGTCTAATCTTGCTTTTCCCAGAAAAGAATTATGGGCCTGTTAGTTTTCCTCAAAAGTACTATGAGCTTTTAGCAGACAGATCATGAAAAACCTGTCCTACCTCCAGATCCTCTCTAGACATAAAGTGAGCTCCTCAGGAATCTCTATGAGCATTAAAATTTTTCAAACAATAACCAGTTTAGTATTTCATATACATTTAATAAAATTACTACTGTGCTATTCAGTGTACCCCCAATTGGTATTTTAATAAGACATTCTTTTCAGATACAGTTGACCTTTTTTTTTTTTTTTTGCGGTGCGCGGGCCTCTCACTGTTGTGGCCTCTCCCGTTGCGGAGCACAGGCTCCGGACGCGCAGGCTCAGCGGCCATGGCTCACGGGACCAGCCACTCCGCGGCACGTGGGATCTTCCCGGACCGCGGCATGAACCCGTGTCCCCTGCATCGGCAGGCGGACTCTCAACCACTGCGCCACAAGGGAAGCCCGTGAGTTTTTCTTTTAATCTATCAATTACTTGCCCTATTTGACTTTAAGATTCTCAGAAGTAGGTACAGTTGACCCTTGAACAACATGGTGGTTAGGGGCGCCCACCAGAGTCAAAAATATGCATATAACTTATAGCTGGCCTTCTGTATCCTTGGTTCCTTTGTATCCACAGTTCTGCATTCACACCAACTGTGGGTTTTGGATCTTGTATCATAGTATTTACTATTGATAAAAATCTGTGTGTAAGTAGACCTGCACAGTTCAAACCTGTGTTATTAAAGGTCAACTGTATC
Organism: Phocoena sinus; assembly: GCF_008692025.1. NCBI lineage: Eukaryota > Metazoa > Chordata > Mammalia > Artiodactyla > Phocoenidae > Phocoena > Phocoena sinus. The sequence continues at coordinate 38,263,430 of NC_045779.1, forward strand.
TGGGGCTTTGATTGAGGGGATCTGTGAGCCACACCCTTGAAAAAGCCTTTTGTGTGACTGGATACTCTTATGTTTGATCTTTCTGAGGTATTAGCAAAACGTGGTACAGCCACACCCTCAGCTTTTTCTTTAGAGCGTATGCTTTCCTAACAATAAATCTCTCAATTTTAGAATCTTTTGCAATCTGGATAGGCTGAGAGTTTCCTAAAACATCAAGTCTTGGGTCTTTTTTGTTTAACCATGATCTCTGTCCTCTTACATTTTACTCTAAGCAACAAGCAGAAACCAGGCTGCATCTTCAACATTTTGCATGGAAATCTCCTCAGCTAAATATCCAAGTTCATCATTTACAGGCTCTGCTTTCCACATAAATGCAAGTCACAATTCTGCTAACCTTTCCATTATATAACAAGGATCCACCTTCCTCCGGTTTCTAATAACATGTTCCTCATCTCCTTCTGCTTCTTCATCAGAAGTGTCCTCAAGGGCCAGACTTCTATTAATAGTCTGTTTACAACCATTTAGATATTCTCTACGATGATTCTTCTGAGCCTTCATCAGCAGAGACTTTAATCTCTATATTTCCACCATCAGTCTAAGGCAATTTAGCTTCCTTAAAATTTTTCCAGCCTCTGCCCACTGCTCAATTCCAAACCTATTTCAACATTTTTAAGTATTGGTTACAGCAGCACCCAACTTTCAGGTACCAAAATCTTTATTAGTTTTCTACTGCTGCTATAAAATATTAACACAAATTAAGTGGTTTAAGATAACACACATTTATTATTTTACAATTCTATAGGTCAGAAGTGGGACAAGGTCTCACAGGGCAAACTGATACAGATGTGTCGGCAAGGCTAGCTTCCTTCCTGAATGTTTGTGGGGAGAATTTGTTTTCTTGCCTTTTCCAGTTTCTGGGGGCCACCACATTCCTTGGCTTGTGGTTCCTTCCCTTCCTCCATCTTTAAAGCCAGAAATGGCAGATTGAGTCCTTTTCATGTCAACCTCTCTGACCCTCCTTCATCATCACATCCCTCTCTGACCATAGCCAGGAACAGTTCTCTGCTTTTAAGAGCTCATCCAGATAATACAGGAAAATATGCCAGTCTCAAGGTCTGTAACCTTAATCACATCTATAAAGTCCCTGTTTTCATGTAAGGTAACATTCACAGTTTCTAGAGATTAGGACATAGATATTTTGAGGAGGCCATTATTCTGCCTACCACAGAAAGAAACTTCTATCTTGTCTAAGTCACTATTATTTTGTCCTTTGCAATAAAAACCAAATTGGCATCCCAAATGATATAATCCTCCTGTCCAGTTTCAAGGTTTTGAGTGGTTAAATTTCCTGCCCTTTTCAAGTGCTGTTTATAAGGCAGGACGAGGTAACAGTCCCCTGAGAAGTAGAGATAACAAACGACGTCCTATGTAATCTAAATGTACCTCACTCTATGTAAGGGTTACCCGAGATTATATATATAATTATGATTGTTGTAAATTGAATCATATTTTAAATATACCAGGAGAACTTACTATTGAGAATCATTTATAAAGTGAAACAACACTTTATATAGTGAAGAAGCATTACCTAATATATATTTTCAATCCAGATTTTTACGTGTTTTGTTTGACTAAAGTAGGACATACCTACATATAAGAATGAACATGTTACATAGCTACTCTTTATCTTTGGATGCCTATAAGGTACTAGACTCTGTGCTAGGTGTTTTAAAGAACTCAAAAGACTTTTAATAGAGTATTAATGTGTGTTTTATTACTGAGAATATTTATCTCTGCTAGAAAAGACAATAGAAATAAGTGGAGATTGAAACTCACAAAATATAAGTAAGTTATATGAATTTAAGTTAAATTTGGGGGAGATGTTAAACATAGACAATGAGCCAACAAGTAGCTTGTGAGAATTAGGCAGAATTCTTCAGTTATGGGCATCCAAGGGCTCATGCTTTCAGAAGGTAATTTTTACCCTTAGTAAACGCCTCACTCAGTTCCCTCTTTCAGTGGGTGTACCCCAATCTATTCAGCTACAAACAGGAATTCAGGAGTCAAGCTTGACTATTTCATCTCTCTCTTTCCTCACATCCAATCCATCCCAAAGTCCTGTTGACATACCTTCAGAATAGTTCTTGATTTCATCCACTTCTCTCCGTTTCTCCCATAATGGCTCTAGTCCAAACTACTGTCCTCTCTTGTCCAAATTTCAGCAACTGCCACCTAATGGGTTTCTCTGAATTCACAGACTGCTGAGTTATTGCTTTAAGACACAAATCTCAACTTGACCTTCCTCTGCTCAGAGCCCTTCACTGGCTCCACAATCTTTATAAAATTTCGTCTCTGTGAGAAACAGTCCCTGCCTCCCACTCCACTCCTGGCTCCCTCCATATTCCTGCCTCCCTCCATATTCCTGCCTCCTCCCTTTCTAGACTATTTCAATATTCTTACCTCCTTTCATTTGCCAGAACATGCCAAGTTCTTTCCTCCCTCAACCCCTGGGCTTGAAACACTCCTTTCCTACCCAGGGATTGAGGGAGGAAAGAACTTATTTATCCTTAAGATCTTGGCTCAAACATCATTTGCTCAGTGAAGCCCTTAAGCCCCAAGTCTACACTAGATCTCCTGAGGTTTACTCAGACTTTTCTCGACTTTTCCTTCCCAGGGATGATCACAAGTCCAAAAAATATTTATTAAGGACTTATTAAGCATTCTAGGCACTGTGGACACAGACAGCAGTAACAAAGCAAAGTTTCTGCTCTCATACAGTATACATTCTACTATATTAAGTTTGGTGGTTATTTGGATGATGTCCCTCTCCCGCTCTAGTCTACAACCTCAGTGCAGGCAGGCACCACACTGACTTATTCACCATTGTATCCCCAGTGCCTTACACTGTGCCAGACACAAAGAAGGTGCTTAGGGAACATTTGTTGAAGAAATAAATACACCCTCACAGTCAACACTCCCTATAGTACAGTTCATACCTTATCCTTAAAATCTAGTTTCTGTACCACAATCACACTTTCTCTAGCACCCATGGGCTTAAGGTAATTTTAAGTGTTGCTTCAGCAGTGCTGACCCTTCTGAACAGTAGCTTTCATTTATATAGTAGTGAACAAAGTGGATAGCCACATGTAAATCAATGAAGTTAGAACACTCCCTCACACCATACACAAAAATAAACTCAAAATGGTTTAAAGACCTAAGTATAAGACGTAACATCATACAACTCCTAGAAGAGACCATAGGCAAAATATTCTCTGACACAATTCATAGCGATATTTTCTTAGATCAGTCTCCCAAGGCAAAAGAAATAGAAACAAAAATGGGACCTAATCAAACTTAAAAGCTTTTGCACAGCAAAGGAAACCATAAACAAAATGAAAAGACAAGCTACAGAATGGGAGAAAATATTTGCAAATGATGTGACTGACAAGAGGTTAATATCCAAAATATACAAACAGCTCATACAACTCTATATTGAAAAAGCAAAGAATCCAATCAAAAAATGGGCAGAAGAACTAAACAGACATTTCTCCAAAGAAGACAAACAGATGGCCAACAGGTACATGAAAAGATGCTAATTATTAGAGAAATGCAAATCAAAACCACAATGAGGTATCAACTCACACTGGCCAGTACGGCTATCATCAAGAAGTCTACAAAAGGGCTTCCCTGGTGGTGCAGTGGTTGAGAGTCCGCCTGCCGATGCAGGGGACACGGGTTCGTGCCCTGGTCCAGGAAGATCCCACATGCCGCGGAGCGGCTGGGCCCGTGAGCCATGGCCGCTGAGCCTGCGCGTCCAGAGCCTGTGCACCGCAACGGGAGAGGCCACAACAGTGAGAGGTCCATGTACTGAAAAAAAAAAGAAGTCTACAAAAAACAAATGCTGGAGAGGGAATGGAGAAAAAGGAACACTCATTCACTGTTGGTGGAAATGTATGTAAACTGGTGCAGCCACTATGGAAAATAATACAGAGGTTTCTTTAAAAACTAAAAACAGAACTACCATATGATTCAGCAATCCCACTCCTGGGTATATATCCAGAAAAAACAAAAACTCTAATTCTAAGAGACACATTCACCTCAACGCTCATAGCAGCACTATTTACAATAGCCAAGACATGGAAACAACCCAAGTGCCCATCAAGACAATTATCTTAAGAAGACGTGATACACACACACACACACACACAGAATGGAATATCACTTGGCTGTAAAAAAGAATAAAATATTGCCATTTGCAGCAACATGGCTGGACACAGAGAGTATTATACTTAGTGAAATAAGTCAGACAGAGAAAGATGAGTATTATATGATATCACTTATATGTGGAATCTAAAAAATAATACAAATAAATTTATATACAAAACAGACTCACAGACAAAGAAAACAAACTTATGGTTACCAAAGGGGAAAGTGAGGTGGGGAGATAAATTAGCAGTATGGGATTAATAAATACAAATTTCTATACATAGAACAGATAAGCAACAAGGATTTACTGTATAGCACAGAGAACTATATTCAATATCTTGTGATAATCTATAATAGGAAATAATCTGAATATATATATATATCTGAATCACTTTGCTATATACCTGAAACTAACACAATACTGTAAATCAACTCTACTTCAATTTTAAAAAGCAGAGAGGAAGGAGTAAAATCTCTGTTTAGTACAGCAGAGAAAGCTGTAACTAAGGGTGGAGCCATTTTGGGGGGCTCTGAGATCCAGGTCAGCAGAAATAGAGAGTGGGAGTGGGAAGGAGAGCAGAAATCCGCATGATAAATGGAAGGCCTGTGCCTGGAAGGGTTGGCTACACCTTTACATTTTGAGAACAACTGTCAGCTGAAGGAATTCTCCTTGGAAAAAACCAAGAAACTACTAAAGAGAGTGAATGATCTTTTCAGGGAGGACCAGGATTGCTGGTTCATGTGCTAAAAACTGCAGTGGGCACCTCTCCTTTTGCCTGAACTGCATGCATTCCCCTTTCTTTTAGAACCCCAATTTTGCTTTGGGGACCCACTCATCTTGCCTTGCCTACAGTCTGGTCAGTCAAGAAACTTGCAGACCGAAGTTTCACCTCTTGACCAAGGGGTGAATACCTGACCCAAATGAGGCCAATCAGATCATCTAACAGACCAACACAAAGACCAAATAGAGCTCAAGTTCTTTCTTCCACCCTGAAGAAACTGTTGGTTCCTAAACCTTGGTTATTGCCTACAGGTAAATCCCAAGTGATATTCTGGTTACTGCTGGTCCCCGCTCCTATCTTACCCTGACCCTGGTTCTTCTATTTTACCCTAAACTTTATACCCTACCCCGTATCTTTTCTGTAAGTTTCCTTCACACCCAAAGAACCATGACTATTATATAAACCCAGAGTCAAGCCCTTCTCAGTTAGCATTTGTCTCCTCTCCCATCTACCCTATAGCAAATGCTACCAGTCCACACATGCTAGTTCCAAGCTGACAATGACAACTTCCTTGAAAAGGATCTGCAGACCTATACAACATGAAAAAGCAATGGTACAAATTAGAAGGACCTAGATGACCAAACATCTGACCTCAAAACTAAAAACTAAAAACTAATTTTAGTCAGTATACCTAGAGAGATTTAAGACAACAGTGCTTAGAAAACGGGCTTCTGTAAAAAAGGAACAATAAAAAATAAAATAAATAAATATTTTTAGGTTATTAGAGAGGCTACAAGACAAAGTCACAGAGATCTCCTGGAATATAGAGCAAAAGTCCAAGAAATAGAAAGTATAAGCAAAATGCTGAGTCATATAGAGGACTTATCCAGGAATTATCCCCCATATGAGTTTCAGAAAGAGAAAATAGTGAAAATACAGGAGATGAAAATAGGAAATAAATAACAGAAGAAAATTTCTCAGAGCTAAAGAAAGATAGCTTGAGATTATAAGTGTTCAGCAGGTACAGAGCAGAGAAATAAAAAGACCCACACTAGCATACAACATTGTGAAGTTTCTGAACATCAAGGACAAAGGAAAGATCCTTTGGTCCTGAGACCAAAAAAAAAGAAAAAAGTTAACTATAAAGGACAAGAATTCGATCAGTGTCACATGTATCAGCAACAATAATATGTTAGAAAGTAGTTCTCAAAGTTCTAAGGGAAAAATTATTTCAAACCTAATATTCTGTACATAGTCAAGCTCTCAATGAAGTGTGAGGTAAAAATAATGACACTGGGGCCTCCCTGGTGGCGCAGTGGTTGGGAGACGCCCTGCCGATGCAGGGGACACGGGTTCGTGCCCCGGTCCGGGAAGATCCCACATGCAGCGGGGCGGCTGGGCCCGTGAGCCATGGCCGCTGAGCCTGCGCGTCCGGAGCCTGTGCTCCGCAACGGGAGAGGCCACAGCAGTGAGAGGCCCGTGTACTGCAAAAAAAATAATAATAATAATAATAATAATAATGACACTGTCTCCCATACAAGAACTTAAAAAAATGACCTCTCACACAATCTTTTTGGAAAATAAATTCTTTTAAAAGTAACCAGCAAATCAAAAAGAAAACGAAGGAATCCAAGCAAAAAGAAAACATGAGACTTAGTAAACAGGGGACCTAAACCAGTAGCCCAATTTTTGAAAAAAACCTAGGATAATTGTCGTGCAACAGCTTAGGAAGTAATCAGTCCAGTTAAAACAAAAAATTGGAGAGCTCTGAGAACACCTCTTCAAGAAGGAATGGATTCACACTGATAGTCTGATTAAGCAGCTGGGTGGACTTGGTGATAACTTGAAGTTATATGCTTCTTTTGTCCACAAAAAAAGGGCAAACAGAAATTCAGGGGTGGAGGGAGGTGAAAATAAGAAAATCAGAACCCAAATATGAAGCTAACTAAAACGCAAAATGATCTTGAGTCATTGTGAATGTGAGATGGCAATCCATTTGATCTTGATGTTTGGAACAGTCTGCTTCATGAAGCTCAGTTTTTGTGACATAGGACTACATTTCTTTCCAACTGCACATCAATGTTCTACATGAAATAATATTTACGTGAAGCAAAAAATTGTAAACACCTTTGCTAGTGCCCCATTCTTACTGAAAAATAAAGATTCAGGAAAAATAGCTTAGTGAATTACTATGTGGAGAATATCCATTTAATCTTCACTCAGCTCAAGGAATAGAACTTTGCCACTCACCCAGAAACTCCTCCATTTTCAACATCACAATTTCAACCCTCCTGGTGATTATAAGTAATCATTTCCTTAGCTAACCATTTTATCACCCAAATGTGCATCCTTAAACATTCTAGTTTAATCTTGATAATTCTTCAAAATTTTAAGACTTTTTAAAATTTCCCCTCCATCCCTTTCTTTTTCTTGAGCTTTATCTACTGAAGAACAGGTAGTCTGGACTTTGCTGAATGCGTACTCATGCTGTAGTTCTGCCTGCAAATGGGCATCTGGATCCAGAGACTGGATCAGACTCAGGTTCTAACAAGACTATAGGTGGTGATGTGTCCTTCCTTCCTTCCTCCCTTCCTCCTCCCTCTTCAGTGACCCATTGGTTCTTTACTAGCATATTGTTTAGCCTCCACATATTTGTGGCGTTTGCAGTTTTTTCTTATAGTTGACTTCTAGTCTCATATATATCATTGTGGTCAAAAAAGATGCTTGATGATTTTAATCTTCTCAAATTTATTGAGACTTGTTTTGTAACCTAGCATGTGACCTATCCTGGAGAATGTTCCATGTGCACTTGAAAAGAATGTATATTCTTCTGCTTTTATTTTTTTATTTTTTTTTTTTTGCGATACGCGGGTCTCTCACTGTTGTGGCCTCTCCCGTTGCGGGGCATAGGCTCCGAACGCGCAGGCTCAGCGGCCATGGCTCACGGGCCCAGCCGCTCCACGGCACGTGGGATCCTCCCGGACCGGGGCACGAACCCGTGTCCCTTGCATCGGCAGGCGGACTCTCAACCACTGCGCCACCAGGGAAGCCCTCTTCTGCTTTTAGATAGAATGTTCTATATATATATTAAGTTCATCTGATATAATGTGTCACTTAGGGCCAATATTTCCTTATTGATTTCCTGCTTGAATGATCTGTTCATTGATGTAAGTGAGGTGTTAAGGTCTCCTACTATTATTGTGTTACTGTCAATTTTTCCCTTTATTTTTTTTTCATTTGTTTATTTTTTTATTTTATTTTGTTTTTGGCTGCATCGGGTCTTATTGCAGCACGCGGGATCTTCGTTGCGGCATGCAGGATCTTTTGTTGTGGCACAGGCTCTTCATTGCAGCATGCACACTTCTCTCTAGTTGTGGTGCGCGGGCTCCAGAGTGCACGGGCTCTTTGCTGTGGTTGCAGCATACAGGCTCTCTAGTTGTGGCATGCAGGCTCAGTAGTTGCAGCACGTGGGCTTAGTTGCCCCACAGCTTGTGGGATCTTAGTTCCCTGACCAGGGATCGAATCCACATCCCCTGCGTTGGAAAGCAGATTCTTAACCACTGGACCACCAGGGAAGTCCCTCCCTTAACAAAAAAATATTATATTTGTTAATATTTGTTTTATGTATTTAGATGCTCCTATATTGGGTGCATATATTTTACAATTGTTATACCTTCTTGTTGGATTGATCCTTTGATCATAATATATGTTCTTCTTTCTCACTTGTGACAGTCTTTGTTTGAAAATCTATTTTGTCTGATATAAGTATTACTACCCCAGCTTTCTTTTTGTTTCAATTTGCATAGAATACCTTTTTCTATCCCCATGCTTTAGTCTGTGTGTCCTTAGATATGAAGTGAGTCTCCTGTAGGCAGTCCCTATATGATTTTGTTTGGAGCATTTAGTCCATTTGCTTTTAAAGTAATTATTGATAGGTATATACATACTGTCATTTTGTTCATTGTTTTCTGGTTGTTGTTGTAGTTCTTTTTTTGTTCCTATCTTCTTTTGCTCTCCTCCCTTGTGATTTGATGACTATCTTTAGTATTATGTTTGGATTCCTTTCTTTTGTGTGTGTGTGTATCTATTATAGGTTTTTGGTTTGTAGATATATATGTGTGTGTGTGTGTATATATCGATACATAGATAGATAGATAGATAGAGATATGTAAAATTATGTTAAATTGATGAGCTCTTAAGTTTAAATGTGTTCTAATATTCACCTTGCACCCACATTTATTTTTTGACCTCACATTTTACATCTTTTTGTTTTGTCCATCCCTTAACTATTTATTGTGATATAGATGATTTTACTACTTTTGTCTTTTAACTTTCCTACTAGATTTGTAAGTGGTTTATCTACCACCTTTACTGTAAGTTTGCCTTTACCAATGAGACTTTTCCCTTTGTAATTTTCATATTTCTAGTTGTGGTCTTTTCTTTCCTGTTTACAGAAGTCCCATTAACATTTCTTGTAAAGCTGTTTTGGTGATGCTGAATGCTTTTAGCTTTTGCTTATCTGTGAAACTGCTTATATCTCCTTCAAACCTGAATTAGAGCCTTGCTAGGTTGAGTATTCTTGGCTTTAGGTTTTTCCTGTTCATTACTTTGAATGTATTGTGCCAGTCCCTTCTGGCCTGCAAAATTTCTGCTGAAAAGTCAGTTGATTTTCTTATGGGAGTTCCCTTGTACATAACTAGTTGCTTTTCCCTTGCTGCTTTTAATAGTCTCTCTTATCTTTAATTTTTGCCATTTTAATTATAGTATGTCTTGGTATGGACTTCTTTAGGTTCATTTTATTTGGGACTTTTTGTGCTTCCTGGATCTGGATGTCTGTTTCATTCCCTAGGTTAGGAAAGTTGTCAGCCATTATTTCTTCAAATAAGTTGTCTGCCCTTTCCTCTCTCTCTTTTCCTTCTGAAACCCTATAATGTGATTGTTAGTATGCTTGATGTTGTCTCAGAGGTCTCTTAAACTATCCTCATTTTTTAAAAATTCTTTTTTCTTTTTTGTGTTCAGAGAGGGTGATTTCACTACTCTGTCTTCCAGTTCACTTATCCATTCCTCTGTATCATTTAATATACTGTTGATTCCTTCTAGTGTGCTTTTTATTTCAGTCATTGTATTCTTCCACTCTGATTGGTTCTTCTTTATATTTTCTAACTCTTTGTTAAACTTATCACTATGTTTATCCACTCTTCTGAGTTTTTTAAGCATCTTTACAATCATTACCTTGAAATCTTTATTGAGTAGACTATCTCCACTTTGCTAGTCCTTCTAGGGTTTTGTCTTATTCCATCTTTGGAACATATTCTTCTGACTCCTCATTTTGCCTAATTCTCTGTGTCACCTCACTTCTGAATTTTCTATTTCTGATTTATGTGTTCTTTCATGTCTGGTATTATTTTACTAATATGCTTTAGTTCATTTTGAAATAGAAGGGTACCATTTTAATCTGTAGGCAGGTCTTCCTGGCATGCATTCATTGTTTATAGGGATATCATTCTGCTCCTCATTCTTTTTTTCTTATAATAACTTTGTATGCAATTTGACCTCAATAATTTTCTGTTCTTTATTTTTATGTGAAGTTTATTTTCCTGAAAGAAAAATTAACATAGCTTTTCTAACCTCATAGAGTTTCCATTCAGTGTAGACATCAGTAACCGTTGTTTTGTTATTGGTGCTGGTGATGGTGGGTTTTCTCTTTTTTATTTGAAAGGTGGAGATTGTTCAAAAATATAATGCCTTGATTTCTAAGACTTTCTTCTATTCTCTTCTCTCATTTTTTTCCTGGACCTTCTCTTTCCTTCCTCTCTATATTCCCTATCACAGTCATTTTTTATTCTACTCCCAACAGTTTCCCCTCAAACTGCTGGATGGGAGCTCTGGCTGATCCAACCCCTTCAGATCTTACCATGAGCTCCTTGTATTCATTCAATAGTGGAGGGTAAAAGTCTTCTCACATTTGGTTCTTTTCCCAAATTGGCTTTCCATGCTTGTCAGTGAATATCTATTGGGTTTCTCCTGGTCTCAGGCTTATAAGATGATCTGTTACTTCCCTGTGGTATATTCTTTGCAGACACTGATACAATACAGTTTCTGAGGTTAGTAGTGGTTTGTATTCTCCTGCTTGTGTTTTGGGGTTCCTGGAGATTCCTTACAACCTAGTTCTGTTGTAAGTGTTGTCCATAGGTTATTTACTATCTAGTTGTTCTGTCTGCTTTTATGGGAGAATTCAGAGAAAATGAAATACTATTTCATGGCCACTCCCCTTGTCACTGCCATCTTCTCCAAGGCCCCAGGTTAAGAATCATTTATATGTATGTACCAAAGAATGTACCAAAGCATTTTCATTCCATTTATAGAACATAGTATAATGATGAAAAGTAATAGTATGCTGGGTGCAGCTGAAAAGGGGAGAGGAAGGAGGTATGGAGGGAAGTGAATTGAGCACTAATTTCCTCATTTTACGCAGTGAGGGAACTAAGAGATACCTTCTAAAGTTGGTGGATAAAATGGCAATACACCTTGATTACCCAGAGGATTCTCTGAAGAACTGTTAGAAAAATATAAGAAAATTCAGTAAAGTGGTTAATTGTGAAATTAGTTGATAGAAATCAATAGCTCTGCAACATAATTAACATCTCAAGTGCTTGCTATGTGGCAGGCACTTTTCAAAGAACTCTTCAAAAATAATTTGCTTAATCTTCTAAACAATTCCCTGAGGTAAGCACTATGATTATCCTCATTCTACGGAAAAGGAAACTGTGGCACTTAGAGAGATTCAATAACTTGCCCTAATTCACAAAGCCAAAGATCATATTTAAATTAGGCAATAAGGCACCAAAAGGCTATGCTTCGGTTGCTATGCTATTATACCACTGCTTCAGAAAGAAACCACCACCAATTCAAAACTATAACAAAGAGACTATCTTGTTAATCAAAGCACAAAATACACAAAATGTTTGAGAATCGTATAAGAAATGTACAGACCTACCTGAAAAAAAGCTTTGAATTTCTATGAAGACACACAAAATAAGATTCAAATAAATAGAATTGTATACTTTAATATTAAACAAGGCAAGACAATAGTAATAAAATATCAACTCAATTATCTCTAAACTTTAAATTATCTCAAAATTGTTCAATTATCTCTAAATTTAATCTGATCTCAATTTTTAAAAAACTAACATGACTATTAGTGGGACTAGACAAATCGATTCTAAAGGAAAAAAGTATGGGTTTCATATGAACTATAAACATGCAGGATACTCCATGAAAAAATATTTTTAAAAGAATAACTGCTGTAGAGTGGGAAGGATTGCCCTACCATATATTTTAAAATAACATAAACCTACAGTAATTGAAAGTTTGGGACCAGCACAAGAACAGAGAGACACATCAATGCAAAAGAGATTCAAATACATATGGAATTGTTATATATGATAAAGTTAGCATTTCAAAACAGTAGAGGAAGTTAGATTATTCAATAAAGGGAACACTGGCTAAACATTTGGGAGAAAATAAAGCTGGAACCTTTTTTTCCCCCTACACTAAAATAAATTCCAGGTAGATCAAAGATTGAAAACTGGGAGAGATAGAGATGTTGGTTAAAGGGGACAAATTTCCAGTTGTAAGAGGAATAAGTTCTGGGGTCTCACAAGCTACTTGTTTACTCACTATCTATACTTAACCTCCCCTCTAAGTTTCATCCATTCTATTTGTTTTCTTTTCTCCTATAGCAGAATTGAATATTCTCAAATAACAGAGCAAATACACAATATACATGGAAGACTTTCCTTTTTCATCTTGTACCCTTCTAGGCTATTTGAAAAGAAAAAGTTATAATGGGCCTGAACTACTCCAAAAATACTAATAATTGACAATAAAAATGAAAATCTTCTATACCTATATCTATGCATGATTATAAAGATTTATCCATTATTAATGGTTTTACATTGAAGTATTAATTTATTTTAACAATTTTTATATGGTTTCTCTGTATCCTAAGATTTCATAGCTAAGAGTTCCATTGTGTAAATCACCAAGTAGATCATGAGAGGAAATACAACGCAACAGCTAAGACCTCAGGCTTTGAGGTCAGGCGAATGTGGGTTTGAATCCTGGCTGTTTGACCAAGGCGAGATATTAGAACTCTGTTCCCAGTTTCCCCATCTGTAAAGTGGAAACAATAAATAATAAGACTACTACTTCCTAGGGTCATTGTGAGAAGGAAATTAAATGAATGTAAAATGCTTAACACGTTGCCTGGAACATTTTAAGTTATCTGCTATTAGCTTCATTACATTGAGGGTGAGGCCACAACTTACATTTCATGTTCCCACAAAGGCCTATTATTCGTTCTTGGTAAAACCTTAGTGAGTTGAATCAACTGTAGCTTCCACAGAGAAGAAAAAGGTGGGAGGCAGGGAAGACCAAAGCAAAAACAGTCAATATGTTTAAAGGGAAGCAATTAAGGAGAATAGCGTCAGCTAATATGAACCAGCCTCTAAGACTTGCAAAGTACCTACAGATTTCCTAACAATTACTCCTTATGAAAAGTTTTGTTTGTTCCTTAGGAAGAGTCTGAGATTTTATTTAATTACCTTGATTTTGGTCCCAGGTCTTGGCAATATTCTTCTGGCATCCTCTACTCCATGAGGTTTCAGGACAGGCAAGTCAAAGCACAGCCCGCAGGGATTTTTGTTCTTCCCCAGCAGTAGCCTCTCCATTGTTAATAATTCAGCGGATTTTAAGGAAGCGATTGTTTAAGGGATAATTCTGCTTGGCTTTGTAAAGAGCCCTGAGACAATAGATGCAGAGTCTGGCTGGTACCAGAAGCCAGTTCAGCAAGGAATCAGCCCTAGGGCTGGAGAGTCTTCTGGAAGAACTGACCTTTATGATTGCCTCTGGAAACCCAAATGTTGATGAATCGGGAAGAGAACACATAGGACTTGAATTCCAGAGGACGTAAATTCTGATCCTAATTCTGGCACTCACAGTGTCTGAGCATTTCAATTAGTGTTCATTCATTTGTTCATTCATTCATTCAATATCTGTTGCTCACCAACCATGCTAAGTACTGGAAATATAGACATGAATAAAAGCAGTTATCTCTATATCAGATAGATATAGTTATTAGAGATATAGATGGCAGCATTCCCCAGATATTTAGTCAAATACTATTCCGGGGACTTCCCTCGTGGTCCAGTGGTTAAGAATCCGCCTTACAATGCAGGGGACGCAGGTTCCATCCCCGGTCAGGGAACTAAGATCCCACATGCCACAGGGCTACTAAGCCCACACGCCACAAGTACGGAGCTCACACACCACAACTAGACAGCCCACGTGCCACCACTACAGAGCCCGTGTGCTGCAACTACTGAGCCTGCGTGCTCTGGAGCCCATGCACCACAACTAGAGAGAAGCCCACGCACCGCAACAAAGAGCCCATGCACCGCGATGAAGAGGCTGTGCACTGCAACAAAAAGATCCCATGTGCCGCAACTAAGACCCAACAGAGCCAAAAATAAATAAACAGATATTTTTTAAAAAACATTATTTTGGGTGTTTCTGTGACAGTGTTTTATGGATGAGATTAACATTTAGATGGGTAGACTTCAACAGTAGATTAGACTACAATTTTAATCACTAGGGTAAAGCAGATTGCCCTCCATAATGTGAATGGGCCTCATTCAATCAGCTGAAGGCAGTTGAATAAACAAAAGACCAAACCTCCCCGAAGAGAGAATTTTCTAGCAGACTACCTTCAGACTTTCTCTGCAGCTCTTCCTGCTGGCCTTCAAACTGGAACATCAGCTCTCCCTGGGTCTCCACCCTGCTAGCCCACCCTGAAGGCTGGACTTGTCAGCCTCCATGATCACACAAACCAATTCCTTATAGAAAAAAGAGAAAAGAAAGAAAATATAAATACACACACACACACACACACACACACACATACAATCATCCCTCAGTATTGGCAGGGGATTGGTTGCAAGACCCCTGGGGATACTACAGTTGCTCAAGTCCTTTATATACCTTTATATAAAATGGTGTAGTACAGTTGACCCTTCATGTGCACAGATTCAGAACCAGCAGATACAGACGGCCCTAATATATATATCTCCTATATGGGTATGCTTGGATATGTATATGCATGCTTAAATATATATATATTCTCTGGAGAACACTGACTAATATGTCTTTCTGAGAATTACAAGGTGTCCCAAGGTTGATACTGACCCCCACTGAGGGAGGGAGAGGGGACTCCTGGCAACCTTGGGCAAGCACACCTTACACAACTATACACAGCAGCCATGTATGCATGCTTCTTGCCCAAGTCATTCCTGAATAAAGGTCTTTTATCCTCGTTACCCTTACCACTAGCAATAGCATATAACGACAGATAGGTGAACTGTGGGCTGGAAAACATCAATATATTTTGGTACTATCAGTCCAAAAGATGACTAGCAATGAAACATGATGGGAACTGATCCAAAATGACAAATATGAAAAATTGAAAGATGACAGGTGAAAGTTAATCTATAAAGAAAAATTCATATATCAGTGAGAAAAAGATGGATAACACAGTGTTTAAGAGGGAAATGGACATGAGCAGATAGCTCTGTAAATGGAACATAAAAGCACTGTTCAACTTCAGTAATAACCAAAGAAATGCAACCTCGCAACAATAAAAACACCACTCTGCCCATCAAACGGGCACAGTTCAGCTAATGTGTGTGTGGGTATAGGGTAACAGGCACCTTCCAGGCTGCTTGTGGGAGGGTAAACGGGTCAATGTTTCTGAAGAACCATTTGAAAAAATTCCCAAAAGTCTTTAAAATGTTTATATCCTTTGGACCAACATACACACTTGTAGGCATTTATCCCAAGGAAACTGAAAGACACATGAAGATTTATGAACAAGAGTGTTCATTAGAATGTTATTTCTAATGGTATAAAATTGGAAATAACCTAAATGCCAACAATAAGGAATGATTAAATAAAGTATAGTCATTAATACAATGAAATAGGATGCAACAATTTCTTCAAATATTTTTGTGCCCTGTCTTCTTTCAGGGACTCCAATTACACGTATATTATAGACCATTTGAGTTTTACGATAACTCACTGAGACTCAGTTCATTTTTTCATTCTTTTCTCTCTGTTTCCTGAAGACGTTCACGCCCTGGCGTTTCTAGCCTGCCTGGCACATGGAAAAAGAGGGTCTTGGCAGCAAAGCAAGTCCTCGTGTAAAGAGATCCAGTATTGGCATTTGGAAGTAGGACAGGCATGAATGGAAATGGTGAGATCCAAGAAGATGCAGGCAGAGCACCAACAGCTGCTCTGGTCTCAACCTGGCCCTTCCATAGGTTCAGGTCCCAACATGGCTTGTGAACCAACTTCACCATCAATTGAGATTTTAAGTGTATCTCCACACCCAGGGAAAGAATTATGCTGCGGGCAGGGGCAGAGGCAGGAAGGAATGCCTCCACAAAACCAGGAAAAAAGGGAAAGAGAAGACATGGTCCTAGGTGTAAGCTCTGCCATGGGGAAGATTGTACAAACAGCCCTAGCTGTCTTCCACTCCTACTGGACGGCCATCCGCCACCCTTGTCACCATCCATCCCAGTATTGGTCAGTGGAGCTTGGCAGGTTACAGCCCAAACTGGGCAGGAAAAGAGAACAGCTGGGGCCTGATTGGGCCTGTGAACGAGGGTGGAGAAGGCTAAAAGCTGGAGTCAGATGGGCAGGGTGCAGTCTGGCTGACAGAGGAGAGGGTGCCAGGCTGGCCACCATCCTCAGCCACAGTTCAGGCAAACCAACCAGTCCAGACAGAGCAAAGTACCGCATTTCAAACACCAGCTCTGCGCCGGACACTGGAGGGCTGAGGCTGCTTCAAGTGCTTTCCACTGAAGCCCAGATCTGCCTTGGAACAGAGAAATGGGAAAGGAGGTGGAAAATCAGGGTCACAGCTGGTCCATAAACCATGAGGCAGGGGAACATGGCAGGACTGGGTGTGGACCACTGGCATCCTAGGAGCCAAGTGCTCTGAGTATGTCGTCAGCGACTGCCATTGGGCCACATTAAAATGTATTCCTAGGTGATACTGAAGAAACATTCCCAGGCGCCAACCATATTTCTGGCGGTCTTTCCTCATAATCCTCGTGTTTTCAGTTTGTGGAAAGTTCAGAAGCTATCTATAATTTATTCCTTCAGCTTTGTCTCCCTCTCCTCCTTCACACAAACCCTCTACACTGGGCAAACCCATGTACACACCGATCCTCAACCAAAGGCTTCCATTTCCTGCGTCCACAGCTTGACCTTCAAAGTTCCACCCCTCACCCAGGGCCTTCCCTCTCCCCACATGTCAGGGAGAACACACACACACACACCTGTCAAGAACTATGAAGGGTCTGAGATTTTGCCCCACTTGCAAGCTAACAACTGAGTCACTCACAATTTCATGGATGTCACTCACAGAAGCTACGAGACTCCTGGGTCAAAGACAAAGGATTTGCCACTCATGGTGCAGCAAGCAGCCTGAGCATCAGCGCATTCCGTGCTGGTTTCCCAAGCTACAGCCCCCCCAGAGCAGCACGAATAGGGCCAGTGAACACTTGCTCACACAGTGGATTTCACTACAGGAGAGGAATCAGGGCTTAGGGAACCTGAATTTTTTATAATGAGCAGTGAGCGTGCCTACCCCTTGTTCTGAAAGGAGACATCATTGCTATCCTCAAGATAGTTCGCTATAAAAACATCTTGGAAAAGATAATACCAAACAAAAAGCAGCCAGTTCACTCACAAGACAAAGGGAAACACAAGAGGCACATGGCGAGTTGTCTCCTAAGAGCCACCAGAACACAGACTTCGGAACTAGACTCACTTCTGTTCAAATTCTAGATCCCCTTCTTACTAGCTGTGTGACTTTGGACACGTTTCTTAATTTCTCTGAACTAGTTTTCTCATCTGTCAGGTAGATATAGTAGCATCCACCATAAAGTTGTTTAGATTGAATTAATAATATCTGCATTAATGCTTGGTAGTGGAGTGTTTATACCTGATCAGAACTCACTAAGTGGCTGGAATCATTTTTATGACTAGCTGTCCAAAATTCATAAGTCTTTAAAGCCCAGCACGGTTGATCCCTTTGTGGAAGCTCTCCTGCCGCTCCCCCCATCCCACCTTCCTACTTCTCACCCGCCACAGAAAGCTCAACCTCCTTCTAAAGTCGCTGGCCTCTCCTCAGTTAGCTGTGTCCCAACCAGGGATGACTCTTGCTCTGTTATTTAAGTCTTATCGTTTCACTGAAGATGTCTAAGTCTTGTCTTCCCAGCTGGAGCATTCCATTCTAGACGGCAGGGTTTCTGTAGTCTACCTCTCAGTATCCGCAGAGCAGGCAGCATTATACTTGGTACACACTCCAGAAAGCACTGACAGGAAGATTATCCAGCCACTGAAAAATGTCACATTCTTGGGCAATTAGACCCCTCTCAGCTACACAGAAGTGTAGCTGAGGAAAACAAGACAGAGGTCCTTCTTGGCAGAATGGAGGACGAAGTCTGGCCTGTTGCCTGAGAGCTGCCAGCCCAGCTCCAGCACCACAGCCCCCAACTCTCAGCCCTGGAGCCAGACTCTCCCTCCGCATGACTCATCTCCAGCACTTACAGGAGGGACCTGTCAGGACCCCTGGGAGGAGTTGTTCCCTTGGCATTGGGAGAGAAATCCCGGCCACAAGGAGGAACTTGTTTGAAAAGAGCCCGTTGATTCGAAGTCCAAAACATGTTATCCCCTGGAAAGTCAACTTCCAGCCAAACTCTGGAAAAAAAAATCAAACCCCCTCTGATTAAATACCATGCCTCTGGGTGGCAAAAGACATGCACCTCTAACTTGGCTCTGAACTGGCAGACCAACAGCATCTTCTGTGGGCATTTTAGTATTTAGTAACCTCCTGACAGCTGATTAAATCCAGATGTGCACTGCAGCCTTCTCTGGTCAGCAAAGAACAAACAGGCTTTCCCAGCCATGCCCGTCCCCTCCCCCAGGGCCAGCCTCTGAGCAGTTACCCTGAAGCTCTGGCAGGATCTGGGGGCTGCATCCCAGCTCTCATCCTGCCCACACCTAACCATGGCCACTTGGGAGAAGAGCTGGCTCACTGCAAAACTCTGACAAATCTTCACCTCTCACCTACCTGGAAAGCACCTTTTCTTTTAAAAGTCAAGGTGCTGAAAACCAGTAGTATTATTTTATTTATTTATTTATTTTTTTATGGCTGCATCGGGTCTTAGTTGTGGCATGCTGGATCTTTCCTTGTGGTGCGCGGGTTCTTTGTTGCTGTCTGTGGGCTTCTCTCTAGTTGTGGCGTGGGGGTTTTCTCTCTCTAGTTGTGGCACGCGGGCTCCAGGGTGCAAGGGCTCCAGAGCACGTGGGCTCTGTAGTTTGCAGCAACGCGGGCTCTCTCAGTGAGGCACATGACCTCAGTAGTTGTGGCGCATGGGCTTAGTTGGCACATGGCATGTGGGATCTTAGTTCCCCAACCAGGGATCAAACCAGCGTCCCTTGCATTGGGATTTTTCACCACTGGACCACCAGGGAAGTCTCAAAACCAATAGTATTAGACACTACAAAATGTATAGACGGGGAGCGGACCTAGCCAGTGGTTTTGTGCATGAAGAGTTGCAAATTGGGAGCATTCACTCTCCTCCTTCTCTACTGAGGTTCAGTGAGAGGGAAAGCCGGGTGCAGACACAGCACTGGCGGCCAGCACAGCAGGAGTAGGGGCGGGGAAGGAGGAGCGTGCCACCTGCCTCCCACACCCCCAAATGGGAAAGACCTTGTACAAGGCCTCTTGCCTGCTTTGTGAAACCAGAGTAGTACCACAGGCTGTCCTAGTGTGTATGTGTTGGGTGTGGTGGGAACAGAAGCAAAAGACAACCAAATCAGGAGAGAGCACATGGTGGCCATTCCAACATGGAGGCTGCGACCCCACAGTGGGAAGCTGAGGAAGAGGTGAGAGGCTGTGAGCGTGGGAGTGTGAGCCCCACTTCACACAGCTAATGAGGAGACACCTCACTCTGTCTCAGAGGGCCCTCAAGTCAGACCTGGGGTCCAGATCTAGCTCTCCACTCATGAGCTGAATGGCCCGGGTCAGGTTGCTTACCTCAGTTAGCTTTGAATTTCCTCCTTATGTGAAATGAGGAAAGTATATTAATATTATCTTACAAGACTGCTGTGAGGTTCAAGTGCATGATGAGTGGTCGGTAGAGAGCTTGGGGAACAGTATGGGCTCAGTGAGAGACTGTGATTTTTAAATCTGCCTCAGCTGACTATCACCAGATGGCTACCAAGTTGACTGCAGAATACAGGGCCTTCTTCCCTAGAGACTATGTGAGAGGAATCATCTCTGTTCATCACCTGGGCCATCCCAATCCGGGACTGACCAAGCGCCTCACTCTCTCCACCCTGATAAAGTCCTGCCTGCCACCATTTCACGTTTTCCACCACCATCTCCATCCAAGGAGCTTGGAACCCGAAAATCTGGGGGTTCAGTTTTTTGTTGGAGTCCCTCTGTTCCTCAAAAAGATTTTCAGTGAATGTTGCAATGTATTTATTATCTCTGGGTCTCTCAAACTGGGGCAGGTGGACCTACTGACATGGAAGCTACAGGCTACACCAGGCATGTGTTCCCAAAGCATCAATTTCACTGCATAGTATTAATTTAATACATTTTACTCTATAAAGAAAGACTTGTGGAAGAGTCATGGAGGGATGGGGCTGGGATGCTGATGTGAGAGAAGTCTGGGCTGACTTGATGTCTGTAAGGCAGACGGTGCAGATAGCCCCCAGACAACCCTGCT
Organism: Phocoena sinus; assembly: GCF_008692025.1. Taxonomy (NCBI): domain Eukaryota; kingdom Metazoa; phylum Chordata; class Mammalia; order Artiodactyla; family Phocoenidae; genus Phocoena; species Phocoena sinus. Next base: position 38,284,221 of record NC_045779.1, read on the forward strand.
CCGACCCCAGGGCCGCAGCTGAAGTTTCCAGGTACCATCACCACCTTCCTTGGAGATCAAGCACTGGCCCGTGACCCAATTCTGGCCAGAGGATCCTATGGGGAAGTCTGCTGGGGGAAGCAGCAGTCGAGGGGCTTCAGGGGAGGGTGTTTTCTTCCAAATAAAATGAGATCCGTGGGAGGAAATGTCCTCTTCTTTAGCCAGGTGACCCTCCACACTAGGAGCCTAAGGCAGCAGCAGCCACTTTCTGACCCCGAAAAGACAGGCTCACAAACGAGCCAATGTCCAAGGACCCCTGAGAAGGTGGATGGAGGAGACCAGGTCATGGTTAACCCCATCCAGCTCCGATAACCAGCCCAGAGAGGCTTCTATTCCCCTCTCTGCTTTAAGGGTTGGTGTCAACGTTCCACAAATACAGCCAAATTTACTGACATCCACTGCCCTTGCGTCAAAGTCCCTGGAAATTTGCCAGGGATTGCCCAAAGCTGAGAGAGTTTCCTAAAATCGTATGCAAAATGTTGTGTGGCTTAAGGATGTTTTCATTGGAGAAACTCAACAGTTTTCAAAGAGATCTGTGACGCAAGAAAGGTTAAGGATCTTCCTCCGCACACCCGTGTTTATTGCAGCATTATTCACAATAGCCAAGATTTGGAAACAACCTAAATGTCCTTGGACAAATGAATGGATAAAGAAAATGTGATATACGTATGTAATAGAATATTATTCAGCCATAAAAAAGAAGGAACTCCTGCCATTTTCTACACTATGGATGAGCCTGGAGGGTATTATTCTAAGTGAAATAAGTCAGACAGGAAAAGAAATACTGTATGGTATCACTTACATGTGGAATGTAAAGGAAACAAAATCCAATTAATTTCATACATACAGAGAATATGTGGTATAGCCAGGGGCTGGGGTATAGGGGAAATTGGGTGATGTAGGTCAAAGGGTACAAATTTTCAGTTATAAAAAGAATAAGTTCTGAGGATCTAATATACAGCACAGTGACTATAGGTAATATAATACAGTATTATATACTTGAAAGTTGCTGAGAGTAGAGCTTAAGCATTCTCGCCACAAAAAATGTTAACCATATGAGGTGATAGATGTGTTCATTTTCTTGATGTTAGTAATCATTCCACAGTGAACGCATATATCAAATCATCAAGTTGCACATTTTAAATATATGCAATGAGATTTGTCAATTATTCCTCATTAAAGTTAAATTTTTTTTTAAAAAAATCAGCCTCCTAAAGAAATATCAGCCAGGCCCCACCAAATTTTTTACCATTCAAAAGGACCTTAAAGGCCGTCAAGACCAATGCCCTTGCACTATGAAGGAAAACAAAGTTAAGAAGTACACTGACTTGTTAATGCCACTCAGCTAGTGGGGAACAAGGCTGGGACTGGAGCCCAGAGCTCAGAGCACTAACCTTTCCCCCGGTGGTCTGTTGTACCGCCTGAGATTCCACCATCACAATTTCCTCTTCTGAATTAATAAGCCCTGAATCCACATACAAGTGATTAGACATTCCTGCCATATGCTCTAAGGCACGCTGTCCCTCCCCTTTCATGCTGTATTGTTAGTTTATTTAATTGCCTATCCCGCCCTCTAGATAGACCCTCTTGCAAGCTCCATCAGGGTAAAAAGCTTGCCATTGTCTCCCAGGATCTAGCACATGAGGGCTCTTAATAAATATTCATCATTTGAGAAAATGAATGAATGAATGGATGGATGGAAACCACCTCCTAAGAGAACAGCCTTTGTAAGTTTACATGAGACTCAGCTACTTTCCTCCTCAATGCTGCTGAGTCAAGGCTCATGGAGGAAAGAGGACTGTTAATGATATGATGAGGAAGAAAGGAAACAAATCCACAATAGTGTTTTGAGGAGGGCTGGCTGAGGCGAGAAGCTCAGTGGATGTAGAAAAGTCCAGAGCACCTGTCTCCAATGGAGAGACGCAAGCACATGTGGTGGAGGAGCATCTGAGAGGCCCACGCAGACTCTGCCTGGTCCACGGTACAGTATAGGACTCACTAGTTCTGCCAAACCAGCACCCAACGTCTCCAGGCACCAGCAGGTGTTTTCCAGCCACGAACTCTACTGTCATTGCCCGTGCCCTTCTGCTTCCCCAAGCACAACTTCTGAGCCATTAATTTTCTTTCAGCATGCAGGGAGCATGCCAAGAACTTCCTGTCACTTGTGAGTCATGGCCTCTGGGCACAGAACATCTCCCTAGGAAAGCGAGGGCTGTGGGGCCCCCACGCCCTAAGGGAAGCGCTGACCCAGAAGAAGCACCCAGGAAAGGCCCTGTCAGAGATGCTGGGATAAATCATGCAGGGTGCCATGGAAACCTCACTGGGTGGCCAGGGCTGAAAGAACTCAAGAGCCAGCAGAAAACCAGGCACGGACCTGGGCGTGGGAAGCCTGACATTTGTTCTGAGGAGCCCAGGTTTGACAGGGTTATTGAGGTAATTGAATGAGAAAATGTATGTGAGATTGTTCCTCAAGCTGTAAAGTACTGTTACTACTAGTTGCTGTGGCTAAACAAAAACTAGACATCAGACCTACAGGATGTAGTGTTCCCTGCCCCTCCTTTCTATTCCCTTTGACTTCCATTTTCCAGGAAAGAATAAGAAGGGAGCTCTCAGAATGTCATCATTGTGGAATTGAGTTCAACTGGATCTGTTGCAGGTAGACGTCTATAGTCTCTTCGCTAGTGGGAAGCTTCAAACACTAGTACGAGGGACAGGAGAAGGAGAGTGACATTCATGCCCGGAGCTGTACCCACTGAGACCTGCAAACCAAAGGCAGAAATGGCAGCCTGGTAATTTTGCACACACCTTTCAAGGTTGCCTTTATACTCTGGAGTGTGACTACTTGTTACAATCCCACTTGGATCTATCAACACATATTTATCCAGCACCTGCTCTGGGCCAAGACTGTGTTGGACAAGTGGCTTCCAGAAACTATCCACATTCTTTCCCTTCCTTAAAATTCTTACACATTCCTCATCTAACAACAGCACTGTATGTTAGTATTCTCATCACTGCTTTGGTCCAGGTGGTGAGGGCAGCAGAGACAGTTGGAAATTTACCTCCGTGTCAAATGCTATCGTTTTCCTAGTTTCCAATTATATCTTTTTCTGCTCTCAGCTTTCTATAGAATCTGTTCTCTTTTACTTCTTCCTTTCTGTTTCTCACACAAACTAAACACACACATACATGGAACTAAAATGCTGACGATTTCAAGACACTTCGCCCCTGAGGGTCTGTTTCCTCACCTGAAAAATGAGGATGTTAAAGAAGGTGAGTTCGGGGCTTCCCTGGTGGCGAAGTGGTTGAGAATCTGCCTGCTAATGCAGGGGATGCGGGTTCGAGCCCCGGTCTGGGAGGATCCCACATGCCGTGGAGCAGCTGGGCCCGCTTGCCACAACTAGAGAAAGCCCTCGCGCAGAAACGAAGACCCAACACAGCAAAAATAAATAAATAAATTATAAAAAAAAAAAAAAAAAAAAAGAAGGTGAGTTCTAAGGACCCTTCCAATTCTGTCTTCCTGGGACACTGAGGTTCTAAATAGGAAGGTCTTCATTTGTAAATAAGGGAAGGAACTCAAGGCAGGGAGAAGCACGCAGGTCATGGGCAAAGTAGAGATCAGAGACGCCAAAATTGTTGAGTTGCTCTGCTCCATGCCCAGCACGTAATAGCCTGAATTGCAAGAGACACTCTGCACATGTCCAAAACAGAAGGAAGGGCTTCCCTGCTGGCGCAGTGGTTGAGAGTCCGCCTGCCGATGCAGGGTACACGGGTTCGTGCCCCGGTCTGGGAAGATCCCACATGCCGTGGAGCGGCTGGGCCCGTGAGCCATGGCCGCTGAGCCTGCACGTCTGGAGCCTGTGCTCTGCAATGGGAGAGGCCACAGCAGTGAGAGGCCCACTTACCGCAAAAAAAAAAAAAAAAAAAAAAAAAAAAAGATATTGGTTTCAATTATTAATTGCCTAAAGGGGTTTGGCCTCTCTCCTTCCTCATTTTAAAAAATAGATGATAATTTCTGAAAGAATATAGTATACATATGGTGGTCCTCAACCATGAGACCACCGAATCACCCTGAGCTTTTTGTAAACACACATGTCCATAAAAAGGAACAAAGTACTGACACAGGCCACAACATGGACAAATCTCAAAAACATGAAGCCAGACACGAAAGACCACGTAGTGGATGATGCCATTTATATGAAAGGACGAGAGACGGCAAATCTTTAGAGACAAGGAGTAGATTAGTAGTTGCCTAGAGCTGGGAGGTGGGGATGGGGAATGATGGCAAATGGGGTCGAGGTTTCTTTGGGGCGGGACAGAAATTATTTAAAATAAGATTGTGGTGATGGTTGCACAACTGATACTAATAACCTTTGAGTTGTACACTTAAAATGTATGAATTTTATGGCATGTAAATTATGTCTCAATAATGCTTTTTAAAACTATACATTTCCCTTGTTACCCCCAATTTGAAAGTCCTTGTGGGGGAAAGAGGGGAATGTGTATTCTGAAAGAATTTCTTCTGACTGGTTCTTACATACACCTTCCCTGCCTCCCCATGAGAATCACTGACACAAGCCTTTGGTCCTCAAAGAGCAGTCCCTGGGGCCAGCATCATCGGTTGTCCCCAGAAAGCTGACTGAAAAATCGGAATCTGAGGCCCCATCACGGAACTGTGATTGCGGTTTGAAATTGGTGAGAATATCGAAGCTTGAGAAGCACGAATCTACAACAGTCTGCAAACCATGAGTCTCCTGCCCTCACAAGGTCTTACCTCTTCCCCTGCCTTAATCCTTTCTGTAGCCAACATTTGCTAGGAAAAGGCCTCTCTCTGAGAACATTCTTGCCTTTCTGAGACCAGGTAATAGGAAAAAAAGTAGCTTTTCTGCAAATTAAGGTTTATTGGTTATAAACACTAATCAGTGTTGCCGGCCTGCCTCAGAGCCTTGACCAGAAGATGTTTATGTGAGGTTGCAACCGGGAGTGAAATACCAGGCATCCAAGGGATGCAGCCCATTTACTGTAGCTGGGAGGCCGCCCCACAGTCTGTCACGTTGGTAAGCTGCCCCTACTGATGCTTCTCTCAGGAATCCCACTTAACACAAATATCATCTGGTTGGACTTGTGCGCTAGAAAACAACCTAAATGTGAGCAACTCTTCCATATTCTGTTGCTGCAAAGTGAGTGACACAGCAGGGGCCTGGTTCCTAATTGCTCCGCTTCTGGCCTGGAGGACAAGCAGAAACTGAATTTGGAAACTGCTTTGGGGACCATTAGTTGCAGGAGCTAAAGGCTGCCCCATCCCCGGAGAAGGTACGGGCATTGAAGTTAACCTAAGATATCTACATAATAGAGGCTTTTCCTTGCAACTTTTACTGTAAAATTCTTACTTTACTCTTAAGAGACATTATCTCAATTGCCTTAGAGATTTTGACTATCTCTAAATCACAAAACTGTTTAGAAAACATTATGTTGTTTTAGCACGATCCCACAGTGTTAGGCAAGGCATTTAAAGAGTCCTGTCCTGCTCTGTTACTCAAGGTGGCAATCCAGCCCAGGGTTCACACCTGCCTTTCTTTGGTCCCATAGGTATCTTCACTTTGATCATTTTTTCCTTCATCACCACTACCTCCAAACGAGGCGCAAGAGAAAGGAAAGGTTGCCAAAGCTGGGTTAGCCAAGTCTCTCTTCCTCTGGAGGTCTGAGGACAATAGTGGACAATATTTTTATTTTTTATGTGATGCTCCTCCCTGAGTCAGAGAAGTCAAACTCACAAGGGGATTCAACATAAGATGGCGGACGAATTCTGAGCCAAGTTAAAAAAAAACTTTAGAAATTGATACAAAAGTACATTCATTCACTCCTTCCAACAGTGAGAAGTGTAAAGAATTTTCTAAACTCTGCAAAAATGTAAAAAGCTTTTTTCATGTATTGCCTTACTTATGCTTGTTGTGGGTGGATAAAGAATGAATTCATGACTGCTGGGGCTCTCGAGCCAAAGATGTGGAGCCAAAAGCTGGAAAGGGGAAAGAAGGGAGAAGACAGTCTGGAGCTGGGACAGGTTGGCTGTGGCTGACCATCTGTGGACATCAGATGCAGCTGCTCCAAATACAGCAGGCAGAGAGCAGCTTGATGATATGAGGCCCTTGTGATGTCTTCCACACACCATAAAAATGACATGACGTGCCTCTCAGGGCCCTAGTTTTACTTCCCAAGATTTGAAGAAATATACACTCAAACTATGACATTGGATGAGGGACAATTCTTGCAGCCTAGATTCCCATCACCAGCTGCAGGAGCCATTTCCAGCAGAGTCCAACGCTACCTCCATCTATGAATAGCCATATTAACCTATCAAACTGAACCCAGAGATCCCAACAATTACCAAAAAGAAAAGAATAACTAGGAACTATATTCAATATTTTGTAATAACCTATAAGGGAAAAGAATCTGAAAAAGAATATATATATATATAACTGAATCACTGGGACTTCCCTGGTGGCGCAGTGGTTAAGAATCCATCTACCAATGCAGGGGATGCAGGTTCGATCCCTGGCCCAGGAAGATCCTACATGCCGTGGAGCAACTAAGCCCATGTGCCACAACTACTGAGCCTGCACTCTAGAGCACACAAGCCACAACTACTGATCCCACATGCCATAGCTACTGAAGCCCGTGCGCCTAGAACACATGCTCTGCAACAAGAGAAGCCACCACAGTGAGAAGCCCGCATGCAGCAACAAAGACCCAACTCAGCCAAAAATAAATAAATACATTTATATTAAAAAAAATATGAATCAATATACTGTACACCTGAAACTAACATATTATAAATCAACTATACTATAATTAAAAAGAAAAGAATAACTACATCCAAACCAGAGCAGCCTTGGGTGATTAAAAAATGTTTAACGATGTGCCTTCAAAACATGTTTGTTGGAGGAGCTTCAAGATGGCGGAAGAGTAAGATGCAGAGATCACCTTCCTCCCCACAAATACATCAGAAATACATCTACATGTGGAACAATTCCTACAGAACACCTACTGAATGCTGGCAGAAGACCTCAGACTTCCCAAAAGGCAAGAAACTCCCCCACGTACCTGGGTAGGGCAAAAGAGAAAAAGGAAAAACAGAGACAAAAGGATAGGGACGGGACCTGCACCAGTGGGAGGGAGCGGTGAAGGAGGAAAGGTTTCCACACACTAGGAAGCCCCTTCGTGGGCGGAGACTGCGGGTGGCGGAGGGGGAGAGCTTCGGGGCCACGGAGGAGAGCACAGCAACAGGGGTGCAGGGGGCAAAGCGGAGAGATTCCCACACAGAGGATCGGTGCCGACCAGCACTCACCAGCCCGAGAGGCTTGTCTGCTCACCCGCTGGGGTGGGCGGGGCTGGGAGCTGAGGCTCGGGCTTCGGTAGGAGCGCAGGGAGAGGACTGGGGTTGGCTGTGTGAACATAGCCTGAAGGGGTTAGTGCACCATGGCTGGCCGGGAGGGAGTCCGGGAAGAGGTCTGAAGCTGCCGAAGAGACAAGAGACTTCTTCTTGCCTCTTTGTTTCCTGGCGCGCAAGGAGAGGGGATTAAGAGCGCTGCTTAAAGGAACTCCAGAGATGGGCGTGAGCCGCGGCTATGAGCACAGACCCGAGACAGGCATGAGACGCTAAGGCCGCTGCTGCCGCCACCAAGAAGCCTGTGTGCGAGCACAGGTCACTCTCCACACCCCCCTTCCGGGGAGCCTGTGCAGCCTGCCACTGTCACGGTCCCGTGATCCAGGGACAACTTCCCCAGGAGAACACACGGCGCGCCTCTGGCTGGCGCAATGTCACGCCGGCCTCTGCCTCTGCAGGCTCGCCCTGCATCCATACCCTTCCCTCCCCCCCGGCCAGAGTGAGCCAGAGCCCCCGAAGCAGCTGCTCCTTTAACCCCGTCCTGTCTGAGTGAAGAACAGATACCCTCAGGCGACCTACACGCAGAGGCGGGTCCAAATCCAAAGCTGAACCCTGGGAGCTGTGCGAACAAAGAAGAGAAAGGGAAATCTCTCCCAGGAGCCTCAGGAGCAGTGGATTAAACGTCCACAATCAACTTGATGTACCCTGCATCTGTGGAATACATGAATAGACAACGAATCATCCCAAATTGAGGAGGTGGACTTTGGGAGCAACGATATATTTTTTTTTTCCCTTTTTCTCTTTTTGTGAGTGTGTATGTGTATGCTTCCATGTGTGATTTTGTCAGTATACCTTTGCTTTTACCATTTGTCCTAGATTCTGTCTGTCCATTTTTGTTTTTGTTATTATTACTTAAAAAATTTTTTTTCTTAATAATTATTTTTTTATTTTTCATTTTAATAACTTTTTAATTTTATTTTATTTTATCTTCCTCTTTCTTTCTTTCTTTTCGCCCTTTTAATCTGAGCCATGTGGAGGACAGGCTCTTGGTGCTCCAGCCAGGTGTCAGGGCTGTGCCACTTAGATGGGAGAGCCAAGTTCAGGACACTGGTCCACAAGAGACCTCCCAGCTCCACATAATATCACATGGCAAAAGTCTCCCAGAGATGTCCATCTCAACACCAAGACCCAGTTCCACTCAACGACCAGCAAGCTACAGTGCTGACCACTCTATGCCAAACAACTAGCAAGACTGGAACACAACCCCATCCATTAGCAGAGAGGCTGCCTAAAATCATAATAAGGCCACAGACAACCCAAAACACACCACCAGATGTGGATATGCCCTCCACAAAGACAAGATCAAGCCTCATCCACCAGAGCACAGGTACTAGTCCCCTCCACCAGGAAGCCTACACAACCCACTGAACAAACCTTAGCCACTGGGGACAGACAGCAAAAACAATGGAAACTATGAACCTGCAGCCTGTGAAAAGGAGACCCCAAACACAGTACATTAAGCAAAATGAGAAGACAGAGAAACACACAGCAGATGAAGGAGCAAGGCAAAAACTCACCAGACCTAACAAATGAAGAGGAAATAGGCAGTCTACCTGAAAAAGAATTCAGAATAATGATAGTAAAGATAATCCAAAATCTTGGAACTAGAATGGAGAAAATACAAGAATCGTTTAACAAGGACCTAGAAGAACTAAAGAGCAAACAAACAGTGATGAGGAGCACAATAAATGAAGTTACAAATTCTCTAGATGGGATCAATAGCAAAATAACTGAGGCAGAAGAACGGATAAGTGTCCTGGAAGATAAAATAGTGGAAATAACTACTGCAGAGCAGAATAACGAAAAAAGAATGAAAAGAATTGAGGACAATCTCAGAGACCTCTGGGACAACATTAAATGCACCAACATTCAAATTAAAGGGGTCCCAGAAGAAGAAGAGAAAAAGAAAGGGACTGAGAAAATATTTCAAGAGATTATAGTTGAAAACTTCCCTAATATGGGAAAGGAAATAGTTAATCAAGTCCAGGAAGCACAGAGAGTCCCACACAGGATAAATCAAAGGAGAAACACACCAAGACACATATTAATCAAACTATCAAAAATTAAATACAAAGAACAGATATTAAAAGCAGCAAGAGAAAAACAACAAATAACACATAAGGGAATCCCCATAAGATTAACCGCTTATCTTTCAGCAGAAACTCTGCAACCCAGAAGGGAGTGGCAGGATATATTTACAGTGATGAAGGAGAAAAACCTACAACCAAGATTCCTCTACCCAGCAAGAATCTCATTCAGATTTGACAGAAATTAAAACCTTTACAGACAAACAGAAACTAAGACAATTCTGCACCACGAAACCAGTGTTACAACAAATGCTAAATGAACTTCTCTAGGCAGGAAACACAAGAGAAGGAAAAGACCTACAATAATAAACCCAAAACAATTAAGAAAATGGTAATAGGAACATACATATTGATAATTACCTTAAATGTAAATGGATTAAATGCGCCAACCAAAAGACATAGATTGGCTGAATAGATACAAAAACAAGACCCATATATATGCTGTCTACAAGAGACCCACTTCAGACCTAGGGACACATACAGACCGAAAGTGAGGGCATGGAAAAAGATATTCCATGCAAATGGAAATCAAAAGAAAGCTGGAGTAGCAATTCTCATTTCAGACAAAATAGACTTTAAAACAAAGAGTATTACAAGACACAAAGAAGGACACTACATAATGATCAAGGGATCAATCCAAGAAGAAGATATAACAATTGTAAATCTTTATGCACCCAACATAGGAGCACCTCAATACATAAGGCAAATACTAACAGCCATAAAAGGGGAAATCAACAGTAACACAATCATTGTAGGGGACTTTAACACCCCACTTTCACCCATGGACAGATCATCCAAAATGAAAATAAATAAGGAAACACAAGCTTTAAATGATACATTAAACAAGATGGACTTAATTGATATTTATAGGACATTCCATCCAAAAACAACAGAATACACTTTCTTCTCAAATGCTCATGAAACATTCTCCAAGATAGGTCATATCTTGGGTCACAAATCAAGCCTTGGTAAATTTAAGAAAATTGAAATCATATCAAGTATCTTTTCTGACCACAACACTATGAGACTAGATATAAATTACAGGAAAAAAATCTGTAAGAATTACAAACATATGGAGGCTAAACAATACACTACTTAATAACCAAGAGATCACTGAGGAAATCAAAGAGGAAATAAAAAATACCTAGAAACAAATGACAATGAAAACACAACGACCCAAAACCTATGGGATGAAGCAAAAGCAGTTCTAAGAGGGAAGTTTATAGCAATACAATCTTACCTTAAGAAACAAGAAACATCTCAAATAAACAACCTAACCTTACACCTAAAGCAATTAGAGGAAGAAGAACAAAAAAACCCCAAAGTTAGCAGAAGGAAAGAAATCATACAGATCAGAAATAAATGAAGGAAATGATAGCAAAGTTCAATAAAACTAAAAGCTGGTTCTCTCAGAGGATAAACAAAATTGATAAACCATTAGCCAGACTTATAAAGAAAAAAAGGGAAAAGACCCACATGAATAAAATTAGAAATGAAAAAGGAGAAGTAACAACTGACACTGCAGAAATAAAAAGGATCATGAGCAATTACTACAAGCAACTCTATGCCAATAAAATGGACAATCTGGAAGAAATGGACAAATTCTTAGAAATGCACAACCTGCCGAGACTGAACCAGGAAGAAATAGAAAATAGGAACAGACCAATCACAAGCACTGAAATTGAAACTGTGATTAAAAATCTTCCAACAAACAAAAGCCCAGGACCAGATGGCTTCACAGGCGAATTCTATCAAACATTTAGAGAAGATCTAATACCTATCCTTATCAAACTCTTCCAAAATATTGCAGAGGGAGGAACACTCCCAAACTCATTCTATGAGGCCACCATCACTCTGATATCAAAACCAGACAAAGATGTCACAAAGAAAGAAAACTACAGACCAATATCACTGATAAACATAGATGCAAAAATCCTCAACAAAATACTAGCAAACAGAATCCAACAGCACATTAAAAGGATCATATACTATAATCAAGTGGGGTTTATCCCAGGAATGCAAGGATTCTTCAATATATGCAAATCTATCAACATGATGCACCATATTAACAAATTGAAGGAGAAAAATCATATGATCATATCAATAGATGCAGAGAAACCTTTCAACAAAATTCAACACCTATTTATAATAAAAACCCTCCAGAAAGTAGGCATAGAGGGAATTTTCCTCAACATAATAAAACCATATAAGACAATCCCACAGCCAACATCGTCCTCAATGGTGAAAAACTGAAACCATTTCCATTAAGATCAGGAACAAGACAAGGTTGCCCACTCTCACCACTATTATTCAACATAGTTTTGGAAGTTTTAGCCATAGCAATCAGAGAAGAAAAAGAAATAAAAGGAATACAAATTGGAAAAGAAGAAGTAATGCTGTCACTGTTTGCAGATGACAAGATACTATACATAGAGAATCCTAAAGATGCTATCAGAAAACTACTAGAGCTAATCAATGAATTTGGTAAAGTAGCAGGATACAAAACTAATGCACAGAAATCTTTTGCATTCCTCTACACTAGTGATGAAAAATCTGACAGTGAAATTAAGAAAACACTCCCATTTACCATTGCAACAAAAAGAATAAAATATCTAGGAATAAACCTACCTAAGGAGACAAAAGACCTGTATGCAGAAAACTATAAGACACTGATGAAAGAAATTAAGGATGATACAAATATTGGAGAGATATACCATGTTCTTGGATTGGAAGAATCAATATTGTGAAAATGACTCTACTACCCAAAGGAATCTACAGATTCAATGCAATCCCTATCAAACTACCAATGGCATTTTCCACGGAACTAGAATGAACAATTTCACAATTTGTATGGAAACACAAAAGACCCCAAATAGCCAAAGCAATCTTGAGAAAGAAAAATGGAGCTGGAGGAATCAGGCTCCCTGACTTCAGACTATACTACAAAGCTACAGTAATCAAGACAGTATGTTACTGGCACAGAAACAGAAATATAGATCAGTGGAACATGATAGAAAGCGCAGAGATAAACCCACACACATATGGTCACCTTATCTTTGATAAAGGAGGCAAGAATATACAGTGGAGAAAAGACAGCCTCTTCAATAAGTGGTGCTGGGAAAACTGGACAGTTACATGTAAAAGAATGAAATTAGAACACTCCCTAATACCATACAGAAAAATAAACTCAAAATGGATTAAAGACCTCAATGTAAGGCCATACACCATCAAACTCTTAGAAGAAAATGTAGGCAGAACACTCTATGACATAAATCACAGCAAGATCCTTTTTGACCCACCTCCTAGAGGAATGGAAATAAAAACATAAATAAACAAATGGGACCTAATGAAACTTAAAAGCTTTTGCACAGCAAAGGAAACCATAAACAAGACCAGAAGACAATCCTCAGAATGGGAGAAAATATTTGCAAATGAAGCGACTGACAAAGGATTAATGTCCAAAATTTACAAGCAACTCAATATCAGAAAAACAAACAACTCAATCCAAAAATGGGCAGAAGACCTAAATAGACATTTCTCCAAAGAAGATATACAGATGTCCAACAGACACATGAAGGAATGCTCAACATCATTAATCATTAGAGAAATGCAAATCAAAACTACAATGAGATATCATCTCACACTGTTCAGAATGGCCATCATCAAAAAATCTACAAACAATAAGTGCTGGAGAGGGTGCGGTGTAAAGGGAACCCTCTTGCACTGTTGGTGGGAATGTAAATTGATACAGCCACTATGGAGAACAGTATGGAGGTTCCTTAAAAATCTACAAATAGAACTACCATACGACCCAGCAATCCCACTACTAGGCATATACCCTGAGAAACCCATAATTCAAAAAGAGTCATGTACCAAAATGTTCGTTGCAGCTCTATTTACAATAGCCAGGACATGGAAGCAACCTAAGTGTCTATCTACAGATGAATGGTTAAAGAAGATGTGGCACATATATACTATGGAATATTAGCCATAAAAAGGAATGAAACTGAGTTATTTGTAGTGAGGTGGATGGACCTAGAGACTGTCATACAGAGTGAAGTAAGTCAGAAAGAGAAACAAATACTGTATGCTAACACATATATATGGAATCTAAAAAAAAATAAATGGTCGTGAAGAAGCTAGGGGCAAGACAGGAATAAAGATGCAGACCTACTAGAGAGTGGACTTGAGGATACAGGGAGGGGGAAGGGTAAGTGGGACAAAGTGAGAGAGTGGCATGGATATATACACTACCAAATGTAAAACAGATAGCTAGTGGGAAGCAGCCGCATAGCACAGGGAGATCAGATCAGTGCTTTGTGACCACCTAAAGGGGTGGTATAGGGAGGGTGAGAGGGAGGGAGATTCAAGAGGGAAGAGATATGGAGATATATGCATATGTAGTTGATTCACTTTGTTATAAAGCAGAAACTAAAACAACACTGTAAAGCAATTATTCTCCAATAAAGATGTTAGAAAACAAAACAAAACAAAGTGTTTCATAAAGCAGGTTTAGGTGATATGTCTCACTTTAGGTTTATCTTCCTGTATGAAAGACAGTACATTACAATTTGTGGCTGTCTAATGTTATATATCTAATGACTAGAACCTATAACTGAAGAAAGACAACAGCTTGATAATTTATGTGCACATTGTTGTTTCTTCAAGGTTAAGTGGGTTTCGTGGCACATTATGCACTAGAAAACACTGTGGGAAAACATCTGCTGTATTCTCCATGCTGAAGGCAAGGAAGGAGTGTATTGATTAGTGATTACACTGTCTGTATTGGAAGTGTTATTCACTTGGCCATTGAAATCACCGGCTAGGGAAGGTAAAGCCTCGTGGATCCTCCCAACTTGGCCCAGAAATAGAGTTCAGGTTCCAGTTGCTCAGAACCACACACACCTGGAACAGTCTTCTAACCAGATATAATGTAGCTGGAGGCCGTATCAGCACCACTTGTCAACTGATAGAGCCATTTGGCAGGTTGACGGTCTCCTCGGAGAAATCCAGAAAAGAAGCAAAGTGTTTAACATATTGTATTTTGGGGAGAGATAATAAATTAAATGTCAGTTTGATGGAGTAAGTAGAGGAAACTTACTGGGGTAAGTAGGTGCTAATTATAGTTGGAGAAATCAAATTGCATCTGGCAGCATGAAAAGAAGTGATCAGGTTAAAGAAAAATCTCTTCTGTTTGAAGTGGGGACTTACTTTGGAATCTGAAGGGGAGTTACTACCTGGGTAGGAGAGAGAGGAGAACATTATGAACTTAGAGAATGAATATGGTATGTTTGATTCTGGTTGAAGTACAGAGTTAATGTTGAAAATAATGAGAAAGTGAGACCAGACTGAAGAGGCTGGTTGTTTATCCTCTAACTATGATGATGTGAAAATTTTTATCTTGCAGGCCAACTTTGCTCAATAGGGATCAGCTGCCCGGAACACGGTGTCAAGGATTCCAAGTCAGTGTTTGGGCTTTTATGAAAGAGCTGTGGTTGATTAGCAATGTCTTGTCCTGGGCATTGAATGGTGATGCACGTTTCATTGGCTTAGTCGTAAAGTAAGGAGCACCGTTAGAGGTTTGCAAGCAAAACTAACTTGATTAAACAGAGAGATGCGCTCATATCAAGCCTATTACAAGATAAAATTTGCCACTAAATTTTAAAATTTCAAACCTTGTGCTGAAAAGAAGGTGGAATAATAATTGTATCTTGGATTTAACTTGTTTATTGATTCATTCAACGGATATCTTTGTGTGCCTACAAGAAGCTTGGCACTATAAATGAATGATAGGCAAGACAAATGCTCCTGAGCTCCAGGAGTTCAGTCTAGTAAGGGATATGGACAAGTAAACTGACCACAAGAACTACAGAGGAGTAAACTGAGGAAACTGTGATTGGCTGAAAGTGGCCCAAAGATATCCACGACCCAATTTCTGGAACCTGTGAAAGTTAACTTATACGGCAAAAAAAGGCTCTTTGCAGACGTAATTAAATTAAGGATCTTGAGATGAGGAGATTATTCTAGATTATCTGGATGGGCCCTAACTGCAATCACATGCATCCTCATAAAAGGGGGAGAGAGGGAGATTTGATACACACAGAAGAGGAGAAGACAGTGTGATCACAGAGGCAGGAATGGAGTGATGCAACCACAAACCACAAGCCAAGGAATGATGGCAGTCAGCAGAAGCTGGAAGCTGGAAGAAGCAAGAAACAGCAAGATTCTTCTCCCTTACAGCCTCTGGAGGGAGCGCGGCCCCGCCAACACTTTGATTTTGGCCCAACAACACTGGTTTTGGACTTTGGGCTTCTAGAACAGTGAGGGAATAAATTTCTGTTGTTCTATCCCACAAAATTTGTGATAATTTGTTAGGATAGCATAAGAAACTAATACAGATGTTCTGTAAGCTCAAGGGAGCGTAGTTCATTCAGGGTTCCTGGGTCAAGCTTGGGAACTAATTCTGGCTGGTTTAAGCAAAAAGGTTTCCTGAAAGGCCATGGGTTTCTGGGGGTTTTGTAGGAGACTTATAGAATCTAGAAGGGCTGGAGCAGCAAGCTCAGAAAATGGGAAGGAGCCCCCCCCCCAGAAAGTTTCAAATGCCAAGGGGTAGGAACAATCCTCCTAGGAGACAGCTGCCCCTGCCATTGGAAACAAGAAATGAATTCTAGCCATCTCTTTTGTCTTTATATCTATCATTCATTCATGGTCCAAATTTTCAGAAAGTAGAATCTGATCAGATTGCCAGCGAACGGGAGAGAAATCTCCCCCCATTCATATTCCTCAGTGGCAAGAGGAATAAAAGAGTTCCCACAAATACTACACATAAGGGAATTCTTCCCCAAATTCAGTAGGGGTTTTGGATGTTAATAACCAGAAACAACAACAACATACCAGGAGACACCTAATCCAGCCTTGGGTGGCTTTTGGGGAAAAGTGATATTTAAGCTGAAACCTAAAGAACCAGTAGAAGTTAGCGGTCAGTGTTTGTAGAGTTGAAGTATTTCACACGCATACACACGCACATGCACACGTACACACACACATCCCCGAGGTAAAGCCCAGATATGCTGATATCTCAGCTAACTGACATACTCAGCACTAAACAGTTCATCCGTCCCCTCTCCCACTCTGACATGTCTTACTCTACTTCTAATTACAAAGTGTGAAATCGATCCAAAGGGATTTGGGAAGGAGAAAGGAGATTATGGGATTCGACCAAGCAATACCACATGTGACCCCTCCGTACCTCACTGTACCTATGTCCTCAGGACTTTAGCTGGAATCCCATACAAATCATGACACTGAGAGCAAACAACGCCATTTCCTGCAACTAATGAAGTATGATATCGCTTAGCAACCCGCACTGTTTGTGTGTCTAACTCCTTGTCTGGACACGTATGAGTATAACTTTGGCTCTCTGGAGAATGTAACTGAGTCACAAATCCATGTTTATGAGATTGGGGAAGAATAAAACCATTATTTAGCTAAGTGGTTGCCCACAGCTCCTGAAATAAAGCAGAGCTCTAAGGCGTTTAGGTGAGATGACTCAGAAGACCGTAGGGAGGATAATGAGGATGAACGGTGATGGCCAGTTTCAAGAACAGGCTAGGAAAAAATTCTATTAATATCAGCCTTCTAAGGAGGAAGAGAAGATCCAGTCTGGGGGTCTGTCAGCCAGGGCACCTGTGATGAGGGCACCAGGGCTGAGATAGTCAGTAGGATTTATGCCAAACACAATCAAGTCTCTTGCCGTTGTTCTTAAATTGGGCTTTTATACCTAGGAGTTTATTACAGGGAAGTTGTAATACTCATGATCTGTGGATAAGACTAAAAGCAAATTTACTGAACATTTAGCTAAAGCATACCCAGCTATTTACATATATCCTATATTGTTATGCCTATACATTAGCCTGTAAGCAAGCATTTTTTTTTTTTTTTTGCGGTATGCGGGCCTCTCACTGTTGGGGCCTCTCCCGTTGCGGAGCACAGGCTCCGGACGCGCAGGCTCAGCGGCCATGGCTCACGGGCCCAGCCGCTCCGCGGCATGTGGGATCTTCCCGGACCGGGACACGAACCCATGTCCCCTGCATCGGCAGGCAGACGCTCAACCACTGCGCCACCAGGGAAGCCCCTAAGCAAGCAATTTTGACCACTGGAATCTTTCACTTCATGCCACAGGCTCCTCCTCAGCATCCTGGTCTGCGTCTCCCTTGCCCTGACACCTTCTCTCAGTGCCACGAGAAGCACAGTCAAAGAAAGGTGTCAAATAACTCTCCTGCCACTTGGTACTTTTTTACGCCATGAGCAACTCTTCAAGTCCCAAATTCCTCATCTGTAAACTGGACAAAATAACAGTAATTGATAGGGTTGTTTAATTTAATGGAAATTGAATGAAATAATATAAATAAAATGCTTATCACTGCCTGAAACACTGAATAAATGGTAACTATATCAGATTAGAATCCTAGCTATACCATTTACCAGATGTTTCCCTTGTACAAACTACCCATCTATCCGAGCTTCCATTTTCTCCTCTGTAAAAGAATGATAACAAGTGCCTATGGTACAGAATTCTTGAGAACATTAAATGAGATAACCTATATAAAAGAGCCTGGCCCAGAATGGGCATTCAACTAGTATTCATTGATCAGAGGGAATAGCTTTTTTGTTTCTACCCACTGTTTCCTCTTGTGTGGATTAAGCTGATGCTTGCATAGTTGGGACTGTCTGACTCTTTCTTCCAAACAGATAAATCTCTATAAGTTACTAAGGCTTTTATAAACAACTTAAGGAGTGAGACAATTTCTCCTATAATTTGGTGTCCCTCATACCTGGCTTACATAGATACACAATAAAATAAAAAATTAAATTAAAAAAGAATTTCTCCTCTGTCTCTGACTTCTAGCCCTGAGCCAACCTCCCAACAGCCCCCAACTCCATCTCATACTGTTTCCTGAGATCTTATTTATTGCTTTGATGAAGTAAAGGGTAGGCTTAGAAAGTACAATACTGACGACAAAGATTAAATTCTGAAAATTATACATCATTTCTTTTCCTGCGATTAGATTAAGATAAATTTTTTTAAATCTCTTTCTTTAAACTATTGAAGTCACTATTTAAACCATTACGTGAAGTTAATGTGATTAGGAGAGGTAGGAGTGATTCATGCAACTCAAAAAGTACACAAGTTGATCCATGAGGGTGTGGGAAAAAATATGGGAACTTCAATTCAATAGTACAATAGTAAATGTATATAGTGTATAAATAAATAAATTCTATATACAGGGGGTGCATACCCAAAAATTGTGATGCAATTACAATTTACATAATCAAAAGTGTTTGGAGATCATTGACTTAAATTGCGTATTTAATGTCACAATTTCCCATTATTCTTATATGCAAAACTTATCATGACATTTCAACTTCATTACTATGGATCTGTAATTAGAGTTCCTCACATAAAAGCTACACATACAGCCTTAGAAGGTCCGATACCTTTATTACACTTATGAGGGGAGGGGAGGGGTCGGGAGGGAACTAGGGGATTAAAATTGTTTAAATCTGAAGAGAATAACTTCATCATCTCATGTATCCTGCTAACATTTCTATGACTAACACCCCAAGTGTTGGCCAGAGTAGAAGGATACTTGTGAAAACTTGAGTTTTGTCAGCCAGTATAGAACAATACACAAACACTAGGTCCAACCTGAGTCAACAGAGACCAGCTTTCTCCCCAGGAACACAACGCTCAGTGAGGCCCTGGCCAGGTGTCTGTTTTGCTGCTCTCTTTACCTGCTCTCCTCACCTTTGACTCTGACCTGCACATGGTCCTTGGCTCTTAGCTCCTGAGGTTGTTTGTAATCATGTTCTGCTACCCTTTGCTTGTCCATTGTTTTTTGTTTTTATTAAAGTATAGTTGAGTTAAAATATTACATTAGTTTCAGGTATACAGCACACTGATTCAGTATTTTTACAGATTATACTCCATTAAAAGTTATTACAAGATAATGGCTATAATTCCCTGTGCTGTACAATATATCCTTGTTGCTTATCTGTTTTATACATAGTAGCTTGTATCTCTTAATCCCACACTCCTATTTTGTCCCTGCCCCTTTCTTCTCACCTCTGGTAACCACTAGTTTATTTTCTATATCTGTGAATCTGTTTCTGTTTTGCATATACATTTATTTGTACTATTTTTTAGATTCCACATTTAAGTGATATCATGCGCTATTTGTCTTTCTCTGTCTGATTTATTTCACTAAGCATAATATTCTCTAGTTCCATCCATGTTGCTGCAGATGGTTTGTCTCTTCCTTAAAGAGATGTTAAGTCATGACCGGGGACCCCAAGGATGCCCCAGGCTTGTGTTGGGCCACAGGTCATAAACTCAAATTGCCTAAACAGAGCAGTTACGTGAGATCTTCTTAGAGGAATCCGTTTTCTTAAATATTATATATTTTTAAAATCTCCTTCACTTCATTATTGAAGCTTCTCTTTCCACCGTCTAGCCATCCAGGCACAAATTGAAGTGCAGTGTCTATTGTCTACAACTGCCTAGAGTGTGGCAGATATGCCCACTCCCATGGGCAGCTCTTGCCCCCATGTTCAAGGCTGCCCAAGGCCCATTAAAGCTGGTTTCTGGACATGCTCATCATCTGGGAAGGACTCCCTTTCTGTTAGCTGAATAACCATTATTAATAAAAGGCCACTAATGAGTCAACCCTGGTCTTAATTATTTGGACAAGTCATCACTGACTAAGTCTCCTCTCAGACTTGTGACCCAAGGGTTTGGTGCCAACATGGAGGCGTTGCTTTCTCTTCTTTGTGGTCTTAGGGTCAAAAGTTTAGCCAGCTGGAATACAAAGTGAACTAGTAACAGAGACAAAATTTTAAATAATTTTTCAATATAAATCAGATTTTTCATTTAAATGAAATTTCAATTTTTGGTTATTGTTCAAATGCTTTTATGACCCTTCAACACTTCATTAAGGCTCTTCTTAAGAACCTCCACGTTCTCCCCCACCCAGCCTCTTATACTTGGGGTTCCCTTCCCCCACCCAACCTCTTATACTTGTATTTCATGCTTCCAGAATATTTCCCTTCCCCTCTGACACCGTGAATACTGAGCCATCTGATCCAGCTGTCCAAACCTACCCTATCATCAAGGTCTAATTCATGTCACACATTCTCCTAGAGCTTTTGCAGATATTTGCAACCCATACTGACCTCCCCCTTCTCCCCACATTTGTAACAGCCTCAGTCAATTTATGCCACTTTCCGCTCTTCTCCAATGATGCAAGGAAATCTTGCATGAGTTTAATAATTATGAGCATATTTGCTTTCACCACACCACCAAACTCAATATTCAGTATCATATGAAGTATTTATGGAGCTACGTTCAATCAGCATATTTAGAACTTTGACCTGGAGGCTGCCTGTTTCTGTGTTAATCGGAGGAGACATGCCCCTGTGCCAGGAAGATCCTTGGTAGGAAGGAAACAATGTTCCTAGAAACAACACGTGCCAGATTATTGGGTTATTAACCTAAACCTTCCTACATATTAATGATATGATAGCTACTGTTTATTGAATTTTTTAATTAAAAAAAAGAAAAGTATAAAGGACAATGTTATAATACTTGTCATGTCTATTTCAGATCGAGTTTTTAGAGAAAATAATGTTACAGGTATATCGGAAATTCTTTTTCCCTAGTCCCATTACTCTCCCTCCCTAGCCGTTGGCAACTAATATCATGAATTTGTGTGTATCCTGATTGTGTTGTTTATTTTATTTTACACACACACAAGCATACACACACACAATGGATCTCTGTTACATTAGTTGTCCCTAATGAAACACATCTTCCAGAATTCACACCATTCAGTAGACCCCTCCCTTGAGTCTGATCTGGCCTGTAAGTAGTAGAAATGATGCTGGGTCATTTCCATGTCTAAGCTTTAAGATGTCCAGCTGCTTCCTCTTTTGCACTCTTGGGAGCCCTGACCCACCATGTAAGAAACCCGGCCTATCTAAGAGACCACATGTACATACCATGTGTAGTAGCTACATGGAGAGGGTGAAGTCCCAAAACAACATGGAGAGAGAAAGCCCCTGCTGACTCAGCTCCAGCAGACCTGCCAGCCACCAAATGACTGACCAGCAGAACTGCCTAGCTGAGCTGAGCCCAGATTGCAGAGCTGCAGCCAAATAAAATGTTTATTGATTTAAGCTACTAAGTTTTAGGGTGGTTTGTTATAAAGCAATAGATAATCAGAGCATATGTGTTCATAAACAACATTATTTTATGTGGCTTTTTTTAACATGAGTGTTATCAGTGTACATAACATTGTGAAATTTGCTTTTTCTTAGTCAACGTTATGCTTTTAGGTTTATTAATATTAAATCCATAGATCTAGTTCATTCATTTTAATACTGTACATTCCATTTTATAAGCAACACAATTTGTTTTGAAAATTGGGTTGTTTTCAGTTTTTCTCTATCACAGACAAAGAAGTAATGGGCATTCTTATGTAGGTCTCCTTGTGCTTATGTTTGAGAATTTTTCTAGTTTAAATATCTAAGTGTTATTGAAGATTTTCCATGTACTGGGCACTGTATTACTAAAACAAATCTTTTAGGTAGCCAATATTATCCCCGTTTTACAAATGAAGAATCTGAGGCTCAGAAAAGTTAACTGGCTTAAGGTTACATAGCAAATAAGTTATAGAACTAGGATTTTATTGGGTTTATCTGACTCCAGAGCCTACATCCTCAACTTCTATGGTGTTCTGTATAAAAGTATCCTGTGGGGCGCTTCCCTGGTGGCGCAGTGGTTGAGAGTCCGCCTGCCGATGCAGACGACACGGTTCGTGCCCTGGTCCGGGAAGATCCCACATGCCGCGGAGCGGCTAGGCCCGTGAGCCATGGCCGCTGAGCCTGCGCGTCCGGAGCCTGTGCTCCGCAACGGGAGAGGCCACAGCAGTGAGAGGCCCGCGTACCGCAAAAAAAAAAAAAAAGTATCCAGTGGATCTATGTCTGTTGATTTTATTTCTTCACCAGAATTATAAATCCTTTGAGGGTTTATAATTACAATACTATTAATAATAATGATAATAATAATAGCTACAACTTATTAAGTACTTACTATGTGCCAGGTGCTATGCATAACATTTGAAATACTATTTAATTTCATTTAATCCTCACACAAACTGATGATTGAGGTACTATTCCCGTTTTAGAAATGAGGAAACTGAATTTAAATAGCTTACCCAGAGTCATACAGATAGACAAAGGCCTGAACAGAAACAAATCCAAGTTCTGCAGGGCTTGGGGCTTATACAAGCTGGAAGAGGGAGGCTCTCTTCAAGAAAAAGAATTCAAATATACAAATACAAAATTAGGTATCAGAGTGAATATGCCAAATGAAAATAGAAAACCACAACTAATTACTTGAGTCCCAGGTATGCAAGTCTCTTTCTTCTGAGGTGGCTTTGGAAAATTTCCCTGAGAAGCTCACAGAGAAAATGCTCCCTCGTTGCTATCTGGCTTCCCCTCACCATCTAGAACACTCTGCAACTCCCTTCACTCACAGGGGCTGTAATAGGGAGGGGCTCTGAGGTTGAACCAGCATTAGCTCATGATGTCTACCTCTGGGCAGAGATGGGGCTTAATCTGGTCTCTACTCTCCTCCAAAGCCCAGATCTCAGGCACCATTTTGGATTCAGACAGTCCAGAGGGCCTGGCATAGGTGCTCAGTACATATTAGGGAGCCACACTCTTGCATGGCTCCCTCATGTCACAGTTAAGTTTCTTCCCAGTAGCTATTATTACCAACAGTTATCTTATTTGTGTATTCCTATGTCTACTGGTTGCTTGTTCCACTAGAACATAAACTCCATGAGATCAGGGACCTTGTCCACCTTTCTTCCACACTGTATCCCCAACATCTAGGATGGTGCCTAGGCCTTATTCATAGTATAAATAAACATCTGTCACGTAAATGAGTAAATAAATATTAGCTGAATAAACAAATCAAAATTCTTTTGGATTACAATAGCTCAAAGCTTAGAGAAGTCATACAGAAAAAGGTTTGTAGTTTTTGAAACAATGAGTTCACATAACCTTCTTAAAAGCACATTCATACTTTGCACAAATCATGCATTATATTAAACTCATTTTCTATCAAAATGTTCAATATTTCAAATCCCAGATGTGATCCACAGTTCTTGAGCAAGAGTCATTATCTTTCCTCTATAGTAATTACAATAAGTTTGCAATCTAAAATAAAAATATTTGAGAATTACCTTTATTAACACGGTAATCAAAAAGTCACACCACATATATTTTGGGAATCAACAGACATCTAAAAGAACTAGCAGTAGTAGCTTCTTTTTCCAGTGGAGAAATGTCAGTTTTGCCCCTTCATGGATGATTTATCCTAACAAATCATTAGGAAATCAAAATAAGGAGAGATGTTCGTTTCTAGACTATGAATCATATGAGAAAATTGCAGAAACTCTGTGTTTTATATCTTTTTACACTGGTCTACTTGACTATTTCATTTTTTATCTTCATTTCACATTTAACTAACATGATTAAAATTCAAAATAACAAACTTGTTTTCTTAAATTACATAATTATTACTGAGGAAAAATTATAGACTATAATGAAGTTACTGTGTGAGACAAATATCTGAGGTTAAAATGTCTTTTGTTTCCTGTTCTTCGATTAAGTATGGAAAAAAATATCCTCAGAGTAACCATAATTAATGTTTCATTGGGCATGGTTCACTTGCCTGTTGACTTTCCAAGCATCCCACAAGTCTCTGTTTCTGTTTATTTTGGTTAACAAGATTTCCAAATCTTCAGCCAGTATTGTGATGAGATTTAAGAGTATACTTCCAATATCAATTTATTTATATTGCTGTCAAATGTATGTGTTGGGATAATTAACTGACCATCTGAGAAAATTTAATAGATACCTCACTCCTTACACCACAATAAATTCCAGTAGAACCATACACTTAAATAGAAAAAAAAAGAAAAGAAAAGAAACCACAAAAGTCCAAGAAAAAAATATAGGGAACTTCTACTTCTTGTAATAGTAACTTAGGTAATTCAGTTGACTGTCCTCTTAAGAACAACAAGGCAAAATATTTTTAAACACATACCTAGTATAGGATCCAACTATTCCACTCCTAGATATTTGCCAAAGAGGAATAAAAGTATATGTCCACACAAAGAATTTTACATGAATGTTCATAGCAGTTTTATTTGTAAGAGCCAAAAACTGGAAACAATCCAAATGTCTATCAATAGGTGAATGGATAAACAAATTGTGGGTATATATACACAGTGGAGTACTACTCAGTTTTAAAGACCCAAATGTAAGGCCAGACACTATCAAATTCTTACAGGAAAACAAAGGCAGAACACTCTATGACATAAATCACAGCAAGGTCCTTTTTGACGCTCTCATAGAGAAATGGAAATAAAAATAAACAAATGGGACCTAATGAAACCTAAAAGCTTTTGCACAGCAAAGGAAAACATAAGCAAGACGAAAAGGCAACCCTCAGAATGGGAGAAAATATTTGCAAATGAAGAAACTGATAAGGGATTAATCTCCAAAATTTACAAGCAGCTCATGCAGCTCAATAGCAAAAAAACAAACAACCCAATCCAAAAATGGGCAGAAGACCTAAATAGACATTTCTCCAAAGAAGATATACAGGTTGCCAACAAACACATGAAAGAATGCTCAACAACATTAATCATTAGAGAAATGCAAATCAAAACTACAATGAGTTATCACCTCACACCAGTCAGAATGGCCATCATCAAAAAATCTACAAACAATAAATGCTGGAGATGGTGTGGAGAAAAAGCAACCCTCTTACACTGTTGGTGGGAATGTAATTTGATACAGCCACTATGGAGAACAGTATGGAGTGTCCTTAAAAAACTAAAAATAGAACTACCATATGACCCAGCAATCCCACTACTAGGCATATACCCTGAGAAAACCATAATTCAAAAAGAGTCATGTACCACAATGTTCATTGCAGCTTTATTTACAATAGCCAGGACATGGAAGCAACCTAAGTGTCCATCAACAGATGAATGGATAAAGAAGATGTGGCACATATATACAATGGAATATTACTCAGCCATAAAAAGAAATGAAATTGAGTTATTTGTAGTGAGGTGGATGGACCTAGAGACTGTCATACAGAGTGAAGTAAGTCAGAAAGAGAAAGACAAATACCGTATGCTAACACATATATGTGGAATCTAAAAAAAAAAAAATGGTTCTGAAGAACCTAGGGGCAGGACAGCAATAAAGACACAGATGTAGAGAATGGACTTGAGGATACGGGGAGGGGGAAGGGTAAGCTGGGATGAAGTGAGAGAGTGGCATGGACATATATACACTACCAAATGTAAAATAGATAGCTAGTGGGAAGCAGCTGCATAGCACAGGGAGATCAGCTTGGTGCTTTGTGACGACCTAGAAGAGTGAGATAGGGAGGATGGGAAGGAGATGCAAGAGGGAGGAGATATGGGAACATATGTATATGTATAGTTGATTCACTTTGTTATAAAGCAGAAACTAACACACCATTGTAAAGCAATTATACTCTAATAAAGATGTTAATAAAAATAAAAAGGAGTGAACTACTGACGTATGCAACAACATGGATGAGTCTTAAAATAACTATGCTGGGTAAAAGAATACAGACAAAAAGAGTAAATACTTTCATCCTTTCGTTTAAATAAAATTCTAGAAAATGCAAACTAGTTTTCAGTGATAGAAGGTTGATCAGTGGCTGCCTGAAGATGGGGCGTTGGAAGGGGGAAGAGGGTAGGGAAGGAGGGATTACCAAGGGACATGAGAAAACTTTTGGCGGTGATAGATTCATCATTTTGATTGTGGTAATGATTTCTTGGTTATATACATATGTCAAAACTCATCAAATTTTACATTTTATATATGTGCAGTTTACTGTATGTAGACTATACCTTAATAATTAGCTAAGCAATAGTTAAAACAATGACTTCAATAATATACCTTGACAAAATAAGTGATAAAGTAAACAGAATCTGGCAAGATTTATCAAGAAAAAGAAGAAAAGTAAAAAATAAATACACTAGGAATGAAAAAGAGGGCAGAAGTATAAAGAAAGTAGATATCAAAAATCATAAGAAATATACAATGTTATGCCAATATATTTGAAAATGACACTTTTAGAAAATTTTTACTTACCAAAACTGACTCAAGGTGAAATTTTTTTAAACCTAAATAAACTAACAACCATTAAAGTGTTTCAGTGTTTTAAAAATCTACGCCTCTTGAACGCATACACACACACACGCACACAGACACACCACAAAAGCCAAACCTAAAGAGTTTCACAGGCAAGTTCTAACAAATACTCAAAGAACAGACAGTCTCATTCTTGTGTTCCAGAGAATAGAAAAGATGAATTCTGCAGTTCATTTGACAAAGCTAATGTGACCATTCTACTAAAACAAACTTAGGAGATTATGAAAAAGGGAAATTATGGGCTAATAACATTTATGAATATAAAGGCAAAAGTCCTAAATAAAATGCTTCTTAAATTCTGAGTATATTAGAAATTCCTCTTTACTGAACTGTGTTTATTCTAGGAATACAAATATGGTTTAATATTAAAAAATTTATTAGTGTACTTTACCTCATTAAAAAGCAAAAAAAGTTATAAGTCTTTCAACAGTTGCAGAAGATGCATTGACATAACTGAAAATCCATTCATAATTTTTTTAAATCATAGAAAACTAAGAATAGAAAGGAATATCCTCAATCTGAGAATAGGAATCAACCAAATTCAAACATCTTATTTGATGGTAAATGATAGATCTATTCCCTTTAAAGTAGAGAAAAGTCAAGGATACCCATTAGCACTGATTCTATCCTACAGTGTACTGGAAGACCTTGTAAAACAAGAAAAAATAATATAAGGGTTACAAATGAATAACAAAACTGTCATTACTCACAGATGGTATGCCAACAGACAAGCCAAAAGAACTTACAAACTATTAGAGTTCAGCAAGTTATTAGGATACAAGATCAACAGGCACAAATCAATTACTTTCCTATGCACCAGCAACAAACAAGTAGCCATAGTAATTTTTAATAGCATGTTTTTCACAAAAAATAAATACCACCTATGCCAAGGACTAAATCTACAACTTATGTGCAGTATTTTTGTGGAAAAGGTCATAAAACAATATTGAAGGACACAAAACACAATTGAAGGGTTAAATAAATGGGAAAAGATGTGATATTCATAGATGGGAAGCCCCCACATCATCAAGAGAGCAAGTCTCCCAAAATGAATCTAGATAAGTCAGTGCAAATCCAATCAAAATACCAAGACTGTTCTTTGTGCATCTTGATAAGCTAATTCTGAAATTTATAGGAAAAACAAAGGGCCAGAAATAGCCAAAGCATTTTGAAGAAGAACACATTTGGCTATTAAGCTATAGTGAGTAATGCAGCTTAGGACTGGTACAGGGACAGCCAAGTATATCCATGAGAGATCACAGAGAGCTCAGAAACAGAACCATAAATATAAAAACTTGATATTTTCAAAGACAGCAGTAAAAGTCATGGGGAAAGTATCAACTAGTCAGTAAATAGTGTCGGAATAAATAGTGATCCATTAGGGAAAGAAAAGTAAAATTAAATCCCGATTAAACAGCATATACAAAAATAAATTTCAAGTAGACTAAACACTTAAATGCGAAAAGGAAAACATTAAAACTTTTAAACTAAAATATAGAAAAATGTGCTTATGACTTTAGGGTAAGGAAGGATTTTTTTAACCAAAACATAAGTAAACCATAAGGAAAGATTGAATTTAAAAACCTCTGTACAACTGAATCACTTTGTTGTACACCTGAACCTCACACAACATTGTAAATCAACTATACTCCAATAAGGTTTAAAAAAATTAATTAAATTTTAAAATATTTATTGAGCAAAATGATACAAAATTTTAAAAAAACTGTACATCAAAGCATACTAGTAACAAAATGACAATACAAACTACTTAAAAGAAGATACTTGCCATGCAACTGAAAAGACTAGTGTCCAGAATATGTAAAGAGTTCATACCAAAAAAATAAGAAAAGCAGAAAGTCCAATGTTTAAAGTGGACAATTCTCAGAGAAAAAAAGTCCAAATAGTCAATAAAAATATGACAATATACTCAGTTCCACTTGAAGTTAAATACAATTTCACTAACATACAATTTCACTCCCTCTGAGATTGGCAAAAACCACCTGGAGAGTAATTTTCCCATAAGGATGGAATAGCTTATGGCTGAACAATTGCACTTCTAGACAAAGTCTTGCTCACATGTACAAAGAGACATGCACAAGAATAAATTTGGGAGCATTGCTTATAGTGGAAAAAAATTGAAAACAACCTAAATGTTCATCAATAAGAGAAAAAGTGAATTGTGGTATGTTCATTCTATGAATACTACTCAGTAATTAAAATAAAAAACCAGAGCTACTTTTATCAGCATGGATAATTTGTAAAAGATATGTAGAGTAGAAAGAGTAGGTTGAAAGAATACTCACAGGACTATAACATTTACATAAAGTTTTACAGCCCACAAAACAATACTATAAAAACTTTATGGACAAATTCAGAATACTATTTCTGGGAAGAGGAATGAGGTCAGAGTAGGGTTCATTGTATTTGTTAGATTTTATTTCTTTTTTTATTTCATTTATTTTTACTTTTTTTATTTAGATTTTATTTCTTAATGAAAACACATCTAAAGTAAACACAGCAAGATGTTATAATAATGTAAAGTTCTGTGATATATACAGAGGTAGTTATTATGATATTGTACTATATATCTTTTTGTATGTTTAAAGTATTTCATAATTTTAAAAAGAAAAAGATTGTATAAACAGATACTGAATAATAGTCTGGTGACAGAGTACTGTTGAGGAAAAAGACAGTAACCAAGGTAATCAAGTCATTAATGAATGAAGACATGTGAATGCATACATGTAACAAGGAAGGGTGGGTGAAAGCAACAGAGAGGGCTATCAGGCACCATTGTCTAATGGCATGTCTTTCACAGGGTCTGGGATGGAAGAAGGAGCAAGCAGCCTATTTATCAACATTAAATTTAAATCCCATTGTTTTTACTCATAGTAGTGGTTTCTCCAGTGCAGGAACCATCAGAGTTCTTTACATAGGTATTAGTTAACCAGCTCTGCTAGCTCGGGGCTCAAATAAAAAGATATCTGTTGACCAAGATTTCTGCTCATGACCATGGGGCATGACAGTGTTTCTCAAACTGTGGTTGATGGCACAGCACACTGAAATTTCTGAGTCAGTGGTGAAGGAATACGTCGTGGCAGTGCTGCAAGAAGGAGAAAATTGGGTTCTGTTCTGGCTGTTAGGGGATTTGTTCCAAGGGAGACACCGAAATCCTCTCTGAGACGGAATGAACCTGAGCCAATCTAATTATCAGAGCACTTAGAATTCTCAGTAGAAGCAAGTGAAGCTCTGAATCCCAGGAGCAGAGCTTATCTCCTACAGAGAGCACCCCCCTCACCACAACACACCCCCCCCAGCAAAATTCAAATTTAGTATTGTCTAAAAACATCTTGCCAGGATTTGTTTATGTTTCCAGGTTTCCATGGATTTTATCTACATTATAAAGTGTACTCCAAACATCAGTTAGAACTGCATTTTTTATTTACTGGAGGTAGAAAATACTAACACTGACCTGTACAGAAAACCTAGAACACAAAATGACTCCACTGGCACTTTTAGCAAAGCAGAAATCTTAAGCTGTTTTATGGCATTTTATGGGTGCGTCCAGCCAGCAGGCCTACTAACAGTCAAAGAAACAATAGAATTATAGCATCTCAGATAAGAAGCTTATCTTACTCCCCAGAGAAAACAAATAAACATTCCTCCAAGAAGTAAGAAATCTCAGAACCATTGACATTGCTTTACTTAAGATTTGGAAAGGGACTTTCCTGGTGGTGCAGTGGTTAAGAATCCTCCTGCCAATGCAGGGGACAGGGGTTCCATCCCTGGTCCGGGAGGATTCCACATGCCATGGAGCAACTAAGCCTGTGCGTCACAACTGCTGAGCCTGTGCTCTAGAGCCCACGAGCCACAACTACTGAGCCCATGTGCCACAACTACTGAAGCCCACGTGCCTGGAGCAGGTGCTCCACAATAAGAGAAGCCACTGCAATGAGAGGCCCATGCACCACAGCAAGAAGTAGCCCCCACTCACTGCAAATAAAGAAAGCCCATGCACAGCAGTGAACACTTGATGTAGCCAAAAATAAATAAATTTACTTAAAAAAAAAGATTTGGAAAGACTTAAGCACAAAACTAAGCCTAAAGATGTCAGCTCAGAGAAACAAAACATTACAACTAAGATTTGGGGATGAAGATGGACATAGGCCATTTTTTAGAAAGACTGTATTTAAGTAGCTGCAAACTGGGGTTTCTTAATATAATTTAGAAAGGGGCCGAGTTGTTAGAAGGTGTTCAAAGATTGACTGGTGCAAAAAGAAGAAAAGAAAGAGGGTCAGGGACAAGAGTACAGAGGGAGGGAGACAGGGAGAAGAAACTGTCCTAGTCAAGGAGACATAACCAGTCTTGTTATTAAAAAATTATAGTGGTTTTCTGGAGTGCTAAGATCTTCTTTCCAATTTTTAAAAATACATTTGTATTACTATTAAAATGGACTAAATAGAGAATGAGTAACTAAAAAACAATGTCAATGGCTCTACATAGCTTTAAAAGTTGAAACTAAAATTAATGGAAAAGAGCAAAAAATCAAAACAAGTCAAGTACAAATTTTAAGCCAAATGGGTGAACTTTCCATTCATATGTTAAGATTTATTACACAGCTATGTTATTTAAAAGAATGTAATATTTCTTCAGGGTTAGGCTAAGGAACCAATGTAAAATAACACAAAATGCAGAGCTTATCCATGCAACTGTGAAAACTTGAACTATGACTGAGGTGACATTACATTCTAGTATCAAAGGGAGAAATTTGTTCAACAAGTATTATTAGGACAATTAATTATGCAATCAGAAAAAAAAACATAGACTCCTATCTCACATCACTTGCAAAAATAAATTCCAGGTGAATTAAAGACCTAAATAGAAAACATGAAACCTGAAACTTTAGGAGAAATTATAGAATCTCTTATGACTTCAGGACAAGAAAGAATTTCTTCAATAAATTAACAAGTAAGCAAACAAAACCCACATACTATACAAGAAAATATAGATAAATTTGGCTACTTTAAAACTTAAGAATTCTATACATAAAGAAACAAAGATTGCTAGAAGAAGATATATTTGTAACTCATACAACTGACAAAAGATTAGTAACAAACCAAAATATTAAATATTAAACAAATATTAAGTCAATGTTAATATTAAACAATTAAATCAACCTGAGTATTTTCAATCCTACATATCAGTAAGAGGAAGAAAAACAATAAGGAAGTGGACAATATAATGCACAGGCAATGTACAGAAGAGGAAATCCAAATGTCCTATTAAACATATGAAAATATATCTATCCTTATTGGTAATAAGGAAATTAAGAAATGAAATAAGATTGCAGTTAACATTCATTGGACTAGAAACTTCAAAGTCTGTGCTATAGTCTCAATGTTTGTATCCTCCAAAATTCATATGTTGAAATTCTAACCCCCATATTAGGAGGTAGAGCCTTTGGGAGTGATTAGGTCATGAGGATGAAACCCCTACAAATTGGATTAGTGCCCTTATCAGAGACCACAGAGAGTTCTCTGCTCTACACTACATAAGAGTACAATGAGAAGTCAATAGTCCACAGTCCCAAAGAGGCCCCTCACCCAAATCAACCATGCTGGCACCCTGATCTCAGACTTCTAGCCTCCAGAACTGTGAGAAATAAATGTCTATTGTTTATAAGCCACACAGTCTATGGTAGTTTGTTATAGCAGCCTGAACGACGAAGACTGTCAGTGCCAAGTGTTCACAAGGATGTGGAGCAACAAGAGTTCTAGTACACTGCTGGAGTACACCTACTCTCCAGAGCAATCTGGAAACATCTAATAAAGATGAAGATGTGAAGCCAATCCACTTCTAGTATGTACTAGTATTTTCAGTGCAGAAATGTATGTAATTGCAGAAGAATTAGAAACAACTTAAATGTCATCAACAAGAGAATAGATTTGTTAACCCAAAGTTAAGATGAAAGAACAAAAGATACATCTGTCAGTATGGGTAAATCTCTAAAACATATTTTTGAGTGAAAAAAGACAATTTGCAAACATATATATACACACACTCACATATATGTATATACACATACATACATTTACTTATTCTAATATATACATATTTCCCATGAAATTTTAAAATAAGAGAAAATAGTTCTCTTAGAAAATATAGTGTTTATGTTACATAAATATGAAGTAAGAGCATATGAACGTTTATAAAAATGTTAAACTTCAAATTTTGACTCAAAGAGAGAAAAAGGGGAATAGGGTTAGAGGCAGAGAGCAGGCTTCAACAGTATCTGTACTGTTTTCTTTCTTTTTAAAAAATCTGCAACAAATATGGCAAAATGCTAAGATTTGAAAGAGATAGGCAGTGGGTACAATTCGTCTAACAAATATTCATATAGAACGTGCTGGACACTGCTGCCAGTGAGACAGAAGATGAACAGGACAGCCAAGTCTCCCCCCAACACATAACTTACAATCCATAGCAGGAAACAGACCATGTAAATATAAAATAAATATTTATGTCAGATAGTAAGTGCTATAAAGAAAAATAAAAAGTTATGGGGGTGGGGTACTATTTAAAAAGTGAGGTTATACACACCTACGGTCAATTACTTTTCAACAAAGGAGGGAAGAATATATAATGGAGAAAAGACAGTCTCAGTTAAGTGGTGCTGGGAAAACTAGACAGCTGCATGTAAATCAGTAAAGTTAGAACACTCCCTCACACTATACACAAAAATAAATACAAAATGTCTTAAAGACTTAAATATGAGACATCATACCATAAAACTCCTAGAAGAGATCATAAGCAAAACATTTTCTGACATAAATCATAGGAATGTTTTCCTAGGTCAGTCTCCCAAGGCAATAGAAATAAAAGCAAAAATAAACAAACGGGACCTAATCAAACTTATAAGTTTTGCACAGCAAAAGAAACCATAAACAAAATGAAACGATAACTTACAAAATGGGAGAAAATATTTCCAAATGATGTGACTGATGAGAGCTTAACTTCCAAGATATACAAACAGCTCATACAACTCAGTAACAAAAAAACCAAACAACCCGATCAAAAAATGGGCAGAAGACCTAAACGGACATTTCTCCAAAGAAGACATACAGATGGCCAATAGGCACATGAAAAGATGCTCAACATCGTTAATTATTAGAGAAAGGCAAATCAAACTACAATGAGGTATCACTTCACACCAGTCAGAATGGCCATCATCAAAAAGTCTACAAATAACAAATGCTGGAGAGGGTGTGGAGAAATGGGAACCCTCCTACACTGTTGGTGGGAATGTAAATTGGTGCAGCCACTATGGAGAACAGTATGGAGGTTCCTTAAAAAACTAAAAATAGAGTTACCATATGATCCAGCAATCCTACTGTGTGTTTGCGTATATATATATATATATATATATATATATATATATATATATATATATATAATTATATAATTTTTCATTTTAGGAGTTTGGGATTAGCAGATACAAACTACTAAATATAAAATAGATAAACAACAAGGACCTAATGTACAGCACAGGGGATTATATTCAATATCTTGTAATAAACTATAATGGAAGGGAGTCTGAAAAAGAATAAATATATATGTATATATACATATATATATATATATATATATATATATATATATACCTGAATCACTTTGCTGTACACCAGAAACTAACACAACATTGTAAATCAACTATACTTCAATTATAAAAAAAAAGCGTGAGGGACTTCCCTGGTGGTCCAGTTGTAGAAAATCTGCCTACCAATGCAGGGGACGCAGGTTCGATCCCTGGTCAGGGAAATAAGATCCCACATGCTGCAGGGCAACAAAGCCCGCGTGCCATATCTACTGAGCTCGCACGCCACATCTACTGAGCTCGCACACCTCAACTAGAGCCCGCGTGCTACAAACTACAGAGCTCACACGACCTGCAGCCTGCACACCACAACTAGAGAGAGAAAACCCACACACCACACTAGAGAGAAACCCAGCACCACAGCAAAGAGCCCGCGCCACAACAAAAGATCCCGCGTGCCTCAACGAAGACCCCACGTGCCGCCGCAACTAAGACCCGACACAGCCAAAATAAATGAATAAAATAAATAAATTTAAAAAAAAAAGCGTGGGATTTCCCTGGTGGTCCAGTGGTTAAGACTCCACACTTCCATTGCAGGGGTAGGGGAACTAAGACACCACATGCCACACGGCACAGCCAAAATTTAAAAGAAAAAAAAAATTTTGTGCGGTTGCTATAAAATATACAAAAATGTTAAAAAAAATTTTTTTTCTTAAAGCAAGGTTAGAAAGC
Organism: Phocoena sinus; assembly: GCF_008692025.1. Lineage (NCBI taxonomy): Eukaryota > Metazoa > Chordata > Mammalia > Artiodactyla > Phocoenidae > Phocoena > Phocoena sinus. Next base: position 38,319,445 of record NC_045779.1, read on the forward strand.
GACTCTAAGGAGGTGACTTCTCAGCAGAGAAGTGAACTAATTAAAGGAGCCAGCAATGTATTGTTTTCTTTATGTGTTTCCTTTCACATAAAGAAAACAATACATTTCCTAGGAACATAAAATAAGACATGAATACCTAGAGAGACATCCCATATTCCTGGACAAATACTGTAAATATATCATTTTTCCCCAAAATCAATTGGCAAAATAATTTTAAGACTCATCCAGAAAAATAACTGATATAGAATAATGAAAGAAATATTGAAAAAGAAGCGTATTCATCTGATGACGGACACTTAGGTTGTTTCCACCTCCTGGCTATTGTAAATAGAGCTGAAATGAACATTTTGGTACATGACTCTTTTTGAATTATGGTTTTCTCAGGGTATATGCCCAGTAGTGGGATTGCTGGGTCATATGGTAGTTCTATTTGTAGTTTTTTAAGGAACCTCCATACTGTTCTCCATAGTGGTGGGTGGACCTAGAGTCTGTCATACAGAGTGCAGTAAGTCAGAAAGAGAAAGACAAATACCGTATGCTAACACATATATATGGAATTTAAGAAAAAAAAATGTCATGAAGAACCTAGGGGTAAGACAGGAATAAAGACACAGACCTACTAGAGAATGGACTTGAGGATATGGGGAGGGGGAAGGGTAAGCTGTGACAAAGTGAGAGAGTGGCATGGACATATATACACTACCAAACGTAAAACAGATAGCTAGTGGGAAGCAGCCTCATAGCACAGGGAGATCAGCTCGGTGCTTTGTGACCACCTAGAGGGGTGGGATAGGGAGGGTGGGAGGGAGATGCAAGAGAGAGGGGATATGGGAACATATGTATATGTATAACTGATTCACTTTGTTATAAAGCAGAAACTAACACACAATTGTAAAGCAATTATACTCCAATAAAGATTTTAAAAAAAGCATATTAAAGGGACGTTTGCTTTACTAAATATTAATAAACCTTGTAAATCCACAGTAATTAAAATACTGTGTCTAAGTTCAAGAGCAGACAAATCATGGGGAGGGGGAAGGGTAAGCTATGACAAAGTGAGAGAGTAGCATTGACATATATACACTACCAAATGTAAAATAGATAGCTAGTGGGAAGCAGCCACATAGCACAGGGAGATCAGCTCCATCCTTTGTGACCACCTAGAGCGGTGGGATAGGGAGGGTGGGAGGGAGACGCAAGAGGGAGGGGATATGGGATATATGTATACATATAGCTTATTCACTTTGTTATACAGCAGAAACTAACACAACATTGTAAAGCAATTATACTTCAATAAAGATGTTAAAAAAAAAAAGCAGACAAGTCAATAGAAAACATAAAAAGTCCAGAAATAAACCTGTAGGATATGGATGACATATGACATCAATGGGGGAAAACGGATTATTTAAGTGTTGTTATTACAACCAGCCAACTAAAAAAAAAATCCAAGTTTTTTCTAAAACTTAGATTCCTGACTCACTCCTCACTTCAAAATTGCAGATGACAAACCAGCAGAAATGGAAGTCACCATCTCTGAATCTAGGTGTTTAACAAAAAACCTAGAATATCATATGTACAAATAATGTATGGCAGATGAATGAATAAGTGAATGAGATAGACCTAGAGCTCCTTACTGAAAAAATGAAAGAAATTCTCTTGCATTATATTATTTGTCTTATTCATTCGTTTCTTCATTTAACTCACATGTATTGCTCACTTGCTTGGTCCATCTATATCTAAGGGTATAGGAATGATTGAAAGCTCAATATGTCCTTCCAGGTTGATCATATCTCTCCCGTTAAAGGGCTCCATCCAGGTCCAGCTTTGGGGCAGACCTCCTTTTATCTACAAGGTCCTGAGCATCCTCTAAGCCTCAGTATTTGTCCCTTCCATTAGAGGAGGCTGGATGTGGTCTGCTGACACTTTACTAACAAAAAGCCTGGTTCTTCTATCTCCTCCTCTTCAGCAGTACTCTAGAATCAGAACCAGGCTCAGAGGTAGCAAGGCCTGTGGGGCTAAGCCATTCAGAGAGAAAGCAATGTCCAGGTCAAATCATCACTGTCTGACCATGAGAACCTTCTAATCTGGGCCTCCAGGGACATTGATGGGAGTAAGACCCAAGGCTGGCCTTCATCAAAGCTCAGAAACTGCAGACATTTTCAATTTCCTTTTATGAGCACTTCCTCAGCACTTCCTACAACACCACAAACATTTATTTATCTTCTACTATTTATGGAATAAACACTAATGTTTCCATGTTTTCAAAGCCATCTGACAGTCAAAGAATTCCTTAATAATTTTTATGAAGGAGAACTGGAAATCCATTACTGGAGCTCTCACAAAACATTCTCAGTAAAACAAGAGATCTTTCATTCTGTGCAGAGGTCAGCTTATTAAAGCTTTATTCATCTTACAGCAAAATCGGAGATTAATAACTAAGGTGCTACTGATTTCAATGGTCTAGTCCATCAGTTTTTTAAATGTCTGCACCCTTTTCACTTAATAATTTACTACCCACCCTCTTCTACCCCCACAGCCTACCGTGAAAAAAGTGAATGTAAACTCTGGCAATAGAAAATGTTCTGGAAAATAATCCTGTCAGTCATATTGATAGCTAGAATGATTTGCCAATTTTTATAGCTATCATAACAGCAGCCTGTGATTTGAAATCTTATAAAAAAACAGGAAGCTCGTGCTTTAAGATGTGCCTGAAATTCCTAATGCGACGAGAGAAAATTGTGATCTATTGCTGCCACCAGCAGGTCATTCTCACAAAACGATATTTTCCCCTTTGCTCTTGCCTTTGTTTCCAACTCATCTACAGATATTTCTTGAATACCAGATTCTTTAATCAGGATAATTATTACCTAATAACGAATCTCTTTCATGGGTACCCTCACTAACAATTAAAGTTTTTAAATCTACAGTATATAACATTTTTTTCTTTTAGAAATAAGTCTAATCTTTTCCGTTGTCATCTATTCCTACTTTCATTATTTTTCATAAGCTCCCAAATTCTTGCTTTTTTGAGATCATCTTTCTGGTAAGTGTATGTTAATTTGAGAACAAGTGATCTGACCGCTACAAGACATTCCTTAAATTTTCATTTAGCTTGCAAGTTTAAGGCTGGAGAATACAAGTGAGTTCCAAAGCCACATCATCCTGGGATTATAACCAGCTTCTATCACTAACTAGCATTGTGCTCTAGGGGAGTATTTAACTTTTCTAGGTCTAAGTTTCTTCCTCTTTAAAATGAAGATAATAATATGTACATCTCAGGATTGTCAAGATGAATAAATGAAATAATGACTATAAAGCGTTTAGCAAAATGTCTAGCACATAGTAAGCAATCAATAAATGATTTATAATTTTTATTACCCGAAAGGGTAAAAATTAAATGACTTCTATACGATCAGAAGCCAAATGAGACAGTTCTGCCTAGACCTCCAGACAGCAGACTCCCAAGCCAGAGCTCTGACCATCACACTGCTCTGATGCTGACTTTATATTTGTCCCTTTAATTTTAAAGCTCTGGTTCCCTTGAGATAAGTATAAAAGTGCTGCAAGCATCATTTTAAAAAAATGAAGTCTTTGATAGGCCCAGAATTATACAAACCATTAGGTTCACTGGATGTCCCACTAACACCTGATAACAGCTTTCTTCCCAGTGGATGACAGAAGTGGTGTTTCCATGGTAATATTTCTTATAAAATACATGTGATTTCTCTCTAAGCTTTGAAATTTCCTTCTTTTGAGGAGTTTCAGAGAAATAAAGCACCTATCCATTATTTGTTTCTGTCAAGCGACACCATTAAATATATTCATGGTGGAGTGTAACTAAGAGGGCTGCTCCCCAGTGCAATTAGTGGAAATGATTTCTAGTCTAGGCCAAGACAGTAACCAACACCACAGAGCTTCCTTGCCTGACACTGGTTGAGACCGATCCCTTGGATGTCTCGCTGAGGAGCTTCCGTGCAGTACAAGACAGGACAACATGAATTCCCATCTAGCCTTGCTCTAAAATATCATGGAGTCAGGAGATGGGGAAGACCCGAGATGTCAGACAAGGTCTTAAAATATTATCCTGCAACTATATTCTCATTATACCTCCCTTTCTACTTGAACAGTAGCTATTTTGGATTTGCTGTCTCATCAAATGTTAAATTATATGTTAATTATTCCTATCTGCAAATGCATTCTAACAAAGGATTTCCAAAGGCTTTTCCACACTTTGGAGATAAACTTGCTGCATAGAAACTAAATGCTGGAGGTGAGTGAGTTCCAGAACGAGGGAGAGAATTTACAGGGTTTGCTTCTTTAACTCTATTAGACTAGAGTTTATAAAGAGTCATGGATCATTAGCAAGTGATAGAAAAGTCTGGCTGTTAATCTCATCTCCGTGCACAGGCATCAGAGCCTTCTTTATTGCTTATTCTGGTTTTTTTCTTTTTTTTGAGGGTCTGAATGAGTAAAGAAAATATTTAACAGTTTGTTTTGAAATTAATCTTCTTTTAGAAGATTAAAGATGAGATGCTTCATCTGTAAGGTGGAAAACACTAAAACCACGAAAAAGTATAACATGGAATCCCTCTGTAAGATTAAATGAATGCTTTTGGTTCCTTTTTACATTAATTTATTTTATCATTATCAAGAATTGAAAATTACTGAGCTTTCTCTGCACATGCAGGATCACCCTAAGTATAGTCAAAATTCTGTCTCTTTTCTGTTGTTTGATATTTAAAATAACTTCTAAAAGATGGTTGGGAATCTTTTCATTCAGAATCAAGGTCAGGATGGGCAGTGTTAAGATAAAGAAAACTTGGTTATGGTTACCACAGGGGAAACGTGGTGGGGGAGGCATAAATTAGGAGGTTGGGATTAACACATACACACTACTATATATAAAATAATTGGGCTTCCCTGGTGACGCAGTTGTTGAGAGTCCGCCTGCCGATGCAGGGAACACGGGTTTGTGCCCCGGTCCGGGAAGATCCCACATGCCATGGAGCGGCTGGGCCCGTGAGCCATGGCCGCTGAGCCTGCGCGTCCGGAGCCTGTGCTCCGCAACGGGAGAGGCCACAGCAGTGAGAGACTGCGTACCGCAAAAAAAAAAAAAAAAAAAAAAAATCAACAAGGACCTACTATACAGCAATGGGAACTCCACTCAATAGTCTGTAGTAACATACATGGAGAAAGAGTCTGAAAAAGAATAGACATACATATATGTATAATTAAGCCACTCCGCTATACACCTGAAACCTACACAACACTGTAAATCAACTACACTCCAATATAAAATTTTTAAAAATACAATAAAGATAACTTGGCAATATCTATGATGGAATTCTGATTGTTGTGTCACATATTACCTTCACAATGCCCTGTGAGATTTACACGAACTTTAGTGTTCCTGTTTCAAAGAAAGAAAAACTAAAGATGCACAAACGATCAAGAATAAGACATACACACATTGGCTTTCATGTGAATGTTGCTGTTGAATTTAGATGACTGTTAGATCACAGGAAGATCCATCAGAAGAGCCATGTGATGGATGGACCCAGAGTCTGTCATACAGAGTGAAGTAAGTCAGAAAGAGAAAAACAAATACTGTATGCTAACACATATATATGGAATCTAAAAAAAAAAAAAGGTTATGAAGAACATAGGGGCAGGACAGGAATAAAGATGCAGACGTACAGAATGGACTTGAGGACACGGGGAGGGGGAAGGGTAAGCTGGGACGAAGTGAGAGAGTGGCATGGACATATATACACTACCAAATGTAAAATAGATAGCTAGTGGGAAGCAGCCACATAGCACAGGGAGATCAGCTCGGTGGTTTGTGACCACCTAGAGGGGTGGGATAGGGAGGGTGGGAAGGAGATGCAAGAGGGAGGAGATATGGGGATATATGTATATGTATAGCTGATTCACTTTGTTATAAAGCAGAAACTAACACAGCATTGTAAAGCAATTATACTCCAATAAAGATGTTAAAAAACAAACAGAAAAGAAATGCCAAGAGAAAAAAAAAAAAGAGCCAGCTGAAAGGAGGTTTTGCTTAACACCTGTCTGTTTTGACCATGTTGTTAACTTCAGGGTCCTCATCTCAAACACAGTAATAGTACCTACTTTACAGCATTGTTGTGAAGTTTTAGTGAGATAAGAATGTTAAGTGTGGAGAATAATAAGTGCTTAATAAATGGAAGTTATTATCAATCTTAATAATTGTATTTTTGTTGTCAACAGGGTTCAATTGATGTTCAAATTGACAGGTTTCTGGATCAGAACTAACCTTTATTTTTTTTTATTAATTTTTACTGGAGTATAGTTACTTCACAATGCCATGCTAGCTTCTACTGCACAGCAAAATGAATCAGCCATACACATGCATATATCCCCTCCATTTAGGACACTACAGTGCATTAAGTAGAGTTCCCTGTGTTATACAGTATGTTCATATCAGTTGTCTATTCTATACATAGTATCAATAGTGTATATGTGTCAATCCCAACCTCCCAATCCCTCCCACCCCACCCCTTTCCCCCCTGGCAACCATACATTTCTTCCTACATCTGTGTCTCTATTTCTGCTTGGCAATTCAGGTCATCTATACAATTTTTCTAGATTCCACATATATGCGTTAATACATGATATTTGTTTTTCTCTTTCTGACTTACTTCACTCTGTATGACAGACTCTGTATGACACTCTCTAGGTCCATCCACGTCTCTACAAATGAGCCAATTTTGTTCCTTTTTATGGCTAATATTCCACTGTATATATGTACCACATCTTCTTTATCCATTCATCTGTTGATGGACATTTAGGTTGCTTTCATGTCTTAGCTATTGTAAACAGTGCTGCTATGAACATTGGGGTACATATGTTTCTTTGAATTATGGTTTTCTCTGGGTATATGCCCAATAGTGGGATTGCTGGGTCATATGGTAGTTCTATTTTTAGTTGTTTAAGGAACCTCCATACTGTTTTCTATACTGGATGTATCAATTTACATTCCCACCAACAAGGTAAGAGGGTTCCCTTTTCTCCACACCCTCTCCAGCATTGTTTGTAGATTTTTTGATGGTGGCCATTCTGATGGGAGTGAGGTGATACTTCATTGTAGTGCTGATTTGCATTTCTCTAATAATTAGTGATGTTGAACATGTTTTCATGTGTTTGTTGGCCATCTGTATGTCTTCTTTGGAGAAATGTCTATTTAGGTCTTCCACCCATTTTTTGATTGGGTTGTTTGTTTTTTCAACATTGAGCTGCATAAGCTGCTTGTATATTTTGGAGATTAATCCTTTGTTGCTTCGTTTGCAAATATTTTCTCCCATTCTGAGGGTTGTTTTTCATCTTGTAGATGGTTTATTTTGCTGTGCAAAAGCTTTGAAGCTTAATTAGGCCCCATTTGTTTGTTTTTGTTTTTATTTTCATTACTCTAGAAGGTGGGTCAAAAACATCTTGCAATTTATGTCAAAGAGTGTTCTGCCTATGTTTTCCTCTAAGAGTTTTAATGTGTCTAGCCTTACATTTAGGTCTTTAATCCATTTTGAGTTTATTTTTGTGTATGGTGTTACGGAGTGTTCTAATTTCATTCTTCTACATGTAGCTGTCCAGTTTTCCCATCACCACTTATTGAAGAGGCTGTCTTTTCTCCATTGTATATTTTTGCCTCCTTTGTCAAAAATTAGGTGACCATAGGTGCATGGGTTTATCTCTGAGCTTTCTATCTTGTTCCATTGATCTATATTTCTGTTTTTGTGCCAGTACCATATTGTCTTGACTACTGTAGCTTTGTTGTACAGTATGAAGTCAGGGAGCCTGATTCCTAAAGCTCCATTTTTCTTTCTCAAGATTGTTTTGGCTATTTGGGGTCTTTTGTGTTTCCATACAAATTGTAAAATTTTTTGTTCTAGTTATGTGAAAAATGCCATTGGTAATTTGTAGGGATTGCATTGAATTTGTAGATTGCTTTGAGTAGTATAGTCATTTTCACAGTATTGATTCTTCCAGTCCAAGAACATGGTATATCTCTCCATCTGTTTTTGTGGTCTTTGATTTCTTTCATCAGTATCTTATAGTTTTCTGTGCACAGGTCTTTTGCCTCCTTAGGTGGGTTTATTCCTAGGTATTTTTTTCTTTTTGTTGCAGTGGTAAATGGGATTGTTTCCTTAATTTCTCTTTCTGTTCTTTCGTTGTTAGTGTATAGGAATGCAAGAGATTTCTGTGTATAAATTTTATATCCTGCAACTTCACTAAAATCATTGATGAGCTCTAGTAGTTTTCTGATGGCATCTTTAGGATTTTCTATGTATAGTATCATGTCAGCTGCAAACAGTGACACTTTTACTTCTTCTTTTCCGATTTGGATTCCTTTTATTTCTTTTTCTTCTCTGATTGCCATGGCTAGGACTTCCAAACTATGTTTAACAATAGTGGCAAGACTGGACACACTTGTCTTATTCCTGATTTTAGAGGAAATTCTTTCAGCTTTTCACCATTGAGAATGATGTTTGCTGTGGGTTTGCTGTATATGGCCTTTATTATTCTAAGGTAGGTTCCATCTATGCCCACTTTCTGAAGAGTTTTTATCATGAATGGGTGTTGAATTTTGTCAAAAGCTTTTTCTGCATCTATTAAGATGATCATATGGTTTCTCTTCTTCAATTTCTTAATGTGGTGTATTACATTAATTGATTTGCATATATTGAAAAATCCTTGCATCCCTGGGATATGTCCCATTTGATTGTGGAGTATGATCCTTTTAATGTGCTGTTGGATTTGGTTTGCCAGTATTTTGTTGAGGATTTTTGTGTCTATGTTCATCAATGATATTGGCCTGTAATTTTCTTTTTTGTGTGATTTCTTTGTCTGGTTTTGATATCAGGGTGATGGTGGCCTCGTAAAACGAATTTGGGAGTGTTCTTCCCTCTGCAGTTTTTTGGAAGAGCTTGAGAAGGACAGGTGTTAGCTCTTCTCTAAATGTTTGATAGAATTCACCTGTGAAGCCACCTGGTCCTGGACTTTTGTTTGTTGGAAGATTCTTTTTTTTTTTTACATCTTTATTGGTGGAGTATAATTGCTTTACAATGGTGTGTTAGTTTCTGCTTTATAACAAAGTGAATCAGTTATACATATACATATGCTCCCATATCTCTTCCCTCTTGCATGTTGGAAGATTCTTAATCACAGTTTCAATTTCATTACTTGTGATCGGTCTGTTCATATTTTCTGTTTATTCCTGGTTCAGTCTTGGAAGGTGGTACTTTTCTAAGAATTTGTCCATTTCTTCCAGGGTGTCCATTTTATTGGCATATAGTTGCTTATAGTACTCTCTTATGATCCTTTGTATTTCTGCGGTGTCAGTTGTAACCTCTCCTTTTTCATTTCTAATTTTATTGATTTCAGTCTTCTCCCCTTTCTCTTGATGGGTCTGGCCAAAGGTTTATCAGTCTTGTTTATCTTCTCAAAGAACAAACTTTTAGTTTTATTGATCTTTGCTATTGTTTTCTTCTTTTCTTTTAAACTTTACTGGTTGCTTTCTTATATTTTTAATTTATTTTATTTATTTCGGCTGCGTCGGATCTTAGTTGCGGCACGTGGGACCTTAGTTTCAGCATGCAGGATCTTTTGTTGTGGTGTGCGGGCTTCTATCTAGTTGTGGCGCACGGGCTCCAGAACCTGTGGGCTCAGCAGTTGCAATGAGCAGCCTCTCTAGTTGTGATGCACGGGCCCCAGAGTGTGCAGGCTCAGTAGTTGCAGCATGCAGGCTCTCTAGTTGTGGCACACAGGCTCTAGAGTGCACGGGCTCCATAGTTGCAATGAGCAGACTTAGTTGCCCTGCAGCATGTGGGATCTTAGCTCCCTGACCAGGGATCGAACCCATGTCCCCTGCATTGGAAGGCAGATTCTTCACCACTGGACCACCAGGGAAGTCCCTGCTATTGTTTTCTTTGTTTCTATTTCATTTATTTCTGCTCTGATCTTTATGATTTCTTTCCTGCTAACTTTTGTTTGTTCTTCTTTCTCTAGTTGCTTTAGGTGTAAGGTTAGGTTGTTTATGTGAGATGTTTCTTGTTTCTTGAGATAGGATTGTATTGCTATAAACTTCCCTCTTAGAACTGTTTTTGCTGCATACCATAGCTTTTGGGTCATCGTGTTTTTGTTGTCATTTGTTTCTAGGTATTTTTTGATGTCCTCTTTGATTTCTGCAGTGAGTTCTTGGTTATTTAGTAGTGTGTTATTTAGCCTCCATGTGTTTGTATTTTTTACAGTTTTTTTTTTCCTGTAATTGATTTCTAATCTCATAGCGTTGTGGTCAGAATAGACGCTTGATATAATTTTAATTTTCTTAAATTTACTGAGGCTTGATTTGTGACCCAAGATGTGGTCTATCCTGAGGAATATTCCGTGAGCACTTTTGAAGAAAATGTATTCTGCTGCTTTTGGATGGAATGTCCTATAAATTATCAATTAAGTCTATTTTGTCTATTGTGTCATTTAATGCTTGTGTTTCCTTATTTATTTTCTGTCTGGATGACATGTCCATTGGTGTAAGTGGTTTGTTAAAATTCCCCACTATTATTGTGTTACTGCTGATTTCTTCTTTTATGGCTGTTAGCACTTGCCTTATGTATTGAGGTGCTCCTTTATTGGATGCATAGATATTTACAATTGGTATACCTTCTTCTTGGATTGATCCCTTGATCAGTATGTAGTGTTCTTCCTTGTCTCTTGCAATAGTCTTTATTTTAATGTCTATCTTGTCTGATATGAGTATTGCTACTCCAGCTTTCTTTTGATTCCCATGTGCATGGAATATCTTTTTCTATCCCCTCACTTTCAGTCTGTATGTGTCCCTAGGTATGAACTGGGTCTCTTGTAGACAGCATATGTACGGATTTTGTTTTTGTATACATTCAGCTAGTCTGTGTCTTTTGGTTGGAGCATTTAATCCATTTACATTTAAGGTAATTATAGATATGCATGTTCCTATTACAATTTCCTCAATTGTTTTGAGTTTGTTCTTGTAGGTCTCTTTCTTTTCCTGTGTCTCCCACCTAGAGAAGTTCCTTTAGCATTTGTTGTAAAGCTGGTTTGGGGTGCTGAATTCTCTTAGCTTTTGCTTGTCTGTAAAGCTTTTGATTTCTGTCGAATCTGAATGAGATCCTCACTGGGTAATCTTGGTTGTAGGTTTTTCCCTTTCATCACTTTATGTTCTGCCACTCCCTTCTGGCCTGCAGAGTTTCTGCTGAAAAATCAGCTGATAACTTCATGGGAATTCCCTTGTAGGTTATTTTTTTGCTTTTCCCCTGGTGTTTTAATATTTTTTCTTTGTATTTAATTTTTTTTAGTTTGATTAATATGTGTCTAGGTATGTTTCTCCTTGGGTTTATCCTGTGTGGAACTCCATGTGCTTCCTAGACTTGATTGACTATTTCCTTTCCCATGTTAGGGAAGTTTTTGACTATAATCTCTTCAAATATTTTCTCAGGCCCTTTCCCTTTCTCTTCTTCTTCTGGAACCCCTTTAATTTGAATGTTGGTGAATTTAATGTTGTCCCAGAGGTCTCTGAGACTGTCCTCAATTCTTTTCATTCTTTTTTCTTTATTCTGCTCTTCGGCAGTTATTTCCACCATTCTATCTTCCAACTCACTTATTCGTTCTTCTGCCTCAGTTATTCTGCTGTTGATTTCTTCTAGTGTATTTTTCATTTCAGTTATTGTGTTGTCCATCACTGATTATTTGTTCTTTAGTTCTTCTAGGTCCTTGTTAAACATTTCTTGAATCATCTCAATCTGTGCCTCCATTCTATTTCGAAGATCTTGGATCATCTTTACTATCATTATTCTTTATTCTTTTTCATGTAGATTGCCTATTTACTCTTCATTTATTTGGTCTTGTGGGATTTTACCTTGGTCCTCTGTCTGCAACATATTACTCTGTCGTTTCATATTGTCTAACCTACTGTGTTTATGGTCTTCTTTCTGCAGGCGGCAGGGTCATAGTTCCTCTTGCTTCTGTTGTCTGGCCCCTGGTGAGTGAGGTTGGTCCAGGGGCTTGTGTAGGCTTCCTGGTGGGAGGGACTGGTGCCTGCATTCTGATGGGTGGAGTAGAGTCTTTTCCCTCTGAAGGGGAGGGCCTTGTCAGGTGGTGTGTTCTGGGGTGTCTGTGAGCTTAGTACAACTTTAGGCAGCCTGTCTCCTGATGGGTGGGGCTGTGTTCCTGTCTTGCTGGTTGTTTGGCATGAGATGTCCAGCACTGGAGCCTGCAGACTGTTGTGTGGGGTGGGTCTTGGTGTTGATATGGATACCCCTGGGAGTGCATACGCCAATTAATATTCCCTAGACCTGGGAATTCTCTGGTGGTCCACCATCCTGGGCACTACGCTTCCACTCCAGAGACCCAGGGAACCAAGAGCCCACAAGCCTTGCAGTGCAGCCAGACAAAAGAAAGAAAAGGAAAGAAAAAAATGAAAAGAAAGGAAAACAAACAAACAAAACTCAAGACAAATAGCAAAAACAATAGCAAAGAGTAGCAACAGTATACACACAAACACACACACACACACAGAAAAAAGAAAAAAAAAAGCAAACAGACAAAAAAAAACAACAAAGAAACCAAGGGAACAGACAAGCAAAGAAAAGAATTCTAATATGAGAACAGTCAATAAGGACTAAACTTACAAAAACAAAGAATGAAAAATAACACAATAACAGAAAGCAAACAAACAACAAAAAAGCAAAGAAAATATACACATAAAAACAATGAAAAAAAAGAAAATGAAAGTAAAAAACAGCAATTATACTCCAATAAAGATGCTAAAAAAAAGGAAATAAAAAACAAAGGACAAAAACAAGAAAAATCCACAAAGCAAAAAAAAGTAAAAACAGAAAAATAAAAAATTGTATATATTGAAAAAAGATTAAAAAATTAAAAATAAAAGCTACAACACCAACAACTGAGCAAAATGAAACAAACAAAAGAAGAATAATAGTACCAAGAATATTCTCCTAGGGCCTCGTCTGTCAGTGTCCTTGCTCTCACAGTGAGCCTGAGCCTATCCCCGCCTCCCCAGGAGGCCTTCCAATACCTCTAGGTAGGTCTCTGGACCTACTGTGGGCACTGTGGAGCCAGCTCAGACTCTGACCTGGCCCAAGTATCGCATGTACTTGTCCCTAGAGTCCACTGCTGTGAAGGCTGGACCAGTCTCAATTGCTGAAACGCTCATTGCCTATTCAGGTTTCCACAGACACAGGATTTACCCAGCAGATACTGGGGATTTAATCCACAGCTTGTGCAGCTGCACAGAAAGATTTCCGTTTCTCTTCCTTAGTCGCACCGCCCCTGGGGCTCAGCTTTGACTTTGACCCCACCTCTGTGTATGTGCCGCCCTCAGGTGTCTTCTCCTTGCTCAGGCAAGAGGGAGTGAAAGCAGTGGCTGCTTGGGGCACGTTTACTCACTCAAGCCGGGGCAGGGTTACTGCGGCCACAGTTGAAGTGTCTACAAGTTGCCTGCGGCAGCGGGACTGACAGGCAACTGGAACAGACTGTGGTGTGCTTGCTCTGGTAGGTGTCCCTCCCAGTGCCCACGGAGGAGGAACTGGAGAATGAGGGCGGTGGCGGCCCCACCCCCATCGCACCTGTCAACCATGGCGCCTCACTTTCCAGGCAGACCATGCTTCCCCTGGGGGCATTCCTGGTCACGCGTCCCCTCACTCCCGTCCCCTCTGCTGTATCCATGCAGCCAACAGCGTTCCTCTCCCCGGATCCATCCTCCCAACCCCACGCTTTAGCACCCAGCCTCCACCAGCACTGACAGACTCTCATCTCAGGCAGGGACACCCAGGGCTGATTCCCAAGGAGGCTTTGGGATTGGCAGCGCTCTGGGCCCTGAAGCCCGGGCGGATGGAGGAGACCCCGGCCCGAGGGGGGAGGACGTCCGCTCAGGTGGGAGCCCCTCCCAGCACCCACGGAGGCGGAAGAAGCTGGCAGCTGGGGAGAGGGGTTATAATGGCAGCTCCGCCCCTTGCACACCACTCAACAATGACACCTTACTTTTATGGTATCTCAGGCTTTTTCTGCAGACTTTCCCGGTTGTGGAGCTCCTTACTCCTGTCCCTTCAGGCTGTCTTTTCACAGCCAACAGCTGTCCCCTCCCTGGGTCTGCGCTGGAAACTCCACTTTCCAGCACCCAGCCCCCTTTCGCAACAGGCAACTCATGATTCAGGCTGGAATGTGCAGAGCTGTGGTGGAGACCTTGCATGCAGTTCCTACTCTGTCCTGCCTTCCACAGAACATCTGCTGCATTCTCCTTTGATCCCCTGAAGGTCCTTTTCTGTCCCAGCTGACTTCCCCACCGTGACGGAGTTTTCCTGAGTGTGGGGACTTCTGCTTACTTTCAGCTTCCCGCCAGGGTTGCTGGTCCCTTTTTTTTTTTTTTTTTTTTTAATTTTTGTTGTCTACTTTTATTGAGATATAATTGACATGCAGTGCCGTATAAGTTTAAGGTGTACAGCATAATGATTTGACTTACATGCATCATGAAATGATTATCATAATAAATTTAGTGAACAACCATCATCTTATATAAATACACAATTAAAAAAATAGAAAAAAATATTTTTCCTGTGATGAGAACTCTTGGGATTTGCTCTCTTAACAACTTTTATAAATAACATGGAGCAGTGGTAATTATACTTATCATTTTGTGCATTACATCCCTGGTGCTTATTTATCTTACAACTAGAAGTTTGTAACTTTTTTAAAAGCACATAACTCATTTTTTACTATTAAAAATGTTTTTTAAAGAAGCTACACAAAGCATGAACACATCTACAAATCTCTATGATGTTTTCATCTCCTAGCTGGTCCCTTTTTTGATTCCTCTTTTCTTTTTTCTTCTTTCTTTCATTCTTTTAGGTGTCCGAAGTCTTCTGCTAATGTTCAGTAGATGCTCTGTGGGAACTGTTCCATCTGTAGATGAATTCTTGATGTACTTGTAAGGAGCGACGAATTCTGCAGCCTCCTATTCCACCATCCTGACTCCCCACCCACTCACACGCCCGCCACTTACTGTGTTTTCTTAAGGCTCTAGCTCTCCACGACTGATAGTGGGTCTTAGTGTATAAGAAAAGTAAACATCAATGCTCTTTGGCATCCAGTCAACCTTCTCAATCATGCAGTTCTTTCTTAATTACCTTTCAAGGGTACAGCGACACCTAAGAATTTTGTCTCCGGCAACAGTATGTCAATATGGGTAACGGACCATAAAACCCATTTTTAAAAGTGCCTTCACTACAAGGAAAGTCTTGGTACTCATCTGACGGCTTTTTCCTGTCTCCCATTCCTTCTTGTTTCCATAGAAAAGGTTAGATACCATTGGACACTCCTTCCTTCAATTCAAGTTCCCAATCAGTTGCTGAGAATCTACTCACTATGGGCCAGGCCGCAGGGCACCTGGACGGGAGCCTGCTTGACATTCAAGGAACAGCGAGGAGGATGGTAGGCATGGAGTGGAGTTACTGAGGCAAGATGAGGTCATAAAGGTAATGCAGCCAGATCATGTCTACCTGAGGCCATTGCTAGGACTTAGACTCTCACTGTGAGAAGAATGAGGTTTGGAGGGAAAAAGCAGAATTTTTTTTTCCTTTGTTGATAAGAGCAAAATTACCAAATTATTAAAAATGGATGCCCCAGTATTAGGTACCATGTCCCCATCACCCTGGGCATTGTCACAGGGGCTTCCACAGACACCCCCAGGCACTGCAGGATTCAAACAAATGTTCAGAGTGGACTATTGCTCAGTCTTACAAAGTAGCCCATGGACTGGGACCTGAACAGGGGCTTTGGTTCCGCGTCAGTCACCTCCCTCTTGCTCCCTAACACTTGCCTACCCTTCCTACTTTCCCTAATCTCCTCTCCAGAAATTCCTCATCAACTATAAGAGTGAGCGCGTTAGTGGCTGTTCTGTGGGATGAGCAAAGTCCCTTGTTCTAGCTGAGATGACAGAGCCGTGGGCCCCTCCTCACGGCTTATGGACTCTGGTGGACCGTGAGCTGTCTTCACTTAGCTTTGCCCCTGAGCAAAGGGAGCATAAACGTCAGGAAGAAAGAAACAAAGTGTCACCCACAACGGCCTTAGTGCTACATGTTTTTGCTGGCCCCTAATTAGAAACTGATTTTCAAAGCCAACCCTGGGGCAAATTATGGCTACATTTCCATCCTGACCATGTTTA
Organism: Phocoena sinus; assembly: GCF_008692025.1. Lineage (NCBI taxonomy): Eukaryota > Metazoa > Chordata > Mammalia > Artiodactyla > Phocoenidae > Phocoena > Phocoena sinus. Next base: position 38,335,691 of record NC_045779.1, read on the forward strand.
ATGAGGCCTCATGAAGAGAACAAGGAGTTTCTCCTTGATGGTTTCCTCCTATGGTTGAGAAGGTGTGAATGAATAAAGGGAGACAGATAACAGCAACTGGTTTCCTATAATACAGCTGGCAGTGTCTGCTATTCCAGCGATTGAACTTAAAAATATAAACAGGATTCAGAGAATAAAGGTTAATGTGACACCCTATTGTGATGGTTATTGCTAACAGTAGAAAATAGTCATTACTGTGTTAACATTTCCAAGTGCTGATATAAGCCACAGGCTATTAGCATTACTGCTGTTCTCATTATGACAGATTAAATAGCAATCATATAAATAATCACACTCTGTCCAGAACTTGAAAATAAATTCAACAATGCCTGAAAGAATCGTAGCCTATATGTACATCAGTCTTCTTCACAAAGCCCTCTTACAAGCTACTTTTTCAAATCTTATTGGATACCACACTCCCCATCATCCCCAGTTGTCTAGTGAATGGTTTTCCATATGTTGATGTTCAATAAGATTGTGCAGACTGAGCATTATTAGGGGGATGGGCTTCTTTCCCAACATTCCAGTAAAGAGGGCTCGATTAATATAACCCCTGCCTCTCTTTGCTCCTTTATTCCCTGGGAGAAGGGCTGACTTATCTGGCGCATTTGTCAAGAATAATTCCACCTTGGCATGTGACGAGTTCTGGCCAATGTAAGTGAAAGTGGGGCATGCAATTTCAAGAATGGGCCCTCAAGTGAAGAGTTTGTCCTCCTCCTTCCTGTCTGCTGTAATACAGAGACTATTGCTAGAGCCAGTCTGGACCGCAAGGCAGAAGCTGCATAATAAGAACAGAGGGGTAGCAGCAAGCTGGGAGCCTGGGTCCCTGATGACTGAAATCATCACAACAGCCTGAACTACCAACCCAGACTTTTAACTTAAGAAATAAACTTCTGCCTCATTTTAGCTCCTGTTATTTTGGATTCTCTGACAATTATAGCCACAGAATGGCAGCAGAGACTCTAGGAATGCAGGGGCAGGGGGAGATGCAGCCCAGGAAAAGGAAACTCAGTCAATAAGTCCAAATCAAAGAGTAAAGTGATGAAGGGTGAACAGAAAGTAGATGAATGGTGGTGGGGGGGAAACATATCTGGGGAACAATCTAACAAGTCGTGATCTATATTCATACACAAGATTTGTATTCACGTGCACATATAATGGATTCTCAATAAGCATAAGTACACTAAATAAGTTAATATTTATAAAGCACTTTGAAAAATCCTTAGCACACAGTAAATATTATAAAGGTGCTACTAACTAAAAATAAATAAGAATGAATGGTGTGGTGGTTAATTTTGTGTCAAGTTGGCTAGGCTATGGTGCTCAGTTGTTTAGTAAAGCACTGGTCTAAAGTCTGTGGTGAAGGTATATTTTAGATATGATTAAAGATTACGATCAGATGACTATAAGTAAAGGAGACTGACCCTGTACTGATTCTGTTTCTCTAGAGAATGCTAATACAAATGGAAAGTTAACATAAACCTGTACTAGAAGCCACTGGAATTTGTATGTTGACAGCTGGGAGGTGGGTTGAGGGACCAGAGTAGTCAGACTAGAAGCCTTGTTCAACACACCATCCATCACTCCCCATACCTCCTCTCCTCTCACAGCCGCCCTGAGGAATAACCTCTCCAGGACCCCAAATGTTCAGTCACCCTCCTTTCCTTGCCACTGATTTAGAGCAGAAGATGAGAGGGCCCATAATGGTAACAGTCTACCCCAGCGCTGGGAGTAAAGCTTTATAGGCACAGTGTTTCTTTTTGGGGTGATGAAAATGTTCTAGAATAAGAGAGTGGTGATGGCTAAGCAACATTTCGAATATAATAAATGGAAGTGAATTATTCACTTTAAAATGATTGATTTTATGTTATGTGAACCTCACCTCAGTAAATTCTTTTCTTTTTTTTTTTGGCCGTGCCTTGCAGCATGAGGGATCTTAGTTCCCTGACCAGGGATCAAACCCGTGACCCCTGCAGTGGAAGCACAGAGTCTTAACCACTGGACCGCCAGGGACGTCCCCAATAAATTTTCAATGATGAATTTTATGTGATGCGAATTTTACCTCAATAAAAAAATTTCCACCTCCTTCCTGCTTGACGAGACATAGAAAGCCCAAGCTCTCCTAGTGCCTCCATGTCATAGCTTTCCCAGGGAAGCATTTCCTCATTGGCAGCATAGAGCTCAGTATCATACTCACTTGGTAACAGACCTCAAGCCAAGTCCACCAACTAAGCTACTGTCGATAATGAAAGGGATAGCTTGGCCTCCATATTGACTCTTTATTCCCCAACCTCAACAGGGCATAAAGGCTGAAGGACGCCAGGGCTGATGGCTCCCAGTAACTGAGGTTGTCCACACCAACTCAGTCTTATCTCCCATGACCACGTGTACCCCAAGTACAGAGTGGCTGCGACATTTGGAAGCCTTACCTGGAGTCAGGAAACTTCTGCTCTGCTTTTACAGTACATGCTTTCTTTTTCCCCATCCTGAATATAAGTAACCCTAGAGCTGGATGCAGCCTACTGTGTCTTGTGAGTTTGTCAATCTGAACGACCTGAGCAGAACAGGTGGTACAATCAAATCAACTGCATCGACGGTAAAATATCATTTCTATACTGTTCTGTGACAGTATGAACATCTATGTGGACCAAATATTTCCATCAATATAAAAATAAAGATAACAGCAAAGATGAGGGATAAGACGTTGAAGTGAGCTTCCCTCCCACCCCATGCTACGTCCCTACCTATGACATTAAACATATTTAAAACTACTCAAAAATGTCCAGTATTTGCTGATATTTCCTCAAAGAATAAAAATAAAGGAATTGTTTGGTCTGCTTTGTTGGATTTTCATTATCTCTTACTCAAAGAGATTTATAATTTTTTTAATAAAGATTAAATTACATTTAACACTTTAGGTTTTCAAATAAGTGTAACAAACTCCAACAAACCATTCTGTCTGCATCAATAAAGATTTTTTTCCCAGTTTTTTTTTTAACCATAAAAGCTGTATGCTGAACTGGTTTTGATTTTGTGGACAACAAGGGATCTCAGGGGATGAAAGTTTGTAATGGCTTGAAGCAAAGAACACAGACCAGCTATAGAAGAGTGCCACAGGAAGCTATTCTAAACCAAAAAAAAAAAAAAAAAAAAACTCTGTGCCACACAAGGTAAGAGAAAATAATACCCCTTAGTTGCATCCTTTCTTCAACAACAAAAATAGCATGTCCACAAACCCCTCTAAGGCCCAATATACTAATTCGGAACCAACTCAGAGAAACAGTGCCATCTGCTGATTATACATGCTGTTTGCTGCAAGTCACAGAATTTCAATCTTGCCAACATTAATATGACAAACACTAAAGTTGCCAGGCAAGGGACTTCCCTGGGGGTCCAGTGGGTAAGACTCCCCACTCCCAACGCAGGGGTCCTGGGTTCGATCCTGGGACCCCTGCACTGGGAACTAGATCCTGCAGGCGTGCCACAGCTAAGAAGCCTGCAGGCGGCAACTAAAGATTCTGCATGCCACAATGAAGATCCCGCATACCACAACTAAGACCCGGCGCAGACTAAGTAAGTAAATAAATAAGTAAATAAATAAATAAATAATAAAGAAAATGAACACCGATACTGGAAATAGAATTATACTGTATTATCAGTGGGTAATTTTTTTTTTTTTTTGCGGTACACGGGCCTCTCACTGTTGTGGCCTCTCCCGTTGCGGAGCACGCAGGCTCAGCGGCCATGGTCACGGGCCCAGCCGCTCCGCGGCATGTGGGATCTTCCCGGACCGGGGCACGAACCAGTGTCCCCTGCATTGGCAGGCGGACTCTCAACCACTGCGCCACCAGGGAAGCCCAATGGGGGTAATATTTTTTTTAACATAAATATATAAATAAAGTTGCCAGGCAATGTGATGTACGCCTAGATTGCAATACTCAGAAACAAAATGACAGCAGGGTTTTTTGACTTGTTCCTTTATCATACACCCTGTTTAATGGATGGATAGGCTGCCAGGAAGTTGAATTCTACAGATCAGAGCCGCTCACGTTTTAATTCATCACTAGTGATTCAGTCCTAATGAGAATGTGATTAAAATGTATTTGAATGTGATTAAAATGTATTTATGTTGTCATTTAGAGCAAGATTTTCACATGAATGTGTCAAAGGTGTATTTGTGTAATTAGAAACGAATCATGTATGTAACTCAAATAATACCCATTGCGCTGACAGCTTTTGTCAGCTCGTGCAGATTGATGGAAATCATGGAATCAAAAAGAGAAATCTCTATGCTGCCAGAAGGGAAAAAAAAAATCGCTGGCTCTGCCTCCTTCAGTGTCAAGCATAGCTCCATGCTCAGAAAAAGGCTTTAAAAATACCTTGGAACTGAGATCTCTGAGCAAGGAACCCGATCATGGCGGCTAAGGGGGAAAAACAATGAAGTATTCATTCATTCATTTCTTACTTAAAAGTAGCTGTCTTGTACCAGGGACTATACAAGGTACTGAGGTACTAGGATGAATAAGATAAAATCCCTGTCCTCAAAGAATTCAGCTTAGCATGAGAGGGAGAAAGGTAAATAAACAGTTACAAACTATGTTAAATGCTACATAGCAGAGGTACGGACTAGGAGTAGATGATGGACGAAAGAAGAGAATTTTTTATAAATTGAGTATCTACCACAGAAGAGGTGCTTTGTATGTGTAAACCAGATGTTAACACATACTCTTTTTTTTTTTTTTTTTCCTGTACGCGGGCCTCTCACTGCTGTGGTCTCTCCAGTTGCGGAGCACAGGCTCCGGACGCACAGGCTCAGCGGCCATGGCTCACAGGCCCAGCCGCTCCGCGGCATGTGGGATCTTCCCGGACCGGGGCACGAACCAGTGTCCCCTGCATCGGCAGGCGGACTCTCAACCACTGCGCCACCAGGGAAGCCCAACACGTACTCTTTACCACTTGCATTCAATGAGTTTGAACCCCCGCAAACCTCCAGCCTGTCAGAGTCCCAGAGGCTTCCTCGATTCCCAAGGGCTGGGCACTGTGCTTCTCAGCCTCTGGGCTGCTGTGTCATGCACGCTGCCTTTGTCCCATGTCACGTGGATTCCCTCACCAAACTCAGCCTCTCTTCTGAAATTCTGGCAAGATTTCAGGGTGGGGCAGAGATGAAGGGAACGTTACTTTCCACACTACTTAGCAAACAACCAACTGGAGAACAACTATAATTCAAATATCCTCCCTGGTTCTCATCACAGAGAGTTTCCCTTATCTAACCCAGTCCCAGAGTCCCTCCGTATTCTCCCCTCACCCTTCCCTCTCAGATGGTCTCCAAACTTCCAAATTTTCCTTCCTCCATTACACTTTGACAGCAACCAACACCCACGGTCTTGAAAGGCTCACCCAAGTATTAACACGTGTTTTTCTGAACTCAGTAAACATAATATTTCTCCACAGACACAGAAAACACATTTATGGTTACCAAAGGGGAAAGGGAGTGGGGAGGGATAAATTAGGAGTTTGGGATCAACAGATACACATGACTATATATAAAATAGATAAACAACAAAGACCTACTGTATAGCACAGGGAACTATATTCAGTATCTTATAATAGTCTATAAGGGTAAAGAATCTGAAAAAGAATAGATATATATGTATAATTGAATCACTTTGTTGTACACCTGAAATTAACACAACATTGTGAACTAACTATATACTTCAACAAGAAAAGAAAAAAGAAAAAGATAATATTTCTCTACCTGGCTGGCCATATATTATTTCATTTAAGCTTCACAACTACCCTTGGACATATCATTGAACAGACAGGAAAACTCAATTCATCTAAGACAATACTAACCCTATGTCATAGGTTGCTAATGCATGGAAAGCACTTAGCATTTAGAACACAGTAATCAACACTTAATAAATGTTAGCCATTATTATTTTTATCACTATAATATTCGTTCTATCTCTTTTGTAGCTACACTTACTACCTAGGTAATATCCTCCAATCTCATGACTTTATTAAATACCATCTACATGCTGACAAATCCTAAATTTATCTCCAGCCTTGACCAATGCTTCTGAATTCAACTCATGTACCAAACTGCTTATCTGACATCTCCACTGGATATCTAATAGGCATATCAAACTTGACATAATCAAATGTGAACTTGTGCTTTCCCCCCACAAACCTCTCCTCTCCCAGTCTTCTTATCCCAGTAACTGGCAACTCCACTTCTCCTTTGGCTCAGACCAGAAACTCGATGATTCCAAATGACTCCAAGATCACTCGTGATTTTTCTCTTTTTCTTATACCTTTCATTCAGACATCTTATTGGCCCTGCCTTCAAAAATATGCAGAATTCAACACTGCCCTGCTGCCACTTGGTCTAAATGACCAACACCTCTTGACTGGATTATGGCAAGAGCCTCCTAACTCATCTCATTGTTTCCACCACAGTCTGTTCTCATCACAGAGCAACTCAGGTCATGACTTTCCTTGGCTCAATTTCCAGAGGTTTTCCATCTCCCTCAGAGAAAAACTAAAGCCCTCAAAGTGGTTTTCAATGCCCTGTAACATTTGATCCCCCATTGCAATTGCCTCTTTCACCTCAGCTCTAACTTGCTTCTTACTTTCTCCACACGGCCTCTGGCTGTTTCTCAGATATGTTGAACACTCCTTCACCTGTCTCAGGACCTCTGCATTTGTGGTTCCTTCTGTCTGGAACACTTTTTTCCAGAGAATGTCATGGTTCTCAGTCCCTCAGTTTTTTCAGGTCTCTGCATAAATCCACCCTATATAAATAGCAACCCCCATCCCCACCTTGTTTAGTATCTCCCTTATTCTGCTTATTTCTTTTCATAGCAATTATCACCATGTACAATATTATATATGTGTATTACTCTCACGGTGCTAGAACGAAAGCACAATGAGGGCAGAGACTTTGCCTATTTAATTGTTATAGGCATAACGCCTAAGACAATGTCCAGCATGTACTAGGTACTCAATAAATATCTGTGGAATGACAAATGAGTTTAATCATTTAATCAAAATTAAGAAAGGCAGGAATTTCAAGAAGTTTACCAATACCTAATGTGAACAGAAGTCAAGATAAAGACTGCAGAGTTCACTGCATTTGTCAACTAGGGAGTGGCTGGGATGGAGGCCTTGAGTGTTGGGAAGGGACACACTAAGAAGAGAACTCTCTTCTGAAAATGGATAGTAGTGACGATTGTACAACACTGTGAATGTACAAATAGTAATTCATTTCGTCATGGTCTATTTTTCAAATGTGGTATAAAGCAAAACTTATAATACACGATTATCTGTAAGGCACTGGAAAGACAGAGAAGCTGGACTGCAATGAAGCTGCAACACCGGCCTCAACTGAGGAGCTCTGGAGCTGGAATGATCCTGAAGAGTTGTCCCAAATTGAGGCAAGGAGGCTGGGCCTTTCTACCCTGCAACAACAAATCACTGGATGCCAGCCACCCAGGGGAGGGAGGGTAACCTTGAGCTCCTTTCAGCTGTGGGATATTCTTAGGGAGAGATCTGGCTATGAGTGGTCAGAGGCAGCACCCCCAATAGATGGGTAAATGAGCACATTGGTCCTGAAGGGGGCAATCTGGGCAATACACCCTAGTATCCACTACAGTTAAGATAGACAATAAAGTTGCTAGTCTCTTATTTTTTTTTAAGATTTTACACCTGAGAATATGTGATACAAGATACATATTGGAAGACGTTTTATATGCAAAGCCTCATATAAGAGGCATATACAAAGGGCCAAGAAACACCATTTTTGCTTTTTATTAGTTGACTACTTCCTTACCGACAAACTTGATCCCCAAACTGCCAGTTCATGAATCCTAGATGTACAAGTGCCCAGGCATGGCACCACAGATCCAAAGAACTCAGATTTGATGATACACAATTGAGTCTTTATTCAACATCTCAAGACAATATTCAGTCTAAAAGAAATTTCCCTGAAAGGAAGCAAAAGCTGATTGCAGAAACCCCAATTGGAGATTAAATGAGTAACTCCTTTCTCCTTGCAGACTTCAGTCTTCTAAAGCTTGCTTTGTACATTAAAACTTCCTATTTAATGTCAAAAATTACTACAGAAACCCCTTGACATGATGGTAGCTGAACCATTAACCAGAGTACAAACAATGCTTGCTGGACATGGCTTTACAGTCTGAAGTCCCAGATTAGAAACCGGTGCTTTGAAGTGTCCAGTACTCCTCCGCATCCTGCCACAACCCACAGACCACTCTCACCCAAACCGCCCTGCAGCAACTATTATGTCCAACTGAATCTTCAGCATTAGCAATCCTAGTCTCTGATTCTTTCTCCTTTGAGCTGTAGTTTAAACTTACCAAATTTTTCAGTTGTCTCCCACATCTGTCTAATATTCCTAATCAGTTTAGATTTCCCAAAGATAGAAACAGGGCATTTTACCTTTTAATACTGAAAATTCCTTAGAAATTACTTAATGAAACTGCATGAATTACAGAATTATTAATAAACAATTATAGGATGATACAAGTATGTCTTTAATGTTTCAATATTTAAGAATATATACAAAAAATTAAACAACTCAGTTTTGATTATTATATCAAAACTATAATACATTTTGCAATAAAATATATTATTATAATTAAAATAATTCTATTTGTTTTCCAAAATTACATTTACTTACTAGATTAATTTTTTTTTTTTTTTTTTGTGGTATGCGGGCCTCTCACCGCTGTGGCTTCTCCCGTTGCGGAGCACAAGCTCCGGACGCGCAGGCTCAGCGGCCATGGCTCACGGGCCCAGGCCCTCCGCGACATGTGGGATCTTCCCGGACCGGGGCACAGAACCCGTGTCCCCTGCCTCGGCAGGCGGACTCCCAACCATCTGCGCCACCAGGGAAGCCCTAGATTAATTTTTTAAAGGGGGTTATATAGCAGTAGTTTGATTGGTTATATTCTGAAAAAAGAATGACACATTTTCTCTTATTCTTTCAAGAAAAGGATCTGTAAGATTTAAATGATCTCCAGAAAAATGTTTCCATTGCTTCAGCTGTGACATGGAGACAGGTTTCAGGGAGTCAGACTTCTGCTGATGTGTACCAAGCTGACAATTTCTAAAGACAGGGAATTTTTCCAATGAATCACCTGAAATAAGTAAAACAATGAGGAAATCCTTAGGCCAATCAATATCCTATTACATACAATACTTTTTAAATATATAATGAGTTTATATGATTTGTTACATTTGATCACCATGGTTTATGTTAAAATAAGCAAATTCAATTAATTCATTCCTTCTACAAATAGTTATAAATTGTTTACAATGTGCTGATTTGAGCAATGGGGGCCAAAATGGTGAACAAAAATAGACATGGTCTCTGTTTTCAAGGACTTTATGGTCTAGCAGGAGAAATACACATTAAACAAATTAATCATCCAAAGAGATGTATTACAGGTCCACAGTTTCTTACCTAAAAGCCTGTGGAGCCAGATATGTTTCCAAATTCAGAACATAACTGTAACAATGTGGGTTAACACTCCATAATCAAACTCATTAATATTCTGTAGCAAGGGCTTCCCTGGTGGCGTAGTGGTTAAGAATCCGCCTGCCAATGCAGGGGGCGTGGGTTCGAGCCCTGGTCCAGGAAGATCCCACATGCCGCAGAGCAACTAAGCCCATGTGCCACAACTACTGAGGCTGCACTATAGAGCCCGTGAGCCACAACTACTGAGCCCTCGTGCCACAACTACTGAAGCCCACGTGCCTAGAGCCCGTGCTCCGCAACAAGAGAAGCCACCGCAATGAGAAGCCCACGCACTGCAACAAAGAGTAGCCCCTGCTCGCCGCAACTAGAGAAAGCCCGCGTGCATCAACGAAGACCCAATGCAGCCAAAAATAAATAAAATTAAATCTTTAAAAAAGAGAACATCACACTGGATAAAATAGAAAATCCAGCCTCATATTATTTACATGAAAGATACCTAAAACATAAGGACACAGAAAGATTCAAGATAAAAGAACAGAAAAAGATATACCAGACAAATACTAACAATAAGAAAGTCAGTGTATTTGCTGTACACCTGAAACTAACACATCGTAAATCCACTATACTCCAATAAAAATTTTAAAAAGTCAGTGTAATACGTTAACTAAAGACAAAATGAAAGCAAAAGACATCAGAGATAATGCAATCACTACATAATAATAAAATAAATGAATAATAATGAAAAAATTTTTACAAAGAAGATACAAAATATATAAAGCAAAAATTGACAGAATAACAAGAAACTGACAAATCCACTGTCATACTGTAAGATTTTAACATATCTCTTTCAATAACAGATATGCCTAACACAGAATTAGGTCATTAATAGAAAAATGGGCAAATGATATGAGCAGGTGGTTCACATAAAGGAAATACAGCTCTTAACCATAGGAAAATACACCCAACTTCACTCATAATAAGGTTAAATTAAATTAAAACTAGACCAATATACCATGTCTTTTACTATCAGATTGGCAAAAATCCAAGCAATTGATAATCCTAAACTGGTAAAGCTGTGGGGAAATAGTATATTGTTGGTGGGGTATAAATGATACAACCCCCAGTGAGGGCACCTTAGCAAGACCTATCAGAATTACAAATGCACATATTCTCTGACACAGCAACACTGATAATTTACCTTATAGAGATATTTGAAGATATAGAAAAAGATGTACAAATAAAGATATATACTGACTGGAAGGAACCTAATTATACAACTGTAAGGTCAGATGAATAAATTATGGTCTATTCATCCAACGGAGGATTACATAGCTGAGAGAAAAAAAGAATGAGGAAACTCTTTAATGATACGGGAGATCTCAAGATACTATTCAATGAAACAGGTACAGAACTATACACATATTACACTACCCTTTATTGGGGGAAAAACTGGGCAAGAGTTCCTTGCATATGCATAAAAATATATCTAGAAGGATACACATAAAACTAATAATACTGGTTTTGCATAGGGTAGCAGGACTAGAAACTAGGCAGATGACGGCATTATGGGAGGAAGAGTTTTCACCATATACATTTTATATTTTTAAATAGTTGAGACAGGTAAATATATTATCAATTTTTCAGTTAAATTAGTAAATTTTTAAATCTGTAAAATAAGAAAAAACTAATTCGGTAACAGAAAATTTGACTAATATGGCGAACTCTAAACTAAGTAATTAAGAGAATACACATTCTTTTCATGTACAAAAATATTTACAAAGTAAACACACCAGGCCACACACCAAGTCTCTAGTTTCCAAAGAATCAATATCATGCAGACCATATTTGTGACTACAGTGCAGTAGCTAAAATTCAATAACAAAAACTAAAATACATCATAAAACATACTTTTAAACACCTCTGAGCCAAAGAATAAATTATAATGGAAAAAAACTATTTAGAACTGAATAATAAAAAGACTGCATATGAAAATTATGAGATTCAGCTTAGAGGAAAATTTACAGCCTTAAATTCCCATTTCAGAAAAGAGGACTGAGAGCCATTAAGCTAAGGATTCAGCTTTAGAAAATAAGAAAAAAAAAAATTTAGATAAATACAGGGGAAAAGAGAAATAATAAGAGAAGAAATTACTAAGATGGAAAAATCATACTATAGAGAAGATCAGTGTGGATTATATAAAATGTAAATTCTTCCATGTTAGTCTTATACAGTTTTACTTCTTAAACCCATCTCAACACAATTTATCAAGTGATTTCCAACTACTGGACATTGGTTGCTCAAGTGCTACTCCTGATCCAGTACCTATTTGAATGGTACTAATTCTGGAGGGTTGACGCTGTCAGCCTCATTTAAGCAGCACAAGCAGGGCATGAAGCACTGAGAAGTATGGCAGCTCACGCTTACTGCCCCGGAAAATATGACCTCACTAGGAATAAGTTCTACACAAAATAAACTTTTTAAAAATAAAAGTTCTACACAAAATCCTAGACAGTAGGATTATTCTGTCAAGTGTTATGTTTTTTTGTGAAACAGAAATAAGGATTAAAAACATTTCCCTAATTCTGAAGTCATTATTATCAGGATTTGAAAGATTTTACCAATAGGCCAAATTTTTCACAACTGATTCGTAAATAAGAAGCTGAATTGAGAGAACTAATAAGGTTCTAACTAAAATTTTCTCAAATACCCATGTGGCAGCTGCCCTGTGACCTGAGGAGAAAAGAAAACTAACATATGCAAGGGGTAATTATTTTAGTTATTCTGTATTTAAATATTTTCAACTACTAAAGGGAGACCAATTAACTTCATCATCGTAACAATTAAAATACAACTAACCTGTATGATTTTCTCCTGTACATTCACAGTCAAGCAGGTCATGAGTAACACAATGTGAACTTTCATGTAATGTGAACAAATTTTTAAGCTCTTCTACTGAAAACTGAATATGATCACATGTCTTGGTTAGGTCTACAACTGCCCCAGAAAGACCTTGCTTACTGATCTGCCTTTGATAGATCTTTTCTTCTATCGTACCTGAAGAGAAAACATTCATTAGATTTCCTTCAGATCTTTACATCTGTTATTTTTGTTGGGTAAAGCATGTTTCTTAGTATACTAGCTAACAAAATAACAGTATTCCTGATACTGAAGCACAGATTAACAACAAAAAGAATCTTTAATTATTCAAAGGGAATACATTTTTGTCACACTGAAGGGTTATTACCTGTGGTTAGGAGTCTGTAAATATGTACAGGATGTTTCTGACCATCTCTCCACACTCTAGACATTGCCTATAGAAAATTAACGAGAATTCTGAGAGTACAAGTAGAAACTAATGATAACCCTTGCCACATAAGCAACTTGCATTAATACAATTAAGATTAGGAATTCTAGATTTCACTTATAGCTTCAAAAAACAAAGCCCAGGCATACCTAAGCATTCTCCACTTCAAATTTTTTTCCTGGGATAAGGAAAGGGATGAATGAACACTCATTGTGGTACTATAAAATAATTACAGGGCGCCATGCAACAGTGAGAGGGTCTATCTGCGTCAAAAAATGGGACAGCGAGTTTGGGCAGTAAGAATGCAAAGAATCAAGTATAGCATAGCATGGAGGGCTTATTCTCAGTCTAAGAGGCTAATGACTCACCCCTAAGGAATCCCTAGGATACCTGCAATCAGCTCAGGCTCTACGTAGATCTCTGTGGTGTTAGGATTTATCACTGATACTGTACAGTAAAAGGTTGATGTTCAAACCTTGCACATTCCAAAGAAAAGTCGGGCCTTCAACCAGCTCCTGGAAGCCCTGGAGTATCCTGCCCTATAAGAGCATCTTAGTTTACTTGGGACCTTGGGCCACACTAAGTAGTTTATGCTAACAGTGTGATTTAGGTGGGGACTTGGGCCAGTTGACCTCTGCAGGGATTGAAGACTGAGCAACTAAGGTCAGTCACACAGGTATCCATGTCTACATGACTGACCTCCAACAAAAACTCTGGACACCAAGGCTCAAGTGAACTTCTCTGGTTGACACCATTCCATGTGTTGTCACTCATTAATGTTGGGAAAATTAAGTGTTGTTCCATACAAGTCTAGTGGAAAAGGACAACTGGAAGCTTGTGCCTGGTCTCTCCTGGACTCTACCCTATGCACCTTCTACCTGTGTTGATTTTAGTCTGTATTCTTTCACTGTAATAAAACTTAACTATGAATATAGCTGTTTTTCTTGATTCTGTGAGTCCTTCTAGTGAATCATTGAACCCGAGGGTTGTCTCCAGGTCTCCTAACACAGATACCATATGAGGTGCAAATCCATAGGTAGAAATCCCAAAATACATGAAAATGGACTGTATTCTGAAGAAAACCAAAGGCTGCTTCTGAAATATTTCCCTAAATAAGCTAATTTTATATCTTTACCATACCCTGCACAAACACTGATCATAGCACCTGTAACACTTTATTGTCTTCCCCTGATGGTCATGAGGATCCTGAAGGCCCAACTACACAGTATATTAGAGCCTGGAGACATAACAGGTTTGGGTGTGAATCCTGGCTCTGCCTCTAATAAGCTATGTGACTGAGAGCAAACTTCCATAACTTCATCTGTAAAACAGGGCTTAGAATATCCACACTTGTAGGATTATTGTGAAGATTAAACAGATGTAAAGCACTTAGCAGAGTGCCTGATACAAAATAAGGGTTCAATATGCAGCAGTTATTATACATCATCATCCTCCTCATATCCCCAGCAGGCCCTGTATCCCCCATAGGCATTCTATAATGTTTGTTTAATACATAAACAGTCGTACCTGGATATCAGTGGCTGGATTCCAATCAATGTCATAGAGAATTAAGTGAGATCCTCCAATAAGGTTAAGTCCCACACCACCAGCTTTTGAACTTAACAAAAAAATAAAATCAGAAGAGTATTTACTATTAAAGCCATCAACAATTTGTTGCCTTTGAGAGATCTGTGTTTGTCCATCAAGTCTTGTATAAGCATATCCATGACGCTTGCATACTTCTTGTAAAATATTCAAGGTTTGTGTATAGTTGGATACCAACACCACCCTGTCAATCAAAAAGAAAGAATCTTTATACACAATTTAAAAGCAATATTAGATTTTTTTAATTGAAGGAAAATACCACAATAATACTATCACTGATATTTATAGAACATCCAACAATGACCTTGTACAATTAAAACACAGATTCTCCTTCAAATTCAATTTTAAAATCAGTATCTAAGAGGGAATTCCCTGGCCATCCAGTGGTTAGGACTCTACACTCTCACTGCTGAGGGCACAGGTTCAATCCCTGGTTGGGGAGCTGGGATTCCCACAAGCCACGTGGCCAAAAAAAAAAGTCAATATCTAAGAGACTTCCAGCATCAAAATAGTGGAGTAAAGAACTTTCTGCTTTCTTTACCTCTCTTAAGTCACCCTAAGAACAGCAGGAGAATAAGAAACAGAAAGACAAACTCTATCTTTAATGAAACAGGAGACATTTATATATGAAAACAGAGAATAGTGGAATGGTGACCTGCTTAGGAGTACAGAGAAAGTGAAACTTAAGTGCCCAAAGAGAGAGATTCCAATAAGAAACAAGTACAAGTTCATTCACACCATATAATCTCGTAAAGCCAGCTCAGAAGAAAGGAGTTTAGACTGGAGCTATTACAAGAGCACTGGTAAGTAGAACTCAGGCCCTCATCCCATGTAACTAAGTTGGCTTTTCTTTCTCAACTGGAATGTTTATTCTCTGGAGAAAGTAAACCAAAGAAACTTAGACCAGGGAACTCTAGAAGGCAGGGATATAGTGACAAACCAAAATGAAGGTCTGCAAAATGGATGGTAAGATTCCAGTCCCCCTTTTCTGCCAACTCCCAGAACACCAGCAGCAAAGCATTCCTCTCACATTCCACACCCCAAGAATATTATTGGAAGATTCACCTCTGGAATGACTCATTTGAATGACCCCAGAGAAAAGGTCCACAGATAGGGAATCCCCAAGTAAAAAAGCCAGCTCGCTACCTGTTACCTAACGCAGGTCAGCAGTCCACAAGCCCTGCCCATGCACACAGAGCATTCAGTTAGTGTTTTACTGCCTTACTCTTAAATATAAATGGACACCAAGGGCCACCAGCTACTTGAAGCCAGCCTCCAACATGAAAAATAGAAACCAAAACAAATAAACAGAAAAAAAGAAACATGAATAAAACAGAGCAATGGAGGAAACAGAAGACAATTTTAAGGAAATAATTAATACCCTCATATAAGAGATGGCATTCACAAGAAGAGGTGGCAATAAAAAAGAACAATCAAGAATAAGAAAATTATCTTGGAAATTTAAAATGACAGCCCAAATAAAAATTTAATAGGAGATTTAGAAGAAAGAAAGAGAATCTTCCCGGAAAAAGATTAAAAAGGAAAAGTGATGACCAATAGGAGAGGAAAGAAAAAAGAATTATAGAATCAATCCATGAGGTTCAATATATGACTGACAGAAATTCCAAATAAAACAAAAGAAAATTGTTTTGTGAAAGAAGCTGCTTCCCAGACATGGGATCTTCAGATTAAAACGACTTACTATAGAGTTTTCAGTTCAATAAATGAAAACATGATCCATATTAAGGCACATCAAGATTATAACTCAGGACTTCCCTAGTGGTCCAGTGTTTAAGACTCTGTGCTTCCCCTGCAGGGGGCAAGGGTTCAATCCCTGGTCAGGGAAGTTCTGCGTGCCACCAAAAACTAAATAAAATAAAATAAAAGCCATGGGAAACTATCAAAAAGCATTATCATATTTAAAAAGAGATTATAACTCAATGTATAAAGAATGAAGAAAAATTGCTAGAGTTTTTCATGAAGAAAATATGGAAAAGACAAGAAATAGCCGTATAAGTACATGGTCTGGCAACATACAATGGGAGCTGGTGATTGACTCTGAGAAACAGGATGCAAAGGGGGAGAGATGGAACTATGAACTCCTGTCTTTTTTCATGATAAGCCCTTTTAACATTTTGATAAAATAAAAATTTTAAACAATAAAATATGCTAAAAAGTCAAACCAGAATTTATATAATAGCTAAAGTTTGATAAATTAAGCAAAAAATAAAAAACAGATCAAGAATATTACCTACAAGTTTTATAACTAGTGGGATAATTATTAGCACTAGAAATTTTTAAAATAAAGCAAATGTTTAACAGTTAGAATTATCTTAATTATCTATGCTAACAAGGTAAAGATCATGTATATTTGTATTCCTGTATCAGTTACCTTTGGCTACTTAACAAACCAAACCAAAACTCAGTGGCTTAAAACAGCAACCATTTATTTTATATTCAGCTCACAATTCCGTAGGTTGGCAATTTGGGCTGGGCTCAGCTAAGAGGTTCCTCTGCTGGTCGTGGCTGTGCTGACTCAAGCATCTGCAGTCAGCTGCCAAGTAGACCGGGAACTGGCTGACTGGTGAGGGGCCTCGGCTGGGAAGCCTCATCTGAGTTTCTCAGGTCTCTTACCCTCTAGCAGGCTAGCCCAGGCTTATTCACATGGTGACAAAAAGTTTCCAGGAAGCACAAAGGAGGACAAGCCCCACTGCACAAGATCTTTTCAAGCCTCTTCTTCTGCCATGTTTGCCAGCACCTCATGGACCAATTCAAATCATGTGGCTGATGGTAGATCAGCCAAGCTAGACCAGCAAAGTTAGATCAGAATGGTAGATCACCCAAAGTTACCCAGCAAAGGAACGTGGATATAGGGAGGGAGAACTTAAGACCATTTATGCAATCTGTCAAAATTCCTATACTAATAATTCAGTCATTTTTCCCTTCCTTTTCTATACTATTACGGGGATGAATAACATTATCTAAACATAGTTTTGCTGATACAACTTTACTGGACTGGAGGAAATCTGGCTTTAGAATATTTTCCCCCAACAAGTTCTTACAAGGCTAGATGTAGATTGATGGGATAGGTGACTATCTTGGTAAAGAGCCTTGGACAATCCCCTTCCAGAGGTCTAGAGC
Source organism: Phocoena sinus (assembly GCF_008692025.1). Lineage (NCBI taxonomy): Eukaryota > Metazoa > Chordata > Mammalia > Artiodactyla > Phocoenidae > Phocoena > Phocoena sinus. The sequence goes on from NC_045779.1 coordinate 38,353,282, forward strand.
CCCGCCACACATACATACCACTTTCAAACAAGGCTATTATTTTTATGGTCACTATACTGTCCCTGAAAGCAGTTGAAATCTGTAGGCAAGGCTGCCATGTCAGGTACAGTGCAAGCTGCACCCAGCACAAGACTGTCCAACCAAGAGATGCAGGGGGGTAGAATTCGGCATGAACTCTACTCTCCAAGCCATGAAGCCTAGTGCGTGAATGCAACAACCAGGAGGGAAGAGGAACTTTTTAAATTTTGAAGTATTCTTTTTAAAAACTCCATAAAAGGGCCACCAGCCAGACAAGCCAGGAGTTCTCAGATATGCCTCCACCCAATTCTAATTCATCTCAATATGCACAAAAGCACTGCAGAAGAGTTCTGCCTATAGACCGAAAATAGAACTATCCGGTTCTAGTTAACAATAACACAGTAGATCAGGTGTAGACAGTAATACTATCCCTGAAGTCAAACACTGTGAGCAACTTCTAGCTACATATTTTAAAGGTTTAGAAGATGTTTGTGCATAGGCAGCTCAGATGTGGAAAACCTGGCCTCTATACCCAATTGGCCATTAAAAAAAAGGGGGGAGGGGGCTACAATTCAATAACGACAACAATAAAAAAAAACAACCCAATTTAAAATAATGGGCAGGGCTTCCCTGGTGGCGCAGTGGTTAAGAATCCGCCTGCCAATCCAGGAGACACTGGTTCAAGCTCTGGTCTGGGAAGATCCCACATGCTGCGGAGCAGCTAAGCCCGTACGCAACAACTACTGAGCCTGTGCTCTAGAGCCCGTGTGCCACAGCTACTGAAGCCCATGTGCCTAGAGCCCGTGCTCTGCAACAAGAGAAGCCATCGCAATGAGAAGCCCGTGCACTGCAACGAAGAGTAGCCCCCGCTCACCGCAACTAGAGAAAGCCCGTGCACAGCAACAAAAGACCCAACACAGCCTAAATAAATAAATAAATAATAAAATAAATAAATTTAAAAAAATAAATAAAATAAAATAAAATAATGGGCAAAGGACTTGAACAGACGTCTTTGAAAGAAAATATAAAATAGTCAACAAGTACATCAAAAGATGCCCAACATTACTAATTACTAGGGAAATGCAAATCAAAACCACAATGAGATATCACCTCACACCCGTTAGGATGGCTACTGTCAAAAACAAAACAGACCAGAAAATAGCGAAGCTGACGAGGTTGTTGAGAAGTTGGAACCTTTGTCCACTGTTAGTGAGAATGTAAAATGGTGTGGCCGCTACGAAAAAGATTATGGAGGTTCCTCAAAAAATTAAAGAGAGAATTATCATATGATCCAACAATCCTACTTCTGGACATATATTCAAAGGAACTGAAAACAGGGTCTCAAAAAGGTGTTGATACACCCATGTTCACAGCAACACTATTCATAATCGTCAAAAGGCAGAAGCAACCCAACTATCCAACGACAGATGAATGGGTAAACAAAATGTTATATATATGCAGTGGAACATTACTCAGCCTTAAAAAGGAAAGAAATTCTGACATGCTACAACATCGATGAACTTTGAGGACACTATGCTAAGTAGAATAAGCTAGTCATCAAAAGACAAAACATCATATGATTTCACTTATATAAGGTACCTACAGTAGTCAGATTCATGGAGACAGAAAGTAGAGAAAAAGCAGGAATGGGGAGTTGTTGTTTAATGGGTATAGCTCAGTTTTGCAAGATGAAAAGAGTACTGGAGATTGGTTGCACAACAGTGAGCGTATACCTAACACTAATGAACAATACACTTAGAAATAACTAAGATAGTAAATTCATGTTATGTGTATTTTACCACAATTTAAAAAGAAAGGTCCATCTCTTCAGATAATGTGAAGCACCAGAACAGTCTGTGCCACTGATGGAAGTGCTATTTCTTCTTTCATCGGACAAGGCAGGATTCAGTTTTCTTAGGATACACAAGCAGTCAAAATGACTCCAACCCAACCCCTACCCCCAAATTATATTTTTCTTCCTCGTTCCTTCCTTCCCACCACAAGAGGGGAACTTTCCTCTAGAACATCTTCAAGGATAAATTCTCAAACCTACAGGCACACTTGATCTCTTCTCATTTCCTCTAAAATTCTGTTCACTCATATTCCTTGTCCAACAATAACCACTTATCCCATGTTCAGAAAAAAGGGAAAAACAGAATCCAGTGAAGACAAGATGCAAATAAAAGTCTAACTAAAAGTTTATACTCTAAGTTCAAACTGGGTCACAATCTGCATATATATATACATACATTACACACTCTTGTATATATAAAATATTATCTAATAAAACATTTTAATCAAACTGTATTAAAGAGTTCATAGAAAGTTTCCTTATTTTAGTCACTTCATTATGAAAAATAAATCTAAAAATTTTCACAAGTCAAATGATACTATTAATGCTCCAAAGAGGTTAAGTAGATTCCTTGACAATTAAATATAATTATTATTTTGCAATTTTTTCTCTGCATTTTTGCCTTAATTCAAAAACAGTTTGAATACCTCCTACAAGAATAATTAAGACATAGTCCCTGCACTATAGGTGCTGACACAGAAGAGAACTAATGATTACAATATAACGTGAGAAGAGCTCCATTAGAGAGAGGTACAGGATGCTAAGGGAGTACAGAAGAGGGGCATCTAACTCACTATGAGGCCAGTGGCTTCTAAGAGGAGAAAGCATCCGAGCTGAGTCTTAAAGAAGAGAAAGTTGGTCAGAAGAATGAGAAGTGCAGGTACACCAGGCATAGGAACCTGAAACAGGTAAGAACAGAGGTGAGAAGTAGAGCAAATTGCCGGTTTTGCGAATAGTCTGGTATGATTGGACCACATGATAAGTGTGATGGAGTCAAGAGGTATGAGGCTGGAAAAGGAGGCACCACCCAGGTCATGAAGAGCCTTGCTCAATGTGCTATAGTTTAGAAATTTCTGGAAGGCAACTAGGAATCTTTGAATGATTTTTAAGTAAAGGAGTAACATGTTCACATTTGTATTTAATATAATTTAGGGCAATATTGATATGCAGTGGGATTGAAAGTAAGAGGGACATAATTTATAAGAGACCACCACAAGCCAATCAGTAATTACAAGAATCAAAACAAATATCTTGGTGCTGTACAGCAGTAATTAACACAACATTATAATTCAACTCTACGTCAATAAAAAATAAATTTAAAAAAATTAAAAAATTAAATTTTTTAAATAAAATTTAAAATAGTTACTAAAAAAAAAATCTTGGTACCTGAAAGGAAACGGATTCCTGAAATTAAGTAAAATCAATAGAATAGAATGTAGTGACTGATGACACCGGGAAAGTGAAGGAGAAAAGTAAGTCTAGAATGACGAGTATTTTTTGCTTGCATTATGGTACCATTCATCAAGCCAAGGAATAATGAAAAAGGATCAGTCTTGCAATGGCAAAATGATAAAGCTGGTTTAGTACACGAGAAGTTGAGGTCCAGACAGATTTAGATGTCCATTAAATAGAAAGAAGGATGTGGAAACTAGAAGAGAGGCTTGGACTAGAGATACAGATTTTGAATCAACACCATGTGGATGATAGCTGAAACTACGAGGAGTAGAGCTAAACCAGGAAGGGTGTTTATAGAGTGAGAAGGAGGCTGAAGACAAAGCCCTCAGGAGTATCAACTTTTCAGGACAGAAAAAGAACAAAGGATTCTGAAAGTGATAAAGAAACGAGTTAGGTGTTATAATATCAAAAGACGTCTCTAGGGTTTTTAAGATATATGTATTTACATTTAGTTTTTCTTAAATAAAAGCTTACAGACACATTGTTAATGATAAGTTTACAAAAGACTGGGAGCTAACCATGCCCCCAAAGAAGAAAACAACTTATTTTTAATGTTTTCTTTTCAAAAAGAGGCAGTGAGGGGAGGGAATAAGGACAGAGTCTAAGCTGAAATTCCATAAGCACTTACAAGTGGTTTATTAAATTGACTTACTTTTCATCAGGACAAAGTTCGTGGATAACAGCTAAGAGCTTTGAAAGCACCTGTAGTTTTCCTGACTCTTCTTCAGTAAACATGAGTGGGTTGTAATCAGCGGGAAACACATTTATCAAGCCTTCATATAGATTCCTTTCTTCATTCTCATCCCAAGTTGAGCTGCATTCTTTTTCCTGTTCAAAAGGATGACTGTCAACACTGGTTCATGTTTTTTTAATCAGAAGGGAAAAAATGCTAAAATTATGGGGAAAAAACTGAAGATTAATAGCTACCTGAAAAGCCCAATCTTATTGCTATGTTAATCTTCATAGGTCACAATTTGGTCATTTTTGATTACAGAGCAGTTCTAATGCTGTCTCCAAATGCCTGTTCCCTGAACCCCACAAGCGCAGTATCATTGCCGATGTGTGATTGATGGGGAAGTGGGTAGCAGAGAAATAAACAGGAGGAAAATAGAGGGCAAACAGTTCTAGGAAATCTATCCTCTCCAAAACCCTGAGACTTCTCATCATTGCTACCTTTTTCTCTCTCCTTCCCTCCTTCCCTCCCTGCTATTACTTTTCTCTCCCAGTTTGCAGGCTCACACAGCACCTCCCAGGTGATACTCAAGATCAAGCGCAACAGTCCACTCAATCTTATCAATTTCTTCTACAAGAAGGAACAACTCTGCCAAGAAGTTAACAGAGAAATCTATTGTTATTTATAATGTTTTGTTTATTTTACCAATAGTTTTTATATAATTTTATTCCAAAGAGATTATCACCACCTCTGAAATTCCCCCTGAAACTGCCTAGCTGACATGTGAACACATACTGGAGATTACATTTGTTAATGACTGCATCACTTTTTTAGATAAAATTTCTGGGATTGGCAGTTCTCGTCACTCTCTCCCACATTTACCAGATTTATCATTGTTCTTGAAACTTTGTTCAACCTACTACCCCTGCCTGGAATGCGCCATCTTTTTTTTGCCCAATTATCCCAATCCTATAAATACTTGAGGGCCCAATGCAAATTCCACCTGATTACTCACATGCCCCCTTTTGGGGGGCATTGACTTTTAACCTTTGTGGTTACACAGTACATTTCAACTTCGAATTTATTTAATTATTCAATTAACTATATACTTTTTTTAACAATTCCCTAATCTTTTAATGTGTGTTGTAATCCTTTAACAATACTAGAAACATCTTAAGGGCAGTGAATCAAGTAGTATAAAATGCTGGGCACAAAGTACTAATTTTAATCTGGCTTATTCCCAAAACATAGCAATATTTGGGTAAAGTCACTTGATTAAAAATACTTGGAACCCTAAGATATTTACATAACTGGGATACACATGAGAGGAGAGATGGTTGCTGGCTGCTTGGGTTAGGTTTCCTAAAATGCCTACACCTTGGCGAGGTTATCAAAGGACCACAGACCCAGGGTCTAATCCACAGCTTTTCATGTTCAGAAACTTGCATATGCTTAAGCTCTAGGGAAATGAGCCATACTAACAAAATTAAGAGACTGAATAAATCAGAATATAAATTTATTGACCTATAAATGAGACCTGCCTGTTTAAACCAACTGGTCTATGCATTCTGTCCTATGAAAGGTGCATGGGGAAGCAAATCATTAGCAGAAAGTTGTCTGGTGAATATTAAATCAAAATACAAGGGAGATGAATGATCTTAATGCACAAGTTCTTAGCCAGGAACACATAATCAGAATCACTTGGGAGAGCTTTTTTAAAATCTTCATGACTGGGTCCTACTCTCAGAGAATCTGAAGCGGCTCATATGTGCCTAGGCTGGACAAATGTAGTCTTAAAAGCTTCCCTGAAGACTGTAATGTATAATCCTAATTAAGAATCAACTAACAGACAATATCTTTATGCTGAGACAGCCTGATGCATGGAGGTGCATCACAGAGATTTACCCGTTAGATTCCTCACATCAACTAGACAGGGCAATCTCTTCTCTGACTCTCTGCAACCCAATACTCTTCAGTTATGAGTTGTAATATTCAGTTACAGTTGTAATAAAAATTCATCAAATTGCCACAATAACATTATCAGGAAGTTATTATTGTCTCTGAGTTTCAGTTAAGACAAACTGAGGCTCACAGACACAACCTGGCCATGGTTAAACTTGTCTTTAATTAAACAAGTAGTAGAGTAGGGACTGATACCTAGTTCCAACACCAAAACAGAAAACTCTCACTATACCCCAAACTGCCTTATGTTCATTAATATCCAAATGGTCAGGTCAACTATGTAGCCATTAAAATCATACTTGTAGAAGGCATCTAATTTGGGGAAATGTCCACAATTTATTTAGTAATAATAATAATAATAGATTTTTAAATAATAAGCATAGCATCATTAGAATTAAGTTCCTCTAGAAAAGACTACTTATGGGTATCTTTGAGTCCGTTTCCTCACCCAAAAATGGGGATGGTAACAATAGTACTTACTCCATAGAATTTTGTGAAGAATAAAAAAAATAATAGTAGAAAAGTACTTAGTGTTTGGTACATGGCGTTTAATGAGTATTAACTAAGATTATTAATACCAAATGTGGTTTTCTGTGGCTGGAGAGCTTTATCTCTTTATGACAAATTATTCAAAGTGGTATTACCAGGTCACAAGATACATTAAATTTTAAGGTTTTTGATACATATTGCCAAACTGTCTCCCAGTTGTACCAATTTACATTATAACCAGTAGATGATCTTTATTTTCTTCTTTGCGATTTTTTTGAATTTTATAGATTTCATACAACAATCATGTATCACTTTTGTGAGGAAAAAATAAATTATTTCTTAATGGTAACTTTTGTATTTGTTAGCTCCAAACAAACTGACTGGCTATATTAATATAAAATAGGAAGGGAAACCAGGACCGAGCATTAGATGAGGCACCAAAGGGCAGGGGCCACAAACTCTAGAAGGCAGAGCCTCAAGCCCATTTCATCCCTCGTTCAGCTCTATGAATATGGTCATGCTCTGAAGAACAAGTAGAAGGCTGGATAAACTCTAAAGAAGAATCACACTGGAGAGGCTGCACAGCTTTTGGAAAACCCACAAATGCAACCCCAGGGATTAGTCCAATCTGCCCTCTTAGGTTCACATGACATAGAACCCTCAGCTCATATCCCTGAGGTAGGCTCATACACTACTTACTTTTACTGAGCTGAACAAAAGGCAGGGGTGATTGCACAGTTTTTTAAGAGCTCCAATACATATTAGATGAGAACTATTTTCCAACAATCCTTGAAGACAGAATCTGACAGCCTGAGAATTCAACAGTTTTCGATAAAGTTCAATCTGTAGGGCTCCTGGTCGGCAAAAGACTACATTCTCTATCTTAGGTGGGAGATATTTATTTATGACTTCTTGGGTTCTTCTAAGGACAAAGAGCCCAGTGAGGCAAGTAAGTTCAGCTGCTCTTCTCTCTCCTAACTCCTTTTCTTCCTATGGAAAAACAGCAGACTTAGAAGTGTTTTAGACAAAAAAAAAAAAAAAAAAAAAAAACCACTGGGCTGGCCAAAAAGTTCCTTCAGTTTTTAAGTAAAAATAAAAGACACATTTTTCATTCTCACCAAGATCTTTATTGAACAACATATTCACTGTTTTGTTCCACTACCTTCTGTCATTTTTCAGGCAACTTCATAATTCCATCTTCCCAAAACTTTCTGTCTTTTTGAGCAAAGAACTGTTCCAGGTGCCTTTTACAGTCTTCTAGGGAAGTGAAATTTTTTTCCACTAAGAGAATTTTGTAAAGACCGAAATAAATGGAAATACTAAGGTGCAATGTCTGGTGAATACGGCAGATGAATCAGAACTTCCCAGCCAAGCTGTAACAGTTTTTGTCTGGTTATCAAAAAACATATGTTCTTGCATTATCCTGATGGAAGATTATGCGTTTCCTGTTGACTAATTCCGTATGCTTTTCATCAAGTGCTGCTTTCGGTTGGTCTAATTGGTAGCAGTACTGTTGGAATTAATCGTTTGGTTTTCTGGAAGGAGCTCATAATAGAGGACTCCCAATCCCACCGTATACACACATCACCTTCTTTGGATGAAGACCGGCCTTTGGTGTGGTTGGTGGTGGTTCATTTCACTTGCCCCACGATCTCTGCCATTCCACATAATTGTACAGTATCCACTTTTCATCGCCCGAGACGATTTGTTTTAAAACTGGAACGTTTTCATTACATTTAAGTAGATAATTGCATGTGGAAATACAGTCAAGAAGGTTTTTTTTGTTTGTTTGTTTGTTTTGCTTAACTTATGTGGAACCCAAACATCAAAGTGATTAACAAAACCAAGCTGGTGTAAATGATTTTCAGTGCTTAATATGGATATTGTGAGTATGTTGGCTATCTTCCATGTGGTTTAATGTTGATTAATTTTTCTCAATTAATGTCTTGATTTGATCGCTATCAACTTCAACTGGTCTACCCGACCATGGAGCATCATCCAGCAAGAAAACTCCAGCACGAAACTTCGCAAACCACTTTTGACACATTCAATCAGTCACAGCACCTTCTCCATATACTGCACAAATCTTTTTTTGCATTTCCATTCTGTTTCTACCTTTCTTGAAATAAGAAAGCATAATATTCCAAAAATGTTGCTTTTTTTCTTTCATCTTCAATATTAAAATGGCTACACAAAAAATCACCAATTCTGATAAGTCTTTTTTTTAATGCATGCTGATGTGACAGCTGTCACAATACAATCTAACAAAATTGTTTCGAATGAAGTTAAAGACAACTAAGCGCTACTAGAGCCAAATCTTACAGAAAAAAATCAAACGAACCTTTTAGCCAACCCAGAACATGCAGTTAAATGAACATTAAACATTTTATAATGATCAACCATTTACTAATTGCTTCCCTTCAGATTTTTTTTAAATAAAAGAAATGAAATACAGTTTAGAATAGAAAAATCAACAATCATCTCTTTAAATGTTCAGCATAATCATTTAATCAAGTGAAGCCACAGTCTCCGAATCCTTGATTGTTTGGCTATTGCCACCATTGAGAACCACTGGAAGTCAATAATCCACAAACCAAATTGTCTGAAAGTAAGCTTTTATGAGAAGACTGTAACAGTACATGGTCTTAAAATCATTATCAAAGCCCTAATAGAGCAAATTCTTGGAAGAAAATATTTTGACAAGTAATTGATCCTAAAACTAAGCTTACAAGAAATTATTGGCACAAGGTACTGCTGACTCTTTCAAAATCATTACACATTGTTCGTAAAATAATAGTACATTTTTAAAGTCAAAATACAGTATGAATGAAATTTATGTTTACGTTCTCTACGTAGGGGACTTCCCTGGTAGTGCAGTGGTTAAGAATCTGCCTTTCAATGCAGGGGACACGGGTTCAATCCCTGGTCCGGTAAGATCCCACATGCCACGGAGCAACTAAGCCTGTGCGCCACAACTACTGAGACTGCGCACCTAGAGCCCATGCTCTACAACAAGAGAAGCCACTGCAATGAAAAGCCCGCACACCACAACAAAGAGTAGCCCCCCACTTGCCGCAACTAGAGAAAGCCCAGCGCAGCAGTGAAGACCCAACGCAGCCAAAAAATATAAATAAATAAAAAAATAAATTCTCTACATAGAATCTTTTAAGTGTATAGAACGTCACAGGGAAGCTTAAAATAAATCCCATATGTACATATTTGTTTCTATATAAATCACAGAAAATTTCCCTTATATTTTAAAACTATTCTCAATTTTTATTACAAAATAATTGGTTCACTGGAGAAAGGTCAGAAAATATAGTTATGCAAAAATAAGAAAATTAAAGCCAACTTTCATCAACCAGAAACAGCCAATGCTGCCAAGACTTTTTATGTATATCTTCAAAACCATTTTGTTTGCATAAATATGTAAATATATTAGATATTTTATTTTTATTTGTAACAAAAACAGTATCTCAAACCACAAAGCTTCATGGGAACAACCAACCAGTTTGGCTTATCACCATATTCCCCAGTGTCTGGCACTTAGCATTTGGCCCACTTTAGGTATTTAATATGTAAGTGTTGGGTAAATAAATGAATGTGATTTTATTTTTAAATAATGTATCATAAACATTTCCTATTCTATTAAATATCTGCTTAAATCATTATTTTTCCTTTAATTTAATTTTATTTATTTATTTATTTTTGGCTGTGTTGGGTTTTCATTGCTGCACGCGGGCTTCCTCTAGTCGCGGCGAGCGCGGGCTACTCTTCATTGTGGCGTGCAAGGTGCGCAGGCTTCTCACTGCAGTGGCTTCCCTTGTTGCAGAGCAGGGCTCTAAGCGCATGGGCTTCAGTAGTCGTGGCACATGGGCATCAGTAGTTGTGGCTCACGGGCTCTAGGGCGCAGGCTCAGTAGTTGTGGTGCACGGGCTTAGTTGCTCCGCGGCATGTGGGATCTTCCTGGACCAGGACTCAAACCCATGTCCCCTGCATTGGCAGGTGGATTCTTAACCACTGTGCCACCAGGGAAGCCCAATCATTATTTTTTATATAGTTCCTAGTTCATGGAAAATGCTCAGTAAATATTTATACCCAATTTTAAGGCTTTTGATATATATTGCCAAACTATCCTCCAGTCATATCAATTTATATTCCAATCAGTAGAGAACAGTACTCCTATGTACACTTGCTATTACAATGTAAATCTAACCAACTAAAACATCAGTAGAAAAGTACGAAAGTTACTTCATGGTTATTTGGTTTACCTTTTTCAATACCAGTAAAGATGAACGTTTTTATGTGTTTTACTGTCATTTATAATTCTCTGTGAAGTGCCTATTTATGAATCTTTTTCAAGTGATAGGGTCATTTTCTTAAGTAAGATATGCAAAAGGAGTTGAACGATTGTGGGTAAAATTTTAAAAATCACTCTATTAATTTACTTTTTCCTAAATTAAAATAATACCCAAGTTATGAATGATTTTCCCAAACTGCTCATTTTTAACCTACTTATTGAGTAAATTATACCTCAGAAGCAGAAGGTTGTCTCGATTTAATAATGGGTTCTTCATATATTTTTCTATAAGACGGCAAAGAGCCTAATATTCCTGGATTTACAAAATCAATTAATGCAAAAAATTCTTGGAGATCATTCTGAACTGGAGTACCTAAAGAGATAAAAGTGATGAGAGGTCAAGTTTGTGTTTTACAGTATCACGTCTTTATAGAAATTTGTACTCTCTTCCCTAAGAACACTAAATACAAGCAAAGTCTCCAACTAAGAAAGACCAGCTAAATCAAGTTTTTAAAAATTAATAATCATATAAAACTTTAACTCTGGTTTTAACTGTGAACTGAAGTCTATTGAGTACAGCATTTTGGCTGAGTATAGGCTCTAGAGTCTGACTGCTTGGGTTCAAATCCTACCTGCATCACTTATTCTCTGAGTTACCCTGAAAAGTTACTTACCCCAATTTTATTTGCTGTAAAATTAGGATAATAATAGCAGTTCCTAGAGTTGTAAGGATCAAATGAGTTAATTCATATACTATTGTGCCTGCAGCACAATAAACGTTCCATAACTGTTAGTTGTTATTATTATAATTGTGTGACTCTGGACAAAGTTACTTAAGCTCTTTTAAGTTAAACTCGGGATTTTTTTCCTTATAAAAGTGGGAAGATAATAATTTCCCAGTGTTATTACAATGAAAAGTAAAGACAATGGATGTGAAGTGCCTGACATTTAGTAGACACAGTGAATGGTACCTATTATTAATACCTTACAAAGTTATCAGATAAAATTGGGATCTTCATTGATCCTAAAGACTGACACAGACTGTAATTGATTGATATACCCTGCACATACTACATACGCAATAATATTTGGCTAACTAATTTTCAAAGAGACACTAGCATGTTTCAATAATTATAATAATATCAAGTGAACATATATATCAGCATAGTAAAACAGCATAATTTCAGATGAGTTTCAAATAACAGACTACAAAAAGCTGTCCAAAGATATAAATAATAGAAGTAAATAAAAATGCACTTATTTCAATAACAGACAACACAAATTTTTACAATGTTAAGGAGTTTCATGATCACCTCCTTTGAAAGTCAATGCATAGACTCGAGGTTGGACCAATGCTTACTAATTTTTTTTTTTTTTTTTACTAATTTTTTTTAATACACCTAGTTAGTTCTAAATTTTTTAGACACATCACAGAATTAGAGAAAATATATTTATGTTGGTATGCATTTTGTTAAACCTTTAAAAGAATATCCAATGATATTGACAATCATATTGACAATGATTAATAAAAATAGGGGGAATGGGAAAAGCAAGAAGGAAAGAAGGGAACAAAAGGTACAAGGATCACTGTGATTGGCTTCCAGACAGCCAGCCAAATGATGAATCCAAGCTAATCATGCTAGTTCTACCCCTTTGCCAATGACTTATGTAAGAAAGCGTTTGTCTTAGACTGGTTTCTCAGAAGCAGAGCCTGAGATAAGGATTAGGCTACACATGATTTATGGAGAAAGTATTCTCAGGAGAAAGGGAATAATGGAATCAGAAAATGCAGGGGAAGAAACTAACAATTTAGCTTGAGCAAAATTACAGGGAGCCTTAGAGCATAAACTACATTATAAAGGTGCTCCTGAAATTATCCTGAGGCAAAGGAGCTGGCATTTTACTTGCTCCTCTATACGAGTCAATCACTGACCAAGCTGCAGGGGAGAGAAGGACCTCTCACTCAACCAATGATAATTCTCCAGAAAAGGCAGGAGACATGGGTTGTTTAATCAACAGTTCCAGCAGCTATGGGGTGGGTCCAACAGCCCAGAAAAGGGGAGCTCGTGGGGCACCGACAGTTTCCACCAACAGCATGTGACCGACCCATCCTGTCCAATGAGATATAAAAGGAAGTCAGGGAGGAGCCTGGGATAGTCTCCTCACTCTTAAAGATGGAGATAAAGGCAGAGCCAGCCCCTGTTCTCCTTTAAATATCATCACATCTAGATGTGATGTCTGCAACTGCTCTGGCCACTTGTTACAAGCATGAATATGAAGTCAACACCAAACATGGCACAGCAGAGAACAAAAAGAATCAGAATCCTTGACAACACTGTTAAGCTGATGTAACCCCACCCCTGGAACATGCCCTAGCTCTAGACCTGCAGTTATGTGGGAGAATAAGCACATTTGATCCACATATCTGTTACTTACACCTGAAATCACGCCAATTGATACACAAGGGAAAGAGGCAAAAGCAAAACTGGAAAAAAGAAAGGCAGACAATAAGAAGGGGATCAGGAAAAGGATTTAGGGCAGAAAATAATAAGGAAAAACAGTAAAGAAGAAAAAGAAAAGAAAAGAAGGGCCTACAAGATAGCCAAAACACTAATATAGTATCATTCTGAGTTGTCACAAATGTTGTCTAGAAGTAGTTTAGTCCCCAGTTCGCTGCTTTCAGTATTCTTTTCTAATTCTAGACTATGCAGAACCTGTAGAAGACGCTAAATAATATAACATTAATAAAAGTCGAGCAGCAAAGTCCTGTGACAAGAAAAAAGGAAACACTAAAAATTTTCAAGTAAAGTTTGTATGTTTACTAAAACTATTTTCAGGGCTATGGAAGTGAAACTTCTAGGGAAACTGAGAGAACTCTTTCTCTTTCCCTACCTCTATCCCAGCAATAAAAGCTTTTTCTTTGTTTTATTGTTTACTTTTTAAGGAGACATAAATCTACCACCCAACCAAAGTACTGGAACATTGCTAATAACCTACAGCTATATCCGCATCTATTATCTCCATAAAAAGCTCTAAGAGCTCTTTATACATATTCATACATGTATCTTTCCTTCAGGTCCTATAATTCCACTTCTAGGAATCTATATAGAAAAGTATGTGCTTGTAGATATCCATTACCACATTTCAAAATTATGCACTATCATAGGAAAATGTTTACATTAAGTGTATTTTGCTGTGCATGTGTGTCTATGAATAAAGACGGATTTTGTATGTATATATAAAAAATATGTACGTACGTTCTCTGTGTGCATGTGTGCATGTGTGTGTGTGAATAATGAAACATGACAAAATGTTAATGGCTCATTAAGAAATTGAGATTGAAGGATGATTTCCATTCTCTACTTTCTAAGCATGCTATAATATAGCAATATGTGTATGTATCTCTGTGTGTCTGTGTCTGTGTGTGATATATATTTTTAACTCTCACTTTTTAATAAGAATTTTTTCAAATCTCAGATTTTTCTTTTTTATAATATAAAGAAAGGATATCTAACATCTAATGAAGGATATCTAACATAATAAGAGATTGTGGATTGAACTGTGTCCCCTCAAAATTCATATGTTGAAGCCCTAATTCCCAATGTGACTATATTTGGAAACAGGGCCTTTTAGGAGGTAATTAGGGTTAAAGAAGCTCATAAGGGTGGAGCCCTAATCCAATATGACTTGTATCCTTTCAAGAAGAGAGAAAGACATAGGGATGCACACACTCAGAGAACAGGCCATGAGAGGACCCAGCGAGCAGATGGTCATCTGCAAAGCGAGGAGAGAGGCCTCAGGAGAAACCAAACCTGCTGACATCTTGACACTGGACTTCCAGCTTCCAAAACTGTGAGAAAATACATTTCTGTCATTGAAGAAATATACCACCCAGTCTTTGGTATTTTGTTATGGCAGCCCTAGAAGTCTAATACACCTCTATTAAATTTTAATTTAATTTAATTTTAATATTAAAATTTCCAGTAAATATTAACTAAATATTCTTCACAGCACTGGGCTAGATAGCAGCAGGAAACAAAATCAAAATTACTTTCATTTGATTCTTAAATAGCTTCTGAGCACCTATTATATATGAGCACTGTACATACTCATATATAAATGTTACTTCCTAATAAGACACAAAACACATTGGGAGTAAGATATGCTGCCACTATAAAAAAAGAAGAATTTATTCAGGCAATTCTAAGGAGATAAAAACCAACTCTAAGTATTTCTAAATGTAAGAGGTTAGTTAGTGCTAGTTTTCACCTACATTCACAGCTCAGGAGCAACAGAGACAAGGACAGGAAAACAGAAACAAGATAAAGAAGACAAAGTACGAATAAAGGGGGCAATGCTAATTCCTCAAAGGAAACAATCTCACTGGTCATCATCAGGACAGTCCTTCTGAATGAAGTCCCAGAATCAATTTCTACTGAAAATATTAAATTTAATCTGTAACGCTAGTTGAACTGGTATTTGCTTATAACTGAGAATATTAGTAAAACTGTCCGTTTTTGCTAAAGGACATTATCTGTTTTTCAAATAGAGGAGAATCTATTATTTTTTTATTATTCTATTATTATTACCTAAAAGTAATCTTAGTTTCTCACTCTCCCTTTTTATTTTTCTTTCCCCTTCAAATGCCAATCTTTTTAACTCCATAGCTGTTAACTCCATAAGCAATATTGACCCCACATTGAGCAGTAAAAAGAAACAGTCTCTGCTTTTTTCTTCCAACACAGTGTAACTAAATTCAGCTAAATCTTTTTTCCATTGCTTTTCTGACCCCAAGGATCTCAAAATCAAAAGCTAGTCAAGAAGTATAAGGAATCCACTTAGTTTCTCAAATAGCCAAAGATACAGAAATTACCTAGATTAAGTTTTCCATTTCCCCAACTCATTTTTTTCTTTAAAAACAGCCTCTACTAAATGTTCAAAGTCCGTTTTTCTATTCTCTGGTTTCCATATCACCAGTATTACTGACAAACATTTGTTGAACATCTACTAAATTTGGGGGGGCAGATATAACTGTAAGATTTGATCCCTGTCCTTTTTATCTTTATTATCTTTAAGTGACTAAATGTGAAGAATGTAAAGGTCATTTAACAGTTCCCAAAATCATTTCTAAAAAGCACATATAGTTTTAAAAATCACATTTGGTAATGGTTAATACAATCCTTCTTCACAAACTGGAAGTCAAATGATCATAAATTACTTAAAGACGGGTACCCTCCACACCCCAACTCAATGAGAGCACAACAGGGGGAGTTTTCTCTGTTGCTCCAGGGCATACTTCTACCCTAAAGATGTGGAATGGAGGAATAAGCTGTTGGTCACACCCTTTCTCCCTCCTCATTTAAACTTCAGAGGAGAGCTCTGACATGCATATAGGACACATGAAGGACACCATGAGATATGATGTAGTAAGGATAATCATGCCCTGCCCATCCCTTCCAAAAGGATTAAAGATGATAGGGAAATAGAGCCTTAAGAAGAAAACGGAAGGGTCGCAAACCTTAGTAATGAATACAACTCTCTTCTTTCCTCTGCTACCACATAAGACCAAAGTGAGGTGTGGGAGAAAAGCTACACTGAGTTATTCAGGCCTAATTCTAGTCTAGGCCTTAAGCTAAAAAGGATTGGGTAGAAACAGATTCTTGTATTTACACACAGTCTATCTCATCCTTCCAGACAGTCTGGGCCAGAAGCTTTGGCCAGCAAAAAACCCTATGCATACAGCACAAACATATGAAAATAGAGGATATTTATATTAAACACTTACCATGTATAGGGTAGTTTTCCAAGACCTTTACATGGATTAACTCATTTGACCCTCACAACAACTCTGTGAAGTAGATGGTCTTACTATCCCTGTTTCACACATAAGGAAATTGAGGTACAGAGAAGTATAACTTGCCCAAAGTTGCACAGCTGTAAATATCAGACTTGGAAAGCAAGCACAAGCAGTCTAGTTCCATCTCCTACCTTCCTTACCATGATACCATTGTGTTTATTCCTCAAAGAATCCAAAATCTGGATTGCAGAACATTACATAGGATTTAAATAATTCAGAATCCTACCAAGACTCAACTAACATAGGTTTATTAGTATGAATTCCACTCAATACCATCAATTCTTTGGATGCCAAACATCATATTACAAGTTTTGCATATTCACTAGGCAAAAATACCATCATATCTCCCCCAAAGTAAATACGGACCAGTTAGAATTATCCTTTTCTCACAGGCGAGGCTAATGAGGGCTGTAGCTGTCTTAATGGTACTGTTCTTCAAACGATGCCCTTCATCACAAATTAGAAGATCAAATTTTATATTCTTAATTTGATCCAGGGAACGAAGTAACATTTCATAACTGATGATAAGAACAGAATAAAATGGACATTTGGTGAATTCTTCTACTTTGTGGTCCTAAGAAAAAAAGATAATATTTAACAAATCATGGGCAAAAACTGTGTGAAATCAAATTTAAGCAGCGTATTCCTGACAACCATTAACTAGGTATTAGAATATGTTAACTCATGACCAAATTGTAGGGCAAGATTCCATTTATCTCCAAAGGGTCAGAGCTACTTACACTTGAAAAACTGCTACGTAGACAGTGAAAACTGCAGTATTGATTTGAAAATCTAGAGATTTAGTAAAGGACCGGGGCTAAACTTTTAAAAGTCTCTTACCTGATCAACAGTAAATATCTTGATCCTTTCAATTCCTAGCCATTTTTGAAATTCTTTCCTCCAATTATTCACCAAGCTTCCAGGTGAGACAATAAGTGTCTTCTTTATTACTGGCTTGCCACCGTAGGGTCCCTGACACTGTAGAGTCCAGATGAGCGAAATACATTGCAATGTTTTCCCTAAACCCATTTCATCAGCAAGAATAGCTCCACATCTGCCATTCACCCTGTTAGAAACAATTATACTTCCTTCAATTACAAAAGGAAAATATTTTATGTCCCTAACATCATCACCTATTAGTCAAGAACCAGAAGCTGATATTTTGTACGTAGGATGATCCTAGCCCCCACTAAACACTTTTTCTAGCTCTTCAATCAGCTGATTTATGACATATCTCTCTTTTGCATCTTTGCTAATTATATTCATTACATATTTGTGAACTAAATTACTAAAACAACTTGAAATTAGAGTTGAATCTAAATCATCTGTTACTATCATGTATCTATATTTAGAGATTAGAAATGAATCCCAATTTTATATCTACCTTTGAATAATTTAACTATAACCATGCTTCTCATCACCAACAGTTGAGCAGTTTTTATCAGTTTCAGTATTAGATAACAAAACAGTTTAAAATACATTGAAATGTAAACCAGAAAGATCTACTGGTCTGTATTTATGATTCTCTGGCAGTAAATGAAGTCCTCAACCAAAACAGCTCCTTGAGCTGTAAGAAAAAATAAACACTAACTATTTGATCTAATACATGTAATTTAGTAAAACTCTCATCCAACAAACCTACTTGGTTAATGTAATTTAAAATTAAATATTATAAGGAATATAATATAAGTAAGTGGCATTTTATAACACTTCATAGTTTTTAAAGCTCTTTGAAGGTATTAGACATACATTTTTAAAGTTACAAAATCCAAAGGAATTAAGGATATTACCAAAAATATAAGTGTAGTTTGTTAATCTATTGTATTTCTTACTAGTAGAAATAATAACCAAAAACAATTTTATAGGGGACTTCCCTGGTGGTCCTGTGGTTAAGAATCTGCCTTCCAATGCAGGGGACGCAGGTTCGATCCCTGGTCGGGGAACTAAGATCCCACATGCCACGGGGCAACTAAGCCTGCGTGCCGCAACTACTGAGCCCACGAGCTCTGGAGCCTGCACACCACAACTAGAGAGAAGCCTGCGCACTGCAACGAAGAGCCCGCACGCCGCAATGAAAGATCCCGCAGGCCTCAACTAAGACCTGATGCGGCCAAAAAAACCCACACCGTTTTATATATGTTCTCCATTTCAAAGTGTAGAGAAAAAATTACAAACATGCATCATAGCCACTATTATTATTTTAGATCAACAATTTGCCACTGCAAGATGCCAGCTAACTGAGACATAGTGAGTGGCAGAGAGAGAATAGTGATCCATCATCCACCATCCATCATCCATCATCATGGTATAGGGAAGAGAACAGGAAGACTTCTCTTGAAGAAGATGAAACTTGAGCAGAGTTTTAAAGATAAACAGGAATTCATTACATTAATCAGGTAGATCAGTACAGTTGGAGCTTGAAATGAATTGCAAGCAAGAAAATAAAAGCTAGGAAGCTGGCAAAATAGGAAGAAGACAGAAGATGAGGATACTTATCCTTGAAAGCTCAGACTGTATCCTGTAGGTCAGCATCTCCCAAACATCAGTCTTTCATGACTACCATTACAATTTTTTGCCATACGTGTGATACTATATGTTATTATTTATTATTTTTCTCTAAACCAACTCACTTTTTAAATTAGATTTATTTGAAAACTCTTTCTAAGCATAATTTATCTGTGAAACAAAAAGTTTAATGTGCTATTTCTTTCTAATTATTCATTAACTCAATATGCTACTATTAAAAGTTAAAAATAAAGTTTGTCCACGTATACCTAAAATGATCCCATACACAACCCAGTAAAGTGCATATCACAGATTAGGAAACACTGCTCTAAGTTCTGAGAATTGTAATAATTTTAAGCAAGGAAATGCCATGTTCAGAATTGTTTTCAGAAAAATCAAGCTGGTGGTGCTAAGGAGAATGAACCTGACAAGTATCAGAAGCAGATACACAAGTTAGAAACCACTGCAATAATCCAGATAAAATATAATTTTATGACACCAGTTACTAGAGCTGCTACAGTGAGGTGCCAGAAACAACTAGGATCCAAATGATATTTGGGAGGTCAAAATAATCAAAAGTTTAGGTTTGATTAGATAGAGAAGGTGAGAGAGAAGAAATCAAAGATGATTCTCAGGCCAAGCGAGATAAGATCTCCAAAAGGAAGAACAGATTTGAGAAAGAACATGAATCTAGAAAGTTTCTAGGAAATAGTTTTCCCTTAACTTGTCATCATTCAACGGGTTCTTAGAGTTTGGGGAAATTTACATTCCCAACTCCCTAGTAAATGACCAATATAAAAGTCAAGGTCCTATGCATTAAAAACAAAACAAAAAAGGACTGGAAGGAAATGTACTAACATGTTAGCAGAGACCTTTGATTTCTTTTTACCCCCTTTGTCTGGTTTGTATGTATGTGTGTGTCTTCTATTGATACTTCAACTGTACTTCGACTACAATTCTTTAAGAAAACTCAATTTTAAAAGGAGAGGAGGGGGACTTCCCTGGTGGTGCAGTGCTTAGCAATCCACCTGCCAATGCAGGGGACACGGGTTCCATCCCTGGTCCGGGAAGATCCCACATGCCGTGGAACAACTAAGTCAGTGAGCCACAACTACTGAGCCTGCACTCTCGAGCCTGCAAGCCACAACTACTGAGCCCACATGCCACAACTACTGAAGCCCACGCGCCTAGAGCCGTGCTCCACAACAGAGAGGCCACTGCAATGAGAAGCCTGTGCACCGTAATGAAGAGTAGCCCCCACTCGCTGCAACTAGAGAAAGCCCGTGCACTGCAACGAAGACCCAACGCAGCCAAAAATAAATTTAAAAAAAAAATCTGCTTAAAAAAAGCTGGGGGGCGGCTTCCCTGGTGGCGCAATGGTTGGGAATCCGCCTGCCGATTCAGGGGACGCGGGTTTGTGCCCCGTACATGCTGCGGAGTGGCTGGGCCCGTGATCCGTGGCCACTGGGCCTGCGCGTCCGGAGCCTGTGCTCCACAACGGGAGAGGCCACAACAGTGAGAGGCCCACGTACTGCAAAAAAAAAAAAAAAAAGAACTACCTGCGGAATAAACATACACATTAAGTACCATTTGCCATTCCTACCAACTAAAATATATGCTGTACCCACTGAGATGCATTATATATCAGGCTTGTCCTAGAAAACCATTATGTTGCAGGTTAAATCAAAGCTCAGATTAAACAATTTATTTTCCTACCTCATTCCCATCACACATTCATAAAGGAATATGATCCCTTCTTTCTGATGTGGTCGAAGGTGAAATACAAGGTGAGGATCTATCACTACATCCACAACAGGAAAACAGTTCTTACTGAACATCCACTGGTGATTATTATCTGGTCGTGGCATAACAAGGGAATCTTAAGAAAAACAGAAAAGTATAATTATAAATGTATTCCAATTTCACTCTGTCAGTAACTACATTATCTTGCTCTAATTACTCAGAAGGTAGAACTATTTGCCACCATTTGTGGCAAAAAAACTTTGAAATTCAGTAACATCAATGCTAAGCAAAGGTACAAAATTAAAAAAATAAAATCTCTTGCCTTATTGATGTAAGATTTCATGCAAAGAATTGCGAAGCGCTTTCCAAACTTCATGCCCAAAAGTGCTTTGAAACCACTGAAATTCACTGTTGTCTAATAAAGAATTCAGCCACAACACTTAATAGTTCAGTATTCAGAGCAAAGAGAACTATTTCCAACTGAAAGCACAGGCTGGAATTTTGCCAAGATGCTCTTGCTAATACTCACAACTGCTTATTCTGGAAAGGCTTTCTAAATTTAATATAAAGGCTCCCTTTTTTCATTCTTGTACCCACTAACAATGACCATTACTCCTATTATTCAGAAGAACTGAGAAAGAATGACAAATTTTCCATTGACTTCACCACCATTATTTGCTTAAAGTTAATTACTTTGTTCATAAATGTAAAATTCATGAATCTTTGCAAAGCAGCATTAAGTAACCATCAAATAACAATGTAATTCTTTAGAAACACGCTAATACAATTTAAAAGATTTATTAAAAGTCACCCAAAAAAACAAAATCAAACATAACTAGAAAGCTGGTCTCAACTGATAAATCTGAAATCAGAAAATAAACTCACCAAAATAATTTTTGGATATATTTGTATATTTGGATATATATATATGTATGGTTAAAAAAATAAATTTTAAAAAATAAACAAAAAGAAAAAAGAGAAGAACAAAGATGAGAAAAGGAGATTTTTAAAAAATGGGTTCCAGGAGATCAAATATGGGAATTCCCTGTCAGTCCAGTACTTAAGACTCTGAGCTTTCACTACCGAGGACAAGGGTTCAATCCCTGGTCGGGGAACTAAAATCCCACAAGCTGCATGGTGTGGCTGAAAAAAAAAGAAGATTAAATAAATAACTATCAGTGTGGAAATACATAGTCACAGGAATGAGAGTCTGGTTGTGTTTACTGATAGCAATTACCCAGAAGAAAATTTTCTGTCATCTTCCCACGTTTCTGAGCAACCAGGAATTCACCTCTCATTTTTGAGGTGAATTCCTGGCAGGCAGGGGACTAGGGAGTGAAAATGGAAAACTTGGCCCTTGGGTTTCCTCTATATCCCAGTAACAAAGCAAGAGTGTATGCCTTGTGGATTTCCAACCAAGAAATGGCCCCGTTTTTTTCTATCTTTTAGAAAGGACAAAGGGAAAAAAAGAAGATAGAGGTAAAGACGATACACAGCTCAAGCAAGAAGGACCACAGAATCTTAAGTCATCTAACAAAGTACCCAGCTTCAAGAAAAATAAAACCTAAAGCACCACAGCAATAGGACACCAATTCAAATCTTAAGATGCTCCTCAACCTTCACAATGATGAGGCATCGTTCAATGCTAACAAAATCTGTCATGCTTTAGTTTTAAGTGTACAATTTAGTCCTAACCTTAGCAAGATTAAAAAAAAGAGAGAGAGAATAATCAACTATTTACCATTTACAAAAAGGGCTTGTTACACACACCCACACATGCTCATATACACATATATATAAATTATCACAATAAAATTTTTCATTCATTCAGTCAACAAATATTTATCATACACAACATATACCAGGCACTCTAAGTCTCTATGGTAGTTTTTAGAACCCACATTTTACACATGAGGAGGCAAAAGTATTAATGAAGTGACTCCCCCAACAGGTTGAAGAACCAGTTAGTTCAGTGGTAAAACCAAGACTCTAACTCAGGTCTTTGACCAAGTACAGTATTCTTTTCAGTTCCCCACAGCCCTCTATTTTTACATGACAGGAAGGCAAAGAGAAATAAGAATAAAGGAGAGAAGGAGGCTTGTTAAAAGAGCTAGTGGGACAGACAAAATATTTAGATAAAGAGAAAAATCAGAAGCATAAGCTTCCACTCTCTAAATTTCAATTAAGTCTCAAACAAGCTAGAATAGAGCTAGGAATTTTTAATTTGGGGGTTTTAATCTCAATTATGCCAACAAGTTATTTTAATTCAAGCAAGTCAGTTCATCCTTCTGGGACTCAGTTTCCTCGAATGCATAGTGAAGGGATTGGTCTAAATTACCTAAAAGGTCCCTTTATTTCAAAAATTCTATGTTTCCATAATACTTGCAAGAGGGGAAAATAGTTATTCTAATACTTTTATTTATGATTATTTTAATAGTTATTTTAATGCTTTTATTTTACTACTGTTACAAAAAAAGCCTATTCTCCAACTTCTACATCTACTACACTATAATTCAAATTCCTTGTCTGTCTCCTCTCCAAATGAGAAGCTCTGTCACGACAGTTTCACCTCGGGGCCCAATGTATAAAAGGCACACAAAAAATACTTGTTGACTGAACAATCAAATTTTAAAAAGTCATAAACAGACATGGTTTTATTTTTTATGTAGTTTTTTAATTAAATTCATTAATGTGCAAGTTAACTTGATGAACTGAATTCTCGTGAATAAAATTTGAATTCTTTACATGACATCTGACCTTTCAATATTTTAATACTGAATTAAATCACTAATATACGTGATCAAAGCATATGGTCTTCAAAACGGAAGCTCAAAAATATTCCTAACTCATGAATTTACTAATTTTTCTCCCTACTAAAGATATCAGATTTTACTCAAAATCATATACATGTATGTATGTGTGTATACATCTACAATTTACACAATTTTCCTTTAACACATGTATAGTATTTTGATTACTGTATTCTTGCAATTGTACATATACTTATGAAATAATTTTCACACTATATTGTTACTCAACTTCAACATTATCCCTTACGTCAGACTGTATGTCTGAAAAATAATATTTACTTTTACCTGAAAGCTTTAATACAAAATTTAAACTTTAAATTCACATACCAAAACATCTTTAGACAGTAAAAACATAATAGGTTTTATTATGTTCAAATTAGTTTTGAAATCTTACTTGGTGCATATGGGTCATGGCGTGGTTTGCAATTTTGGAAACTTTTCTGTCTATTTTCCTTTGAATTTAGTTTACAGACACTTTTGAAAGGGTTAGAGAAACACTTCTTGACAGCTTGAGAAGAATGTAAGGCAGCAGAACTTCCTCCTCCAAGCTGAAAACATCTGCCACTGTTGAAATCATCTGGAGAGATTATACCCATGACTTCTATTTCTTTTCCACCAATCGTCATTGTTTGGCCCTCTTCAATCTTTTCAAGCTCTTTGAATTTATATCCAATGCCTTTAAATTGAGAAGAAAAAAATTAATTTAATTTATTGACACTCTAAAATGACTTAATTAGTGTAACCAGAGTCTTCTTCCTGTAACTGTACAGAATAAAAAACTACTTGGAATGCAAATAGCCTCATATAACCATTAGCCAGAACAAAAATATAATTTATCATTTTAGTAAAAACACACACACATACATGCAAAAATCAGAAGGCATAAATAATTATATAGTTATAAAAATTAGCCAAGTTTTAGAGAGGCAAGGCTTTTCTTAATTACTGAAAATACAGCCTATTGTATTCATAGTTTTGCCATCTGCTGTCTGTAGAAAATCAAGCCAAGAAAAGAGTTTGATAGACTATATGGACCCTCCTTTCTTGTGAACAAACTAGAGAAATACCAGGGCAGCTCTATTTCCACTTGGAAACAGCTGGAAATGTGCAGAACTAGCAATAAAAACAATTTCTACCACAACTAGTACTGTACTGTTCCACCTGAGATAGCATAGTAAAAATATATTTGTCATAGAGGCCACTGATAGTCCAAGTTCTAGCTCCTGAATAAAAAGTGGCATAGGGCTTCCATGGTGGCGCAGTGGTTGGGAGTCCGCCTGCCGATGCAGGGGACATGGGTTCGTGCCCCGGTCCAGGAGGATCCCACATGCCGCGGAGCGGCTGGGCCCATGAGCCATGGCCGCTGAGCCTGTGCGTCCGGAGCCTGTGCTCCGCAACGGGAGAGGCCACGGCAGTGAGAGGCCCGCATAACGCAAAAAAAAAAAAAAAGTGGCATATTTTATAATAACAAACTTGAGTTATTATTAATTCAACAGACATTTATTAAGTGCTGCCAGGTGTAAGGTGCTGATGCAATATAAATATGAGTAAGTTAGTCAGAGTCTGTTTAAAATGAACTCATTAACCAGATAGAGTGAGGGAATTTAGATTCCTATGCTTGTCTACATTAAATGCATGGTTTTTGTGCCACTAGGAGGGGCAAAAACTGTGTACAACAAAAACTTTTTAAAGTCTCTAAAAACAAAAAATAAAAGATCATCACATTTTAGAAAACATGACATGACCCTTTTAAAACTAGCTGGAAATTGCTACAATTCCCTATTAAAACTGGGCTAATCGTTATAATCTATGCCAACTGGTAACTACATAATATACATTCTTCAATTATTTATGACAGAGGTCTGATATAGGAAGAAGGTATTTGGCTGGAGCTCCTCAATGCTAAAGACCCATCCCTCCATTTCCCAGACTATCTCAATTCAACAACAGTCTTGATCTCTCCACACTAAGGAAGAGAATAGTTTTATCTTCATATAGAATCCAACACTATTAATCCAATTCCTATTAATCACATGAAAATGGGAGATAAGAATAAACATAATTTTGAGGCATCTTCAAAAGTCTCTAATTCCAAGATCTCTCATTTCACTTTGATCCATGGTGATGACTGTCTCAAACATCTCTAAGTCTCCAGAAGACTTTCTTTAAACTCTTGAACTCTGTTTCCCACACCTGTTCTTTTCTGGGTATTGTGTAATGACAGTCAAATGAATCTGACTACATTATCACAAGCTATTAGCAATTTCAGCATTACAGCCTTCAGTTTTCTTAAGAGTGTTTATGCCTACATTAACAATATTTAAATGCTGTATACCCAATTTATTTAAAAGAAAAACCGCTTGCATTATAGGCAATAACTTGCAAGATTAACTCCAGGTTGATATATTTATTAATGTTATAATTAAGCAACCAAGTCTTATGTTTGGATGTTTTCACTTTGAAAGCCAATTAAAACCTCCATTAATGTTTAAACCAGTGGATTCAACTCCTGCTGGATATGAGAATCATCTGGAAATCTAAAACATATGGATGTCCAGCCCCTCTCCCCACCATCCAGACCAAATAATCAGAGCCTCAGAGGTCAAGGCCTAAGCACTGGCATTTTTTAAAAGCACCATAGGTGACTGTACTTGGGTAGTCAGAGCAAAAACCCACTGTTTATAAACTAATCTGCATTTATCACTACTTGCAACTGAAAGATCATTTTATTACAAACTATACATACTCAAAACCATATATACTATACCTTATGGGTAACAGATGTTCCAGAGTAATTTTGATAATTTTTACCTCTCTACGAGGCTTTAGAATATAATTTCACTAAATAGGTATAAACAAGTTCTCCAAAAATTTTGCCTCAATCTACCCTAACCAACAACATGGAATGTGTACTGCAATTTTTCTTTTTAAATTTCTCTAAACACTAAGAATAATAGTGAATATATAGCATTTGTTCAATATTTTTATAATAAAAAATTCTATTGCAGATAATTCCATACAGCCTCAACTCTTGCCTCTTTGCCACTGCCCTTCATATACTATATTCCTGAAACACTGAAGTAGTTTTGCCTTTGAACCTGTACATATGCCTTGCCCCTTTCTCATCCCCTACAAAATTATCCATCCTTCAAATATTACCTTAAACAATAACTCCTATGAAGCTTTCCGTTAGCCTCGAAGGTCAACTTAAATGGTCCTTCTGTATATGCTTGTATTGTGCTTAGCAAAAATTCTCATTGAAACAATTACCTTAGTGCTTCCTAATTATTAATTACATTGCCCTGTCCCCACTAAACTGTAAACTATATCCATCTTTGAATGCTTACTCCTAGCATAGTGCTTAGCACATAAGTTACTGAAAGCTATAAATTATGGTGTTTTCAAATGAATGAGTGAACTTGTAGAACAGATTTTATAATTCTGGGCCACACTCAGAACTGAACAGTAAGAGACAATGCAAAACAACCATAATGGTTTTAGGTATTCTGAATTTGTGGACTAATTTGTACAAATCATGCTGGCAACACTTTATAACGGAAATAATGGTAACCTCCAATTTGTATGTATTAATCTAGGTCATGTCTAGTCATTATCTCCTTGCTATTTTTCAAATTTTTTTAGGTATCATTGAAGTTAAATTTATCATTCCACTCCTAATACCAACATTTTTTAAACTTTTAATCACTCAGCATTCTGGAAAAAAAAAAAAGATGTAAAACACACCAAGACAAACTGCTTAATCTCACAAAAATGCCAATGTAACTGTATATACCTGGATGGCCATTTTTGGAGAAAATGAAACCATGGGATGAGATTCATCTCACTGAGTATACGTAAGACTGCCAGACTCACGATTAAGAGATAATTTTATGTTTATGAGATAATTTAGACATGAAAGTCAATTAAGGAACAACTTTGTAAAACCCAATTACATTTCAATTTTGTTGCCAGAGATATATATTAATTTTAGACCAAATCATAAACATCAGGTAATATAACAATACCTCTTCCAATGTCTTTGCCTTCCAAATCCTTTAATGTAAATGACTTTCCTTTTACAATAAGAACAGCATCGCCTTCCCACTTTTTGTGTTTTTTCTTTGAAGGCTTACACCAAACAACACTGAAATATTTAACTAGGCTATCAGGCTCCTCTTCTTGTCCCTTAGACACTGTTATTTCTTTAGGGGCTAAATGAACTAGAATAAAAAATAAAATAAAAACCACATTATTAAAGATGACTTTAATATTTAAATAGTAAGATCATGCAACAAATAAAAGCACAGGTGAATTAGATTGTATTAAGTATTTTTTCATGCACATGTTAGCATTTTATAAACTGGGAAATTGCAAATGTCACGTGCTAACATTACCATGAGTATGATGAATGTAAATTTCTTATCATCATACAAACTATGTTAAAATAAAATAACATAATAATCACTGGCAAGATTTTAAACTCTACTAATTAAAGATAAAATTTCAGCATCCATGGAAAAAGATCTATAATCACATTCTGAATAAACAACTGATTTAATTAACAGTGACATGACAAAATCAAGGAAAAGTAATATAAGATCACAGAGTTCTCTCAAAGAAAAACCTGTAGTTTTTTCAAATAAGAACAAAGTAAAACAGTAAAGTAGCAATCAGACTAAATTTCATTAATATACTCTTGTCTCCTAGTTAGGGAGCAATCAGGTTGGACCACTGATTCTGAGAATTCAGTAGTATATAATCAGGAAATCAAGTTTCTTACGAAAGTCTATACTCCTCTTGAAAACATTTCCAATATCACCTTACAAAAACATATCCAAACAGTCTAACACAGAAAATTCTCCAGCAATGGAGAAACTAATTTATGGTGATAGAAACCAGAAAGTGGTTGCTGCCTCTACAGTTGGGAAATTGACTGGAAAGAGGCAGGAGAGAAGAATTTGTTCTATTGTCATACTGAGTGAAGTAAGTCAGAGAAAGACGAATATCATATGATATCACTTATATGTGGAATCTAAAAAAGGGGTACAAATGAACTTATCTACAAAACAGAAACAGAGTTACAGATGTAGAAAACAAACTTACCGTTACCAGGGGTAAGGCGGGGGTGGAGAGGGGGAGGGATAAATTGGGAGATTGGACCAACACATACACACTACTATATATAAGACAGATAACTAATAAGCACTTACAGTATAGCACAGGGAACTCTATTCAATACTCTGTAATGACCTATATGGGAAAAGAATCTAAAAAAGAGTGGATATATGTATATATATAACTGATTCACTTTGCTGTACACCTGAAACTAACACAACATTGTAAATCAACTATACTCCAATACAAATTAAAAAAAAATAAATACAAGAATTTGTTCTGAGTGACAGGTACATGCGTATACACATTTAACAAAAATCATCACTGATCATTTAAGAGCTATACATTTTATTGCATGTAAATTATAGTTCAACTTAAAAAAGATAAAACATAATAAAATAAGACAAAGAATAACAGCAGAATAGGTTGAAAGGCATGTATATGATATTCTATATAATGATATCTTTTAGTGTTTTGAAGCAAAAACACTAAAAGTTATCTATTAATTCAAAGTACACTTGACACTAGAGACAAAATCTCCCCTTATTTCTGTCTTATTTTCTCTTTTCCCCTTGGCAGTTACAGTTAAAACATGAGCACTTCCTTGAGGAATACAGACCACCCTCATACTGAGCCCTAGCTCTTACTTCTCACCTAACTTGTACACTATATTTTCAATGGCTAGATAAAAGTTATTCCAGCTGAACAGAGGAAAATCTCATTCCCCCATCACTGAAGAGCTATTCACTATGTCTTTTACCAAATACACACTTGACCCGTGGAAGCTATCAAAACAATATAATTTACAAAACAAAAACCAAATGATTACTTTATCTTTTAAAATACACCACCTACTTAATGGGACTTCCCTGGTGGCACAGTGGTTAAGAATCCACCTCCCAATGCAGGGGACACCGGTTTGATCTCTGGTCCAGGAAGATCTCACATGCCACGGAGCAACTAAGCCAGTGTGCCACAACTACAGAGCCTGCACTCTAGAGCCCGTGAGCCACAACTACTGAGCCCACGTGCCACAACTACTGAAGCTCATGTGCTTAGAGCCAATGCTCCGCAACGAGAGAAGCCACCGCAATGAGAAGCCCGCGCACTGCAACAAAGAGTAGTCCCCACTCGCCACAACTAGAGAAAGCCTGTGTGCAGCAAAGATCCAATGCAGCCAAAAATAAATAAATAAATGAATTTACAAGATACACTTCACATCCACTAGGATGATAAGTATCAAACAGATAATAAAAAGTGTGATGCAGACGTGGAGAAATTGGAATCCTCACACACTGCTGGTGGAATGTAAAATAATACAGCCACTTTAGAAAACAGATCTGCAGTTCTTCAAAAGATTAGAGTTACCATATGACCCAGCAATTCCACTCCTAGGTATATGCTCAAGAGAGAGAAAAACACATTCACACAAAAAACTTGTACATGAATGTTTATACCAGGATTATTCATAATGGCCCAAAGGTAGAAACATCCCAAATATCCATTCAACTGACAAATGAATAAACAAATTGTGGTACATCACTACAATGTAATATTATTCAGCCATTAAAAGGATTAAAATACCGATACATGCTACAACATGTATAAACCTTGAAAACATTATGCTAAGTGAGAGAAGCCAGTCACCAAAGGACTACACATTACATGATTCCATTTATATGAAATGTCCAGAACAGGTAAATCTATACAGACAGAAAGTAGTTTAGTGGTTACTTAGGGCTGGGAGGTGAGGGTGAGTTGTGGGTGGGGGGGGGGCACATGGTGGGGGCGGGTTGAAAGCTAAAGAGTACAGGATTTCTTTTTTTTTTTAATAAATTTATTTGTTTGTTTATTTATGGCTGTGTTGGGTCTTGTTGTGTGCAGGCTTTTTCTAGTTGCGGTGAGCGGGGGCTACTCTTTGTTATGGTGCACAGGCTTCTCATTGCAGTGGCTTCTCTTGTTACGGAGCACAGGCTCTAGGCGCAAGGTCTTCAGTAGTTGTGGCTCGTGGGCTCAGCAGTTGTGGCTCATAGGCTCTAGAGCGCAGGCTCAGTAGTTGTGGTGCATGGACTTAGCTGCTCCGCAGCATGTGGGATCTTCCTGGACCAGGGCTCGAACCCGTGTCCCCTGCATTGGCAGGTGGATTCTTTTTTTGTTTGTTTGTTTTGGTTTTGGTTTTTGCGGTACACGGGCCTCTCACTGTTGTGGCCTCTCCCGTTGTGGAGCACAGGCTCCGGACGCGCAGGCTCAGCGGCCATGGCTCATGGGTCCAGCCGCTCCGCGGTATGTGGGATCTTCCCGGACCGGGGCATGAACCCGTGTCCCCTGCATCGGCAGGCGGACTCTCAACCACTGCGCCACCAGGGAAGCCCTGGCAGGTGGATTCTTAACCACTGTGCCACCAGGGAAGTCCCCAGGATTTCTTTTTGAAGTGTTGAAAACATCTTACAATGGTAGTGATAGTTGCACATAACTGTGAATATACTACTAAAAATTATTAATTATATGTTTTATGTGGGTGAATTATATGGTATGTGAATTATAAATCAATAAAGTTGTTTCAAAACATGACATATCACCACACACTCACTAAATTGACTAAAATTTTTTAAACTGACTATATTAAGTGTTAACAAAGATGTAGAGTCAATTATAACTTAAAAAAAAAGAGATGTTGAGCACCTAGAAATATCACACACTACTGGAAGGAATGTAAAGTAGTACAATCACTTTGGAAAACAGTTTGGCAGACTCCTAGAAAGTTAAACATACACCTCCTATAACCAGTCATTCCACTGGAAGGTATTTACCAAAGAGAAAACATATGACAAAAAAAAAAAACCTTGTACAACTTCAAGCCAGGTAAACCAATCTCCTGAAAGCCTGAAAAACCAGTCACTACTAGAATTCAGTTAATGCATATGTTGATCATTGGTATTCATGGATTTAGAAAGTGAATCTTGACTCTCTCCAAACAATAAATTATCTTCAGAACCATCAAAGCTTTTTTCTGAGAAAACAAATGATTGATATGCAGCTGAGACAGCTGTGTTCAGAATGCTTGGCCCAATGACCTTTTATCAGTCCCTGAAAGGACTCTGGCTGCTATAATCCTGAACAGAACAGTCAAGCAGGCAAAGGACTTAAGTGCAGTGGCCCCAGTTTCCGGCTTTCCTCTCATAATGAAGGTGTTTGAACAAAGGGTAATTTTATATACTTCTTTGGGGGAAAACATGCTTCTAATATACCAGGAATTATGATGTAGAGTTTTTAGCCTCCTCTTTTGATATATTATTGTGAATACATTTCCCATATCATTAAATTAAAAAGTAAAATGGTGTTTAATATCTGCATAATGGTATTACCAATGATATTCCCACCAACGGAGAGGATCCACTTCACTACTATATATCAGCATAATATATTACCTTACGAATTTTTCTCTAACTGTAGTTATTTTTTGTTACAATTATCATACAGTAAAACTGACTTTTTCTCTTGGTGTACAGTTTTACAAATTTTAACACAGGTATAAATTTATTTACCCACTACCACAATCAGGATATAGAAGAGTTCTATCACTCCAAAAGTCTCCCTCAGGCTATTCCTTTTTAGTCAGACCCTAACCCTATTCAGTTACTGATCTGTTTTCTACCAATATAGTTTTGTCTTTTTGAGAATGTCGAATAAATGGAAATCATACAGTATACAACCTTTCAAGCTGGTTTCTCCCACTCAGCATAATGTCTCTGAGATTCATCCCAAGTTGCTGCCTGTATCAAGCTTCTTCCTTATTATTGTACGGAATACTGACAGTTGAGGTGTTTCTAGCTCTTAACTATCACAAATCAAGCTGCTATGAACATCTATGTACAGATTTTTGTGTAAACATTCATCTTTACCAATTTAACAAACAGAAATGGCATTTACTTAACATTATAATTTGAATTTCATTATTAGTGGTTTATATATATATATATATATATATATATACACACACACATCTCTTCTTTGCTTGACTCCTCTAATTTCACACTACAAAGGATGCACCTAAAATAAGTTTCATTTCTTTAAACTGCATTTTCAATCTGATCTGAAAACCCTCAACATTCATTCATCCAGCAACTTATAGATTGCCCAAAATGTACTCTAAACCCAAACTCTTATCTTATTACAACATTTCAGTGACGTCTATGAGTAGAAAACAGGCATTAAAGAGAACCTGAATTATAAGAAATTATGTCAAAATTAAAATATAAAACACTATTAAATTTTAGTATGTAAAAGGCTAACACTTAAAAAGTGTCGACTGTTGCTAGAAGAATCAAGAATCCATTTACATCTTCTTTAATATAAGGAATTCACTATACCTTCTATTGTAATAAAATTTTACATAACTTGTGGAATTTTAAATAAGCCCAGGTCATTTAAACACTCCTCTCTATCCCTCCCCCCTAAAAAAAGAAAACTATTATGTTTTGGCAACATGTAGCATTTAACAGATTTAAATGTGCCAGGTTGAAATAAGCCCACTCACTAGAAATTATTAAACATCATTCTGTAACTCAATAAATGATTATGTTTTAGCAACAGGTCCAAAGGTTGATTCTTTTTATTTCTTAATGAGGATTAGTTTCTCATTAAGAGAAACTTAATAAGAGAAACAATGAGGGATAATTAGTGCATTATTTTAGGGGTAATAAAGAGCTCTTAAAAAGATCACTCTTGACTTCCCACTTGCTAAACTCCTTTCCCCACAATAAATCACAGAAAGAGGCCACAGCATGGAAAAATAAAGTTATTCTGTGATGCGTTATGTTCAGGAATAAACTAGAACACATGCATAAAAAGGGAACTTATACTGCCTGAAAAAGCTGCCTGCCCCCATGTTTCCACTTCAAGCACCCAAACACCCACTTAACTCCCTCCGTTTCTTCAAATTCCCAGTCACTCCTCAACTTCTCCAATCTGGCTTCCAGTCTGATCCTCCCCCAAAGCTGCCTGGTTAAAAGCCACTAAGGAGCTCTTTGTCAATAAATCCACAGGTTACTTTTTAGTCCTGACCACAGTTCTCAAAAAGCATTGGACAATGTTGACCACTTCTACCTTGAAATATTGAACTCCATTTTTATAGCTTCTAACACACTTCAGATTTTCCTCCTCCTTTCATTGCTGTGTCTTAAACATCTTTGCCAGTTCTTACTTTTTTGTCTAACCTTTGTTTATTGGAGTTCTTCCTGAGTTCTAGGCCCTCCTCCCCTCACTGTGCACCACTTCTCCTTAAAATTAGCTCATCTACTCCCATGGGTTCAATACCTTCCCTGTACTAACTTAAAATTTTTTCTCTAGCCCAGATCATGACTCTAGATCTGTAAGTATACCAGTATATCCAGTTGGATCCACATGAATGTCTCATAAACATCTCCAACTCACCAGGTCCACTTCTCTTCTCTCCAAAAACTGCTCCTCCTTCAGTTTTCCTATTTCTCAGGGAAAGTACTACCACCCTTATCCAAGCCAAAAATTGGAAATCATCCACGACATTCTTCATTTTCTCAGTTCCAGAGCCAATCAACCACAAAACCCAGATGATTCTATCCCCTCCATGGTTCTCAAAGCTGTGTACTGTTTGCCTTCTGCATTATCTCTACTCTTTCCAAGTCATCATCTCTGGTCTGGACTACTGTACCATTATTGTTGGGTCTTCCAAACAGTTCTGTTGAAGTCTTCTCTTGCCACCTCTACTCCCTAAAGCCATTTTCCATACTTACTATATCTATTTTTAAAAGTAAATCTGATCATGCATTTGTCTTAAAGGTATTGAAGAAAACACTACTTCCAGCCAAAGGGCCTTCTACCTCTCTTCCTCCAACACACTGATCTAAATTAACTTCTACTCAGCTTTCCATAGTTTAAATTTCCCTGACTGCCAAACTATGTCAAGTTGCGTTATTATCTCAGCATTAACTCAGCAATTAATTATGTGACAAATGATTTAATGTAAACCTTCCCCACTAAACTATAAAGTGTTGAGAGGAGGGTCTCTTTTGATCTTGGTCATCACCATATTCCCATAACAACAGGTAGTTTTCAAAACTGCCATTTTGATTCTAGGCACATTTTTCCTTCATGATTATAAAAATATTAAATGAAAGCAGAATTACCTCATTAGAGAAATGCAAATCAAAACTACAGATCAAAACTCACATCAGTCAGAATGGCCAGCATCAAAAAATCTACAAACAATAAATGCTGGAGAGGGTGTGGAGAAAAGGGAACCCTCTTGCACTGTTGGTGGGAATGTAAATTGATACAGCCACTATGGAGAACAGTATGGAGGTTCCTTAAAAAACTAAAAATAGAACTACCATACAATCCAGCAATCCCACTACTGGGAATATATCCTGAGAAAACCATAATTCAAAAAGAGTCATGTATCAGAATATTGATTGCAGCTCTATTTACAACAGCCAGGACATGGAAGCAACCTAAGTGTCCATTGACAGATGAATGGATGAAGAAGATATGGCACATATATATAATGGAATATTACTCAGCCATAAAAAGAAATTGAGTTATTTGTAGTGAGGTGGATGGACCGAGAGTCTGTCATACAGAGTGAAGTAAGTCAGAAAGAGAAAAACAAATACTATATGCTAACACATACATATGGAATCTAAAAAATAAAAGTGGTTCTGATGAACCTAGGGGCAGGACAAGAATAAAGATGCAGACGTAGAAAATGGACTTGAGGACATGGGGAGGGGGAAGGGTAAGCTGGGACGAAGTGAGAGAGTAGCATTGACACACACACTACCAAATGTAAAACAGCTAGCTAAAAAAAAAAAAAAAAAGCTAGCTAGTGGGAAGCAGCTGCATAGCACAGGTAGATCAGCTCGGTGCTTTGTGACCACCTAGAGGGGTGAGACAGTGAGGGTGGGAGGGAGATGCAAGAGGGAAGGGGATATGGGGATATATGTATGCATATAGCTGATTCACTTTGTTATACAGCAGAAAGTAACACAACATTGTAAAGTAATTATACTCCAATAAAGATGGTAAAAAATTAATTTTTTTAATTAATTAATTTTAAAATTAATCTTCATTGAGAAAGTAGCCTGAGAAATTAACTTTGAACCCAGCTGCATTATTGTACATACTGTACATTCAGGATTATTTTCCAAGTAAATGTTATTACAAAGATTTGATTCATCGGTCACTTCTTCATATATCGTATTTTCCTGATTATAGCTTTTGCCAACATGAATTTTCTTTTATAACTATAATTTCTACCAAATACAGTTTTGTTAAATCAGATTTTGCCTAAATATTATGAAGACTGTATTACTCCATTAGTTTTTAGTCAAAAAAAAGTTACCAGTTTTTAGGTAAGTTAGTTGTCATGTGTTAGTTTTGTTGTTTCATGAACCTTGATTTTTCCGGATAAAGTTTTGAGGGTTTTAGCATTAACGAAAAAGATGGGATGCTTTGATCAGTTTTTTAATTCTAAAAAAATCTGTGATGTGCAATTTTGGACAATTTCAATTAGTTTTCTTTTTACACTATTTCTACCAGTAGCAGTCTCTGTACACTAAGTAAAAGACTGACAGGGCTTCCCTGGTGGCGCAGT
Source organism: Phocoena sinus (assembly GCF_008692025.1). NCBI lineage: Eukaryota > Metazoa > Chordata > Mammalia > Artiodactyla > Phocoenidae > Phocoena > Phocoena sinus. Next base: position 38,389,691 of record NC_045779.1, read on the forward strand.
GGTTGAGAGTCCGCCTTGCCGATGCAGGGGACATGGGTTCGTGCCCTGGTCCGGGAAGATCCCACATGCTGCGGAGCGGCTGGGCCCGTGAGCCATGGCTGCTGAGCCTGCGCATCCGGAGCCTGTGCTCCGCAATGGGAGAGGCCCCAACAGTGAGAGGCCCGCATACCGCAAAAAAAAAAAAAAAAAAAAAAGACTGACAATATCTTTCTGCGTTTTTCAAAGTTGTTCCCATTTTTTACTTGGTTATCTAACAGAAAAGTGCAATTCCTCAGGATTGCTGTTAAAAAGGGGATAAAAAGCGTGTCTTCATCAAAAATGTTTGGGAAAAACATTCCTAGAGTCAAATATCCTGTTATATTCTCAGGAGCTGACTGTTACGCTGTTATGTCCAAACTTTCCCCTGCAAAAGAGAAAAAAAAGCTGACTAGAACAAAAGACAGTAGTTAAATTCTAAGAATCCAGAATTTCTTATAATCACTTTGAAATACCATAAGACTCTCAGAATTAGATATATCCTTTCTTTTGCAGAACAGAAGAAAGATAAAAGCATGAACCCGGAAGCCAAGACTAGTTGAATATGAATCTTGAGTCTGTCCCTTACTAGCTATGTGACCCTGGACAAGTTACTCACCCCTCTGCCAGTTTATGAATTGCCAAATGAATGTAATACTAATACCTACCTCACAGACTTGCTGCAACCATATTTCATCTAATTAGCTAATATATATAAGATACTTAGAACAGTACTTGCCATGCAGTAAGTGCTCTCTAAATGTTAACTATCATCATCATCTTGCACTAGTCCCTTCCCATTTAGCCCCATTTTAAATGTAGGCTATAGGGCAGGGCAGGGAGAGGGTGAATGACTGCAAAAAAGTAGAATGAAGATAACTGGGAATTAAACATATATGGAACATAACTGCCTTCATCTAGACTATTTGTAATGTATAAAATAATGACGAATTTGCTATATCCCAGACTAACCACCACTAACAATTCCACTCTACCTGTAATTTTTGTTTCTGAACTTGGTTTTGATCTATTTCCCCCTTGACCCTGTAATTTACTTCCCAAATAAACACCAAAAATGGTCTTCATAAACAAGAGGCTTGAATTCCTACAGCAAGATTCACAAGGTAAGAGTGCTTAAAACCATGCTTTGATAAAAGAGGAAGGGGGAGACACTGTCATTTTAATATTAATAGTGGACATTATCATCTTTTTTTTTTTTTTTTTTTTTTTTTTTGCGGTACACAGACCTCTCACTGCTGTGGCCTCTCCCGTTGCGGAGCACAGGCTCCAGACAGGCAGGCTCAGCGGCCATGGCTCACGGGCCCAGCCTTTCTGCAGCATGTGGGATCCTCCCAGACCGGGGCACGAACCCGTGTCCCCTGCATCGGCAGGCGGACCCTCAACCACTGTGCCACCCGGGAAGCCCGGACATTATCATCTTAATGAATGAGTCCTAAGCATAGTAACTCTAGGGTTGCATGGTTTAATTATACATTCCATAAACCCAAGCCTTTAATATTCTTTTTTTTTAACAATTCTAAATACACACACTGTTTTCAACGGAGCAAATAAAATTTAAAATCTCATATATCATCAAATTCAATAAAAAATGTAAATACTCTTGCAGACTGTATTTTTTGAGTTTCAAAATTACCAAAAGCTACCAGAACTTTTAATATGCATTAACATATAACTGAAATATAAGATTTAAAACATATAGTTTTTATTACACTAAAGAATATACAAACATTAATATACAAATTACTTCAAACTGCTAATCATCCATAGTTTTCTTTAACAAAACAGAATGAAGGTCAACTAGGTACAAGTATCAAAACGTACAAAATAAACCTAGAAGTTATTTCTTTGCATTAAAGATCATTTCAGAATGATACTTCATGAGCATGGCAGGGACTATATATACATTTTATCATATTTCTCAGTACTTCATGTCAAAGCATATATGCAATAAGTGCTAAAATAGAAAAAAAATCAGTAAAACTATAATATTCCCAGATATCTAAACTATCTGCCCAGCATTTTAAATTCATTTAAATATCAAAAAAAGTTATTCATCAATTTCAATTCTGACATTCCAATCAATGAACACGCAAAGCTTTATTTAAAAAAATAGTAATCCATACACTATGGAGGGAAGTGTAAAATGGTACAATCACTTTGAGAAAAGGTCTGGCAGTTTCTTAAAAAGTTAAACATATATCTTCCTTAATCCAGCATTAAGTCCATAACACATTTATACAATAATATACATAATAGCCAAAATCCGGAAATAGCCCAGAAGTCCGTCAAAAGATAATGGATAAACAAACTGTGGTATATTTATAAAATGGATACTACTCAGCCACAAAAAACAATGAACTACTGATTAGAGGATGGATGAATATTAAAAACATTAAGACGGGTGAAAAAAACAGAAACAAAGGATCTACACTATATATGATCTCAATTATACTGTGTCATAGAACAAGCAAAACTTATCTGTTTTTTTAGAAATTAGTGTTTTTTTAAAAACAGTGGTTGCCTGAGGTACCAGGGTATTGGTTAGGAAGGGGCAGGAGAGAACTTTCTGGGGTGATAACTTTTAAAATCTTGATGGGGGTTTAAGCTACACAGGTGTAGTCATTTGTCAAAACTCATCAAATGGTGCATTTAAGATTTGTGCATTTCACTGTTTGTAAATCTTACCTAAAAAAATCATACACACACAAATAAATATTGAACTCCAGTTCATAATACTCATGCTGAAGTGTTTATGGGTAAAGTATTCTAATTCTGCAACTTGTTTTAAAATAAGTTTTCTTAAAAAAAAATGTATGGATGGATAGACAGACAAACATGTGATAAAGCAAATACGGCAAAACATTAATTGTAGAATGTAGGTGGTAGGCATTTTCGTTTCTATACATTTGAAGGATTTCTTAATCTTTGTAACAGAGGTGAATTCACACTCATGAAAGATCTACTAACAAAGTGTAAGTCTAATGATACATCCATTTTAGTTTAAATTGTTTGGGCTAACTTGGGTGGTATTTTTATTTATTTATTTACTTTGCTTTCTACTATTTACAAAGGAAGTGGAAACTAAAAATAAATTATATAAATTCACATTATAGCTGCTACTTTTAATGAAACAACTTTAAGAAGATACATTTAAAAATACAGAACAAATTTCTCAAAATTATATACAAGATCTAGCATGACTGCTAATGTTTAATTAGGTTGCATATTTTAAGAATTTACTCTTTTGTATTTGTTAAGTACTGCAACCATATTTCATCTAATTATTTTTAACTATTTATAATCAAAGTCACCATCAAATATTTAATTGATTTTGAGAATTTGTGAATCTTAACATTTGAAAAAAATAAATATATTATGAAATTTAGACATGGTACATTTGGCATCTATTATATCACCTAAAGAAATGTATTTCAATTATGCCTCATCAAAAAAATTTACCTCTATAGTACTGAATTCTTTGTTTCATGGCACACACAAAGAGTACACAAATCAGTACAATGTATTACCATGTATTTAAAAGAACATGTATTAACAATGCATTTAACCACTATTATCTACAGTATATATTAATTACAATTTACCACACTTAATTATTTAAACATATCTATTTAAAACTTGACATTACTCTAAAAGAAGGCACATGGAAAATAATTCATATTTCAAACATTTTCATATAAGTAAAGTGGCAAGGGTAGAGTGAATCTTTCAAAAATAGAATAACACCAAGTTGATGTCGCATTATACAAAAAAGGAAAATATTTAATTTGAATATTTTAAGAAATCTGGCATTTGTTAGAAATGAAAGAGCTTCATTAACTTTTTCAGAATGCCACTATAAATCATACCTAGGTTTATAAAATCATAGCTTGTAAAAAAACAAACATCCATTTAAGTTCAAATGGATAAGAAAAGACAAGAAGGTGGCAAGAATAACTAGGCACTATCTAAATTTCTAATATGTTGGATGAAATAGTATTTCTACAGAACCAAGTCTACATTTTAAAAATAAAAACACTCTTTCCTATGTTTTTCCAGCATTACATTTCGTAAGTAAACTCACGGCCCCAAACAGCTCTGTATAGTAGGATGTCTGGTGGCTTCAATTGTATTCCATTGGTACTAATAGAATTTGCCCTTATATATTCCCCTTAGTGAAACTTGTCCTCAGCAAAAACTGCTAATGTAAGTTGGTAAGTAGTCAAAAACTCAAAAAAGTCTCAATATAGAAAGAAAAAGAAAAAAGCTTTAGCTCATAATTTCCCTAAGATACTCTGCAAGGTAATAATAAACAGCCTCTAAAAAGAGTTCAGTCATCAAACAAGTCTTCTTTACACAGAAATTCCCATAAACTATACTATGCTAATTATAATTGCATAGGTGGGGAGATGGAGCAATGAAAATGGAGCAGAACCACATTCACTTTAATTTTTGCAGATTAAAATTAAACAAGATTGACTCAGAAAAACTGCTGCAGTAAACTCACTGCAATAAGTGTAATTCTGTTGTTTAAAAATATGTAAAATAAGGTTTTTATTCTACTCAGTCCCTACATGCTAACAAGTCTGTCACATGACATAAGCAACGAAACAACAATCTTGAACACTGCTGGAGAAAAATAGACTGTAGCAGACTATGTTTACACTGTTTTCTGGGCAGCAAAAAAATTTTCAAGGGCAATTTTATATAGTATACATTTTTAGCTTCCACACTTATATTAGAATCTAACCACCAAAAAAGATGTATATTGCACTTTTTTGAACACATAACTTGGCTAAAAACATTTCACAGAATTAATGTTCCACAGAACACACCTGGAAAACTGATTTAGCTGTACAAAGTCAGCATTCAAATTGAACTTTCATTAACAATTCTGAGTAGTACCATGCTAAGATTATAACATGAATTACATTTTGTATGGTAATTTGCTTTCAATCATTTCAAAAAGTTAAAGCTTACTACCTTAAAGATTTATTGGAATAATATTGTAAAAACATTACCTCAAATAAGAATTATAAGATTCATTAGACTGAAAGAAAAGTCAAAGCACAGATTAAAGATGAAATTGTCAAAAGGATATATCATACATTCAAGGCATTTTTACAATAAAATATTTAACTCTAACAGCAGATACAAAACGCCAATGAAATTAAGCGGTCAACAAGCTAAAACGGTACTGTAAGAGTCCGTTTTATTTTTATTCTTTCTATTCCTATAGCCATAGTCTAAATTTCAGATTTAATTTCCCCTCACTACAATACCCACCCTGAAATGCTGCTATTATGACATTAAGTCAGCGCTCTAGTCATATGTCCCTAGTCAAAAGCCTTCCATGGCTTGCCATTATATATTCACATTCGATTCCTTAAAAACAGCATTTAATGTAATCCATAATGTGGCACCAACCAGCTTCCAACTTCCAAACTGATATCCCTCAATTTACCTTCACCCACTCTTCGACAAAAATTTCTGAAAATCTAATATGATTTAGGCACCATGTTAGGTTTCAAAATACTCTATTCCAGTGGTTCTTTGAGTGGTTTTTTCACTTGCATCAGAATCTCTCTAGAGAACTTACTAAAACAGATTGCTGTACTCTACCCCTCAAGTTGCTGATCCGAAAGGAATGGATTTACACATCTCACAAGTTCTCAAGAGATGCTGATGCTGCTGGTCAGGGTCTACTCTTGGTGAACCACTGCTCTACACCACAGGCCATGAGCCGAAAGCCCACTGGCTGAATGAGGCCCATTCACGTTTCGTCTATTTATTATTTTAAATAATTTTAATGATTTGCAAATGTTTTACAAATAAAAATTTCTCATAAAAATGCAGATTTCTGGCTCATTTCTGCATGTAAAAATTCTGCTGGAGCTCAAGGGTAGCTACACCAGTTAGTCAAGGTCTATGTCCTTGTCCAGATTATCACAGCCCTAATTGGCCCTATGCTCACTTAAAATCACTTAAACATCACCTGGCTTAGCACTGTATTTGTGCTTATACACTCTGACCCACTTTTTCTCATTCTCTATGCCTTTTTCATGCTGCTCACTCTAGCATAAACATCCTTTCTCCCCAATACGGCTGAAATCCTACCTACCCCATTCTAAAGCTTGGCTTGAATATCCTTCCTCAACACAGTTCCAGCAAAAATAGAAATCCTTAAGTAATAAACATATTAAAGATTTAACATAAATGTCTATGTGTGCTTTAAGAATCAAGGTTTTATTTCCACAAATACTAAAATAGCAATATTTACAAAAACATAAAAGACTATAGATATCATAAATTATAAACATATAATTTTTGCTATTTTTATTCTAAATAAAATTTTAATTTTGTTCATTAAAGTTTTTACTGTGATTTTACTGTGAAAGAAATCTTTTTCATACTAAGACATTGCAAATGAATTGACGTATTAAATCTTGTAGTCAAAATATATAACAGCTCCAATAGAATATCTTATTTTGCTGGACAAAAAAAGGAGGAGGAGGAAGGGGGTAATTGACACAATTCCCCTGATTTCATAACCCACCAATTTTTAAAAGCAATTTTAATGAAATAAATGTTTCTAATTTTTTAACATGTAGGATATTTTTGTGGATTTTTACTTCTGTGGAATGGCAGGGGGAAAAAAATTACAGAGAAACAAAAACTGAGTGCTGGTCATTGCTCTGCCATAAAGAGCTTTGTTACATCAAGTAAATCATTGAGTTCTCCCTGGACCTCGGTTTCATTACCTCAAAACTGAGGTGGGAAAGTGTTCTCCAAATACCTTCCATCCCTAAAATCCTAGGACTTACTCCGTCAAAGAATGAAAGCATAAAAATCAATGTCATACAGACAAGCTTCTATTAGGCTAGTATTGCTTCTAAATTAGATTGACTTAAAAACTTTGAACTACACACAGCTTTCAAAAGTGCTAATTAAAAATGCTGAAGATTCAGAACTTTGAAAGAATACTTATGTATTTATATATGTTATTTATATATATGTTAATAACCAAAATAAAACATCTTTTGTAAGGCCAACAATTAAAACATCTTAGGAAAAAAATTAGAGGAAGACAAAAAAATTTATAACCATACCAATCAGCGTTTTAATATATATCAAAGGAAAATTAAATAATTAGAAAATCATGTCAAAAAAGCCTTTTTCATAATAGAGATTAGCAATATTTTTTAAGAATATGTACTCTGGGACTTCCCCAGTGGTCCAGTGGTTAAGACTCTGTGCTTCCACTGCAGGGGGTGTGGGTTCGACCCCTGGTCAGGGAACTAAGATCATAACATGCCGTGCGGCGTGGCCAAAAAAAAAAAAGAATATGTACTCTGCTTCAGGATATTCCCAAATGAAAGTAATTTGGCCAAAATTAAAATTATCAAATTGCAAGACTGCAAAAAAAATCTTAGAGACTATTATATTCAGATAGATCATGCCGTAAGCGAATTGCTTTCAGCTTCTCCACTTCAATTTTTGCTCTTAGCAGCTCTTCCTCTAGCTGCTGCCTTCTTTTCAATCCATCCCTCTTCTCCTGAACATATAATCCAAAATTTTTTTGATTTTCTAAAATTATCTGATGCTCCTCTTTCAGCATTTGCAGAATCTGAGGATCATACCCTAACTGTGACCTAAAATTTTCTCCACTTTCATGCCGAAAAAAATCATCTCTCCTTGGGATAGAAGATGGAGACGATGTCATTCTCATATCAACAGAGGAAAGTGACGGTGACAAAGATCTTTCCATAACATGTACTAATTCATGTTCTTCTCTTTGCTCTAAAGTATCACTCTGTTGAGAATTTAAAACCAGTGGAGGAGGGGGCTTAATGTCTTCTTCTTGCTTCACCTCCACTGTAATAGCAACTGGATGGTGGTCCAACATTACCTGTAGTGAACTTGTACCAGCCTGTGCTTCCTCATCCAAGTTTGCACTACAGCACACAAAAAAGCATTATAAAATGTAAATCAAATGAATATAAGAGCATTTTAAAGCATAATTTCATATTTAATATACATTAAATTATCAAGCTATAAAGAAAACTATGAAACAAAAAATATTTTTAACCCTTGCAATAATAAATTAAAGTGACTATGGTTGGGATTTTAATTATATATATATATATATATATATATATCTCCATCCTTAACTTTAAAATTGGCCTCTTAAAAGAACAGGAACTTACAAATACTACACAAGGCTATCGAGGTAAATACAAAAGAAAAGGCATTTTTGATACTCTCAAAGAGATACCAATTGTCCCTATAAGTCTGAGGTTCTTAAATGGTGTAAAGTGTCATTTAATTCATTCTGGGCCTTGCTATCCCGACACCTTAGTCCTAGACCTCCTGCTTCTCCTCTCCTGTCCTGATCTAAAAATCACCAGGGTCTATGACTTCCAGCAGGACAGTGGAAGGCAATCTCTGAGACGTATTGATTTCTCAATAGTCTCTCTCTCTCTCTCACACACACACACACACACACACACACACACACACACACACACAGGAAAAACAAGATTGTGTATGATTCTGGGTATGCCCAACTATCAGGGGGTTCTCCTAACTATCCAATTTCAGATGTAATGGTGTTTCCCCTTTACCTATCCTAAACTACATGACTCAGGTGATCTTTAAGTCTTTTAACCAGTGGTCAGGTGAAGTGTACAAGGGCAAGGGTTTAGATCTACCACTGGATCATCAGTACCCAGTATAATACTCTACTTGGAACCTCACAGGTACTCATCATATGTTGAATGATTGAATAAATGAAATGGGTTTTTTCAATGCAATGTTTTTTTAATGGCCTATATATGATATATTGAAAATTTATTAAATTTACATGAAATTTCCATAAAATATGCATTCCTATTAGAGGCAACTACAGTTTTAGCATAATTTAAACTTTGACATTACAATATTTGTTATGACATAAACACAATGTTCCTGAAAATTGTTGGTTTTTAAATAATTTCATGTATAACATGAAGTTGTGAATTAAGAATACATAATGTTTCTTGAGGGTTTTTCTTTTTAATTTATGTTTCTGCTTAACTTAAAAGTTATCGAGGTGAAAGAGATTATTGGAACATTAATGGAAATGCTACACTTCACATTATTTAAATAACATTTTATAAATTATAAATAAGTAATATAGGTTAGAATACATTCTACATGGATGATTAAAATGCTGGAACAAGTTTAAGTAGAACATAAGGAAAAGAATTTAAACTCCCCATATGTCACTTACTAATAACATTAAATTGCCAGAAATATCAGATATTTGTCTAAGAGGCACAAATGAAATAATAAGATATTTAGTATGTTATAAAAAACCTATTTGTAGATTATATAAATTCCTTCATTTTCATTCTTGTCTTTTTTTGTCATTTTATGATTTTCAAAAGCAAAACAATGGAATATAAATGTAATTCAAATTAGTAAGATTTGCTTTTATTAACATCTCTAAATCCTAGATTGGGAAAAAGTTAAAACAACAGATATAAATTAAATTTTTTAAATCCACATAATTACTTTTCCAAATTAGTATGTATAATAGACTGTAAAGACAATTAAACATAGACAATATACTCCCATGTAAATTAAAAATACGCCTTATATCTGGAATATTCCATTCCACTTTAGTTAAAACATTACAAATAAGGCATAACAAAGTCTAAAAATGACTTAGAGGTCACAAAAAAATGATAAAACAGAAAAGAACTTCTAAAATGTATGAATATGAACTCTGAGGATCAAATTGATTATAAAAACACAAAATATAATCTGATGTTAAAGAGAGGTAAATATAAAGACATAAATCAATGTCACTTGTAGAAATAAACAGCCTTACAAAATAGCTGTATATACTTAAATACGTTAAATTATATAAGCAGTAATATTTTCCTTATTAAGTATAGAGAGTTTGATGAGATTAACTGTCATATTTATATAGAAGTATAATTAAGATCGTGAATTATAAACTTCTGAGATAATTAAGATTCAAGATGATGTCAAACAAGTATATTAAGTACATAAATATATTATAAATTAAAATGCTAGTACAGAGAAAGTGGCAGAGCAGACACACGCTAACAAAAATAAGCATTTAATTGGCGTATTTCTGATATTCTTACCTTTAAAATCTGAAAAACTGATTGTTTAAACAGTAGGTATAGAAATGTGTAAATCAACGCATTTAATCAGAGAAATGTTGATGCCCCAAAGATTGACTGTGTAGGTATATATATTCTATGTATATACATGTATATACACCATACATACATACACACACACACAAGCGGTCAAAATGTAAATATATCTTTGTATCTTATATATTATTTTTCTTCTATATCAGTGTATTTTTAAAATACACAACTTGATAAAACTACAGTTTCTATGTGTAGTTTTCAAATTATAAAAACGTATACCCCAAAGGTAGTTTTATACCTATAATGCAAAGCCACTGTTCTTTATGATTCAAAGAGGGAAAAAATTTTAATGAGTATAAAACAGTCCTACTGTGGAGTTTTTTTTTTTTTTTGGACATTCAGCATACTAGGATTTAATCATCTGTCATCACAGTGAACAGTTTAAGCAGTGACCCCATGAATTAATATACTGTGTATCCACATCTTGGATTCCCACTGGTGCTATTTTTTTACTATGCTATCAACTAGAAATAAGAAGTATATGGTAAGAAGCTGGGCTCAAAAATATTATCCTAGTAAATTATCAAAATAACAAATATGTTTGGCTAAAAAGGTTTTTCCATTTCTTCCCTAACTTCAAAGGGATTTCATAGGTAATTAATAATTTTGCTTATATAATGACTCTTCCACCAATAGGAAAGTACCTTGTAAAGTTTTGTTTGAAGGTTCCTCAACTAACAAGGAGTTTACAGTTTGCTTAAATTACCCTAAATGATTCAGAAGAAGCCTGTAGCTGCCATTTTTATCTTTTGCCAGAGGTTAAAATCTGAATCAGCAGCAGGATAATAGTTTTTGAAGATTTCCAGGCAAGTACTTATGTAGAGCACAAATTCAACCAAAAAAACTGTTTCTAATCCAGTTGCTCTTATTGATATATTAAAATTCATAATTTGATACCCTTGCAGAATAGTATGGGAGAGCTTACCCTTTCCTGTATGACCCCAAATCAAAGTGAAACTAGACCATTATTGTGTAAAAACAACAAAAGTTTTTAGTTTTATTAAGTAATCTGAATCCCTAATTAGGCATTAACTCCTTTTCTTGTGTTCTTGTCTTTTTTATTTTCAATGTTAAGTTAGAAAAATACTTTAAACTGTACATTTAAAAATACTTTAAACTTTAATATATACAATGATGCCATTAACAAGTTTACTTAATTGTTCATTTTAGGTTTTTAGCTCAATTAATATTCAGTAAGTGTAGACACTGATAATTCATTAAAAAAAGCAAGGGTTCCATTTTTCCTGAAACTGCTAACTTTATACAAAATTGAAAATTCTAATGAAATGTAATCTTAAATGAAATAAGAAAAAGGTATCTCTCAGAAGCTAATTAAACAATTTAATTTTAAAAGTTTATGAGGTAATGTCACAAATTACATCCCATTTATTCTTCCCTAACCTTTACTTTTTAGAAACTACAGAAGGAGGGAAGGGGGAGGGGAAGACAATAAAAAGTGGCTTAAATCCAGTGCAGCAGAAAAATTCCTTATAGCCTCACTTTTCTTTTTTAAGAATACAAAACAAAGACACTATTCACTGCTCCCGTAGTGGGGATGCTTACTATGCATATCTTTATCACAACTAAGCCAGAGCCCAATAGATAGGAGGCGCCATAATTTTCACAACAAAATAAAATAAAGCTTACCTTTGTATGTGGTTCCTGTCTCTTATCAGGCAAAAACTGGAAATCTGGGGAATCATCTCCATAACTTTCTTGGTTGGCTCAGAAATATTGCTTTTAAAATCTGATTGGGTCTCTTTTTGCTGCAATAGCTCCTGTTTGGCATATTCTTTGAGCCTTTTGTAAAGAGTGCGTAGGCCCTGCGCTGTTCGAGGAGGGCGGTCTACTCCACTTGCATTATAGTTAACTGCTATGATATCCCAACATCTATTCTTTTCCACTATTACTGAATGTTTGTTAGTGTGTTCTTCCAGAATTTTAACATATGGCTTCACAAGCTTTAACAAATCAAGCTTTTCAGATAAGGTAAAATTGGAAGATCTAGCTTTTCCTACCATTGTTCTTTTCAAATTAAGTAGGCAGTTTCTGAAACCACCATGCAGCCTTCAGCTCTGCTCAGCTCTTTTCACAAACAGAAAAAGATCAGGCTTAACTAGGCTAGCCTCATTTAGGCCCACGCCTACAGGGGAGGGTTTATTAAAATTCCTCCAGCTTAAGCTGACGCAGGTTCAGGAAATCTGCTTAAGCCAAGCCTGACCTACATAAAGCTTCTCACTGAAGAAGACAGGAAGGCACAAGCAAAACACACTTGTGTATAAAGAGAACAGCTCGAGGTAGGATTTAATACACAAAGGTCTAGAGATAAGCATGGAACACAGCTAAAAATTAGCTAATTTAGGGAGAATATCGAATTCCGACACGTTTGCCTAGCTGATAGACTGAAAATGCACTGCAGTATCACTTTAATAAAAACAAAAGAGGAACTGTTTTGTACTATTTGTTTACAAATCCAGTAGACAGAAAAATGAAAAACTAAAGATATGAGTGGTGAATGTAGTGATTCCTAACAGAGCCCCTAATCACTGTTTCTGAGCCGCTGTTCTCTCTTACAAAATCTGCATAATGCTGGACCTGCTGTCAATCAGGAATTGCATATCCTCTAGCTAGTTAGGTTACACCCAGCTCAGACTCCACGGTAAAGCTAAGCTTCTCCTTCATTTTACAGTCTACAGTAAACACCGTGTTTTTTTTTTTTTCAGTTACTTAAGAAGAAATTTTTGTTGAACACTAAATCTAAAAAGCAGATAAAAATTGTGTTTTTAAAGCAACGCATTATGCTAGCCTGCTTTAGCATGTGTAAAAAACACCATTCACAGTAAGAACAGCATAATAACACCTTAAGACTGCACACAACAAAATCGCATTTGCTATTATTATAGAGTACGATCTTTATTTAGCCATTTTCACACAATTTGGACTATGAAAGGAAACAGCTAGTCTAGTCATTTGCAAGGCCACCAATTTGTGTGTTTAGGATATATTTTCTAATCTCTGTCTGAAACATGATAAATAACAATGTAAACAAATAAGCCTATTTTCTCCTGATATACATGTTTCTCCAGATAGGAAAATGAACTAGAACATACTTGAACACAGTTCCATTCAATCAATTACTGAACACCTGTAAAAATGTTCCCAAGCACTGAGAAAGGCCCAAAGAAAACAAAGGTAAATCTAGATACAGCCCCTATCCAGAGAACTATAGCTCTACAGAAATGCCATCAATTTTCAATTACTTTGTTTTTCATTCTTTCAATAGAAGAGAATTAAATTAAATTTGTTAAGTTCTCACTTTGAACCAGACAATGTGCTAGAATGTGTTATTTGTCAGGAAATGTGTTATTTGTCAGGAAAAAAGTGAAAGATTGCTGGGTACACTATAGGATGCTAGGTGTTTTCTGGCATACTCTACTGGGTAATCTGATTTTTAGTAGTCCTAGCCTTTCACCGTCTTTGAGCAGTTTTATTGCTGAGTAAAATTGTAGAAAATAGTAATGCAAATGATTCTTGCCCCTAGAGATGCAAACTGAAAATTGACCTGCTCCAACAACCTGACCACAGTTACTCAAAGGAAAGCAAGAACACAGGATATATACTGTCTTTAAACAATATTATTATTTTTGGAAGAAATACAGGCATTGTGTTAAGAAATGATGTGCTAATGGAAATGTGAAAAAACGTTCAATCTCACTATCAAGGAAATGTATACCAAAAATGATTTTCATCCATAAGACATCCATAAGGATGTGAAAAAACGTTCAATCTCACCATAAAGGAAATGTATACCAAAAACGATTTTCATCCATAAGACATCCATGAGGAAATGTGAAAAAACGTTCAATCTCACTATCAAGGAAATGTATACGAAAAATTATTTTCATCCATAAGACTGGTAAAATTCTTAAAGAATGAAAATGTCAGGAGTGGATGAGGGTGCAGGGCAGAGTACTCTTCTGTACCGTTCATGAGAGTGTAAAATGGCATTTGTGATGGCAATCTCAGAGTACGTATTAATAGTTTACATGTGTAAAAACTTCTAAAATTGCAGTAATTTTACTTCTCAGAATCTACCTTGAAAAATACTCAAACACACAAGGAGCAGCAGAGCCTTCTTAGGTGCCTAGTATTGGAAGCAATCTAAGAGCACATCAGTTGGGGACAAGTTAAAGTCACTAAAGTATATCCATACTATGGTCTACTCTGGGCAGCACTAAAATGCAAAAGGTAGATTTCTGTGTATTGACACAGAACAAGCTCCAAAATTTATGGTAAGTGAAAAAAGCAAGTAAAACAAAAATACATACAATATAATCCAATTATGCTTACCCGAACCACCCAAAGCTAAATATTTCTGTAGGTACAGAAAATATATGTGTAGGTATAGAATGCAGGTCCATACATAGGTATGAAAATGTACTCCAGGAAGGTCTGGAACTCTTTCTGCCTAATTACAGGAGCCATGAGTTGCAGGTAGCTATGGAGCATTTTTTTTTTTCTTTTTTGGCCCCACTGGACCACCAGGGAAGTCCAGCTATTAAGCATTTTAAATGTGGTTAATGGGACTGAACTTTTTACTTTATTGAATTTTAATTAAACAAAATTTTTTACCTGAGGCAGCATATTTTTCCATTAAACACAACTTTATTGGTAGGATTACATTTTACTTAACCCTTTTGTCACAAATGATACTATTGTTTCTAGTATTACGGACAAGAACTCCCTCCTGGACCAAACGTTAGTCAGGCTCCTCTGAGCCTTCTTCTCAACTAGGACTTTAGCAAGGATCCTGCTAAACCAGTTTATAGAGAATCCCCCTACCCTTGATACCTAACCAAATTCTTCATACTCCCACCCTTAATACCTAACCAAGTTCCTCTCAGTAATTTTCCACCCACTGACCCCCTTACCCTGCCTATTGGCTGTAAATCCCTGTTGTAGTAGCAGTTGAGTTCAGTCTCTCTCCCCTGTTGCAAGTCTTTTTTTAAAAAAAAAAAAAATTATTTATTTATTTATTTTGGCTGCATTGGGTCTTTGCTGATGCACATGGGCTTTTTTTAGTTGCAGTGAGCAGGGGCTACTCTTCGCTGTGGTGCATGGGCTTCTCAATGCGGTGGCTTCTCTTGTTGCGGAGCACGGGCTCTAGGCACGCAGGCTTCAGTATTTGTGGCATGCAGGCTCAGTAGCTGTGGCTCGCAGGCTCTAGAGCACAGGCTCAGGAGTTGTGGGGCACAAGCTTAGTTGCTCCACAACATGTGGGATCTTCCTGGAGCAGCGATCGAACCCATGTACCCTGCACTGGCAGGCGGATTCTTTTTATTTATTTAATTTATTTATTTTTGGCTGCATTGGGTCTTCGTTGCGGTGCATGGGCATCTCATTGCAGCGGTTTCTCTTGTTGCAGAGCACAGGCTCTAGGCGCATGGGCTTCAGTAGTAGTTGCAGCACACGGGCCCTAGAGCACACGCGCTTCAGTAGTTGTGGCTCACGGGCTCTAGAGTGTAGGCTCAGTAGTTGTGGCACATGGGCTTAGTTGCTCCACGGCATGTGGGATCTTCCCAGACCAGGGCTCAAACCCGTGTCCCCTGCATTGGCAGGCGGATTCTCAACCACTGTGCCACCAGGGAAGTCCACAGTAGTCTTGAGTAAAGTCTTCTTGCCTGTTTAACTTGTCCGGTAGAATTTTTCTTGACATTACACATAATCACATCAGCAGTGTAGTCAATTGTAAATTGATTCTGGTTTTTTTTGGAAAGAATTAATTAATTAATTATTTAATTCATTATTCAAATATTTTGTCTAATAAGTACATAATACATACAAGAAGAATGTTTATTGTTAACTTCTGAAATCTATTTTACAAAGCACTTGAATAAGCTTTAGTTATCTGGAAAATTTACTTTTGTGGAAACCTCATTTCATGAAAATGCTAGGTACATTGTGTTAGTGTATATAAATTCTGCTTGAATGAATTTTTTCTATGCACTGATATAACATTTAATGGATTTGTTTGAATATTTTATGCAGACAGCATAAATTATAGTGATACCCTGTATAAACTGTAATTGATTATTAATCTGAATTACTTATTCTGTCTTAATTATAAATTATTTTTCTAGCTAAAAAAATAATGGGCAAACTTTTTAATATAAAAAAGTATACTACTGATGCAGAATCAATGCAGATGCAGAAGCTAGTACTCTTACTGGAATAATAAAGAAAAAAATGAGAGACCGAACTAAAGCATATTACATATTTCATACTGAATACCAAATGCAATTTGCTAAAGCAGAACAACAGGAATAAGCTGTTTAATGCATTTTAAAAGGTTAAAGAAAATAAACTAGACAACGTTAAGAGACACTGTCAACAGACATATAGTAAATCTGACAAGCAGTTTCCTCTCAACAAACAAGAACTGATGAAGTTTAGGCACCTCAAATCAGAATTAAATATCCAGAAATATTTTTAAATAATATGTAACAACGTCTGACCTTGTAACTTTGGCCAGCTATAAAATGGTTTGGTTTCTTGCACACACAAAAAAAGAAAACCATTTTTAGTAAAGAGATGGTAAAAAAACATATATACGATTTCAGTTATGTAAATGTCAGAAAATTATGGGGAAAAGATTTTAAACATGAAAGATCTTCAATTAAGCAGCCAATAACTGCCTGTAGAATACAAGACCTAACATATCAAACATCAATTGATTCAATATTTTTTAAATTGCAAGTACTTCTCTTTAGATTTAAATGAGTTATACAAAAAAAGTTATACAATAAAAGAGATATTGCCCTATTAACACATGGGTCACATTTTATCTCAAAGGACTTCAAAATTTACAAAGAAATGTTATCAATTCATGACCAAATAGATAAATGAACTCATAACACAGATATTTTTTAATCTATATCTGTCAAAGAATTTTAGCTAGACATGGAAAAATAATAGTTCTACTGCAATAGATGATGCTCTGTTAGGTTAAGTTTAAAAATCTGGATTTATTGAAATTTTAAAACAAGAAATTAATATTTCATTTATTACTCTGTTCCACACACATTATGAAAATATTGTGCTCAACTTTCTAGAGCATACTCTGAAAAGTGTCAAGAATAGGGGCTTCCCTGGTGGCGCAGTGGTTGAGAATCTGCCTGCCGATGCAGGGGACACAGGTTCGAGCCCTGGTCTAGGAAGATCCCGCATGCCACGGAGCAACTAGGCCCGTGAGTCACAACTACTGAGCCTGCACATGCTCCGCAACAAGAAAGGCCGCAACAGTGAGAGGCCCGCACACAGCAATGAAGAGTGGCCCCCGCTTGCTGCAACTAGAGAAAGCCCTCGCACAGAAACGAAGACCCAACACAGACAAAAAAATTAATTAATTAAAAAAAAAATGTCAAGAATATAGTTGTTAAAACCATTTGGAATACATATGCAAATACCAGTTTATGGAACTGGTTAAAAAAGAAAAAAATAGGGCTTCCCTGGTGGCGCAGTGGTTGGGAGTCCGCCTGCCGGTGCAGGGGACGCGGGTTCGTGCCCCAGTCCAGGAGGATCCCGCGTGCTGTGGAGCGGCTGGGCCCGTGAGCCGTGGCCGCTGGGCCTGCACCCCGCAACGGGAGAGGCCGCGGTGGTGAGGGGCCCGCGTACCGCAAAAAAAAAAAAAAAAAAGGACACTAATGATTTTTTTTGTTCTTTGCCAGTGCTCATTGGTTGAGTCACGGAGAGTTTTTTTTTGTGTGTGTGGTACGCAGGGCTCTCACTGCTGTGGCCTCTCCCGTTGCGGAGCACAGGCTCCAGACGCGCAGGCCCAACGGCCACGGCTCACGGGCCCAGCCGCTCCGCGGCATGCAGTATCCCCCCAGACCGGGGCACGAACCCGTGTCCCCTGCATCGGCAGGCGGACTCTCAACCACTGCGCCACCAGGGAAGCCCAGTCACGGAGAGTTTTATAAATTATTGTACTGTCTATAAAATTTATAATTATTATTGTTTATAATTATTGTACTGTTAACTCCAACTCAAGATTTTGTTTAAAACAAAAAGAATACTTGCTAAACATTCAATAATCAAAGACAAAAAAATGGCAATGTGATTTACGTTTTCTCATCAATATCACACTGTATATGAGTGAGCTAAATTTGAAAATCCAAGGAAAAGAAAGGCATATTTGTGACCTGGTTAGATAGGTAGAAGAATATATGTTTAATGTAAAAATTTCCATAAACGTACAACTCAGTAACTAACCATATATATCCCTCTAACATGAATCGACAGAAAATTTTAATTATAATTAAGTTTTATGTAAATTGCATGAAAAAACTACAAGAAGAATTTGAAAAACACTGTTGATACTGACAAATTTAGAGCTGCTTTTAAATTTATACATTGCTCTTTTGAATTCAATGTTAATAATACTGAGTTGACACAAGAATTAGTAAATTTGCTTAACTTGGACTTTTTTTTTTTTTTGAAACTGACATGCTTTTGTTTCCAAGTCATATCAATTCTTCTAAAAAAGATGAACTAGTTTTGTTGATGTAGATACAAATATAAACAGAAACTTTTTTAAAACTCAATTCAGCTAATGGACAACTTTTATATATGTTTAGAACTTATTTATTTCATAAATATTATGAAATCTAAATACTAATCAAGAATTCAAAATAAAAATACAGCATCCAAATTGAGATATGCCGTAAATGTATAATATACATCAGCTTTCAAAGACTTAATATGAATAATAATAATTAATAACTTTTAATCACATGTTGAGATGATATACATATTGAGTTAATTAAAATTAATTTCACCTGTTTCTTTTTACTTTTGTAACATGGTTGCTAGAAAATTTTTTAATATTTATATATGATTTATATTATATTTCTATTGGACAGCTTTGGTATAGAAGGATAGGCACCAAACTAATGACAGCAGCTATTACTGGAAGGAGACTAAGATTGACAGGGACAGTAAAGAACCTTTAACTTAACTGTATTATTATGAAATTTATAAAAATACATTCATATTACTTAGATAATCAAAATTAAATTATAAATAATTCTTACAAACTAAGAAAATGCAACAGAAAAACAAATATAGAATACAAACAGAATTTAAAGAATAAAATATAAACATCCAATATATAAAGAGCTCAACAAGTAATCAGGGAGATGAAAAGTAAAAGACCATATTTGTTTTTACCCATTCAACGGGCAAAAGTTAAAAAGTTTAATAGCATGTGTTAAGGAATCTGGGGAAATAAATTCTCTCATACAGTAATGATGGCAGAGCCATTTCAGAAGGCAATTAGCAAACCATATTAAAATATAATGTAAACACATTATGATCTGACAAGTGAGAAATATTTGCATAAGTTCATAAGACCACATGTACAAGGATGTTCACCGCAGGATTGTTTTTAATAAAAATCCTAAATAAATCATGTTATATTCATACCATGGATACCCTGCGGCAATTAAAAGAATAGGTACATCTATATGTTCTAAAATGAAAACAAGTCTCCAAAGCATACTAGTGAGAACTGCAAAGTAACTCTCAGCACGGAACAACTCCATCCAAACCCCTGCACTAAGAGACTTGACCAACCCTAGGATGGCCTCTAGCAGCCTAAGGGCCCCAACCTAGCCTCCTTGTGAGCTCCATTCTGGAAAAGCTCAGAGCTATCAAAAGAATTTACTGTTTGTTCTAGCTAACACCTGACCCTAGGCCCCTGACCTCCCTTTGGTAGGGCATTTACTAAATCTCCCACAACTCAGGAGTGTCTTTCTCAAGGACCTGAAAGTCATTCCTTTGAAATGTAATTATCAGGAAGAACAGAGCCAAGGCCTCCCAGTCTTAGTGAGAAGGTAGAATCCTAACTTTGATAACTGCTAGCTAGCAGACAGAGCTGCCCTAATCTCATTTACACAGACCTACCTTTTGTAATTTTTCACTTCCCTGACTCTACTTGAGCTCCCTCTTTGACTCCCTCATCCTCCCTTCAAAAGCTGCACAAATCAGAATGGAGCTCAGGTCTTTACCCCACTGTCAGGAGTTACTGAATAAAATCTGCTTCCACTGCATTAACTAATGTCTGGCTTTGTTTATCTTTGACATTAGTGAATGAAAAAATCAAGTTGTAGGTAGAGTATCATTTACTTGAAACACACCACCCACATCAATAATACCAATTTCTGCGGGCTTTCCCTGGTGGCACAGTGGTTGAGAGTCCGCCTGCCGATGCAGGGGACACGGGTTCGTGTCCCGGTCCGGGAAGATCCCACATGCCGCGGAGCGGCTGGGCCCGTGAGCCATGGCCGCTGAGCCTGCGCGTCCAGAGCCTGTGCTCCGCAACGGGAGAGGCCACAACAGTGAGAGGTCCGCGTATCGCAAAAAAAAAAAATAATAATAATAATACCAATTTCTACAGGTAAAATATATAAGAGCCTAGCTTTACCTGTAGTATTTTAGATAATTTTATGGGGAAAAACGTATTTAGGTACATTAATCTTTTTTTTTTTTTCTTTTTCTTTTTGCGGTACGCGGGCCTCTCGCTGCTGTGGCCTCTCCCGTTGCGGAGTACAGGCTCCGGACGCACAGTCTCAGCAGCCATGGCTCACGGGCCCAGCCACTCCGCGGCATGTGGGATCTTCCCGGACCGGGACACGAACCCGTGTCCCCTGCATCGGCAGGCGGACTCTCAACCACTGTGCCACCAGGGAAGCCCCTAGGTACATTAATCTTAATGAATGCATTAAGTATTCTGAGGAAAATGTACTGATGTCTGCAACTTTAAAATTCATTTTTTAAAAGTAAGATAGAGACTTCCCTGGTGGTCCAGTGGGTAACACTCCGTGCTCCTAATCCAAGGGGCCCGGGTTCGATCCCTGGTCGGGGAACTGGATCCCACATGCATGCTGCAACTAAGAAGCCCGCATGCCACAACTAAAGATCCCGCATGCTACAACTAAGACCTGGTGCAACCAAGGTAAATAATAAGTAAATATTTTAAAATAAATAAATAAATAATAAAAGTAAGATAGACTGATGGATGAATAGATATGCAATAAAGCAGATACAGTAAAATTTTAATTCTGGAATCTAGGTGGTTGGTATATGGGTAGTCAATGTAAAATGATCAACTTAATGTTTGAAAATTCTAATATGTTCAAAAAAGTATCCTTAAAAATAAAATAATAGCAGCTAATATATTTTAACTCTTTAGCTATTAAAAATGTGAGAAGTTTGAACAAAGCTAAATTTCTAAAATAGAATTTAGATAATTAGATCTATTAAATTTAATAAATAAGGAATAACTGTGGGTAGGAGTGATTTCTTTTTCTATGAACTACTTGTTAGGCAAAAAGCTCACCATGACTACTGAGATTATTTCTATATTTTAGGAGATAAAAAAAAACAACACCAAGGTAAGGATATTATGCCTTATTAATCTTTGTCTTAGCCCAGGTTCTCTGGCAAATAGGGCCTGAAGCAATGACTAGAATGCTGAGGCTTTACTTGGGCGTTGTATATACAGGGCATCAAGAGTGAAAAAAAATAAACTGAAGCAAGGAACTGTGTAAAATGGTGGCTGGGGGACTTCTCTGGCAGTCCAGTGGTTAAGACTCCATGCTTCCACTGCAGGGGGCACGGGTTCGATCTCTGGTCGGGAAGGCCATGAGATCAAAATATAAGTAAATAAATAAATACTATTTTTAAAAGTGCTGGCTACGTCTTTACAACAAGTTATGAAAACACAGAGTAGGTCACTTGGCAAATGCATCCACTTGGTACTCTCTTTGGAACATCTCCTGATAGACTACAAAAAGAAACCATTCCTCAGAGTAGTTCATGGACGAAAATGTGGAATTTATCAGGCAGGTTCCCTCCTGTCTCCCATTTCCCAGTGGCCAAGCTCACCCCACTAGGAATAAACTCTACCGCACTTTCAGCCTGTGTCATCCAGCCTCCACAGGGGCACAGGGTGCTACCCCTAAGCCCTGGTGTGGCATGTCATCCACCAGACCCTCTCAGAGTGTGGTTCATCGGCCCGGTGGGGTGGCGGCCACCGTGAGGTGGTGGCTCAAGTGAGGCAGCACAGTGCGGTACAGTGAAGCAGTCAGTCTAGGAAGCACACAGTGGCAAGAGAATCTGAGAAGGCATATATCACACTGCAATATGTGAGGAAGATGACACTTTATAAATCTGCCACATAAAAACAGGGTTAAAACCAGGGTGAATCCAAACCCTAAGAATCATTCTGAGTTATAGCATTTATATCTCATACTTCAGCACTGTGCTTTGGTGATGATACCCTGTAATGTTAAGCACTCAAGACAATCAAAACCGTGAATTCCCTGGCGGTCCAGTGGTTAGAACTCAGCACTTTCACTGCCACGGGACTGGGTTCAATCCCTGGTCAGGGAACTAAGATCCTGCAAGCCACGCGGTGCAGCCAAAAAAAGACAATCAAAACCTAGGTTAACAGGGATCTTGAAAACCCTTACAGAACTGAAAGAAGTCTAAGAAGGAAAAACTCAGTGCTTCTGCTACGTTTCTCCTTTACTTTCATACCACTCCGACACCAGCTGGGTGTTCTACAATTCAACTCAATTCTGACACCATCTATCTGGAGATAGCATCACATCCCACAGGTTAAGGGCTCAGTCCCACAAGACTGCTCCCACACCACTTCAGATGCCAATCACAAGTCCGTCCAGGTTCTAAGCTGTGCTTCTGACCAATCAGCTATAAATCAGAGGTTCCTAGGACCCCCTCCTCAGGTTCAATTAATCTGCTAGAGCAGCTCACAAAACTCAGGAAAACAGTTTACTTACTTTTACAAGTTAATTATAAAAGTATATGATAAAACTGGGAGATTGGGATTGACATATATATACTAATATGTATAAAATAGATAACTAATAAGAACCTGCTGTATAAAAAAATAAATAAAATTAAACTAAAAAAACAAAAAGTACATGATAAAAGATGAACATTCAGACAGAAGAGATGCATAGGCAAGGCACAGGTAAAAGGCTCGGAGTGTCTATGCCCTCTCTGGGCACCACCACTCTCTCAGCACCTCCATATGTTCACCAACGCGGAAGGTCTCTGGGGATTTTTACAGAGGTTTCATCACATTGGCATGATCAACCATCAACTCCATTTCCAACTCATCTCCCCTCTCTGGAGAATGGGAATGGGGCTGAAAATTCCAAGCTTCTAATCATGGCTTAGTCTCTCTGGTGACCAGCCCTCAACCAGGAGCCCACCCAGAGTCACCTCATTAGAACAAAAGACATTTCTATCACCCAGGAAATTCCAAGGGATTTAGGAACTCTGTGTCAGGAACTAAGGTCAAAGACCAAGTATTAGAAGAAAAAAAGATGCTCCTAAAGCTCTTATCACTGAGGAAATTACAAGGGTTTTAGGACCTCTGTGCCAGGAACTGGGGGTAGAGACCAATACAGACATTTTCTATTATCTCACAGAGTCAAATTATGAAAACTTAATCCAGCCATGCTATGTGAATCACAGACCTACTCTATACAATCTAAATTTACATACATTTTCTTTAAATAGCTCCCAGCCACCTATTAAGGAACTCAGTTTGACCAAGTCTTATCTTTGGGGTAAAAACATTGTAAGCTAAAGGGAACTAGCCTTTTGTTAAATTTTGTACACTAAAAATGTTGCTAAAGCTATTCATTTTTATTTTAACTTAACATTTTTCACTTAATCATTTTTCAGTATAGTTAACATGGGTGTTCCCCCAGCATGTAGCAGCAAGGAAATTTTGGTGAGATAGCTCCCACATCCAAGGAAGGGATGGAGAGTGTGTATCTGATGATTCTCAGAAGCCACTTAGGCTTCTTCTTCACTGAGGTACAATAGGTCTAAAGTTAGGAATCCCTCTGGACACAGGAAAGTAACTCTATATCAGCACAAAGTTAAGAAACCTTATTTAACGATTATGAGTAGGGACCATCTACATATCATCAGATTGACGAGAAAAAGGAAGTATGTGGTCCCAGTGGTTACTGGTATCTATCATTTAACATGAGGAGAACCAGTCTAAGAATGAAGCCAATCTTGTGGATGACAGAAGTAGACAGAAATTGGGATCATAATGACATCCTTTAAACTGCTACATCAGTCAATCCTAAAGCCTGCAATTTCCAAATATACATGCTAATAAAATTCAATTTTATAATCCAGTATTTTTAACAATACTTGAACCAAAAGCATATTAACTGATATTTAAAAAATTGTTTCCTTTCTTTCCATTGTGCTTATCCTGTTGGCCTATTTTATCTTGCTTAAATCACAACTTCACCCTTTGTTTTTATTTTATTTTTTTTAACATCTTTATTGAAGCATAATTGGTTTACAATGTTGTGTTAGTTTCTGCCGTATAACAAAGTGAATTCGCTATATGTATACATATATGCCCATATCCCCTCCCTCTTGCGTCTCCCTCCCACCCTCCCTCATCCCACCCCTCTAGGTGGTCACAAAGCACCGAGCTGATCTTCCTGTGCTATGCAGTTGCTTCCCACTAGCTATCTATTTTACATTTGGTAGTGTATATATGTCAAGGCTACTCTTTCACTTCATCCCAGCTTACACTTTCCTCTCCCCATGTCCTCAAGTCCATTCTCTACGTCTGCGTCTTTATTCCTGTCCTACCCCTAGGTCCATCAGAACCATTTTTTTTTAAGATTCCATATATACGTGTTAGCATACCGTATTTGTTTTTCTCTTTCTGACTTACTTCACTCTGTATGACAGACCCTAGGTCCATCCACCTCACTACAAATAACTCAATTTCGTTTCTTTTTATGGCTGAGTAATATTCCATTGTGTATATGTGCCACATCTTCTTTACCCATTCATCTGTCAATGGACACTTAGGTAAATGCACATACCTTGAGACCTTTGATACTCAAAGGTATCCTATGAATACATTCTCACATATGATTATAATATACAGCTATTCATTGTAGCTTTGTTTGTAATAAGAAAAGATACCAAGCAACCTAAATATCCATTAATATGGAACTGGTTAAGTACATCTGGCAAATCCACACAATGGAATATTATATAGTTTTTAAAAAGAATGAGGTAGGGGAGTTCCCTGGTGGCCTAGTGGTTAGGATTTCGGGCTTTCACTGCCATGGCCTGGGTTCAATCCTTGGTCACAGAACTATGAGATCCCGCAAGCCATGTAGCAGGGCCAAAAAAAAAAAAAAAAAAAAGAAAAAAACAAGAATGCAGGGCTTCCCTGGTGGCGCAGTGGTTGGGAGTCCGCCTGCCGGTGCAGGGGACACGGGTTCGTGCCCCGGTCCGGGAGGATCCCACATGCCGTGGAGCGGCTGGGCCCGTGAGCCATGGCCGCTGGGCCTGCGCGTCCGGAGCCTGTGCTCTGCAGCGGGAGAGGCCACAACAGTGAGAGGCCCGCGTACCGCAAAAAAAAAAAAAAAAAAAAAAAAAAAACAAGAATGCAGGAGTTCTAAATGTACTGAAAAAAGATTTCAAAGATAAATCAAACATTTATAAATTAATTATAAACCAATAAAATTCAAAAATCACATTAATTTAATGACAGTGTTATTTTACTGAAATTAAACTGCTATTGATCACAATATAAGTATGGTACCAAAAGATTTGGCACATACAAGTCCTTTTGTGTCCAACAAGCCTCTTCTCCAATACAGCATATGAAGGCTCAATTCTTTAACTATCCTTAATCTGAATATACAAAACCTCATTTGGTAGGAGTATACCCCATTCTGTCTACCTCTGTTCTCATTTGCCGACATGAAATCTTGTAATAATACTCAATTAGGGCTTCCCTGGTGGCGCAGTGGTTGAGAGTCCGCCTGCCGATGCAGGGGACACGGGTTCAAGCCCTGGTCCACGAAGATCCCATGTGCCGCAGAGCAGCTATGCCCTTGTGCCACAACTACTGAGCCTGCGCTCTCGATCCTACAAGCCACAACTACTGAGCCCATGTGCCACAACTACTGAAGCCCGCACGCCTAGAGCCCGTGCTCCACAACAAGAGAAACCACAATGAGAAGCGTGCACACCACAACGAGGAGTAGCCCCCGCTTACCGCAACTAAAGAAAGCCCATGCGCAGCAACGAAGACCCAACACAGCCAAAAATAAATAAATAAATTTATTTAATACAAAAAAAATCAAGTAGCACTTAAAAGAAAAACTCAATTATATGGTGGCCAACTGAAAGATCCAACATAGGCTTATATACTTTTATTCATATTATTTAAAAGAAAACACAGAATTCTAAGCTTCTCTGAGAATTTATAAACCCCTGAAAATATGTCCAAACATCTCCAGGGACCTAAAAATCATTAGAAAAACACTTCTCTCTCCAACAGAGGTTTTATCACTCCCTTTTTATACCTTTAATCTTCCCCTCTTCAATACCTCTTTCCTCTACAACATACTACCTTTAAAAACAACAACCAAAAAACCTCTATGGTTCCCTGCTATCCCTCAAGATACTACTCCTTCCCTTCAAAACCAAATTTCTTTATTGATTTACATACATTATTTATTTACATTCACTGCCTCCATTTGCCTGTCTCCACTCATCACCTATCCATTACAATATGGCTTTTGTTCCAAACACTTTCTGAAACTATTCTAAGTATTACCAATACTTGCAAACTATAATGTTCCAGCAACTTCTTCTTGACTTCCTGACTTATCTGAAGTACTTCAGAGCCAAAGGGCTTAGCCAAGGGACTGAACTACAAGTTTTTCAAGATCCCTTATATCAGTCATAAAATGTTTTTGAATTCATACTGTTTGACTTAAAACCCGAACAACAGAAAGTTCCTGCCTTTGTATGCCACAGTTTAGTGAACGAGACTCAGGTAAATAGATAAAATATAAAGAGTATAGCTGAACAGCCTAAGGGAGAATTAATGGTCTCATCTTACACTTCATCACAATGAAAAGGAATCAGAAAGAATGAAAAAATTTCTTTGTTTTTCTAAAGAATGTAAGTATAGCCGTTGAGTATCAGAAGGTCTAGGGCTCCCTTTATTAATTTCTAAGGACTGCTATAACAAAGTACCACAAACACTTAAAACAACAGAATTTATTGTCTCACAACATGGAGACCAGAAGTTCAAAATCAAGACGTCAGCAGGGCCATGCTCTCTCTGAAGGATCTGTGGGAGAATCCTTCCGTGCCCCTTTCTAGCTTCTGGTGGTTGCCAGCAATCCTTGGTGCTCCTAGGCTTGCAGCTGGATTACTCTGATCTCTGTCTCCACTGTCACAAGGCCTTTTTCCCTCTGTATTTCTATGTCTCTCTCCTCATAACCAGCCATTGGATTTGTTAGGGGAACCACTGGCCGAAAACTGCCCACCCTGGCCAGGCACCACAGTAACCATCTGCATGAGCTGTTTTACAAAAGGAGGTCCTGGTAAGGAACATGGAACTAACAAGCCACCACCAACCGGAAGAATTCAGGAGAAGTCAAAAGGAGACACCAGCCCATATGTCCTACCAACCTCCCAGAATCCTCCTCGCTGGACTCCTTCTTGGCTGAGCCATGCGTGCACCACCAGGAAGGACCCTGAGTCAGAATGATTGGCCAGAGAGTAACCCAGAAACTAATCCCATCACCATAAAACCCGGGACTGTGAGCCACGTGGCACAGCAGTCCTCCTGGGTTCCCTTTCCCTCCTGCTCTCCACACGGGTGCTCCTTCCCACTAAAGTCTCTTGCTTTGTCAGCACGTGTGTCCCCTCGGACATTTCATTTCCAAGTGTTAGACAAGAGCCCACTCTCGGGCCCTTGGAAGGGGTCCCCCTTCCTGCAACAGATTTAGGGTCCACCCTAATCCAGTATGACCTCAACAGACTTGATGAGACTTGAAGTGCACAGTAAAATTCAATAGAGTGAAAATGTACTTATTAGGGCTTTTTTGGTTGTTAATAAACCAAACTTAAACTACCTTAAGTAAAAATGGTTTTCCTGATGAACTAGATATTAAATATTATGAATTATTGTTAATCTTGTTTGGTGTAATAATGTGGTTATATAGGAGAAAACATTTATTTTAAGATATGCATGCTGAAGTATTTAGAAGTGAAGTGGCATGATATCTGCATCTTATTTTCAAATGGTCCAGAAAAAAAAAATTGCATACATGGGGTGGGGCTGGGTGGGGAGGGACAAATGAGGCAGAATGTTAACAACTATTGAATTTATGATGATAACTGGATTATTCTTTCAACCTCTCTATATGTAGGAAACTTTTCAAAATAAAAAGGTAACAGGAAATGAGGACATATTTTAACTGGGACATGCAGGCTTGGACCTGACTTCAAGGTGGATTAGACCTGGAATTGAAAGAATGTCAAAAGGTGAATATATACTACACAGGTCTTTCATCTCCATACTTTTCTATATACAACATTCCTCTCCAGCAATCACCATAGAAAGCAAGATGTTTCTCACAATGCTCTTTTCCCCAGTTAACCTCTCTCTAAATGAGAGGCAGGAGGGTATCAGGAGGTTGGCACAGGTTCCCCAGTCCAGTGAATGTACTAAAAAAAAGAAGGGATTAAGGGATTAAAGGTTGAGTAAATTAACTCCCTCTTCAATTTATTTTAACTCTTAACTCCCTTCTCATATTTAACAGGGAACAGAATGAGAAACTATAGTAGAACGCAAAAAAAGACCCAAATCAGTAACATGAAATGTATTATATTCTAGAGTCTAAATATCATTCTCTGGTGAAGAGATTAGCTACCAAGATAGAAAAGAAACAGGCATAGATGGATCATTATCCATCACAGGCTTGACAGTAGAGAAAAAAGTCTGGGGAAATAGGATATTCACCTAACGAAGATGGAAGGAAGAAAAGAGAAAAGGAGGGAGGTAAGGAGGAAAGTAATAAAGGGAGAGCAAATCCGTGAAACAGGGCAGAAGCTAAACTGCCATACCCAGAGCTATCTCTAGGGATCTCCCTAAATTGATACCACCAAAAGTCCTTCTCAACTTCATCCTGACACTTGTTACAAATTTGAGAGCACGTAAATGGTACTAAGGATCCTGGCCAGTTGAGAAAAATCAGAAGTCCCTTCTGCCCAACGAGAAATGAACTCATTTATATGTAAAATGTATTAATTATCACAAAGCTCCAAAACTTCCTTCAAAAGGGTTAAGCGTTTAAGGCACTTTGTTGATTTGCACTGGTATCTTAAAATAGTAGTTATATTCTATAGACCAGCAAATGAGGCTCTCTCCCTGACACTCCTTATTCAACCAAAAAATAAAATGTTATTTAGAAAAATGTAGTCTTAATGGTGCCTTTCACAGGCCAAATAAACATCCATGAACATCCTAGATAAATTTTAATTACCTGAAAAATACTAATCTCTTACAGATGCAAAAAGAACCATAGCCATTATTTTAACTCAATTCAACTTGTTAAATGCTTGGTTTTCCTGCAATTATATACTTTCATAATTCAAATCTAACTGATTTTAAGTTACTCCAATGGACTAAAATGAATCAACAGTTTTACTCATTTAAAGTTCACCACTCCTTTTAGTGCTGTTAATGCATTTTAAAACTTTTTTAAAAATCAAATCTTTAGGACTTCCCTGGTGGCTCAGTGGTTAAGAATCCACCTGCCAATACAGGGGACATGGGTTCAAGCCCTGGTCCGGGAAGATCTCACATGCCACGGAGCAATTAAGCCCATGCGCCACAACTACTGAGCCCATGCACTAGAGCCCGCAAGCCACAACTACTGAGCCCACGTGTCACAACTACTGAAGCCCACATGCCTAGAGCCTGTGCTCTGCAACAAGAGAAGCCACTGCAATGAGACACCCGCGCACTGCAACAAACAGTAGCCCCCACTCACCGCAACTAGAGAAAGCCCACATGCAGCAACGAAGACCCAACGCAACCAAAAATAAATAAGTAAAAATAAGTAAGTTAAAAAAAAATCTTTAAACACTATTTATTTTGCTACTTGAGGTAAAGACCATTATTTGACCAATAAGTTTACAATGAATAAGGTTAGACATATGCCTACTACAAAATGCAAGATTTGAATGATGTGGTTATTAATCCATCATTAAAGATAAATTACAACAACAAAAAATCTGAATTGCCAGCGACCTAGTGGTATTATATCAACTATTTTCAAATATAACATATTCATTCTTGTAAATAATCAATTTAAATAATACTGTAATAAGCCTGGTCAAGTATAAACCTGAACAGTCTTACCTGTATGATGTGGGTCTGATGTTGTCTTTGCAGATGCTTCCAAACAATATTTTTCCCTGTAATTATCCTCATGATTAATTCCTCTAGAACTTTCTTCAGTAGGCAGATTGCATATTCTGGGATCACTTTGTGACTGCAGAAAAGTATTCTTATTTGCAGCAACCTAAAAGAACAAAATATGTATTTTATGCTGATATTAAACTTAATTTCCCATATTTTTACTTAATAGATTCCTAATTTAAAATGTGAGCTACTAGTTTCTCATACCTAAATGGGGAATATTTAAACATAAAAATTATAATTTTTATTGTTTGTTTTTTAAGCTACTTTTATTACATAATAAAAGCTGAAAGACATCACAAAATGAAAATTATGCTTACAATTATAGCGTATTTTAAGCAACGTATCAAATAAGGTTTTAAACAAGTCACAATATGCCATTCTCAGTCAACTGCTTTTTTTCTTGCTAAATTTCTCAATATTAAAAGAAACACTTAAATATTGTTAATTTAAGTGTGATAATGATACCTGTACTGTATTGTTGTTGTTTTAACAGTACCTTATGTTTTAAAGACAAATACTAAAATATTTACAAATGAAAAGATATTCCTGGAATCTGCATGAAAATAATGAGAGGGGAAGAAGCGGGGAGGGAGCTGGAGAGGAAAAAATGAAGCAAGAACAACTGCCATAAACTGACAATTGTTGAAGCTGGATGATGGGTACATGGGGGTTCTTCATATACTCTTTTCTCTATTTTTGTATATGTATTAGCTTTCTGTTGCTGCTGTAACAGATTACAAGAAACTTAGTGGCTTAAAACAACATAAATTTATTTTATAATTTTGTAAGTTTGAACTCTCACTTGGCTCTTAATGGACTAAAATCAAGGTAATCAGCAGGGCAGCATTTCTTTCAGGAGGTTCTAAGGGAGAAAACATTTCCTTGACTTTTCAAACTTCTAAAAGCTACCCACATTCCTTGGCTTGTGGCCCCATTCCTCTACTTCAAAGCCAGTTCCTCTGCATCTCTCTGCCCCTGCTTCCTTAATCACATCTCTTTCTCTAACCCTCTCATCTGTCTCCCTCTTCTACTTTTAAGGACCTCTGTGATTATACTGGGCCCATCTGGATAATCCAGGATGACCACCCCCCACCTCATCTCAAGGTCCTTAACATTAATCACCTAGTCAAAGTCCCTTTTGCCACGTGAGGTAACATATTCACAGGTTCCAGGGATTAGGACATGGACATTTTTAGAAGGCCATTTTTCTGCCTACCATAGTATGTTTGAAATGTTTTTAAAATAACAACTCACAATAACAGACACAGTCGTCATATCTCTATAAATATTCATTATAATAAATTTCAGAGACATTCAAAAACCTGTCTGATAAGATTTTAAAGTAAGTCAGGTGAGGGAGGAGTCAAGATGGCGGTGTGGGAAGATGCGGAGTTAGCGTCTCCCCACAACTAGGGTGCCTGCTGGCCGTTGGTGGGGGATTCTGACCCCCAAGGAGATGGGAGGAACCCCAAGGTGAACCAGTAGGACAGAGAGATACAAAGTGGGGAGAAGTGGAGGCCAGACAAGATCAGCACCTCTGAGGCCAGGGAGATCAGGAGAGGCAGGTAGGAGGGACTCTCCTACCTAGACAGAGCAGAGGGCAACTGTCTGGCCCTCTTGGGCAGGGGAGGCTGCTGAGCTCCCAGGCCGGACCCCTGCCCTCCAAGGCCCCCCCTTCTCCTGTCCTCCCCCCCATACTGGCTGCATTGGTCCTGGGGCATAGGAGGGAGACTAGGGAGATCAGGAGAGGCAGGCAGGAAGGGCCCTCCCAGACCCCAGACCGGAGGAGCAGGAGAGGAGAGGAGGGCGTTTGCCCCACCCACTCAACCCCAGGAAGCCTGCTAGGCTCCCAGGTGCGGTTCCCTGCCCTCTGAGACCAGGGTTGGGGGCACAACTGGGCCCCTTCTGTTCTTTGAGCCTAATCCGCACTGCCAGGGCCTTTTCCAGCCCTGTGGGTCCTGATCATGCGCCAGGCCCACCACCCAAACTTCGCCCTTGCTTAGGCCCTGCTCTCCACAGCCAAGGCCTTACCCACCCCTTTTTTTTCCTTTCCCCCCTCCTTTTTTCTACTCTTGTGGTACTGATGTACCTTCTGGTTGTTGATTCATCTGTATTTTTATTTTTACATTCTTTCTAACATATCTGTTAGTCTCCTAGTCTAATTTTATTTTCTACTTTGTTATTTTTCTCTCTTTTATTTTTTTGCCACCACACACGGCTTGCAGGATCTTGATTCATGAGCCTGGGGCTGGGGGAAGCTCCTGCGGTGGGAGCTCCGAGTCCGAACCACTGGACTAACAGAGAACCTCTGACCCCAGGGAATATTTATTGGCGTGAGGTCTCACAGAGTTCCTCATCTCAGCACTAAGACCCAGCTCTACCCAATAGCCTTCAAACTCCAGTGTTGGAAGCCTCAGGCCAAACAACGAGTAAAACAGGAACACAATCCCACTCATTTAAAAAAAAAGAGAGAGAGAGATGGCAAAAAAGTATGTCACAGATGAGGAAGCAAGGTAAAAACCTACAAGACCAAATAAATGAAGAGGAAATAGGCAACCCACCTGAAAAAGAAAAAACACAATGAGACAACAAGAAAATATGTCACAGATGAAGGAGCAAGGCAAAACCCTACAAGACTAAATAAATCAAGTGGAAATAGGCAACCCACCTGAAAAAGAATTCACAGTAATGATAGCAAAGGTGATCCAGAATCTCAGAAATAGAATGGAAGCATGGATTGAGAAAATACAAGAAATGTTTAACAAAGATCTAGAAGAACTAAAGAACAAACAAAGAGAGATGAACAACACTATAACTGAAATAAAAAATACACTAGAAGGAAGCAATAACAGAATAATGGAGGCAGAAGAACCGAATAAGTGAGTGGGAAGACAAACTGGTGGAAATAACTGTTGAGGAGCAGAATAAAGAAAAAGAATGAAAAGAATTGAAGACAATCTCAGAAACCTCTCGGACAAGACTAAATGCACCAACATTTGAATTACAGTGGTCCCAAGAAAGGGTCTGAGAAAATATTTGAAGAGATTATAGTCGAAAACTTCCCTAATGTGGAAAAGGAAATAGTCACCTGAGTCCAGTAAGCAAAGAGTCCCATACAGGATAAACCTTACGAAAAACACACCAAGAGACATATTAATCAAACTAACAAAAATTAAATTCAAAGAAAAAATATTAAAAGCAGACAGGAAAAAAACAAAAATAGCATACAAAGGAATCCCCATAAGGTTACCAGCTAATTTTTCAGTGGAAACTCTGCAGGCCAGAAGGGAATGGCAGGATATACTTAAAGTGATGAAAGAGAAGAAATCTACAACCAAGATTACTCTCCCCAGCAAAGATCTCATTCAGATTCCATGGAGAAGTCAAAAGCTTTTCAGACAAACAAAAGCAAAGAGAATTCGGCACCATCAAACCAGCTTTAAAACAAACACTAGGGACTTCCCTGGTGGTCCAGTGGTAAAGAATCCACCTTTCAATGCAGGGGACACGGGTTCAATCCCTGGTCAGGGAACTAAGATCCCACATGCGGTGCAGCGTGGCCAAAAAAAAAAAAAGAAAACAAACACTAAAGAAACTTTTCTAAGTGGGAAACAAAAGAGAAGAAAAACACCCACAGAAACAAACCCAAAACAATTAAGAAAATGGTAATAGCAACATATATATCAATAATAACCCTGAAGGTAAATGGATTAAATGCCCCAACCAAAAGACACAGACTGGCTGAATGAATACAAAAACAAGATCCATATATATGCTGTCTACAAGAGACCCACTTCAGACCTAGGGACACATAAAGACTGAAACTGAAGGGATGGAAAATGATATTCCATGCAAATAGAAATCAAAAAGTAAGCTGGAGTAGCAATACTCACATCAGATAAAATAGACTTTAAAATAAAGACTGTTACAGGAGATAAGCAGGGACCCTACATGAGGATCAATCTAAGAAGATATAACAATTATAAATGTTTATGCACCCAACATAGGTGCACTCTAATACATAAGGCAAATGCTAACAACCATGAAACGAGAAATCGACAGTAACACAATAATAGTAGGGGACATTAACACCCCACTTACACCAATGGACAAATCATCCAAACAGAAAATAAATAAGGAAACACAAGCTTTAAATGATACAATAGACCAGATAGATCTAATTGATAATTATAGAACATTCCACCCAAAAGTGGCAGAATACACTTTCTTCTCAAGTGCACATGGAACATTCTCCAGGATAGATCACATCTTGGGTCACAAATCAAGCCTCAGAAAATTTAAGAAAATTGAAATCATATCAAGCATCTTTTCTGACCACGACGCTATGAGATCAGAAATCAATTACAGGAAAAAAAACTGTAAAAAACACAAATACATGGGTGCTAAACAGTGAGCTACTAAATAACCAAGAGATCACTGAGGAAATCAAAAAATACACAGAAACAAATAACAAAAACACGATGACCCAAAGCTATGGGACGCAGCCAAAGCAGTTCTAAGAGGGAAGATTACAGAAATTTAATCTCACCTCAAGAAACAAGAAAAATTTCAAATAAACAATGTAACCTTACACCTAAAGCAACTAGAGAAGGAAGAACAAAGAAAACCCAAAGGCAGTAGAAGGAAAGAAATCATAAAGATCAGAACAGAAATAAATGAAATAGAAACGAAGAAAACAATAGCAAAGATCAACAAAACTAAAAGTTGATTCTTTGAGAAGATAAAATTGATAAACCTTTAGCCAGACTCATCAAGAAAAAAAGGGAGAGGATGCAAATCAATAAAATTAGAAATGAAAAAGGAGAAGTCACAACTGACACTGCAGAAATACAAAGGATTATAAGAGACTACTCCAAACAATTATACGCCAATAAAATGGACAGCCAAGAAGAAATGGACAAATTCTTGGAAAGGTACAATTTTCCAAGACTGAACCAAGAAAAATTAGAAAATATAAACAGACCCATCACAAGTAATGAAACTGAAGCTGTGATTAAAAATCTTCCAACAAACAAAAGTCTAGGACCAGATGGCTTCACAGGCAAATTCTATCAAATGTTTAGAGAAGAGCTAACACCAATCCTCCTAAAACTCTTCCAAAAAATTGCAGAGGGAGAAACTCCCAAATTCATTTTACGAACCCACCACCACCCTGATACCAAAACCAGGCAAAGATGCCACCAAAAAAAGAAAACTACAGGCCAATATCACTGATGAACATAGATGCAAAAATCCTGAACAAAATACTAGCAAACAGAATCCAACAGCACATTAAAAGGATCATACACCATGATCAAGTGGGATTTATCCCAGGGATGCAAGGATTCTTCAATATAAGTAAATCAATCAATGTGACACACCACATTAACAAACTGAAGAATAAAAACCATATGATCATCTCAATAGATGCAGAAAAAGCTTTTGACAAAATTCAACACCCATGTATGATAAAAACTCTCCAGAAAGTGGGCATAGAGGGAACATACCTCAACATAATAAAGCCCATATACAACAAACCCACAGCTAACATCATTCTCAATGGTGAAAAACTGAAAGCATTTCCTCTCAGATCAGGAAGAAGAACAGTATGTTCACTCTCGCCACTATTATTCAACATAGTTTGGAAGTCCTAGCCACAGCAATCTAAGAACAAGAAATAAAAGGAATCCAAATTGGAAAGGAAAAAGCGAAACTGTCACTGTTTGCAGATGACATGACACCATATATAGAAAATTCTAAAGATGTGACCAGAAAACTACTAGAACTAATCAATGAATTTGGTAAGGTTGCAGGATACAAAATTAATGCACAGAAATCTCTGGCATTCCTATACACCAACAATGAAAAATCAGAAAAAGAAATTAAGGAAACAATCCCACTTACCACTGCAACAAAAAGAATAAAATACCTAGGAATAAACCTGCCTAAGGAAGTGAAAGACTTGTACTCAGAAAACTATAAAACACTGATGAAAGAACTCAAAGATGACATAAACAGGCAGAGAAATATACCATGTTCTTGGATTGGAAGAATCACTATTGTGAAAATGACTATCCTACCCAAAGCAAGCTACAGATTCAGTGCAATCCCTATCAAACTACCAATGGCATTCTTCACAGAATTAGAACAAAAAATCTTACAATTTGTATGGAAACACTAAAGACCCCAAACAGCCAAAGCAATCTTGAGAAAGAAAAACAGAGTTGGAGGAATCAGGCTCCCCAACTTCAAACTATACCACAAAGCTACAGTAATCAAGTCAGTATGGTACTGGCACAAAAAAGAAATATAGATCAATGGTACAGGATAGAATGCCCAGAGATAAACCCAGGTACATATGGGCACCTAATTTACGACAAAGGAGGCAAGAACATACAATGGAGAAAAGACAGCCTCTTCAATCAGTGGTGCTGGGAAAACTGGACAGCTACATGTAGAAGAATGAAATTAGAACACTACCTAACACCATAAACAAAAATAAACTCAAGGGCTTCCCTGGTGGCGCAGTGGTTGAGAGCCCGCCTGCCGATGCAGGGGACGCGGGTTCGTGCCCCAGTCCGGGAGGATCCCACATGCCACGGAGCGGCTGGGCCCGTGAGCCATGGCCGCTGGGCCTGCGCATCCGGGGCCTGTGCTCCGCAGCGGGAGAGGCCGCAGCGGTGAAAGGCCCGTGTACCGCAAAAAAAAAAAAAAAAAAAAAAAAAAAAAAAAAAAAAAAATAAACTCAAAAAGGATTAAAGACTTAAATTTAAGACCAGGCACTATAAAACTTTTAGACGAAAACAAGGAAAAACATTCTTTGACATAAATCACAGCAAGATCTTTTTTGACCCACCTCCTAGAGTAACAGAAATAAAAACAAAAATAAACAAATGGGACTTAATTAAACTTAAATGCTTTGCACAGTAAAGGAAACCATAAACAAGACAAAAAGACATCCCTCAGAATGGGAGAAAATATTTGCAAATGAAACAGCAGACAAAGGATTAATCTCCAAATATACAAACAGCTCATGGAGCTCAATATCAAGAAAACAAACAATCCAGTTAAAAAAATGGGGGAAGACCTAACTAGACATTTCACCAAGGAAGACATACAGATGGCCAAGAGGCACATAAAAAGATGCTCAACATCACTAATTATTAGAGAAATGCAAATCAAAACTACAATGAGGTATCACCTCACGCCCATCAGAATGGCCATTATTGAAAAAGCTAGAAACAGTAAATGCTGGAAAGGGTGTGGTGAAAAGGGAACCCTCCTACACTGTTGGTGGGAATGTAAGTTGATACAAACACTACAGAAACAGTATGGACGTTCCTTAAAAAACTAAAAATAGAACTACCATATGACCCAGCGATCCCACTGCTGGGTATATACCCTGAGAAAACCATAATTCAAAAAGAGACATGCACCACAATGTTCACTGAAGCACTATTTACAATAGCCAGGACATGGAACCAACCTAGATGTCCATCAACAGATGAATGGATAAAGAAGACATCGTACATATATACAGTGGAATATTACTCAGCCATAAAAAGAAAAGAAATTGAGTTATTTGTAGTGAGGTGGATGGACCTAGAGTCTGTCATACAGAGTGAAGTAAGTCAGAAAGAGAAAAACAAATACCATGTGCTAAAGCATATATATGCAATTTTAAAAAAATGGTACTGATGAACCTAGTTGCAGGGCAGGAATAAAGAGGTAGACATAGAGAATGGACTTGATGACATGGGGTGGGAGGGCGAAGCTGGGGCAAAGTGAGAGTAGTATCGACATATATACACTACTGAATGTAAAATAGTTGGCAGGTGGGAAGCAGCAGCAAAGCACAAGGAGATCAGCTCAGTGCTTTGTGACAACCTAGAGTGGGATAGGAAGGATGGGAGGGAGGCCCAAGAGCGAGGGGATATGGGGACATGTGTAGGCATATGGCTGATTCGCTTTGTTGTGCAACAGAAACTAACACAGTATTGTGAAGCAATTATACTCCAATAAAGATCTATTAAAAAAATTTTTTAATTAAAAAAAGATTACTGCTGATCCCAAAAAATAAATAAAAAATAAAGTAAGTCATGGCAATAAACTAATGAAGGCCTAAATTTTATTTTTTGCAACATTTTATTTTTATATAATTTTAAACTTAAACAATCCAGAAATAATACAAGGAAGTCTCATATACCCTTTACCCAAATTCATCATTTGTTTACATTTTGCTCCTTTTACTTTCCCTCTATCTCTCCGTGTGTGTGTGTGTGTATATACACATCTGAAAGTAAGCTGGACACACTGTGCTCCTCTATGTCTAAATACTACAAAGTGTGCTTGCAAAGAGCAAAGACACTCTCTTACATAATCACAGTAAAATTATCAAAACCAAGAATTTAACATTGGTAGTATAGTACTATTACCCAATCCACAGTTCATATTCAAATGGGGTCGCTTACCCCAACAATGTCTTTTGATAGTTCTTCCCTGAGCCAGGATCCAATCCCAGGTCACACAATACATTTAATCAACAAGTTTCTTTAGTCTCCTTTAATCTAGAACAGTTCCTCAACCTTTATTTATCTTTTGTGATTTTTGACACTTTTGAAGACTACAGGCCAGTTATTTTGTAGAATGCTCCTCTATCTGGATTGTCTGATATTTCCTAATGATGAGTTTCAGGTTATGCATTTTGGACAGGAATATCACAGTTCATCATACCAGAGGCACATAATATTAATTTGTCCCATTACAGGAGGCATTCACTTGATTAAAGTGGTGTCTACCAGGTATTCCTGCAAAGCTAGTATTTTTCTATTTGTAATTTTTTTAAGTATGTTGTAAGGAGATGCTTGAGTCTATTCAAATATCCTATTTCCTGACCAAACATTCACCCACTTGTTTTGGAATCCATTAATATTTTCCAACACCATCATTACTTTTATTTTTATGATTTAGCATTCCACTCTGAGAAAGAGCTTACGCTCCTCCCCATTTAGTTATTTAGTTGTATTAGTACGGATTCAGACTCCTAAAATAACCCACATTATTCAGTGGGTTATTATCCATTAGTATATTTATTTTGATGCTCAATCTGTTCCAGATTTTGTATTTATCAGACCACTCAAGTATAAAACCCCTGAAGTCACCAAAACAATACTTTCTCAGTCTGGATTAATCCAATCTAAGATGAGAAATAATTCAAGAACAAAAATTTAAGAATGGAATAAACAAAGTAACGGGACACTAAAGTTGACTGCTAAGCTTAATACTTTTGCGCTTCGCATGTTGCCTTGCTTAAAATAGCTGTATAATTTCAAAAAATGCCTACTTCATTAGTTTTTAAAGACAACTATTTAGATTCTTGATATTAATTATAACAGGAAAAGAATAAATCAGCATTTTTGGTTTGGAATTAGTCATTAGAAACTCCATCAGAAAATAAACATAAAGTCAAGGGTGTCAAGACGATTCAATGGGGGAAAAATACAGTCTTTTCAACAAATGGTCCTGGAACAATTAGATATCCACATGAAAAAAGATAAAATTGGATTCCTACCTCACACCATACGTGAAAACTAATTCAAAATGGGTCACAGGCTGAAATGTAAGAACTAAAACTATAAAACTCTTAGAAGAAAATATAGTAAATCTTCATGACCTTCTTAGATATAACACTAAAACCACAAGTACTACCAACACCAAAAAAAAAAAAAAACAGATAAACTGGACTTCGTAAAAATTTTAAACTTTTATGCTACAAATGAAACCATCAAGAAAGTGAAAGGCAAAAACAGAATGGGTGAAAATATTTGCAAATCATATATCTGATAACGGACCTATGTTTAGAATATACAAAGAACTCTTACAACTCTATAATAAAAAGCAAATAATCCAACTTAAAAAAAGGACAAAGGATCTGAATAGACAGTTCTCCAAAGAAGATATTCAAATGGCTGATACGCACATATAAAGATGCTCAATGACATCAGCCATCAAGGAAATGTAAACCATAATCCCAAATGAGATATTACTTCATCCACAGTATGGTTTATAATCAAATAGATAATAATAAGTATTGACAAGGATGTGGAGGACTGAAACCATCATACACTAATGGTGGGAATGAAACAGTACAGCCACCTTGGAAAAGAGTCTGGCATTTTATTAAAAGGTTAACCACAGAATTATCATATGATCCAGCAATTCCACTCCTAGAAATGCACCCAACAGAAATGAAAACATACATCTAGGGGCTTCCCTGGTGGCGCAGTGGTTGAGAGTCCGCCTGCCGATGCAGGGGACACAGCTTCGTGCCCTGGTCCGGGAAGATCCCACATGCCGCGGAGCAGCTGGGCCCATGAGCCATGGCCGCTGAGCCTGCGCGTCCGGAGCCTGTGCTCCGCAACTGGAGAGGCCACAACAGTGAGAGGCCCACATACCGCAAAAACAACAAAAACAAAAAAAAATACGTCTACACAACAATTTATACGCTAATATTCATCAGCATTATTCATAATACCTAAAAAATTTTTTAAATGGAAACAAACCAAACACCCATCAACCAACAGATGGAAAAATAAAATACGGTATATTAATAAAATGAAATAGTATTCAGTGTGGCAAGCAGAATAATGCCTCCAGAAGGTGTCCACACCCTAATTCCCAGAACCTGTGGATATGTTACCTTATGTGGCAGAAGACGCTTTGCAGATGCAATTAAGGTTAAGGACCTTGAAATAGAGAGATTATCCTGAATTATCCAGGCAGGCTCAATCTAACCAAATGAGTTCCAGTTTCAGAGAACCAAAAAGATGGCAATATAAGAACTCAAACCACCATTACCAATTTTGAAAACGTAGGAAGGGGACCATGAGCAAAGGAATGTAGGTGGTCTGCAGAACCTAGAAAAGGCAAAGGAAACATTCTTTTTTTTTTTTGCGGTATGTGGGCCTCTCACTGTTGTGGCCTCTCCTATTATGGAGCACAGGCTCTGGACATGCAGGCTCAGCAGCCATGGCTCACAGGCCCAGCCGCTCCACAGCATGTGGGATCTTCCCGGACCGGGGCACAAACCTGTGTCCCCTGCATCGGCAGGTGGACTCTCAACCACTGCGCCACCAGGGAAGCCCAGGAAACATTCTTAAAACCTCCAGAAATAAATGCAACCCTGCCAACACCTTGATCTTAGCCCAGTGAGACCCACGTTGGGCTTCTGACCTACAGATCTGTAAGATAATACATTTGCATTATTTTCTTTTTTTTTAAATATTTATTTATTTGGCTGCATTGGTTCTTAGTTGCGGCACACAGAACCTTTTGTTGTGGTGCACAGGTTCTTCGTTGTAGCGCATGGGCTTCTCTCTAGTTGTGGTGTGTGGGTTCAAGAGAGCGCAGGCTCAGTAGTTGTGGTGTGTGAGCTTAGTTGCCCTGCAGCATGTGGGATCTTAGTTCCCTGACCAGAGATCGAACCCACGTCTCTTGCATGGGAAGGCAGAATCTTAACCACTGGACCACCAGGGAAGTCCCACATTTGCATTGTTTTAAGACACTAAATTTCTGGTAACCTGTTACAGCAGCAATAGAAAACTAATACATTCAGCAATAAAAAGAAATGAATTACTGATACATGCTACAATGTGGATGAGTCTTTTGAAAAACACTATGCTAACTGAAAAAAGTGAGTCACAAAAGGCCACATGTGTGATTCCATTTATATGAAATGTTCATAATAGATAAATATATAGAAACAGAAAGTAGATTAGTGGTTGCTAAGGGCTGGGGGATTTTGATGGGCTGATGTGTATGAGGTCTCTTTCTGGAATGATAAAAATGTTCTTTTGGTGAGCACTGCACAACTCTGAACATACTAAAGACAACTGAATTGTAGTAGGTAGACTACAGGTATGTGAATTGTATTTAAATAAAGCTGCTTGTACAAAAAGAAACCTTATTTAAAATTAAAAACTATGCTTACATAGTTTTCTCCTTACATTGTGGCCAGAATTCTAAAGGAGTGTAAGATAAAATAAACAGATGCAGGCCAAAAAACACAGAGTCAAAAATCAATAGATGTTTTCAGCAACAAAAAGACAAAACACCAGTTAAAAGCCAAGGACTTGAACAGATATTTCTCCAAAGAAGATAAGCAAATGGTCAATAAGCACATGAAAAGATGCTCAGCATTACTAGTCATTAGGAAAATGCAAATCAAGACCACAATGAAATGCCACTTCACACCAACAAGAATGGCCATAATCAAAACAAACAAAAAAAACAACAGCAATGAAAACAGAAAATAACCAGTGTTGCTGAGGATGTGGAGAAACTGGAACCCTCATACATTGCTGATGGGAATGTAAAATGGTTCAGTAGCTAGGGAAACAATTTGGTAGTTCCTCAAAATCTAAACACAGAATCACCATATGATCTAGCAATTCCACTCCTAAGTATATACACAAGAGAACTGAAAACAGGTACCCAAACAGAAACTTGTATGCCAGTGTTCACATCAGCATTATTCATAATAGCCAAAAAGTGGAAACAACTCAAGTATCTATCAATAAATGAGTGAATAAACAAAATACAGTATATACATATACAACTGAATACTACTTAACCATACAAAGCACTGATGTTCTGATACCTGCTACAACATGAATGATCCTGAAAACGTCAGGCTAAGTGAAATAAGCCAGAGACAACAGGGCAAATATTTATGATTCCATTTATATGAGGTACCTAGGGTAATCAAATCCATGGAGACAGAAAGTAGAATAGTGATGACCGGAGGGGAGAACAGGGAATTATTGCCTAATGGTTACAAAGTTTCTGTTTAGAGTAATGAAAAAGTTTTGAACACAGACAGTGGTGATTTTTGCACAACAGTGTGAACGAAATTAATGCCACCTACCTGCACGCTTAAAAATGGTAAAATGGCAAATTTTATGTTATACATATCTTACCATAATAAAAAAAAATAGAAGAAATATTAGTAGACTTTAATCTCCATAACATAAATGAATCAGAGAACTGTAGTGTAGCAGAAGTGTGGACTGCCCATTTTATATATGCTCTATATAACCTTTATATAACTTCTATATACCTAAGACTAAAACAATCCTTCATCTTAATAGTAAAGAATATATATTAAGACTGCTTCAGGGGCTTCTCTGGTGGCACAGTAGTTAAGAATCCGCCCACCAGTGCAGAGGACACGGGTTTGATCCCTGGTCTGGGAAGATCCCACATGCCGCGGAGCAACTAAGCCCATGCGCCACAACTACTGAGCCTGCACTCTAGAGCCCGTGAGCCACAACTACTGAAGCCTGTGTGGCTAGAGCCCACGCTCCGCAACAAGAAGCCACCACAATGAGAAGACTGCACACCACAATGAAGAGTAGCCCCTGCTCGCCGCAACTAGAGAAAGCCCGCGCACAGCAACGAAGACCCAACGCAGTCAAAAAAAACAAATAAATTTATAAAAATTAATAAAATTTTTAAAAAAAGACTGCTTCGGGACTTCCCTGGTGGTCCA
This sequence comes from Phocoena sinus, assembly GCF_008692025.1. Lineage (NCBI taxonomy): Eukaryota > Metazoa > Chordata > Mammalia > Artiodactyla > Phocoenidae > Phocoena > Phocoena sinus. The sequence goes on from NC_045779.1 coordinate 38,433,885, forward strand.
GTGGCTGGGAGTCCGCCTTCCAATGCAGGGAGCATGGGTTCAATCCCTGGTTAGGGAACTGGGATCCCACATGCTGCAACAACTGGGCCTGCGCACCCTGGAGCCCTCACGCCGCAACTAGAGAGACGCCCGCTTGCCACAGCAAAGGACCCCACAGGCCACAAAGAAGATCCCGTGTGCCGCAACTAGGACCTGACGCAACCAAATAAACAAACAAACAAATAAATAAATAATGTAGATTTGTTTTAAAAAAAAGACTGTTTCGAGCACTTACTTTTACAAGCATAAATGAAAGGGAGTGTCCAGAACAGTGATATAAAGCATTATTTATATGTTTTCTCTTTAAAGTGCCTTAAAGTTTTCACGTATTTATGTGTTACCTTTAAAAAGAACACTGATCAGAACAACTTTTTTTTTAACAAGAATCTCCACCCCTTCCCTTGCAGAGGTATTTTTCACTGTTAACAAAAGTTTATTTTACAGACCTAACCCAAGTTTATTTTATGTCATTCCTTTAAAATATATATATTTAGTCATTATTTCTAAGGTTTTTAGAAGAATTTATCAGAGATACAGGCATTAAGTATTACTACCTGTTTAAATGGCACTTTTTAAAAAATACATGCTTCTCTAGATTATACTTCCTTTCCTGTTTTGTTTTGTTTTTTTACCTCAGATAATTTTACATCTGAATTCAGCTTTGTAACCTCTTCATTAGGACTTGGATTACTTCTTGCTGGCGGTATAAATTTTGGCTTTTTGAAGGGATTCCCTTGCAACTGACTTGGTGCTGCCGATCGTCTCATATTCAGCAGTATTAACCTGAAAAATACCCAAAACAAAAATGATCTAATCATAAGTCAGATTAGAATCACCTCCAAGTATATCATAACTACAATCATGACATCTTTAAAAATATAAGAGAATAAACCTGTAAAAAGCCTTAGGAAACAAATTCAACAGCTGGTAGCATTTTATTTTCCATCACAAAAGGCTTCTGAAAAATATTTAAGATTTAAATTACATGGTGTAAACCTGAGCATATATTGTATCAATTTTGATAAAACTATAGATTAGATAATGATTATATAGCCTTAAACTCAATTTAGATAGTAGTTTCAAAATCAAAAGAAACATAATTATTCACAGACATACATCCAACATGTTGCTTTTTTTCTATTCCATTAATCCATAAACTGCATGAGGGTAGCAATCATTCTTCTTTTCTTCACCACTCTGTAAGCTGCTTCGACCACAAAGCCAGATACATTATAATCACTAAAGAATATTTTTGAATGAATGAATAAAATCCTGGCAATTAAAAGAACACATTTACAGTTCAATCTCCTTTTAAAACCATGGGATATGTTAAATATATTAATCAAGAGACTAGAACCAGGTTTCCAAACTTTTGCTCAATATTATTTCCACCAGGACAGGACAGGTGAGACAGATAAAAGGCAAGAACATTACATGCACACATCAGGCTTCTGCAATGGACGGCAGTAAGCACTCTTATTCAAAGTAATCTCACAAAACACTACACAAGATATGGCATCAACAAGGATGTACATGGCTACCAAAATTATTTGTTTAATCCAGAAATTCCACTTCTGGAAATTTACTCTAAGGAATTACCAAAGATATACTCAAAGAATTATGTATAAGGGTAATCATGCCAATATTACTTATAGTAAGAGAAAAAAAGGAAATTTGAAGATCCATAACAAGGTACTAGACAAATAAGTTACGTCACATCCACAAAATGGAACACACTCTCTTCATACACCACTAAAATGGTGAGTAGTACTGCAGTTTCCCAAGCAAGCCATGTTCTCTTTTCCTCTAGGCCTTTGAACAAACTTTCCCCTATACAGTGTTGGGAATGCCTTTAGCATTTTCCTTTGCCTGACTGATTCCAATTTATCCTTTAGGACTCTTAACTATGAGCCCTCTTCATCTCTGCTCAAAGACTGGATTAGAGACCCTTCCTACGTGTGCACTACCCAAGCACTTTTCACACTGTAATGAAACTACCTATTAATTCACCCAAGCTGTAAACTCCTGGATCAGGCATGAAGTCTTACATTCCATTCATCACTATATTGCCAGTACCAACACAAGAAGGCATTCAGTATTTGTTATATAAATAATTCTACAGCCATTAATGGGGGAAAAAAATCACATTTTAAAAGAATGTTTAGGGACTTCCCTGGTGGTGCAGTGGATAAGACTCTGCGGTCCCAATGCAGGGGGCTCAGGTTCGATCGATGGTCAGGGAACTAGATCCCACATCATGCCGCAACTAAGAGTTTGCATGCCACAACTAAGGAGCCCACCTGCCGCAACTAAGACCCAGTGCAACCAAATAAATAAATAAATATTTTAAAAATAATAAAAACTGGTATCAAAAATACTTCCAAGTTAAAAATAAAAATAAGTCCTTAAATTAAAAAAAATAAAAGACTGTTTAATGATGTGAGAAATGTTTTTTATATATCAAATAAAAAATGGCTACAGAAAGCAATTTTAGCAAGGTTGCAAGATACCAGGTTAATACCCAAAAGTCAATTGTCTTCCAACATACCAGCAATGAATAAGTGGACTTTGAAATTAAAAACACAATACCATTTACATCAGCACCCCATAAAAATGAAACACTTAAGTGTAATCTAACAAAACATGTATAAGATCTATATGGGAAAAAACTATAAAACTCTGCTGAGCGAAATCAAAGAACTAAATAAATGGAGAGATATTCCATGTTCATGGATAGAAAGACTAAATATTGTTAAGATGTCAGTTCTTTTCAACTTTATAGATTAATACCATCCCAACTAAAATCCCAGCAAGTTATTTTGTGGATATCAAAACACTGATTCTAAAGTTTATATGGAGAGGCAAATGACCCCGAATAGCCAACACAATATGGAAAGAAGAGAACAAAGAGAACTGACACTACCTGACTTTAAGATTTAACATATAGCTACAGTAATCAAGACAGTGTGGTATTGATGAAATAGACAAATGAATCAATAGAATAAAATAGAGAGCCAGAAATAGACCCACAAAAAGACAGGCTTTGACAAAGGAGCAAAGGCAATACAATGGAGCAAAGACAGTGTCTTCCACAAATGGTGCTGAGACAACTGGACATTCACATCAAAGAAAATGAATCTAGAAACAGATTTACACACTTCACAAAAATTAACTCAAAATGAATCAGAGGCTTACATGTAAAACGCAAAGCTATAAAACTCCTAGAAGATAATATAGAAGAAAAGCCAGATGATCTTGGGTATGGTGATGACTTTTTAACTACAACACCAAAGGCACAATCCATGAAAGACGATAACTGATAATCTGGACTTCATTAAAATTAAAAACTTCTGCTCTGAAAAAAGGCAATGTCAAGGGAATGAAAAGACAAGCCACAGACTGGGAAAAAATATTTGCAAAAGGTGCATCTGATAAAGGACTATTATCCAAAACATACAAAGAAATCTTAAAACTCAACAATAAGAAAACCCAGTTAAAAAGTGGGCCAAAGACCTTAAAAGACATATCACAAAAGATATACAGATAACAAATAAGTACATGGAAAGATGCTCCACATCAGATGTCATCAAGAATGAAGAAAATCCAGAACACTGACAACACCAAATGCTGGTGAGGATGTGGAGCAGTACAAATTTTTGTTCATTGCTGGTGGGAATGCAAAATGGTGCAGCCATTCTGGAAAGCATTTTAGCACTTTCTTGCAAAACTGAACATACTTTTAACATAGGATAACTCCTTTCAACAAAGAGTTGAAAATTTATGTCCTCACAAAAACTTGCATACAAATATTTATAGCAACTTTATTCGTAACTGCCAAACTTGAAAGCAACCAAGCTTCAGTAGGTGAATGGATAAATAAACTGTGGTGTATCCAGACCATGGCATGTTATTCCACACTTTAAAAAAAAAAAGCTGTCATGCCATGAAAAGACATGGAGGAACCAAAAATGCATATTACTAAATTAAAGAAGCAATCTGAAAAGGCTACATACTGTATGATTCCAACAATGTGACATCCTGAAAAACTATGGAGACATTAAAAAGATCAGTGGTTGCCAAGAGTTAGGGGAGCGGCAGGGAGGCAAAGGCAGAGCACAGAATTTTTTAAGGCAATGAAAATATTCTGTATAATGCCCTAATGATGGATACATGTCATTATATATTTGTCCAAATCCACAGAATGTAGAATGCCAAGAATGAACACTATTGTAAACTATGGACTTTGGGTGCTTATGTGTGTCAACTGTAAAAAATGTACCATTCTGGTGAGGGATGCTGATAATGAGGGAAGGCAGGGATATATGGGAAATCTCCACCTTCCCCTCAACTTTGCTGTAAGCCTAAAACTGCTCTAAAAATAATAAGTTTTAATTTCACAAATGGCTACCAAACATGTTCAGCATCATTCCAATTTTATTTAAAAAAATAGTATGTGTGTTTGTACTTTTTAAAAGACTAGAAAGCAAAGGGGCATGAGGAACTTTTCGGGGTGACTGAGATAACCTGCATCAGATTGTAGTATGATTACAAGTTTGTCAAAACTCATCTAAGTATACGCATTGAATTATAAACTGTAAATTACACATCTATAAAGATTTTTAAAAGACTAGAAAAACACATGCCACAACATTAACACTGACTATGTCTAGATGTTAGAATTACCAGTGATTTTTTATTTTCTTCTGAGTTCTTTCCTACATATTTCCAATTTTCTACCAAAAAAAAAAAAGAACTGCAGCCAATTAAGCTGTGACACGCCATCACTGATGGTTAGACATTTCCCAAGTACAGCAACTTAAAAATGATGACATACATGAGTATTCGATAAATAACCAGGCTTTATATAGTTTGAGGGATTAGTAGTGGTGTAAGAATTAATAAACAGAAACCTCAATTAAAATACAGACCAGAGGACTTCCCTGGTGGCACAGTGGTTAAGAATCTGCCTACCAATGCAGGGTACACAGGTTCAAGTCCTGGTCCGGGAAGATCCCACATGCTGCAGAGCAACTAAGCCCGTGCACCACAACTACTAAGCCTGTTCTCTAGAGTCCACGAGCCACAACTACTGAGTCTGCGTGCCACAACTACTGAAGCCCGCGTGCCTAGCAACACGCGCAGCAACAAAGACCCAACACAGCCAAAAATAAAAATATATTAATTACTTAAAATTAAAAAAAACATGATGTCCACATCATGAAATTTAACAGGTTCCATTCTCTACATTTAGTCAGACCCGCCTGCAGACTGACACCTTTTTAAGAGGAACACTAGAAAAATACAGTAACTAGAAACTTTGGGCAAGCTATTTAAATGCTCTGTATATCAACTTCCTCATTTATAAAATAAAGAGAACAGACTAGCTGCTAAAACTTCTTTCAACACTAAATCCTAAGAATCACTACCTTAAACCCTTAAACTTTTCTACACCTAATACACAATGTCTAATTTTTCAACCCTTCTATTTAACCTGTAAACTAAAGAAAATAATAATGAATTTGAGTATGCAGGCATATGAGAAGCAGCACAGGGCAGTGGTTAAGAAAACACTCTGGAGCCAGCCTGCCTTGGCTTGATTTCTAGCTCTGCCATTTATATATGACCTTAGGCATCCATCAAGCCATTTAACTTGTTGATGCATTTCAAAGTAAACTGCAGACATCAGTATATTTCCCCCTAAATGCTTCTGGATCATTATTACTTCTTAAATTAGTGCTATTTGAGCCCTCTTCCCAGGCCCTAAAAATAACACCCATTTGGCAGCCCTACTGTGATGTTCCAACATCTCTTACACCCTTAACACCTACTGCTTCTGTTCTCCCAAGTAAAAGGTCAAATCCAGGCTGATGATACATCACAAGGCCTACAGTACTTGGCAATTTAATACACTGCACTGTGTAATAATTAAGAATACAGTTTTGGAGGCAAATGCCTGAATATAAATCTGGACTGACACTTCCAAGCATGTGATCTTGCACAGTTTACATAACCTCTTTGTATCTCCCTTTCCTCATCTATGACAGGCGGTACAACAATAATTACTCATAAGATTGTTGGGAGGATTAAATGAAATACTTAAAAGTACAAAGTCTGACACACAGTAAGCACTCAATGTTACCTGTAATATTACTATCTATGATAATCATTATTAGATGTTTCATACATAAGGTCCTATAAGAGCAGAGATAACAAAGTTTCCGCGAGGGGGGATAACAAAGGATGAAGTTCGACAAAGGGGATTATGACCAGAATCTGTGGATTCGGTTTGGCTTTGAAGGGGGGATGGGGTGCAACCATCAAACCTCTAGTATGAAAAAAAAACCTCTAGGACGCAAGAATGCAAATAAAACAGTCAAGAACCAGCAACGCACCTCCCCTGCTGTTTCTGCTTTTCGCCTTCTAACTACATTAGGTAGCAGTTATTTCACTTCGTGGCTTAAATCGCTCCTTTGATTTTGTGGCCTCGCTAAACCGGCCTACAAAAATCTTCCGTTACTTACTATTAATTAATACCGTGCAGGAGAGTGGAGATTAGTCCTGGGGAAAGAAACCCAAGCGCCACAGAAGCCGAGCGGGCTGACCGCAGTGCGGGCGCGGAAGCACCACCGTCCGGAGTCGCCTCTCGCGTCGGCCTCCCCACCACAAACACACCCCCAGGGCGCGCCCTCCGCCACCAGCCACCCCACGGCCAGCAGCGAAGGCGCCCCTCACACTTGAGACCCCTCCGCGCTCCCAGACCCGCAGGAGGCGGCCACAGGCGCTCCGCCGCCTTTCTTCCCTCCTCTGTCGGAGGCCTACTCCGGCGCCTCTCCCCTCTTTGTCCCACACAAGCCTACAGGCTGTCGCAGCCTCACAAGCCTCCCCCTCCAGGGACGCACCAGAGAGGATCCGAAGGAAGCTGTGCCACCAGCCAGGAGGAACCGGAGGAGACAGCGCTCCCTCAACGACAGAGCAGCTCAAGGTTCCCGCCTCGGCGCTGCCAATTGCGGACGAGCCCATCGCGCGTGCGCACTACCTTCCTTCCGCAGATCCCAGTCCAGCTCGACTCTGATTGGACGACCTTATCGCATCACTGCGCAAGTGTTTTTGCGTTTCTCCTTGACCTCTGCCAAGTTGGATTCGGGATTATGGTTCAATTCGGAAAGTATTTATTTGCTGCCTACGGTCAGGCATGATGTTCATGCTGAGGCTACAGACCACATCCTAAGATAGATGAGGCATATTTCTTAAATCTGAGAACATCTACATGGATATGTTCGTGCAGTTTGATGGTCTGTCTGCATTGTAAAAATATACAAATATAATGGATTTTTACCATATAGCTCCTAAATTATGCCGCATTTTAGGAATGAGGGAATTTCAACGACTTTGTTAATATGTTCCTTTTAGGTACCCAGCTGAAATAAGTGAACTGACGTTTTAAAGTTGGTCCAACACCTTTTAATATGGTGACTAGTTAGAAATACATAGGTCGTGGGCCCTTTAATGTAAAAGTATCCCCAAACCAGGTCACCGTCTGTTAATATGTAGAAAAATATTCCGGTTTGAACAAAACACTTTAAAACGTGTGAATACAATAATTTTCATTATTTAGCATGATTTTCAAAAGACATTAACTCTAAAATACGTGAAGAATTACAGTATTAAATCTTACCAAATTGTAGTAGAGTAGCTATCTTTTTTATATAATAAATTGTTACAATTTTTTGGACTTTATTTTGGTAAAATCAGGAAGTGGTAGCTGAAGCAGAGTGAGTTCAGGGAGTAGTAGATGAGGTCAAAGAGATAACGAGGGGGAAAATCATGTAGAAACTTGTGGACCATTATAAGAACTCTGGCTTTTATTCTGAAATGGGAGGGTTTTGAGCTGAGTTAGAAGACTATTTACATAATTGAGACAAGAAACAATGGTGGCTTAGCCCGGGTGGCTGCAGCAGAGACGGTAACATTTGGAGTCAAGATATGTTTTGAAGGTAGAAGCCAGATCGGAGGCAGAGTGTGAGAGAAAAAGAGTAGATAAGAATGACTAAGGTTTTTGGCCTGAGAAACTAGAAACATGAAGTTGCCATTTATTGAGAAAAAGAAAATATCAGAGGAGTAGTTACCATGGAGGGAATGGGTTCCTCATCCCCTTTGTGATGTGGGCCCTTTGGTGTGAGGTGGTTCCTGCTTGGTTCCTTATCCCCTTTGTGTTGTGGGCCCTTTTGTGTGAGGTGGTTCCTGCTGGGTGCTTACTAGGCAATGGTGGAGATGTCAAGATGCAAATCTGGGGCATCACAGGAGAAGTCTAGGTTGGAAATTTAGAGGAATCAGCATGTATAGGTGCTATTTAAAGCTGTGACCCCAAGAACAAAAAATTTAAAAAACAGACAAATAAAATAAAGCCATGACTCTGAATAAGGACAAGATAGCGAATATAGTTATAAAAAAAAAAAAAAAAATCTTCATCGGGGGAATTCCCTAGCAGTCCAGTGGTTGGGACTCAGCGCGTTCACTGCCGTGTCCTGGGTTCAAACCCTGTTCGGGGAACTAAGATACCTCAAGCCGTGAGGCGCAGCCAAAAATAAATAAAAATAAATAAAAAATCTTCATCCAGGCAATTCTATGGATACAGATATCTTTGGAAAAAAAACATTTTGGTAAACTTTAGTTCCTTTCCTTCTTTAATGATTAATTAAATACTAAAGTGTTATCACAATTAAATACTTTTTATAAAGACATTATACTGTGTCCTCAGGTTCAGTTAACTTCAGAACTACTGAAAGTAAAAGTTTCTGTAACTTTAAATTTTGAATTAACATTTGTTAATTGGGTTTTGATAATGTTGGCTAATTGATTAACCAACACCAACATCAGAGCTGAATGTTTCTCCCAGGGGGAATGGAGAGGAGAAAAAGAATTTGAATGCCTCCTTTTCGTGAGATTACCCTTCTTTTTTCAGTTGTGTTTATTCCACTTATTTCTTAGCCACTACATTTCATCAATTTTGGACTGCTACTTTTTACTTCAACTGTTCAATAAATATCTGTAATAACATCTCTTATGATTCATACTCTACAGTACATACATTCTGAATCCTATTTTTTAATTTATTTTTTACTGAAGTATAGTTGAATTACAACTATGTGTTAGTTACTGCTGTACAGCAAAGTGACTCAGTTATATTTTTTAAAATAATTTTTCATATTATTTTCCATTATGGTTTATCACCTGAATCCTATTTTATACTTAAGAATATATGAGAAAACAGAAGTCCACTGATAGTTTAATTTGTTCATATCACACAGCAAGTTAATGAATAAGAAAGTCAGGACTAGTGCCTAGCCTTTTTCATTCCTAATTTTTATGCTTTTTCATCAAAATGAGTTTTGGAGATACAGTTATTGAACAGCTTTTTAAAATTTCACATGTTTATGGAGCAGCTTTGGATATTTGTTTTACATGACTTTGGCTTACAAGTGAATTCTTTTTGATTCCTTATTTAACTTAAAGGAAACAATGACTCCAGAGGACCCTAAATTGTTCTAGCAGAGCCAGGTGAAATGTTTAGTCAGAGTAAGTAGCAATTGTACTGTTCCAGGTTTACCAGAACATTGAAAAGCTTCATCCCTAAACAACTTAAAGCAGCTGCAGACTTAAGGGGGACCATTAGGCCTGCTTTAGTTCAAACCTTTACCAAAATACTCCCAAAGCCTCTCTTTAGCAAACAAAGAGAACTTCACTGAGGAATAATATACAGTTTGTCAACACAAATCATTTTTTAAGATTTATTAACTTGAGGGACTTCCCTGGTGGTCCAGTGCCTAAAGACTCCATGCTCCCAATGCAGGTGGCCCAGGTTCAATCCCTGGTCAGGGAACTAGATCCCACATGCTGCAACTAAAAGTTCACATGCCACAACAAAGAATTCGCATTGCCACAACTGAAGATCCTGTGTGCCACAACTAAGACCCAGCACAGCCAAAAAACTAACTAAATAAATAAATATTAAAAAAAGAAAAGATTTACTAGCTTTAAAAATTTTTGAAATTTTCTTTGGCTATTTTGGTCTTCTCCTTTGCTTTAAAATGAAAACCTTGCAATTCAGCATTATATTTTTCCAAATTAATACCTCAAAACATTATTCCATTTAAAACCCTTAGGGAGGGCTTCCCTGGTGGCGCAGTGGTTGAGAGTCTGCCTGCCGATGCAGGGGACACGGGTTCGTGCCCCGGTTCAGGAAGATCCAACATACCGCGGAGCGACTGGCCCCATGAGCCATGGCTGCTGAGCCTGCGTGTCCGGAGCCTGTGCCCCGCCACGGGAGAGGCCCCAACAGTGAGAGGCCCGCGTATCGCAAAAAAAAAAAAAAAAAAAAAAAAAAAACCCTTAGGGAATTCCCTGGTGGTCCAGTGTTTAGGACTTGCCACTTTCACTGCCATGGCATGGGGTTCAATCTCTCTGGTCAGGGAACTAAGATTCCACGTGTGGCTTGGCCAAAAACAAAACAAAACAAAATAAAACAAAAACCCAAGAATACATAATATGATAAACATACTAACCAGAATAGGGTCATTAAAAAACTACACTTCGGGGCTTCCCTGGTGGTGCAGTGGTTGAGAATCTGCCTGCCAATGCAGGGGACACGGGTTCGAGCCCTGGTCTGGGAAGATCCCACATGCCGCGGAGCAACTAGGCCCGTGAGCCACAACTACTGAGCCTGCGCGTCTGGAGCCTGTGCTCCCCAACAAGAGAGGCCGCGACAGTGAGAGGCCTGTGCACTGCGATGAAGAGTGGCCCCCACTCGTCGCGACTAGAGAAAGCCCTCGCACAGAAAGGAAGACCCAACACAGCCAAAAATTAATTAATTAATTAAGAAAACAAAAAACAAACCAAAAAACTACACTTCGAGGATACTTAGGCAGCATGAAACAATGCAGCATATTTAAGAACATCTTAGATATGAAAGAAGCAGATATAAGAACCTAGAACACAACAATCAGAAATGGAATTTCCAAAGCAGTTGGTAACCACAAAAAGTACAACTAGATTCTGCAGTTACAATCTAGGACAATAAACCCAAAGGCAATCTTTATATGTAAACTATTGGAAAGAGGAGGGCTTTGGCACACATAGCTTTTAGCAATCTCTTCTTTGTTCCCCACAAATTGAACATATACTTTCTTACTTCTCAATCATGCTACAAATAGCATTATGAATTCTGCGTACCTTCCCACAAATTCACACTCCAATGTAATTGCCATGACAAGTTATAAAATCTTTCAAATTGCCAAATCTAGGCCATCTTTTCATCTTCACCTTTTGTGATCATTTGGAGCATGTGGCACATACTTACCACCCCTAAACCTCAGGTCTCTTCAGCTGTTTCAGTTCTGCTTTACTAACATGCTAACTTATTCCTCAACCTGTTCAAGCACCTGCCCGTCTCTTTTCCCACTAGAAAGTACTTTCAAACCAGTAACTGCTTCATATAATTTTATGCCATCATGGCCTAACATAATCCTAGAGGTATTAGAGTGTCTTAGAAATATCTTTTCTATTTGATCCTTCCATTTCCATTACCACTATCTTAGCTGAAGACATTACTTTTCATCTAGGTCACTGGATCCAAACCTGGCTGATGAATCTCCTGAGAAGTTTTTAAAAATAGATTTGTAGCCCCTGGAACTTGGATTTTTTTAAACTTTTTATTCTATATTGGAGTATAGCTGATTAACAATATTGTGTTAGTTTCAGGTGTACAGCAAAGTGATTCAGTTATACATATACATGTATCTATTCTTTTTCAAAATCTTTTCCCATTTAGGTTGTTATGTAATATTGAGCAGAGTTCCCTGTGTTATACAGTAAGCCTTGTTGGTTATCCATTTTAAATATAGCAGTGTGTACATATCAATCCCAAACTCCCTAACTATTCCTCCCACCCCCACCTCCATAAGCATAAGTTCATTCTCTAAGTCTCTTTCTGTTTTGTAAATAAGTTCATTTGTATCATTTCTTTTTTGCATATAAGCAATATCATATGATACTGCTCTTTCTCTGACTTACTTCACTCAGTATCACAATCTCTAGGGTCCATCCATGTTGCTGAAAATGGTGTTATTTCATTCTTTTTAATGGCTGAGTAATATTCCACTGTATATATGTACCACATCTTCTATATCCATTCCTCTGTCTGGAACCTGAATTTTTAATGACCTCCCCAGATGATTCCTAAATTTGAAATCCATTGATATACAAACTTTGGGGGGCATCAGACTTTAGCACAATAACTTGCAGGACTTGTCAAAGCACACATTGCTAGGCCCCATCTCCAGTTTCTTACGTCTGGGGTGGTGCTTAAGAATATGAACATCTAATAGATTTCCAGCTGATGCTGGGCTACTGGGCTGAGAACCATTCTTTGAGGATCACTGATTTATCAACAGATCTTTGCTGTAATTGCTTAACTGCTCTTACTGACTCAGACTCTTCCCTCTCTAATCCGTCCTCCCTGCTGCACCAGAGGAAGAGTCTTTCTAACGCAGATGATTACGAATTAATTTATGGAAAACGCCTTTTATAGCGACTGGCTAATAGTAGATCCTCATAAAAATGTACCAAATTTACAAATGTCAGGATTCCCTGGTGGCGCAGTGGTTGAGAGTCCGCCTGCCAATGCAGCGGACACGGGTTCATGCCCCGGTCCGGGAAGATCCCACATGCCGCGGAGCGGCTGGGCCCGTGAGCCATGGCCACTGAGTCTGCGTGTCTGGAGCCTGTGCTCCGAAACGGGAGAGCCCACAGCATTGAGATGCCCGCGTACTTCAAAAAAAAAAAAAAAAAAAAAGTCATTCAAATTAACAACAACCAAACTTTAGTTACTCCCTATGGCTTATATAGCAAATAAGACGACCTTTAATAATTTTCATAATTTAGGCCTAATCTCCAAGTACACCTTTCCTCCATTTCCTCTACTCCCACCCCTGCATTCTACACTGGCCAAAGTAGACTACTCACTGTTCTCTGCATTTTCATACCATCTACAACCTTTTATAAAGTATAAATACTATATTTTAAAAATACTACCACATGCCCCAAAGTATCCTGGAAATTCTTAGAAAGTAGACTATTTTCACTTACAATCTATAAGACCATTATAAAATAGTGCCCCCAAACTAAAACTCTCCCCCAAACTAAAAATCTAACTTGTCTGGTAGAGCTATAAATTAGTATAATTCTACTAACTTACATGTTATTTCTCAAGCAGGCATTAATTCCAATGACTTCAGAAATAATTTATCAAGAACGTCATATATGGTATACTTTTTTCCAGGAAAACACTTGAACCAATATTGCTCTACATATTTTTTAAAAAATCAAATAAATATGGACTTTAATCTCCAAAATTCAGTGAGGTAGGCATAGCAGAGATTTGGCTCCAAAGTACTTCTCTACAGTATCATGTCCTATCACAAACTTACTCGGTAAATTTTACCATCTCAAATGAAAATAAGTTTTTATAGTAATCAAGTTCCAATTTCTAAAACTGATCTTATCTTCGGGCTGGAACCCTCTGGCCACATTTTGCCCTGCACATTTGCTTGGCTCATGTAATGTTTTAAATTATTTAATTTCAATTGCCATACTTGAAAATTGATTACACATCAACAATCCAGATTTTTGGCTTCTTTTTAAGAGTCGAAAGCACATCCATTAGGATGGATATTATTAAAATAAACAAAAAGAAAATAAGTGTTGGTGAGGATGCGGAGAAATTAGAATTCTTACTGGTAGAAATGCAAAATGGTGCAGGCACTATGGAAAACAGTATGGCGATTCCTAAAAAACTTATATAAAAGGAACTACCATATGATTCAGCATTCCTGTTTCTGTGTATGTTCCCAAAAGAATTCAAAGTAGGGTCTTGAGCAGATATTTGTATATCCATGCTCATAACAGCACTATTCATAATAGCCAAAAAGTAGAAGCAACTCAAATGTCTATTGACAGATGAACGAACAAAATGTGGTATATACATACAATGGAATACTATTCAGCCTTATAAGGAAGGAAATTTTGACATATGTTACAGAATAGATGAATCTTGAGGACATCATGCTAAATGAAATAAGCCAGTGACAAAAAGGCAAATGCCACTTAAATAAGTTATGTAGTCAAATTCAGAGACAGAAAGTAGAATGGTGGGTGCCAGTGACTGGAGGAGGAGGGGATGGGGAAGTTGTTGCTTAATGGGTATAGTTTCAGATGTGCAAGATGAAAAAGTTCTGGAGGTTGGTTGGTTGCACAACAATGTAAATATACTTAACACTACTGAACTGTAGACTAAAAAATGGTTAAGATGGTAAATTTTGTTTTTTTAACCACAAATTATTTTTTAATTTTAAAACTTAAAACATTAAAAACAAATTTTTTTAGAAGATGCATCAGCATTGTATCTCTCAGTTTTCCAACGTATCAATCAGCTGAAGCAGAGTAGTTTAACACTGTAAGCCCTCTCCAGGACCACCAGCTCCAACTCTCCAAGTTTTCTCCCTCATACCAAGGCCAAAGTGTCAACGGCCAACTCTTCCGCAGTTTTCACTGCCTATTCTTCACCTGGTTCTCTTCTCTCATTTGTTACTTTCAAGGCCATTGCTAGTACTTGAGTTTGCATCCTTTTCTCTGGCTCATGAATTTACAGAATGTTTATAAGATCTTGCTCATTGGGCTTCCCTGGTGGCGCAGTGGTTGAGAATCTGCCTGCCAATGCAGGGGACATGGGTTCAAGCCCTGGTCTGGGAAGATCCCACATGCCGTGGAGCAACTAGCTCCGTGAGCCACAATTACTGAGCCTGCGCGCCTGGAGCCTATGCTCTGCAGCAAGAGAGGCCGCAATAGTGAGAGGCCCGCGCACCGCGATGAGGAGTGGCCCCCACTTGCCGCAACTAGAGAAAGCCCTCGCACAGAAACGAAGACCCAACACAGCCATAAATCAATAAATAAATAAATTAAAAAAAAAAAAAAAGATCTTGCTCATTACTTACCAACCTGTCCTTTGAATTTAAAAATACAAATCACATGCATATTTTTTTCCATCCTAACTAGGCTTTATACAAAAACCATTTCAAAGATGTTATTTATGGTCTAACAATATAATTGTAATGTCAAGTCTTTTCTTTTTTTCCTTTGCTTATTTTAAATATACACTTACTTTAAAAACTCCACAATAAAATCAGTTTGAAATGTACTAGTTGGATTAGTCAAGAACTCCAAGTTGTTCCGTATTCATACACTCACCTACTTTAAAAAAAAACTTGTTTACATGATTGTTTTCTCTATTAGATATGAGTTTCTTGAGGGCAGAAATTGCATCTTCTTCATCCTTATATTCCCAAGGCTGTACTACAGTATATGGAACACGATACTTAGAAGACTTACTCTCGTTCCTACATTCTGTCTCTGTTTTTGCAATTTCTTTGCACTAAGCAATAAAACTAAACTGGAACTGGTACTGCTTCACACACCCTGATTACTACCATTGCTCTTAAATGAAGCATAGCAATATTTCAGGGCATTTTTTTCTTTGGGACTTCCCTGGTGGCGCAGGGGTTAAGAGTCCATCTGCCAATGCAGGGGACACGGGTTCAATCCCTGGTCCGGGAAGATCCCACATGCCGCGGAGCAGGTAAGCCCGTGCGCCACAGCTACTGAGCCTGTGCTCTAGAGCCCGCGTGCCGCAACTACTGTAGCCCGTGTGCCTAGAGCCCATACTCCGCAACGAGAAGCCACCGCAATGAGAAGCCCATGCACCGCAACGAAGACTAGCCCCCACTCAATGCAACTAGAGAAAGCCCGTGCACAGCAAGGAAGACCCAACACAGCCAAAAATTAAATAAATAAATAAATAAATAAAAGCAATCATTTAAAAGAAAACAACAAATACAGATCATTCTATCAACTCCTTGTGTTATAGATTAAATGTTTTATTTGCAAAGGTATTCTGAGTTTTACATTAATTTCTAAACACCACTTGAAACTTTTCCTGAAATCTCTTAACGTAAAAAAATTTTGCAAATAATACATATACCTATTCTACCAAAGTACTCATAAAACTGATGTTTATTTTTGAAGGTATGTGGTCTTACATACACATCTAAATGTATATGACAGCAACTATCCCCCAGTACCTACCTGGCGCACTTCTGAAATGGCTAAAACAGACTGGTAGGTCTTTGGAACTCCACTTCCATGGAATAAATTAATAGGATCTCTAATACCATTCAACCTAAAAAGTAGCTTCTTAGCTCTCCATGACGCAAAGGAGAAGTAAAGAATTAGGAGCCAGCCAACCTGGTTTTAAATCCTGTTTCTATCGCTTTCGAGTAAAGTTCCTCAACTTTCTTCATCTGTGAAGTTAGGATAATACCTCCTTCGCTGGACTGAGTGATATATGCCTGGTATTAATTTGCTTCTACATTAATAATTTATTACTTTGGCTGGCCTGAATTACTGGGTACTAACCTAACAAACAAGCAGCAACGGCTCTCTGATATTTCTGAGTTTATATTCAACCTAAAGCTTAAAAAAGAAAATCAAGAAACATATCTATATATGGCCATATATTCTTATTAAGAAACATAATTATTTAAACAATTATTTTTACATATATTGTGTCAGACATTAAGGACAAACTTCAAATTCTATCTAGTGGGAAAATGCGTATTTAGAGAAAATGAGCTTATTAGTTTCAGGATTAAAAGGGGTTTAGGTTACCTTGGGTTTTTGAGGCCATTAGTTATGAAAAAATTTCCCTTACCTTTCACTTAAATAACAGAATCTTTAGAGCTGAGCTTTTCTTCAAGGTTTTCCTAGCAAACAAACTTTCTATTCACTCACAAATAGCTCAACAAAACAGCATTATAAAGGGATGGAATGAGACTCATATACTCCTTTGTTGTTTAAGAGAAGTCTGTATTTTCTTTGTTTGTTTGTTTTTTGCAGTACGCGGGTCTCTCACTGTTGTGGCCTCTCCCACCGCGGAGCACAGGCTCCGGATGCGCAGGCTCAGCGGCCATGGCTCACGGGCCCAGCCGCTCTGCGGCATGTGTGATCTTCCCGGACCGGGGCACGAACCCGTGTCCCCTGCATTGGCAGGCGGACTCTCAACCACTGCGCCACCAGGGAAGCCCAGAGAACTCTATATTTTATGCCAGATTATATAGGCTCAGTGTGATATCTCTTGAGGAAACTATGACTATTTTCTCAAAGTATAAACTTCATTTCTGTATATAAAGTACAGATTTTATTAGATGTTTCTGATTTCCAAAATAACAGTATTAGGATATGCCTCATTTTAGGCTTTAAAAAACTGCATAATAAAATAGTGTAAGTAGGTATAAAGCTAAAACACAAAGCACATATGTATTTCTTTCTAGCGTAAAGGAGAAGAGTGTCATGTTTCTTTCTGAACAGCTAAGAGTTTCCCAAAATTGCACTAGTAAATTAACACGAGTACCACATGACATTTTAAATTTTTGAGAACACATCTGTTGGACACAACACAAAACGCTAGCTCGAGGTAGTTTACATTTTCCGTGTTAGATAACATTATATTCCTTCCCATGGCAGTGCATCTTTGCAAAACTGGATTTTCAGCAGTTGAAGTACTACGCAAAAAGCACAGTGGAACAGGAATACTGGCAGTGCTCAAGCTGATTCCAAGGTTTGAGAAGTTGTGCAGCAACCACCATTACTTGTTAAATTCTTATTAAGTTGTTTGCACCTAACTGCTTAATAAATGGAATCATTAGGCATTTCTTTTGGCCTGGTGTATTGTGAAAAAACTATAGAAACAGTAAAGGGCAACATGAGCTGAGAAAGTATTGGGGACGTCTGTGGTATATGCAAGAAATACACTAAAACAAAAACGTTATTTCACTGTTCATTTTCTACCTAAGAGATTTTCTAAATAGTCATATAAGAAGGGGAAAAAATATATACAAACATACAAAGTTTTGATTTTTATTGAAATCTTGTGTTAGGTATCAAACAAAATTTGCTTTCTTCCGATAAAAATATTCTCTCAGATGTATCCAGATAACTGCTAAGTCTAAATTGGTCCTCCAATGTCTTGTTTTATTTTTACTGTCCTCATGAAATGTTCATATACACTTAGGATGTTCCAAAAAAAATTTTTATCGCGTAAAGGACCGTACGTGACGACCTCTACCACTGCCTCCACTAACAAACTTTCCTCTTGAGCCTCCACTGCCGCTATTTGCACTTGCCCAGGAAGGCCCTAGTCCCCCACGACCTCTGGAAGCACGGTCACGAGGACTTGGGCGATAGCCTATAAAAGAAAAGAATATAATTTTTAGTTGCAACATCCTTTCCTTTCCCATGACATAAATACTAATCTATACCACCGAGCTCAAACCAAGACAGGGATTACTGTTTGCTCCTTTAAAACCCAAGTGTAAGTTCTGTGAATGTGTTGAAGACCACTGAGTTGTCCACTTTAAATAGGTAAATTGTCTAAACATAAGAATTACATCTCAAATAAAGCTGTTATTTAAAAAATGTCCATTTGGGACTTCCCTGGTAGTCCAATGGTTAAGAATCCGCGCTTTCACTGCAGGGGCACAGGTGTGATCCCTGGTAGGGGAACTAAGATCCCGCATGGTGTGTGGTGCAGCCAAAAAAACAAAAAATTTGCATTTGAAACCAAAAGCTACATCTGACCAGAATTTTGGACTTGACATAGGAATGTTTTAGGGGGGGAAAAGAGGTTATATGCTTACATACACAAGACAATACTGTAAACAGAAACAGGATACAGTTGACCCTTGAACAACTCAAGGGTTAATCCAAGTATAATTTATAGTTGGCCCTCATATCCAGAGCCTCCTCTGCAACCTCGATTTCAACCAACCGTGGATCCTATTTATTGTTAAAAATATCCACATATAAGTAGACAACCCTTGCAGTTCATACCTTCATTGTTCAAGAGTCAACTTATATACTCTACGAAGACATCTCGGTTTACTTTGGTCAAAAAGGTACCTTAAGGATTGATTTTCCTTCTTTATTGAACTATTAAAAAACAGCACACCAACACGGAACTACTCATTATACACACATAGTTCAGAATCTAAAATTCTGAGTATTTATACAGAAGATGTACACTGGGCACTCACTCACAGAAATAAAATTAAATTGACTTTAAAATTATATGTCTACATTCTAAAATATTCTCTCCCAGAATGAGAATATATGACATTCAACAATCTGAAAAGGATTCACCTCCCTCTCTCTCAGAAGTATCAAGTAAGAAGAAAGTGTACCTGTAGAACTAAGTGGTCGTAATGGTGGGAGAGGGCCCCTGTTAAAATTGCTCTGGCCTCCACGACTTTCATTGTAAGTTCCTCGAGGAGTATTCTGAGCACTCCAACTGGAACCTCTTGTTCCCTCCCGACGACTGTAGTTTCCTAAACATAGGCAACATGATCAAAATCTACTTTTTCCACAACTTCAACTGGATTAAGGAAGATATGACATGTTTTTCTTAATTTTCAAAAGCAATGGAAGAGAAACTATGAAATTTTGTACACGGAATAAAGGTAGAGTGGCAGCATCATATGTAGTCAGAAGCAGAGGCTCTGGAGCCAGACTGCCGGGGTTCAAATACTGGTTCTGCCACTTATATTTTATGTATCCTGGTCAGCTAACTGACAAGTTTTCTCTTCTATTAAGTGGGGCTACTAAAAGAACCTATCTCATCAGGTTGATAAGAGTATTACATGCAAAGTGTTTAAAACAGTTCCTAACAAAGTTATGGGTTTATTATTAATGTAAACACCTATGCTCTTTTGCTCCCACCCTCTTAACTCAGAAGCATGAAAATATGTCATCAATCCACTAGTAAAATATAATGTCTATATGTTTATATTTTAGAACTCAGATTCTAAAATCTTGAAAAATTTAAAACAGATTAAATATAACATTAGGAAGCAAGTAGATAAGAGAATCAATGGTGAACTACACAGAACAATCCTAAGGGAACTGTTGATAAATACAACTGTGAAAATTATGTATGGATATTATTCAGAAAGATAAACACAATTCTCAACGTGGAAAGGAAAATAATTAGCCAATACTTCTTTTAAAATCATCACTAAATATGCAATTAATCAAAAATTAAATTAAAAAATGATTTTTCCTATACAATAAAGGACTTTTCAAATAGTACCGTTGGCCTAGAGCCAGATTAACACTAGTAACAGGAAAATACTTTATCTGAATTGCTTCTATTCAAATCACTTCTATTCAATATTCTAATATTAGAATAACTCATTAGAAAACATACATAATTCATTACCTTTTGAAGCAGGTGGTGTAAAAAACCTATTCTGACTGTGAAAAGCACCCCGTCCTCCCCGATTGCCTGAAAATCCACCACGAGAAGAAATCTTCTGAGATACTTTGAGTGGCCGCTTTGGTGGGGGTATTCCATCTTGAGGGACCACTTCTTTACTTTCGGCTGCAACAAAGTCATCCACATGCATAGACGGTGGTCTGCTTGTGTTCTGTTTTCTCTGACGAAAAATATCATGGGGTCGTATACCCTGTCCAAATCCTCCCCTGCCCCTTCCTCTTGGTGGTGGCACAACATGAGCTCGTTTGGCAGGTTCAATGTATTCAGATTTTCCACTATGAAAACAAAAATACTCCATGAAAACTTTCTCCTTTACACATTTCCAGTGAAAATATAAGTCAATCTTTGCAATACTGAAAACTATATATCAACTATTTCTTATCCCAATTTTTTTACTGCAAATATCTCTATGACTTGCCAGGGAAATACAACAAAACTAGCTAAGAATGGTACTCACATTTTATTGATATGAATAACAATTTTTTAAAATAATCCAGTTTGCTCTTTTTCAAACCTTCTGAACTCTCATTAAGTAAAACAATATAATAAGTGTACCAGGTATGTCCTGGTCAAATTACTATCTTTTAAAAAATTCAAGGGCTTCCCTGGTGGCGCAGTGGTTAAGAGTCTGCCTGCCGATGCAGGGGACACGGGTTCGTGCCCCGGTCTGGGAGGATCCCACATGCCGCGGAGCGGCTGGGCCCGTGAGCCATGGCCGCTGAGCCTGTGCGTCCGGAGCCTATGCTCCGCTACGGGAGAGGCCACAACAGTGAGAGGCCCGCGTACCGAAAAAAAAAAAAAAAAAAAAATTCAAAACAATATTCATGACTGAAGTATTATGCCAACTTCCTTTCTCCTTTAATAGTCATGTGTCTATCAAAACATATTTAAATAAATAAGCTTACTTGACCCCAACCAAGATCTTTATTAAAAGAAATTTTACCTTGAAGTTATAAAGGTCTCATGCTTGTGCTTCCCAAGTTTGAACCCTTTAGTAGTCTTGGTTCTTCCTGGAGATGATGGTTCCGACAAAAACGAGCGCTCTAATTCCGAGTGCAAGTCAAAGTCACTACAACATTTTTCAGAGAGCTCAATCAAGTCAACCTTTACCTGCAGTCACAAAAATGAAATAAAACCAAAGATATATCTTAAATGTAACTATTAATGTGACATTACATTTTAAATGTACTATTAACATAACATTTGATTACAGGAATTCTTATCTCCTATAAACTATATTTGAGTCTCATAATAAATCAATGATAGGTCCTTCATCGTTTCAAAACCCAACACCATTGGTAGTTGTAAAAAAAAAATACCTTAGGAATTCAGCTGCTTTCATTTGGGGGTGGGGTGGGTGGCATTCCTACTCACAGAAGGGCTATTAGTCTGGGAAACCTCTGCTGCCTGACAAGGATCTCAGTATTTCTCTATATAAAGTAACAATGGAGTATCTCCAGAACTTTTCCAAAATAATCTGAAAATAAAATACTCCACAAGCCTTGTATAGTCACTACATATTATAAAAGGACTCTGTGCCACAGATCTCCTAGTTCTATGAGTTTAATGAGGTTGCAACCTAAGTCAACTTTCAGAAGAATGAAAATTATGTTTAAGTTTTATTCAAATTAATCAAACCTAAAAGACCAAAAATTTCCCTAAACCCCATAAGGTCATAACCATCATCTCAAGACAGCTGTGATTCAACATAGTTAGAACAAATATTTTCAACCTGTGATGCCAAATATGGTAGCCACTAATTACGAGTGCCTACTTAAATTTAAATTAATTAAATCAAAATAAAATTCAATTCCTTAGTCATACTAGCAACATTTCATTGCTCAAAAGTCACATGGGACTAGTGGCTAACTGGACAGGGCAGATTATAGAACATTTCTGTCACTACAGTTCTAAAGAATCACTAAACAACTTACACTAAAGAAAAAAAATTGTTTAATGCAATCTTAATTCAATTGCATGTGATATTTTAAAGAAGGAAAAGGAGTTCTCAATACACCAAATACACCTTAAATGTGAAGCAAATCATTCTTTTAGTTTTATTGTCCATAATGAATACTAGCATTTTTTGGACCAGGGAATATCCAAATATATTTCTTTCTTTGAGTATCCACTCTTCTTCTGGAGTACCCTTCCTCTTGATTTACAAATAAATCTGATGTTATCGAAAAAATATATATTTTTTTTAAATCAAGAAAAAACAATATATGGTACAATAAGATGTGACTGAAATCATCCTCCCTATGAGAATCATTAAACAGACTGCATTAAAATCTTTAACTATACTTTTACCTATTCAGTATTACGTTAAAGAATGTCAATTTGGATTCATACTATATTATTTTAACAAATATATTTTTTACATTTCCCCAAATTAAGAGCAGATACCACAACAGAGCAGATTCCTCCATTTAAACCCAAATATAGGAATTAATTATAATTTTGTGGGATACTATTCTATACCCTACAAATATAAGAAACCAAAGTGCTTCAGAGTACATACGCAAAAATGTGATTTTCCACTCATTCTCAAATGTACAGATCACTAACTAGAAAGAGGCAAAACAGGTAGCATAAAAAAACGAAGAGTCCTGGACACCATTAAGTGGGCAACTGACATAAAAATGATGCAGTACTAGTCCCAAGACAGACTTTTAACAGCCATATAATATGTAATCTATTTTAGTTCTAACAATATGCAAAAAAACAAACAGAATTTTTTTCTAAATATTTAGTAATAAAATTACTTATACCAAATCCAGATCTGTATCAATCTCTTCAGCCTGAAATGGAGTGAACCACATAGATTTCAACTGATCATCCATGACATCAGCTAGCACATATGCAGTTCTAGAATACAGAAAGTATTTGTTAAAAAGCAGAATTCCAAAATTAAATATTTTAGCTTAACTCCTAAGTAAAACATGTGAACAGCACAATTAAAAATATTACCCTCTAAAAGTATTAGCACTTAAAAAGACTCCTTCAAGAAGCTATTTAAGAATTAAGTATCCTTAAAAACCAGTAACTTGGAAATTAATCCTGTTATGACAAATTTTGATCTTTCAATAAAATAAAACAGAACCCTGGCTTTATTCCCAAAAAGCCAAGTTTATAACACTGTACCAATGTGTAATTTTTCTAAATTTAGAGAATAATTTCATCATATTAAATATTCATTATGCTCTAAAAGGACAGTGCTCCAAAGATCAAGAGGCATATCCTCTAGACCAGGGATCAGTAAACTATGACCCCCATTCTGCCAGCCTGTTTTTGTACAGCCTGCAAGCTAGGAATGGTTTGCACATTTTTAAAGCTTTTTTAAAAAAAACAAAAGAAACAAGCAAAAAGCTATAGAAGTATATGCAACAGAGACTGAATGTGGCCTGCAAAGTCCAGATTTTTTATTATCTAGCCCTTAGAGAAAAATAAGTTGCTGGCCCTCTCTAGATCCCATCCATTAAATATACAATATCTATTCAACCACAAAACATTGCTTGTTTTACCTATTGTTAAACAGATTCTGGAGAGATTCTGGAGCTGAAAGTACTGGTTCTACATCCTGGTCACCAAGAGGTAAAGGATCACCCGATGACTCCAGCATCTGCTTAAGTCCAACCACATTGTCCAACAAAGAATCCAGATTGTCATCATCTTTTGAATGCTCCTAGATACAAACAAAAGCAGAATAAGAAGGTGCAGGTAAAACCTGAACATTTATGCCCATCATCTACTGACTCTTTAGTAGAAAAGGTGGTATTATTTCACTACTAAGAAATTTGGAACACCATCAAGAAATTATCAACTTAACATTAAACATATTAAAATAAAACAAACACCAAAAACGATTGTTGTTACTTCTAAAGAGTGGTAGCAGGGGGCACCCTGCATTCAAACAATAGATAATTCAAAAAGTACTGCCTTCATGTACTCCTTAAAATCCATAATAGTATGGGGACTTCCCTGGTGGCACAGTGGTTAAGAATCCGCCTGCCAATGCAAGGAACACGGATTCAATCCCTGGTCTGGGAAGATCCCACATGCCGCGGAGCAACTAAGCCCACGTGCCACAACTACTGAGTCCATGCGTCACAACTACTGAAGCCCACGTGCCTAGAGCCCGTGCTCCGCAACAAGAGAAACCACCACAATGAGAAGCCCGCGCGCCACAACGGAGAGTAGCCCCCGCTCGCCTCAACTAGAGAAAGCCCGCACACAGCAACAAAGACCCAATGCAGCCAAAAATAAAACATAACAAAATTTTTTTAAAAATTCATAATAGTATGGAAGACTTCACTCCAAATTATTAACTCAGAGTATAAATACCCGACTGAGAGTTCACTGTTTTAAAAAGTCACTAAGAAAACTTGTACAAGTCAAACTGAGAAGAAAATATGTCTTGGGAATGAGCTCTTCTTATTTTGTGTTGTTTTGTTTTTTTACCAAAACAAGCTTCTCTAGTTCAAGGAACAAATTTTCTGGACTTTCTTCTTTGCTTTGTAGAAGCTGTTTTAACTCTGCAGCATTAATACTCATCGTCCGTGATGGATGAGCTCCCTCTACTTCCATGAGACCACTATCATCTCCACAACATCCCTGTAAATGTCACACACAAGTTAAATTTGAGAGCAGAGAAATTTGCAAAAAATGCTTCCAAACTTACTCAGATATTTAAGATTGCTGCAATCTTCCCCTCAATGTTTTTGTTTTTACATCAGTATGAATGGCTGGTTTTAAGAATTAGCTCAAAGCTGAAACAAGTTTTCTTTGAGTTAAGACTCACAAAATAAATAGGTAAACACTTGTATTCAAATTACTGGCACCAAGATTTCTCAACAAAAATATCCAATGACAAATACAGTGGCACTTGCAGGAAACATAATACATTAATTGATACTCAAGTTAATAAAATGCCTGCTATAACAGAGAACTAATGAAAGCTGTATTTGTTTTTCTGGAGATAAGGCAAACAACTAAAGAAAACAGTAACTATCATATTTAAGACTATGTGCGGTCATACAGAAAGTTAACATTTTCTGCTTTAAAAAGTATGCCACATAGGGCTTCCCTGGTGGCACAGTGGTTGAGAGTCCGCCTGCCAATGCAGGGGACATGGGTTCGTGCCCCGGTCCAGGAGGATCCCACATGCTGCAGAGCGGCTGGGCCCGTGAGCCATGGCCGCTAAGCCTGCGCGTCCGGAGCCTGTGCTCTGCGACGGGAAAGGCCACAACAGTGAGAGGCCCGCGTACCGCAAAAAAAAAAAAAAAAAGTATGCCACATAATAAAATGAATATGGGAATGTGAAAAAAATTCACCAGGCAAAACAAATCTCAGTTCATGACAATAAATCCATCCATATTGTCACATATGAAAAAACACTTAAGTAGTTTCAAATCTTCAGAACACAGTCCTGTTTTAAATGGTTCAACATGAATATTAGTCCTACCAATCCAAATGTAAGAGTCAGTATTTTTAAATTAACAGTAACAATTAAAATTTGTTTGTAGCTCCTACCATTCGTCCTATAACTGGACACATTTCGGTGAAAACTAAATGAAAATTATTCTTCACAGATTCCCACTCAAACTGATACTGTGCTTGAAGCACACTTGTTCCTTTCAGAAAACACTAGACTGAGGAAGTCATTTACATTGTACTATGGAAGAGGACATACGGTTTTAATAAGAAATTCAATAAACCATTATGTCTACAAGGGTTTTAACTGCTCTGTTTGGAGGTAGCAATGAAGACTAGGTTGACGATGGTCTAGTTCATGTTTTATTTTTAAAAAATTAAACTAAATGAGTTAAAAGCAATCAAAATGCACTAACAGACTGTGAAGTTATCTTTAAAGGAACTGTCCCCTACATGTTGTTAAAATGTATGAATTACAGACTAAATTTATTTTATAGAAATAAGTATATTAACCAGAATACAAATTATCAAGGCATCTATCTGACTTCTTTCCTCACTCTTAGTTATTCATACCACTTTAACCAGAGGTGGTAAGTTCAGTATAGCTGAATCAGAAAGTACTATAATGATTATTATTTTTAAAGGTCAGGGAAAACAGAAGAAAATCAGTTTTTTAAAAGAGAGGGGAAAAACTATGAACTAATTAAAATATTTGGAACGATGTAAAATTTTCATCTCTCTCTACTATCTTGCTTTTTCATTATTATAAACAGAAACAGTTTTAAACAACATAAAACGCATTTTAAATTCTATTCTACTTGTTATTAAAAGTAGTCTTAGAAAATCTAAGGTCAAATTTATCACAATTTGATGTTTTCTATATATACATTACTGCGAGAAGTAATAAAAGAATTTTTAAGGAGATTTTTTAAGCTACACAGTTATTTCAGAAAAATGAAAATTCTATCAAATTTGTGATACCATTTCAAATCTCCTTAATCATTTGTCAAACACTTCAACTATTAAATTATACAAGACACTGTACAATTACACTGGGAAAAAGCTAGCAAGACATGGTCTCTGACCTAAGTGACCTAACAGTCAGATAGTGGAATAGGAAATGGGAAATAGGCATATAAATGATCTATAAAAAGAAATCACTCAATAACATGCTGTGAAGTGTACAGAAAGAAAAGTAATATCAAAAGGCTTCACAAATTGGGATGCATTAAAATAGGCACTATAAATAGGCATAGTTTGACCAGGGCAGGGGTGGGATGGGGGTGGGGAGGGGAGGGGGAGGGGGAGAGGGGGAGGGGGAGGGGATGGGAGGGGAGGGGAGGGGAGGGGAGGGGAGGGGAGGGGGAGGGGAGAGGAGGGGGAGAGGAGGGGAGGGGAGAGGAGGGGGAGAGGAAGGGAGGGGAGGGGAGAGGAGGGGAGGGGAGGGGAGGGGGAAGGGAGGGGAGGGGAGAGGAGGGGAGGGGAGGGGAGGGGGAGGGGAGGGGGAGGGGAGGGGAGGGGAGGGGAGGGGAGGGGAGGGGAGGGGAGGGGAGGGGAGGGGAGAGAGAGGGAGAGGGAGAGGGGGAGGGGAGGGGAGGGGAGGGGAGGGGAGGGGGAGAGGGGGAGAGGGAGAGGAGAGGGGGAGAGGGAGAGGAGAGGGGGAGAGGGAGAGGGAGGGGGAGGGGGAGGGGGAGAGGGGGAGAGGGAGAGGGAGGGGGAGGGGGAGAGGGAGAGGGGGAGAGGGAGAGGGGGAGAGGGAGAGGGGGAGAGGGAGAGGGGGAGAGGGAGAGGGGGAGAGGGAGAGGGAGAGGACAACAAACTAAGAGAAGCATGGCCAAGGAGATACATATAGTAGATGAGACTTATGGATGATGGCTCCCAGTAAGGGAGAAGTGTTTGCAAAGGTAGCTTTTTGGCCATACAGTGAATAGTCTTGAATGTCATGCTAAAAAGTTTGGAATTTATTCTACAGATATGAAAAGGTATTGTAGGGTAGAGTGATATGATCCGACGTCTGCTTTAGGAAGTTATGAACTCACAAAGAACTATTTAGAATGTACCAAAGAAGTAAATGTTTGGAAGGAAAGTGGAGAGAAGGCTGATACAGTACTCTGCAAGAAAATATCAATAAACAGCTAAGAGTTATACAAAAACTGAATATAAATTCTGGAGTGGGAAAAGTACAATGAGTGGAACAAAAAATTCACTAGAGGGACTTCCCTGGCAGTTCAGTGGTTAAGACTTCACCTTCCAATGCAGAGGTTGTGGGTTCAATCCCTAGTTAGGGAGCTAAGATCCCACATGCCTCTCGGCCAAACAACCAAAACATAAAACAGAAGCATTATTGTAACAAATTCAATAAAGACTTGAAAAATGGTCCACATCAAAAAAAAATCTTTTAAAAGAAATATTTATTTATTTGGCTGTGTCGAGATCTTTAGCCTGCGGCATGCAAACTCTTAGTTGCAGCATGTGGAATCTAGTTCCCTGACTAGGGATCAGACTCTGGCCCCCTGCATTGGGAGCATAGGGTCTTAGCCACTGGACCACCAGGGAAGTGCCCTCCCCAAAAAAAACTTAAAAAAAAAAAAAAAATCCACTAGAGGGGCTCAACAGCAGATTTGAGCTGGCAAGAAAAAAGGAACAGTGAACTTGAAGAGGGTCAACTAAGATTATCCATTTTAATGAACAGAAAGAAAAAAGAATGAAGAACAAGCATAGCCTCAGAGACTTGTGAGGTACCATCAAGAACACCAACACACACATAATAGAGTCTCAGAAGAAGAAAGAAAGAGTCAGGAAAAAATATCTAAAGAAATAATGACTGAAAACTACCCAAATATGATGAAAACATTACACTTTCAAGAGGATCAACAAACTCCAAGTAGAATGAACTCAAAGAGATCCACTCTTAGCTACATCATGATCAAACTGTCAAAAGCCAAAAAAAAAGAGAGACTCTTGAAAGCAGTTAAGAGAGAGGTGACTCAACTAATAAAATATTAACAACTGATTTACTGTCAGAAACCACAGAAGGCAGAATGCAGTAGGAAAACATATTCAAAGTGCTGAAAGAAAAACACTATCAACAAAGAATTCTATAACTGACAAAACTATCCTTCAAAAATGAGGGAGAAATAAAGACATTCTGAATTCTTTGTTTTAAGTGAGAGAGAATCTGTCACTAGCAAACCTACTCTACAAAAACTACTAAAGGGAGTCCTGCTGGGTGACATGAAAGGATATTAGACAGTAACCTGAACCCACATGAAGAAACAGTATTAGGTAAAAGGCAGTATAAACATATTTTTGTAACTCTTTTCTTCTCCTACCTGAATTAAAAGACAACAGAATAAAGCAATAATAATAAAACTGTGAAGATGGATTCACAATGTATAAAAATGTAATTAGTATGATAACAGCACAGGAACAAAGCTATATTGTAGCAGTTTTTGTATACTACTGAAATTATGTTGGGATTAATCAGAAAGAGACTATTAAATTAAGGTGTTAAATGTAGTATCCAGGGCAACCACTAAGAAAATAACTTTTTAAAAAAAGGTAAAAGAGAGAAAAAGGAAATTAAAACAGCACAGTAGAAAGCATCTGTTTAAAGCAAAAAAAAAAAGGAGATAAAGAAAAACAAAAAGATATGTAGGAAGTAAAGAGCAAAACAGCAGACATAAATCCTACCTATCAATAATTAAACATTAATGGTTTGAATATACCAATCAAAAGGGGAAAATTGGCAGAATGTAAAAAACAAAACAAAACATGATCCAACTATGCTGTCTATAACAGACACACTTTAGATTATAAAATACAAATAGGCTCTACATAAAAGGGTAGGAAAAAATATACCATACAAACAATAACCAAAATAAAGCTAGAGTGGCTATACCAATAATACAAAATAAAAGTTTAGACAAAAGCTATTACTAGAGACAAAGAAGGACATTTTATAACAACAAAAGGGTTGATCCATCAGGAAGATATAACAATTATGAACATATATGCACCTGACAATAGAGCCCGGAGATGCATGAAACAAAAACTGACAGAAGTAAAAGGAGAAAGAGACAATTCAACAATAGTTGGAGACTTCAGCATCCCACTTGCAGCAGTGGATAGAACAACTAGACAGAAAATCAACAAGGAAACAGAAGGCTTAAACAACTATAAACCAACACTCCTAACAGACCTGTATACAACATTCCTCCAAATGGCAGCAGAAGACACCTTCCTCTCAACTGCACATGAAACATTCTCCAGGATAGAAAATACCCCTAGGCTGTAAAAGTAGCCTCAATAAATTTAAATGGATTGAAATCATACAAAGTATGGTCTTTGGCCACAACGGAATAAAACTAGAAGTCAGTTACAGAAGGAAATTTGGGAAATTCACAATTATGTGGAAATTAAACACACTCCTAATAACCAAGGGGCCAAAGAAAAAGAAAAATTAGAAAATATTTGGATATGAACAAAACCAAAAACATGACATACCAAAGGCAGCACACAGAGGGAAATTTATAGCTGTAAATACTTATATTAATAATGAAGAAAGATCTCAAATCAATAACCTAACCTTCCAAGTTAAGAAACTAGCAAAAGAAGAGTAAATTAACCCCAAAGCAAGTAAAAGGAAGGAAACAGTAAAGATTAAAGCAGAAATAAATAAAATAGAGACTAGAAAATAGAAGAAAAATCAAAGAAACCAAAATGTGGTTATTTAGAAAGATCAACAAAAGTGACAAACCTTCAGCTAGACTAACAAAAGGGGAGAAAAAAGGAGAGAAGACTTAAATTATTAAAATCAAGAATGAAAAAAGCGCCATCATTAACAACCTTACAGACATAAAAAAAGTTTATAAGGAAATATAAACATTTGTGTGCCATCAAGTTAGTAATGTAGTTGAATGAAGAGAAACAAATTCTTAAAAAGACACAAACTACTGAAACTGACTCAAGAAGATACAGAAAATCTGAACAGATTTATAAGTAAAGCTATTTAATTAGTATCAAAAACACTTCCCACAAAGAAAAGCTCAGGTGGCTTTACTGACGAATTCTACCAAATGTTTAAAGAATTAACAACAATCCTTCACAAACTTCCAAAAAATAAAAGAGGAGAGGATACGTCCTAGCTCACTCTATGAGGCCAGAGATATCACAAGAAAGCTACATACCAATATCCCTATTGAATACAGACCCCAAATTCCTCAATAAAGTAAAGCAAACTGAATCTAGCAGCATATCAAAAAGATAGTACACAACGAACAAGTGGTATTTATTCCAGCAATACAAGGTCAGTTCAGCATGTAAAAAGCAATCAATGTAAAATATAATAGAGAGAAAAACAACATGATCATTTATTTCAATAGACACAGAGAAAGTATTTAACAATATCCAACACCCTTTTTCATGATAAAAACACTCAGTGAACTAGGAATAGAAGGGAATTTCTTTGACCTGATTAAGGGTATCTATGAGTAACCATAGCTAACATCATATTTAATGGTGAAAGACTGAAAGCCTTCCCCCTAAGATTAGGAACAAGACAAAGATGTCAACTCTTGCCACTTTTATTCAACATGCAATGGAGGTTCTTGCGAGGACAATAAAGCAAGAAAAAGAAATAAAAGGTATCCAAATTGGAAAGGATACCACTCGCATTTAGAAAAGTCTAAGGAAACCACTAAAAACACTTTCAGAACTGATAAACAAGTTCAGCAAAGTTTCAGGACACAATATCAATATATGGAAATCAACTGCATTCCTAAACACTAGCAAAGAACATTCAGAAATGAAATTAAGGAACAATTCCATTTACAACAGCATTTTTTAAATTCCCAATTTAATTAGAGGCATAAACTTAACAAAAGAGGTACAAGACTTACACATTGAAAACTACGAAACATCATAGAAATACAGACAACCTAAATAAATGGAAAGCCATGCCATGTCCATGAATATGAAAACTTAATAGTACTAAGACAGTTATATTTCCAAAATTGACCTACAAATTCAATACAATCCCTATCAAAATCCCAGCAGTCTCTTTGCAGAAATTGACATAGAGACAGAAAAGGAAATTGGTGGTTGCCAGGAGCTAGGGGAAAGAAGGAATGGAGAGTTTCTGTTAATGGGCACACAGAGCTTCTTTGTGGAGTTATGAAAACATTCTGAAATTAGATAGTGGTGATGGTTGCACAATTCTATGAGTATACTAAACCCCACCAAATTGTTTAAAAGGGTGAATTTTATGGGATGTTATGCAAAAAGGAGCAAAAAGGAGAAACCAAGGTAACAGCAGTGAAATACAAAATAAGGAATGAAGTATGAAAGGTTTTGTGAATGAAACTGACAAGAATGAGCAGCTGCTGAAGATGGTGAACAAAAGGGGAAAGTTAGCCAGTATTCATGGTTTCTAACTTAATGGTCAGGAAAGATCAATGGTATAAAAGCAGGGCACATAAAAGATGAACCAAGTGTATGGGGAAAGATAACAAATTTGATTTTTGATATTCAGAGATTCTATCCACTAGAACGCAAGGGTAGACGGGAGAGGGAAACACAGAAGATGGAAAAGGTATCGGGCAGGTTATTAAAAGTG
Organism: Phocoena sinus; assembly: GCF_008692025.1. Taxonomy (NCBI): domain Eukaryota; kingdom Metazoa; phylum Chordata; class Mammalia; order Artiodactyla; family Phocoenidae; genus Phocoena; species Phocoena sinus. Next base: position 38,466,410 of record NC_045779.1, read on the forward strand.
GTAAGATGTACCTCATAGATAGAAATGAAGTGATACAGGGGTACATTTTCCTCTGATTAAGGAAGAATACAACAGAGTAGAAAGAACAGGGAAAGAATCTAAGGGAGAGGGAAAGAATTAGAAATTAAACAGGGTGGTACTGACCTTCTCAATGAAGGAAGTAAGAAAAGCAAATGTATTGATGAGGGATGAATAAAAGCATTAATCAGCAGTCCTGAGGGCCCAGAAGAACCTGGACAGCATGAATGAACACTGGTTAGTGGTTTCTGATTAGAAACTGTTTAACTGATGACACGTTTAAGAAAACTGTCCTGCAACAGGCATGGGTCACGCTCTCACTTGCTCTCTTTCTGCCACCATCTTAGTTCCACGTTCCCCGCACAAAATGCCTGGTGAAGCCACAGAAACCGTCCCTGCTACAGAGCAGGAGTTGCCACAGTCCCAGGGTGAGACAGGGTCTCGAACAGAATCTGATAGTGATGAATCAGTACCAGAGCTTGAGGAACAGGATTCTACACAGGCAACCACACAACAAGCCCAGCTGGCAGCAGCAGCTGAAATCAATGAAGAACCAGTCAGTAAAGCAAAACAGAGCCAGAGTGAAAAGAAGGCACAGAAGGATATGTCCAAACTGGATCTTCGACAGGTTACAGGGGTTACTACAGTCACTATCTGGAAATCTAAGAATATCCTTTTTGTCATCACAAAACCAGAAGTATACAAGAGCCTAGCTTCAGATACCTAAATAGTTTGGGGGGAAGCCAAGATAGAGGATTTATCTCAGCAAGCACAGTTAGCAGCTGCTGAGAAATTCAAAGTTCAAGGTGAAGCTGTCTCAAACATTCAAGAAAACACACAGACTCCAACTGTACAAGAGGAGAGTGAAGAGGAAGAGACTGATGAAACAGGTGCGGAAGTTAAGGACACAGAATTGGTCATGTCACAAGCAAATGTGTCAAGAGCAAAGGCAGTCCGAGCCCTGAAGAACAACAGTAATGATACTGTAAATGCTATTACGAAATTAACAATGTTACCATCTGAAAAGAGGGCCTTTTTTGGTGTTTCAAAAGAGTAACTGCAGCTGGGTTAGAAATCTGTACTGTTTTTATCATTAATAAAGTTATGGCTTCTTGTTGGATGAAAAAAAAAAATCTGTCAAACTGATATTAACAACATGTCACTTAGCATCTGGTAAAACTAATAAGTGGTCTTCCATCAAGTAAGACACTAAAATCTCTTTAGAGTAGGTAGCTACAGTCCTACTGTTAAATATACCAATCTTTCAGAATCAAAGCATCTGGTAAATTTAATCACTTTAATAAACTACATATGACACAGAACAAACAATAATTTGCCAATAAAACTGGCACAACAATAACTACAAACCCAACAGGCAGCCAAGAAGGGCTTACTGGAGGAAATATTCTCAATATAAATTGTATGCCTAAGAGAAATATACTAAACAGTAAATTTAATTTTTTCTTATGAAATCATCACATACATTTATTTTGTTAATACTGTACTATACAGGTCCTCGATAACTCTTTCTAAACAGAAATCTTAAATATGAGCTGCATTTCTTAAATCAATGTTGACAGAATATCAAACCCATAGGATGTTAACAGCCATACACATACACATACACATACACACAGACGCACAAGTATTCTGCAGGCAATACATTTGGACAAAACTGGATTAAATTGCAGTAAAGCAAGTTTCTATTCATCCAGGGCCTTTCAGAGCTTTTAATATACTAATGTGCAGCTGAGCTCCATCTGGGAGACATTTCCAAACTTATTTGACACTTTTTAAAGGCAGGCCTATTAGTGGCTTCTAGAATTGTGTCCACAATATATACCACAATTTTGATAAATACTAATGAGAGAAATTTTTAATTAGATTTTTTAACAATAAGATTTTAAAGCTGGGGAAATAATCTTTAATTCATATCTATGATGGATCCAAAATATTCCAGTATAATAAGCTTTACATTCACCCCAAAAATCACAACATCCAAAACAGAGCCAGTAAATGTACAATTAAGTGACAGTAAGTAAATATTTGATTAAGAGACCGATAAAATTTGACTATAAGGACTGACTCTAGCAAGGTAACTCAATGTAAAGAATGAGGTAAAAGAATAAATGCACTATAGGTAGTATTGTTCTCTCTTTTAAGAAAATGCAAATCATAGAGTATTCACAAATTAATAATGATGCCTAATAAATTAGAGTTCAATAAATTCTACTCTTAAACATCTACTTTTTTGATAAATCAAAACCCCGTACTTATAGTGGGGTGAGGACACAGAAAAAAAACAGTACTGTTAGTTCCAAGTTCCAAAAAACGTTATTCCAAGATATTTTTGAACCCAAGCGATTTTTTTTAACATATGTAAAAGTTTATAAATATAAGAAATACCAAATACATATATATACTTACCATTGTATCAGAATTAAGAATTTGTCTCATAAATTCCAAAAATGAAGATGCAAGTTCACCCGTGTCTTTACTAAATGTGCTGACCACTCGTTTCAGTAAACTATGCAGAGCATTACTGTTTTTCCTTAAAGAACTGTAAATAAAGAAAATAGGCAATTTCTTAAAATTTGAGCATATAAATCTAGTATAAGAAATGAACTATCTCAGGACTTCCCTGGTGGTACAGTGGTTAAGAATCCACCTGCCAGTGCAGGGAATGCGGGTTTGAGCCTTGGTCTGGGAAGATCCCACATGCCGTCGAGCAGCTGAGCCCGTGTGCCACAACTACTGAGTCTGCACTCTAGAGTCCGTGACCCACAACTACTGAGCCCGTGTGCCACAACTACTGAAGCCCACACACCTAGGGCCCATGCTCTGCAACAAGAGAAGCCACTACAATGAGAAGCTCGTGCACTGCAACAAAGAGTAGCCACCACTTGCCGCAACTAGAGAAAGTCCGCGCACAGCAACAAAGACCCAACGCAGCCAAAAATAAACAATAAATAAATTAATTAATTTAAAAAAATGAACTATATCAGTTCAGACAGCCTAAAATTTAGTAAAATTAAAATTTTACATTTCAAAAAACGTAAAAAAGTACTTTGGTGTTCCTGTCACACAAACCATTTAACAAAGCATTTTTTATAGTTGATATCTCCTTTTAAAGATAATCTTCAAAAACACTGAAAGAAAAAATTTTCCCCCAATAATAACGCTATAAAACTTAGCAAAATAAACTTGCAGGTTCCCTTTTTTACACTTTTTATAACCTGAGGATTTCTCTAACGTGAGGTTATAGCTGTCTCAAAAGCCTGACCAGAAAGCCTGACTTATGTAACTACAAAGAATGATTAACTTTATGACATTGTAATCTGACAGAAAGAAATTAAGGGTACAGAGTAGGCATCAGCAAACTGTTTATGTAAAGAGCCTGATGATAAATATTCTAGGCTTTATGGGGTTATACATAACTCAATCTGTTTCTCTCTATACAAAACATCTGTCTCAGTCACAACTACTCAACTGCTGATACAGTGGGAAAGCAGCTGCAGACAACACATAAATACTGGCTATGTTCCAAGACAGGCTGGATTTGGCCTCTGGCCCACAATTTACCAAACCCTAATATAAAGAGATTTCAGCATAAGAAACAATCACGATATGTATTCAAAATCATGACAATATACAGCCCTGCTAAAATTATCCTATGCATTTACACAGTTCATAGTTTATCAAAAGAAAATTTCAAGATTTGGGTAAAGCAATACAAAAGAGAGAAAGAAGACTCGTGCTCTTGAGAACTTTATAAAATAATGAAATGGACAAGGCACAACGAACAGGAATGATATTAAATACAGAGATAATACAATTAATGGAAAAAGCAAAGGTTCAAAATTGGACTATACCAATTACTAGCCTCTACTTATAACCTTAAGAAAGTGAACCTTACTTAGACGGTCTATCAAAAACTGGGGTCCACTACACACCTTTCAGAATGTCTACAATAAAAAAAAAACCTAGCAATACCAAAATCTGGCATTTTGCTGGTAAACTTGTAGAGAAGTTGTCTATAAAAGGGTAGCACACTGGACTGCTGGGGTGATGGAGATAGCTCTGCATGGAAATGAGATGCTAGACACATGACTCTACTCATTTGTCAAAATCCACAGAACCGTGTATTATAAAACATGGGTGAGGTTACAAAGAAAGGGGGAAAGCTAGAATCAACCTTCTGATATTGTATTAGAATCAAAGTAGCTGTATGGACTCATTTTAAAAAATACATACATACAGGGACTTCCCTGGTGGTCCAGTGGCTAAGATTCCATGCTCCCAATGCAGGGGGCCCAGGTTCGATCCCTGGTCAGGGAACTAGATCCCACACACCACAAATAAGAGTTCACATGCCACAACTAAAGACCCTGAATCCCGCAACTAGACTCCACATGCCTCAACTAAAAGATTCCACATGCCGCAACTAAAGATCCCACAACTAAAGATGCTGCAACTAAGATCCAGCGCAGGCAGGCAGGCAGAAAGACAGACAGACAGACAGATAGATAGATAAATGGAAAGATATTTTTTTAAGTACATACATAAAATAAGTAGATGAAAAAATAAACGTAGATTTGTGTATATGCATGATTTAGGACACATATATCTCCCAGCTCTAGCCAATAAGAAGAACCAAAATCAGTAACATAAGTTAACAACAAAATAAACAACAATAGTGTTCAATTACTATACAAGAAAAAAAAGTCCATGAATCCATATTGATATACCCAAATAAGTAAATAAATGAGGGAAAAGTGATGAATTCTTTCTTACAGAAGGACAATTAAATGAGAAAGGAATGAGAAAAATAGGAAATCACTATTAGAACACCACAGTAATAACTGCCACATGCCAAGATTCACGGATGGATAGTAAAATGAGTGGATGAAAGTTCTAAGTAGAAACAGGACATTTACATAGTCTCAAAGTATATTCTTCAAAATGTTTAGTACTTAAAAACGGAAAATTAGTAAGTTTGCTGTGCAGAATCCTGGCAGACAGCACCTCAGTCAAGTGACCGAGGTTAATATCATCACTAATACATTATGTATTTCCTGATATCATGTACTCAGAAAGGTACATTGCCTCTGTAGTATCCTTCTCAATAAAGCATAATCTCAATCTAATTATGAGAAAACATAAGACAAAATTAAATTGAGGGACATTCTACAAATGCTCTCCAAAAATGTCAAGGTCATGAAAAATGAGGATACAGGAGACAAAGGATACATTAAAACTAAAAGCAAGGTAGGATCCTATCTTGGATCCTGAAACAGAAAAAGAACATTACTAGAAAAACTGGTAAAACTTAAATAAATTCTGTATTTTAGTTAATAGTATTATGCCAAGCTTAGTTTCTTAGTTTTGGTAAATATTCAATGGCTATATAAGACATCAACACAAGGGTAAGTTGGATGAAGGGTATATCTGAACTCTGTACTATTATTTTTGTAATTCTTCTTAAAGTCTAAAATTATCTCAAAATTTTTTTTTCTTGAGTGGGGCCTGCTTCAGGACTAGATGAAAAGTATATAGTGATCTGTTTATTTAAAAAGCCAGATCATACTACACCTCTGCTCAAAACCTTACAATGGCCCTTATAAACAAACCTAGAGGCCCTTGATGATCTGCCCTCCCCATACCCACCCATTACTTCTCTGACCCTAGGCCCTATCATTTTTCTCCTTGCTTACTCACTTTAGGAGCAACCACCATGGCCTCAAGGCTTTTTCTCAGACAAGTTAGGAATGCTATTTGCAATGGCTCTCCCCCAGGATATTAAAGTTTCACTCACCTCCCTCAGTTCTTTGATCAAGGGCTACCTTCTCTGTGAGGGCTTCCCTGATCACCTCCCCATACTTCATTTAAACGACAACTCTCACCCTCACTTTGGCACTCACTATCCCTCTGCCCTACTTTATGTTTTTCTGTAACATACTATGTATTTTATTTACATGTTTAGCATCTGTCTACCTCTAATAGAATGAAAGCATCAAGAAGACAGGGATTTTTTTTTTTTATTAATTAAATCCCCAGCACCTAGAACAGTGTCTGGCCCAGAGAAGAGGGCATTCAATAAATATTTGTGGACAAAATGACTTGTATTCCTTCATAATGTCTACTATGAACCAGGTTTCTAGCTGCTGGTGGGAGTACAGTCAAGCAAATAGTCCCTGTCCTTGTGCAGCTTATATTCTAGTGAGGGAGACAACCAAATAAGCAATAAGTCTATATAATGTAATGTCAAACAGTATAAATACAGTGAAAAATATAAAGGGGAATAAGGAATGGGGACACAAAGGATAGGCTATTTTAGACAGACATTTAGACAGGAAATATATTGATACAGATACCTGAGTGAAGTGAGGAAATAAGTCCGATAAGAATCTAGGGGAAAAGCATTTAGGAAAAAAAAAAGTCTGGAGGTAGGAATGAGCCTGACAGGGAGCAAAACTGAGGATAAAAGAGCTATGAGATAAGTCAAAGAGATAAGCAAGGGTCAGACTGTATAAAGGCTTAAAGATCATTATAGAGTTTGAATTTTATTTGCAGTGCAACAGGAAGCCACCAGAAGGATTTAAGCAAAACAGTGACACGTATCTTGTTTTAAGTTTAAAAAGATCAGTCTGAGTGCTAAGAAAATGTATTTTAGGGGGACAATAGTTGAAGTAAGAAGAGAAGATTGGAGGCTACTGCAATGGGTCATGAAAGAAAAGAGTGGACTGGATAGGGGTGGTAACTATGGAGTTGGAGAAGGGTCATCAGATTCAGGAGGTATTCTGGAAACATAATGAACTGGACTTACTGATGGACTGGATGTAGGGAGTGAGGAAAAGAGAAGAATCAAGAATCTTGAAGTTTAACATTTACCAGGACAAGCAGGACAGAAACATGTTTGAAGCAAGAATATCAAGAGCTCTGCTTTAGTTCAGTTTGGATGCCCATTAGATAGCCAAGTAGAGATGTCAAACAGATACATGGGTTACTTGGAGCTTAGCAGAAAGATCAGAGCTAAAGAAAGAAAAGGGAATAGGTTATGATGACTTACATGAATCTAGCAGAGCCAACGACATCACATATCGTGCTATGGCAGAGGTATGCAAAGGGTATTTGTGAAAGCACCTAACCCAGCTAGGAATGGAGGAATCAAGGAAAGCTTTTTGGTTTTCTTGTATGTGTAATGTATGAGTCTTAAAGGATATAGAGTAAATATCCAGGCAATAGGAAAAAGGACATTCAAGAAGTAAAATTTAAAGACTTTGGTGAAAGACTGGGAGGTGGGGGGTGGGGGAGAACTCGGATGTTCAGCAGTTGCCATCAACTGAGAGAGAATACAGGAGAATAGACAGACTAAGCAGGTGGAAAAGGTAGCAGCCAGCACCAAGCACAGTAGCTGGAACATAAGTTTTCAACCAATGTTATAAGAATTAATGAGAGGTACAAATACATGTTTCCTAATCCTTTCTATCTCGTAATTCTACATACTTCTACAAATTCCAACGAAAACTATGTAGTAGCCACTATCTCCCTAGTGAAGAAAAAGATGAGGGCATGGACAGAGAGACGGGAGCAGAAATTACACTTGAGAGACTGCGCAGCATGAGATTTACATCATTTCAAACAAATTTCATCTCAGCCATTCCTCTAGAGAAAAAACACAGAATCAGCACTTTCAGCTTTAGGGTCCATAATCACACTACCGTCATCTTTGAAGAACTCCAAGTGAATATACCAACAAAACAAATATCTTAGAGCATGAATTAATGACCCTGGAACAATAAGATTTCCTTGTTAAGTATTGCAAGATGCCCATATTAATATGTCTATCTATTCAATTTATATTTTTAATCCTAAAGATTTTATTACTAGCACTTTTCATTGCTAATGAATCTTTTCCATAAACACGAAATTTCTCCACATGAAAGAAATCATACCTTCAACCTTCTACAACAGCTATGAATTAATTAATATGGGGGGATTTAAATACAAGAGTATATTAAATTAGATAAAGCATTACCTTTTTAAATGAAATAATCCATAATCATGCTCTGCAAGAAACATCATTGTTCTGACACATGTCAGTAAACAGCTGTAACTACTCTCAGAGTTGGCTAGCACAGCCAGGAGACAGTCACAGATTGAGGCCATCAATTCTTTGTTTGGTAGAGAATTGGAGAGCTGCTCCAGTTCAGAAATAGAACCTTCAGAAGAGTTTGGCAAAATTAGTGCAATGTCCTGTGAGGGAGGAGGGGAGTTGGGAAAAAACAATTTTTTTAAATGATTGTCACTATCACTTAGCGTTTTTATTTCTGAAATACACAGCAATTAGTAATTATCAAAATACTATGGTTACTGTCATCCCAAACATAGATTCAAACACAGTAAGAACAAAGGAGTTGTTTTGTCCTTCTATAAAGGTTAATACAAGGATACACACCTAAAGAAATAAAGACAAATATGTTGTTTCACAGTATTTTTACTTTATGAGACCAGTGCATTTCCACTTGGCAACTGTGCCTGACTCACAGTATTCTTATTTTAAAAGAACATCTCTCTGAAAAATTTTTCCTTCTGGATTACACTAAGTTGTAATTTCTATCTTCAGATGGTTAGGTTAGTACTTTTGGTACTAAAATATTTTAAATTACTGTATTATTCATTCATTTGAATATACTTAATTTATAAAGAAAGCATCAGAGAAATAAATTTTAATAAATATATCCATATTTGAATTAAAAACAACACAAAAAGAAATGGATGGAGCAAAAAAAACATTTAGGCACAGTCTTCCAATATTTTCCTGTAGTTTTTATATATGTTTAAAATTCAAGTTTTTCAATGTCAGCAAGTTTACCTAAAAATAACTAAAAACTCACACTACTCTTTTTATAGAACTAAAGCAGACATTACAGAAACATTTTTAAGTATATGTTATCGCCTTTAATCAACTCAACACACTGGAAGCAAGTATTCAACTTGGGTTAGAACTATAAAACAAAGCTTGAATAGAACGGAAATATAATAAGGTGAGGCCAGCCAAGAAAGAGGTTTAAGTGATCAGGGCAGCTAGGATGCTAAAGTGTAACTCATCACAGTCATACAACCCAACGTGAATTACATTAACAAACACCAGTTGACTGCACCTTCTGAGGTATAAAGACTTAAAATAAGCCTTTTTACCTGGTCCAAAACTATTTTCTACCAGATCCCCTTTTTGTGAAAACAAGTCACACCAAAAATGTTCCTTCTTGAATGTTAAATGTAACCAAACTGGGTTTTGGTTAGCTAGAAAAAGGTAATCTTCCATGATGGGATCCTATTAAAAATATTCTGCCTGGAAAAATCATATTTGATTGATTTAGATAGTAGGAGCATTCTGACAAGCTAAAATGCCATTAGGCATAGAAATCTCCAAATATCGCAATAACAATGGGCTCTAAAAGTTAAAACAATTCTCATTAATTCATGGAACTATAAACTAGAAGTCAATAATTTAAACAGCAGGAAGAAATACTACTACTTTTAGTCAACGTCTTTATAGATGTTTATAGCACAGTAGTCTGAAACACACTAAAATGTAGTAGCCTGTGACGCCTTCAAAAGTTGTCCAGGGACTTCCCTGGTGGTCCAGTGGTTAAGACTCCATGCTTCCAATGCAGGGGGCGCGGGTTTGCTCCCTGGTCAGGGAACTAAGATCCCACATGCCGTGGGGCACAGCCAAAAAAGATTTTTTTAAAAATTGTCCAAACAAGAAACCATGGTATTAATTCAACCAATCACAAAACTATAATATTCAAGAGTGAATTCGTGTATAATATAATTAGAAGGAAAATGAACATACTAGACATAACCAACCCCAAAGAATACAATGGCATGTAAAGTAAATATCCAAAGACAGTGTCTCATAAAGAAAATGAAAAAAGCTATTCAGAGAAACCTGTGAAGTACAAAGTCAAAGAAAGTTATATAGCATCAAATCATTTTATTGTTGGCTCACTGGTCAAATTTATCTCCCTAAACAACAGTAAGAGTAATGAAACAGATGCGATCTCTTTGTTAACAGCCAAGATTTACATCAAGAGCAGCTTTTAAGAAACACATACACACAAAAAAAATTTATAAAAATAACTATAAATACCTGATCACAGAGAGACTGCAAAATGGATGTGATAAATTCAACACACTGTTGGCGAATAACACTGTCTCCAGGAGACCGCACCAAAGCCAACAGATCCTGGAATATCTCTGCATATCTTTCATCACCTTTAATAGTTCCATTAATTAGATGCAAAATAGCTAATTTACAAGCTTTGTGTGAAGCCAGAGCATCAAGAAGAGCAAGCAACCTGGTGGTTTGGCTAGTATACTGTTTTTCTTTATCTTCTGAAGTGCTGAAATAAAATCAACACATTTAGTGAACAAAATTCTTGATTTTAAGGCATTACTTAATAATTTGTTTTTCAACACATATCAACTTACACAAATCTTATATAAAACATTTCATTCCTTGGGTATGACAACTTCTCTGGCATTTTACAATTACTATAAAATTTTGTAAATTCAGGTTGTTAATAATGTATTTTCTTAAATCAGAGTACTTCATAGCTCACCTTTCAAACACCCCAATCTTGAAACACGTCAAGATATCTTGCACATGAAATAATGACATAAAGTTTCCTAATTAAAATTAATCTTTATTCATGTGTCTGTGTGTCTGTATAGATGTATATGTGTATATTTATATGTACACATATTACCTGAGCACACTAAACCCTGGTTTCCAAATTCTAAGTTAAAAAAAATGAATCTGTGTCAAAAATAACTTGAGGAAAAAAATTTTTAATGCAAAATCAAAATACCTTTGCAAGTCTTCTACAATCAAATCCAACACAGTTCTCATAATCAGAAGTGCAGTTGGTGAGGCAAGGTCACACAATTGAACACAAATACGCCGTAACATATGTTGAATGGGCTGGCAGGTTGTGCCAGAGAAAGAGCGAACTATTTCTTGGAGCAACTTTGCTTGAACATGAAGGTGCATGCTCCACAATTTTCGGGTGTTGAGTGCCACTGATATATCATGTGACTCAATAACCTGTTAAAAAAGTATAATGTGTACGTAGATTTTTAAAAATATTTATTTATAGTCACAAAAACTGTTCAGGAAGAACTGTTACGAAAAGAACATCTTTACTGCATGCTTAAAACATTTAATTTTCTGTTATACAATTAAACATGTGCTTGAATTCAATGCATCTAAAAAAATCTTATTGTTCTCAGGTTAGCAGTCAGTAGAGCAGAGTCCATTGGTGAAGCAACCTAGTTAATGGCAAATTCTAACACACGATAAAGGTGGGGGAAAAGGATTTAAAAATAACAAAAGTACAAGTACACATAACAGCATAATAAAATTCACATTAACAAAAATTTATTTAAAATGTTACTCCCATATTTCCTTAATGACCAACTTGCTTCAGTTTTATCTCACCCTCATCCAGTTATTTTATGTCTTTCTTAGGGGAAAGAGATGAGGGTTTGTTTTTTTTTTAAACAAAATCACTGGCTTTTTAAAAAGTGTTATTGCAGTCATTTATAAGATGCATGTTATATGGAAGTGATACCTGAGTTGTTTGCATGGGCAATGGTAGAGGCAGCAGCTCTGAAAGGAGTATGAGTCCAGAAAAAAATCCTTCAGGAACCTTCAAGATCGAAGAAAGAACTTCTTTTAACATTAAAGACCAAGTATTGTTGGCCAGAGTCTCTTCTGAGATTGTGAGCTTTTCATTAACTCCTTGTGTAAAAGTCAGTAATATATCAATGATATCATTCTGAATTTTCTGTTCATCACTATCCAAACGACCTGAGAGAGGGATAGAGCACAGGAGCATGTGTAAAGTCACAAGTGCTGAAGGGACACGCATGTCCTTAAACTCAAAGGATCCACCTCTCAGGAGTTCCGTTAACATAGTTTTAAGAAGAGTAAGTGTGCAGCGAGCCATTGAAATAGTAGTAACTCTGTGAAGGGTAGTCCCCATGTTGACATGGAGTCTCCAAGGCTGAGTCAGAATACTGTTCAATTTTTGCAGCACCCGAATAAAGGTGTCCATTCCTTCAGCAGAAAAAAGCTGAATGACAGCAAGATTCCATTTCAGGTCTTTCTGTTGACCTTTATATAAATAAGGGAGAAAAAAAAAAACTCTAATTACTTACATATTAATCACTGGTTAAGATTTTGAATATTTTATTTAATAAATGATATTTATACTAGGCCTAAAAAATAGTAGTTTTTAAGTACAGTAGCCACATTACCTTCAACAGGAGGTGGTGGACATGCCACATTACAGAGAACACGCAAGGCAGTAGTAAGGCCAACTCCTTCTGGGGTCATCAAGTTATCAATATTCTTCAAAAATAAAAATGAATAGAAAGTTTAATTTCTTGGTACCTATCAGGGCCAGAGAAGTTATTAGTTAAAAATATGAGTTTCAAGTTAAGTACTTACACCATTTTAAACTTCTTAACTAAATTTAAAACATGAATAAGGCTAATGAAGTTTATAAAGGTTATATAATCTTTGGCATATGTTGTACCATATATGACATTTTGAACATAAAATGAGTAATTGCAAACACAAGTATATTAAAAAGTACTGACTAAAACAAAGGCTACATACAGATTATGTATGAAACTCTCTGGATTAAGAATTTAAAATAGCTCCTTTTTGGATACTCTTACTATACATCCTCTTTCCCAAAAAGGAAGAAACGACTGATTTTACAAAGCCCTGTGGGTACTAAAGCTCTTTGAAAATTGAGGAAGCATGATGGAATGTTTTAACACTACATAACATACATTTTGAAAAATGCAGATACCACAAGAATCTAGTTATGATGGCCATTTGGGGCATGGCTAGAGGAAAAAGAAATACAGTTGCCTATGTCCTTAGTACCTGCACACGCTATGCTTCCTGGCAACAAATAGTTGTTTAAGTTGCTTTATTTTTGTAGTTTCCAAGGAGCAGCATATAGATGGTTAAAAAAAACTTAAAAGAAATAGCACTTTAAAATGTTACTAATTCAGCTTCTAAACCTCAGAGGAGAAACCTAAAAATAAGAAAATCCTTTTCCTCATATGTTTCCCACCTTAGGCTATCTTTTCCTCTAATTTCTTCCTTGCTGCCTTTCAATAATTCACAAATTACATAAGGCAGCAGAGAGCCACAGAGTGAAGTTTCAGTCTTAGATCAACTGTCTTTAGTACATCTTAGAATGACAGTCATTTATAATAACCATAATTAATGGGACAAGGATTTACACAAAAATTAAAAACTCTTAATTACAGCATGTATTCAAATTTCTACTACTGAACTTTTTATTGGTTAAGTACTTTAAGTGAAACCATCTGATATTTATTGGATACTTTATATATTCTCCTAACCATGCACAAGTACCCTAAATACCTGACCATCTAAATTTACAGGACACTACTGTACTTCTGCCAAATAAAAGACCGAACATAATGAAAAACTCTAGATATCACTTGAGGTATAAAGAACAGAAGAATATGATGGCATTATAGGAGGAAAAAGTACTCTTAGGGGAGAAGGAGGAAAAATGAGAAGGGAGACAAGTTAGTGAAGAAAAATTTGAAGCAGATAAAACCCAAATAGCTCTTTGTTAGTGGGTCAAAACAGCAACAGATTAGATAATATACATACATTACTTCAATAACACACTGCAGCTCCAAGACCAAGGTGGTTTACACACACAGACACACAGACACATACACAACACATATAGCTCATCTGTTAAATGAAAAAGGAGATAATTCAAGGTCCATTCTGCCCCGCTAGTTTAAAACTTTTTATGCATCTATGGGCACTTTTAGTCCTTCTTCCTATGATACACATTGGATCAGCTAAGGAGCAAAGAAAACATTTCAAACTTCCAAAACTAACAATGCAATGATTTTAATGAATTTTTTCATTATGAATTACTTGAAGTGTATATGCATTTTTCAACTGTAATATTATGAATTATATGATTTTCAACTCTCATTAATTACTTCAATTACAGATTTAACCATCCCAAATTAACAGAACTAGTCCCCATTGCAATTATCTGGAACTGACTCTACCAATTTTCAAGTACAAATTTTGAGGGAAATTCTTTTCCACCAAAGTTTAACTATAATTATATGCTACATTATCATAGCATTTAACTTTAAAACACTTTTGTAAATGTCATCAAAATGGTAGGTGATAATATTCCTATTTGAGAGGGAAAAAAGTAGGACAGAAGCTGGTAATAGAAAGCAATAAGGTTGTGTGCATCTGTGTTCATTATACACACAATTACATAACCATCTATACCCAGTACCAGTCTATACCCACAAGACTAGTAAATCAATCAAGTACACTTAACTGCATTACCTATACAAGTGAGTTAAAACAGTATTACTATATACTACCGCACAGTTCTGTAAAATCAAGGCACTTTTAAGTTTTACTTACCTGTTTAACATATTCAATTAGGTTTGGGATGCAGTTAATCTCAAATCTAAGGTTTTTCAGAGGTTCAAGCCACTTGCCAAGTTCTTAAAAACAAAAACAGTAATTCATAATATAATATTTTAAAACAAAAGCCTTTAAAACAAAGCCTTTAAAACAAGGGAAGTAAAGGTATTCTTTTCCTGAGAAAAACCATGGTTTTAGATTATCAGATCCATGTTCATTTCAATAAACTAAATTTTATACAGGAATGAACTTATGTCTAATTATTTAAACAAGCTTTAAAATGAAATGTAATGTCCTACTATACTGGCTTAGAAATAAAACAACCCAATCCAAAAATGGGCAGGAGACCTAAATAGACATTTCTCCAAAGAAGATACACAGATTGCCAACAAACACATGAAAGGATGCTCAACATCACTAATCATTAGAGAAATGCAAATCAAAACTACAATGAGGTATCACCTCACACCAGTCAGAATGGCCATCATCAAAAAATCTACAAACAATAAACGCTGGAGAGGGTGTGGAGAAAAGGGAATCCTCTTGCACTGTTGGTGGGAATGTAAACTGATACAGCCACTATAGAGAACAGTATGGACGTTCCTTAAAAACCTAAAAACAGAACTACCATATGACCCAGCAATCCCACTACTGGGCATATACCCTGAGAAAACCGTAATTCAAAAAGAGTCATGTACCAAAATGTTCATTGCAGCTCTACTTACAACAGCCAGGATATGGAAGCAACCTAAGTGTCCATCAACAGATGAATGGGTAAAGAAGATGTGGCACGTATATACAATGAATGAATATTACTCAGCCATAAAAAGAAACGAAATTGAGTTATTTGTAGTGAGGTGGATGGACCTACAGTCTGTCATACAGAGTGAAGTAAGTCAGAAAGAGAAAAACAAATACCGTATGCTAACACATATATATGGAATCTAAAAAAAAAAAAATGGTCATGAAGAACCTAGGGGCAAGATGGGAATAAAGACACAGACTTACTAGAGAATGGACTTGATGATACAGGGAGGGGGAAGGGTAAGCTGGGACAAAGTGAGAGAGTGGCATGGACATATATACACTACCAAACGTAGAACAGATAGCTAGTGGGAAGCAGCCGCATAGCACAGGGAGATGAGCTCAGTGCTTTGTGACCACCTAGAGGGGTGGGATAGGGAGGGTGAGGGAGGGAGACGCAAGAGGGAAGAGATATGAGGACATATGTATATGTATAACTGATTCACTTTATTATAAAGCAGAAACTAACACACCATTTTAAAGCAATTATACTCCAATAAAGATGTTAAAAAAATATGTATATATATATTTAAAAAAAAGAGGTTACCGCCCTTAGATTTTTGGTTTCTGAAAACTTAAAACATTTACATGGTTACATCTAACTATACTGAATATTTTTGCAGCAATCAACTTACAACATTAAAAAAGAATTATAAAATTGACTGCTCATAAACCAATATAATAACATAATGTTTATTCACCTAATGCTGCCACTGATTCCCACACCCCCAAAAAAGCATACACAAAATGTATTCATTTCTAACAGGATCAAACCCATGGGGGGACATCTGCTGAGTGCCTTTTCCCTTATCATGAATTTTAAATGTTATCAATTTCCTAATTTGCCTTTACGAAGTTAAAAGTAATCACTATCACCCCAAAACTAATAACAGCAAGCTTTGTTTATAAAAGAAACACATGAAATATACCATTTACTGCAACCAAACTCAAAACTCTCCTAGAAGCTATGCCGTAAAACCTATACTTTATCACCAAAAATGTTTTTAGAAAAGCATTCTCACATAATAAGTTCTAGACACTTTATAGGAATGAATGAAGGGAAGTGCAAATAGTAGTCACCCTTCCTTGGTACTACAATCCTGAGGATTACAACTGTTTGCATCTGAGTATTTTCCTACGCATTTTTAAATTAACTCTTTCATATATGTAGAATATATAGTGTTCAAATGAAAGATATAAGGAATAATAAAACAAATACTAGTGTACCCATCACACAGAAAATGTAGTAAGGCATTAATACTACCTTTGAAGACACTGCATACCCTTCTTTTATAAAGGCATACTTCAGGGGGAAAAAAATCTATTTTCAATATAGAAAATTGAGTGCAGTATCCAACTTTTACTGGTGGTATCGCACATAAAATTTAGGATTAAAAAGAAAAGAGGCCTGGGACTTCCCTGGTGGTCCAGGGCCAGTGGTTAAAACTCTGCACTTCTACTGTAGGGGGAACGGGTTTGATCCCTGGTTGGGGAACTAAGATCCCGCATGCCGTGCAGTGCAGCCAAAACAAAAAAAAAAAAAAGGAAGAAAAGAGGCCACATGCTATCATAACATTTACTCAATGTTATCAAATTTTCTACTTGGCAAGGTCAGAAAGCCAAGAACCAAAATAAAATAATAAAAACTTGTAATTAAATACCTTAAACTTTTCAAGACTGCCCACATAATAAGGTTTGCCATAAACTTCATTCAACATACATTTAGAAAATAATGTTCATATTCATCATTCTTCACTTGAGAATAGCACATGTTAACCACAAATGGATTTCTAAGTTGTACTTACAACAGTGTTGTACTTAGAAATACATATATAGAAAACACACACACATGCAAACTATAAACAAAACTGAACTTCTGAGTTCATCTTTAATTCTACTTTGATTAGGAACTTCAACCACCCAGAAATTTCCATGGCTTTTCAGAAAAAGGTACTTTGAACGATTTCCTAAAAATCTTTTTAAGAACACCATATAAAATACCTCCATAAAAGGTATCTTAACTTTCAGAAAGTTAAAAACAGGGTATTACCAGGTATATTATCAAAACATGATAAAGTACTAACTACAGATATTCAAAGGCTTTTTTTCTTCACATATCATAAATGCTTAAAATAACTTCAAGTACCATACCTTGCAATTTAGCATTATTTTCATCTGCTTTACAAAGCTTCAAGAGAGATGCTGCATGCTGTTCTAGCATTTGGACATCACTGGAAGACTGAACCACCACCAAAATAAGTATGCATGCATAATTATAAGCTACTGACTTCTTAGACTTGGAATCACTGAAACAAAATAAGGTTTTAAAGTTTTTGATATGAAAATAAATTTTTAGGAACAATTTTTAACATTGTTTTCTACTTGGTTTTAAAGGGATCAAGGAATTTCACAATGAAACATGACTGACTTCCTGAAAACAGGAAATCGCACTTTAAAGTTTCACCTTCAATTCACCTGAAACCACTACTTAAAAGTATGTAATAACAAAGCACATGCATCAAAATGGAAAGTGAACTTCTATTAAGAAATAAGATCAGAACAATGAAATATTAATAAGTGTACTTCATTAGCAATAAAAGATTAGGAAGTACACTTCATCGGTCTCCTTTAAAATGGTTGTTCACTCTGGATAAATAGGAACAAGTGTGATGAATCAACCTACCACCATGATTATTCAGACTTCCACTACAGAACTGTTAATATACAGCTAGGCATAGAAGTCACTGTTGTTTGCCTTTTACAGGTCCCCCCAAAAGATCCATCACTCAAGGAGTCATATCAAGACCCCGATGCAAAGGATGCCACTGCTTTGCATGGCATGAACCAGGAAGAACATGTTTCTCTTCTTATACACTAAAACCCTCTGCCCTATAGGGCAAGTTCTTGAAAACTACTGTCATTCTCAATCCCCCTCATCCAGTCAAAACACTTCTGAAATCCGAGCACCATGAATAGCTTAGAAGGTATTAGCTTAGAATAGCTTAGAATAGCTTAGAATAGCTTAGAGGGGCAGAAGACAGCAAGATAGCCCTCATGACTCTTATGGTATACGTATGTTCCTGTACCTTAGGATTCCCCTCCACAAAAATTAGCAGGAGTACTACAGCTGCAATCTTTGTTAACACCGTGGGGAAACTGGAAGAAGCTGCTATTTCATTTCTTTACAGCCACATCTTAGAGATTTCACCATTCTAATCCTTAATTAAGAAGTTACGTGTTATGTCAAAAAATTATAGTTTTTATTTTCAAAACACATTCTTTCAAGAAACTACCCCATTAGTGATGTGGTTTTCCAATAAAATAGAAAATTTAAGGATTAAGCATAAAATTACCCTAAGGCTTCTTTGGAATAGTACTCCATTAGAGTAATAAGACTTTGGAGATTTTTCTCAAGACTGAAAACATGGCCAACAGCTGATCTTCCCACAGGATTAAAAGTAATCAAGTAAAGATTGTGAAGAGTTCCCAAGAGATCTGAATGGTCAGTTTCTTCACTGGCTGTACAACGCTGAAAATGGCTGAACAGTTCTGTAATACACTGCAAAGTCTGTGTTGAGTCCTGTAGCCACAAGGCAAATGCATCATCAATAACACCATCAGATTGGAGACCTTCTTCTTCATCTTGATCATAAAGGTGACACAGAGCTCGGATCAACAAATTTGTTGCTTCATATTCTGACATAAAAAAAAGAAGACCCTTTTGTGACTGTGCAAGAAACTTTAAAACATCTTTTGTGGCTTGCAGCACACCAGGGTGTGCACTTGTTACTGGGATTGACAAAAGCAAGGTAACCAACTCCAAGAAGTGATGACTGTGAAGATACCTGTAGAAGAAGTAATAAAATATATGTTAAGTCAGTGTAAAACATTCTTCATTTATTCAATATTCATTAGACAGGAGAGAGGTAAAAAATTTAATGGCAATAATCCTTATCTTCAGCAATATACTGCTTTAACTAAAATAGTACTCTAAGTAGCAAGTCTTCTATCCACTAGGCCAAACAAAAGTGAAAGTTCTGTAAGGCTTTTTCCTAGCATTCAAAGGATGTTTAATAAGTAACTGTGACAAGTTTTCTCTTTCCAGAATCAACCATGACTTTAAAATCTGGGACTTCCTTCCAGGCCACTTATCAAATGCTCCTTCCTTTTAACCATGGTCCTACTCGACCCATGGCATATTAGTATACCTGAATTAGTATATCTAGGGAGAATATAGTACATATACCATAAAAAAACTTATAGTATATTCAGATTTACTATAGGTAGTATATCTGAATTAGTACCTCTAGGGGGAAAAAACCTCAAATTATCCATTTTCAGTATTTAATACAATAGACTCTTTTATCAAATCCAAGAACCATTTTTTTAGTACCCATAGTTTTAGTAGAAAAAGTCTGAATTTACCTAACACCCCTAAATAGACCCAACTGCTACTGACAGAGTACTTTCACTGTCCTAAAAATACTCTGTGCTCCATCTATTCATCCCTCCCTCCCTCCCAATCCCTGGCAGTCACTGTCTCCACAGTTTTGCCTTTGCCAGAATGTCATATAGTTGTAATCACATAGCATAAAATTGCCTCTTCAATCAATTTCTGCTTAAACTCAGGCTTCTGTCATGATAAAAACACCTCCACTAACTTCTTACCACAAAGGTGAACATTATTATGCTCTAAGAGCATCCTTAACCACCTCATGGAACGTTCAGAAAATAGTTAACATGGCAGGCCTCAGAATGTTTATTCTTAGAAAGGCCTGCTTGCAAGGTTGGCCCTTGGCTGGCCTCTGGGGACTTGGATTTTGGGAGGGTTTCCGCCTATCAACTGGTAATAATACTCACTGCACCTAAACTGTTTATGCAAATAATATGGTTTACGCTGAACACCTGCTTTCCTTTTGGGAGTCTGGAATTCTGATACATGCTAGGTACTGGGTGCCTACATGGCTATCCCCCAATAATAAGCTTGGATGCTGAGATTCCAATGAGCTTGCTCAGTACGCAACATTTCACACATGTCACAATTTGTTGTTGGAGGACTTAAGCGGGTCCTTTGTGTCTAAATGAGGAAAGGACTCTGGAAGTTTATGACTCGTTTCCCCAGGCTTCGTCCCATGTACCCCTTCTCTTTGCTGATCATGTTTTGTATCCTTTTGATATAATAAATCGTGGTCATGATTACAACACAGTCCTGTGACTCCATCTAGCAAATCTCGGGGGTTATCTTGAAGACCCCAACATGGTACATTAATGAACCTTGGCGTCACTTCAAACTAATCCTTCCAAAATGTAATTATTTCTTTCAAAATTCACTCTCCCTCCTAATTTACCAGTTTCTGTCCATAAAACCACAGTTCCAATAGTTACCTTGGCTAGAAACATCAAAGCTCCTTCTTACTTTCTCTTACTAGGTTCAGTTGCCAAGTCCTAGTAATGCTTTTTCACAAACTCTCAATATTAGCACAGTATTTGTCTTCCCATTTTCTGTAAATGCCACTATATCAGGCCAAGTACTTAGCACAACACCTACCACCTAGAATCTTCAGACAGGCTTATCTACCTAATAACTCCAATTTCTCTTCCATTGCAATACATCTTGTAACTATAATATAATCTTAGAACACTACTTTGATCATACCAGATCTGCTACTCCAAAATATTCGAGATCTTCCCACATTCTAAAAACAAAATCCCTGGGAATTCCCTGGCAGTCCAGTGGTTAGGACTCAGTGCTCTCACTGCCAGGGGCCCGGGTTTGATCCCTGGTCAGGGAACTAAGATCCCACAATCTATGCAGTGCAGCCAAAACAAAAACAAAAACAAAAATCCAAATTCCTTAGTGCACAGCATTCAAAGCCCTTTATTTCCTAAAGTCTGATACCCAAACATACCTCCTCCAATTATGGGGGAAAAACAAGACCTAGTAGGCCATTAATTACTCGTTTCCCCTCACTGACTATTTGAGAGCTTCACCCTTTTCTTATACTCAGTCATCCTCAGTGCATGACTTCAATTCCTACTTTATCAAAAATAGGATCAATGGGCTTCCCTGGTGGCACAGTGGCTGACAGTCCGCCTGCTGATGCAGGGGACACGGGTTCGTGCCCCGGTCCGGGAAGATCCCACATGCCGCGGAGCGGCTGGGCCCGTGAGCCATGGCTGCTGAGCCTGCGCATCCAGAGCCTGTGCTCTGCGACGGGAGAGGCCACAACAGTGAGAGGCCCTCGTACCACAAAAAAAAAAAAAAAAAAAAAAAAAGGATCAGTGAGAAGTGCCTCGTCTCCTCTACTGTCTCCACACTACAAAGATATCTGTATTTGTATACATATAAGGTTTCCTTTCTCTTGTTCAAAGCCAAACTCCTACTTTGTACTCTTGACCTCATCTCCTACCAGACCTTGCTTTAACAATTATCATCTTACACTCCTGTAAGAACTCAAACTAAGGCAAGATCTGATAGTTTCAGCTAAAAACAGGAATGGATAGGTACAGATTTTAGAATGGACAAGTACTGATTTTCTGTTAATGCACTGTGTTCCAAAGCAAGGCAAAAAATAATCACAGAAATAAGGAATAAAATAATAAAAATGCAACTTTTGCATTTAGTTGAAAAATTATTTACAGGCAAAATGCCAAAAAAGAAACTCTCAAAAATTAAAACAAAATTTTAAAAATCTACCGTGGGTACCTAATAATGGCAAAACTGTACCAACAGATAACTAGAGAGTTAGATGGCAGAAAGAAATGGCAATTAAACCTTTAATATATCTTTAACCAGGACTGTAAAATTAATTTAGTAAAGTATCAGTTTAATCTGCAATGTATTACAGTGATAAGGTACAAAAAGGTTTACACTGAAAAGCTCTTTCCTTCCTCTTCCATCCTCTTTGTACCACCTTCCCAGAAGCCACTCAGCGGTTTCTCATTTATTCTTGCTCACAGACATGCTTATATAAGCACTGTTGTTGATTATTACTATCTTTAACTTAAGTTGCTACTACAACTTTAAGTATTAACTAAATATAGCTCACCCACAGTAATATATTTCTCAGTTCCACTTATTTTAAAATATCAAGTATCCTTGACCTACAGACAGAGTTAAAAAAAAAAAAAAAAGAAACCAACCACATAAAATTGCCTCTAATGACTGGTAAAATATATTTCCCAAAGCCAAAAATGTCTTACCTAAAGAGAACAGGGTATGGATCATCCCTCTCTGGTGGTCCAGTAATACGTGCCATTGTTGGGAAAGACTTAACAGGAGGTTGGATCATTGTATGAGGTGCAGTTTCCATTAAATGAAAAACTTCCTCTAAGAGGTTAATAAGCTTTTCTATTTCCCCTTCACTTATATTTGAGGATTCCAAAAGATCCATATCCATTGAAGCCTCTACTTCATTTTCATATTCTGGGTTTGTTCTCTCAAGTCCAGTGTCTGTATCATGATCAGCTTCACTGTGGTTAGGAACAGAAGAAGTCTTCTCTGCTAAATGGTCACCAAGTCTTTTAATCTCTGACAGAATTTCATAGAAATGGCATTTCTGAAGAATAGCTGAACCAGCAGTGACAACCCTCACAGTCTGATCTAAAAGTATGAGCTCCAGCAGTTTTTGATACCCACTTTTTTCACTCTGCCTACTTCTTAAAAATGCTTCCATTCCTTCTGTCATACTAATGACACTGTCCAAAGCTTTAAATGCATTTAACTTAAGGGAAGATGAGACATGATCAGCAAACAGGAGCTCAAATAATCCACTGATCACTCCTGCTTGTAGCAGTCCCATGACTCCTTGGGCCCCACATTCTGCCAGTGAGGACACTAATTTGGTCCCAGCTTTGAGCTGTCGGACATTTAAGGCAATGGGTTGGCGAAGGGCTACTTGTAAATTTAAAGCTTGCATGGTCCAGTCTATCAACTGGCCAAGGGTGTCTTGTTTTGTGTTTTTCAATTGCAAATAACTTAATCCTTTTATTATTAAACTTGGAATTTCTTCTAAAGCTGTTACCCATTTTGCACCTCTATCTTCTTGATACAAATCCAACAGTTCAGTTAACTTCACTGAGGCTTCTACTGCCCCTGAATTTTCTTTATCTGGACCTTGATCCTTCATTCTACTGATTTCAATTTCAAAAGTAGTCTTGTATGGACAGCTGAAGTATAAGAGTGGTACAAGCTCCCTGTCATATGGATCATACGTCATAGGAGGAACTGAAGCTAAGTCTTCAGCAGTGTATTCAACATCAAAGTTTGGATACTTAAATGTTTCACGTTCCAAGTCAGCAATTCCATCTTCATCACTGGAAATTTGTTCATAACCATCATCCCCTGAAAATCAGTTTGAATAATATTTAGTTGTTACATCATTGTTGTTTAATGCAGACCAATCTGGTTTGTCAAAAAAATCATTTAATAGTGTGGCAAAAAATAAAAATTAATGATTTCCTCAACAAAATTAATTTCTGCCCCAACATCTTATCAACAATTACTAACATTTTATAGTTTCTAATAGAATAATTATGGAGAAACTTCATAAGTGAAGTTTTCTATTATATCTGTTCAGCTTTACAACTAACTCTGCTACAGATCTTTTCCTCACAAAATTAAATTAGAAATGCCTCAAAAAACAAACCAAAAATACCTCTTTCAGGAGGAAAGAAATTAAGCTTGCCCTCATAAGAGAGTATTTTTAAGATGGAAAAAATAAATTGATGGGCCAAAATTATTAAATTAACTAAGAATTAGTACCATAAATACCAAGCTACATCAAATATTTTCAGAAAAAAACATTCTATGTTCTTTTTATAACATGAATTTCATATTCCTTCACTTTCACTTCTCTGTATTTACCTGTCACACAGTTTCCCCAGTTCTGTATTATGTTTTTAGGGAAAATCTGTTCATATAAAGTGCTCAGCTTTGCCAAAACAAAGAGTTTTCATATTATGACACATGCAGCTTTTTCCTCTATTTATTGATACAGGACTAGAAGTAATACAGGACCAGAGATGGAAAACTTGTTGGTTTTACTTTTTAACACTACTATTACCTGGCCGTGGTAAAACAGAGATGTGCAATTACAGCCTAAGAAAGAAAAGGAAATGGTTCCACAGTATTCCTCAAGTAACAGCCCTCTTGTGACATTCTTTAGCTCAAAACAATTTAGCCATAGCAATACACTCATATTTGAAAAGGAAGGGCCTATAGAGACTTGACTGTGGAATAACCACCAGATGTCTTCTGGTAAAAATCAAATTAACCAGCCTCATTCTCTCACCTTCTCTATTAAAATGTCCTCTGATTAACAAAGCCTGCATGAAATCTAACTACTACTTGCCAGTCAAACACAATAAATCCAAAAAGGATTTTGTGGTAATCTGGAAATGGGGTAAGCTAAAAAGGTTATCACTCAATAACCCAATTATTTATATTTTGTAAAAGGGCCACTGTGATACTAGAATGGTCCTCTCTCTCACGTAGAATGACGCTCACCTGTACTATCTTATAAAAGAAAAAGGCAGATAATCTGTCATTTTACATAAATACTTTAACACTACATTCCATTTATTGGAGAAATTAAGAGCCAATTAGCTTAAGTATCTCTTTTTGCTTTCAAAGGAAAAGTAAAGCCTAACTAAAGGACTGCATAATGCTGCCATATGTCCCTGTGTAATTGAGATTTTTCCTTCTGAATTTCTAAAAATAATGAAGCATTTTGCCAAAATATCTAGGTGGCAGACATTTTTAGCAATTCCACCCAGCTTAAAGCACCACTCCTGGGCTTCCCTGGTGGTGCAGTGGTTGGGAGTCCGTCTGCCGATGCAGGGGACACGGGTTCGTGCCCCAGTCCGGGAAGATCCCACGTGCCGCGGAGCGGCTGGGCCCGTGAGCCATGGCCGCTGAGCCTGTGCGTCCAGAGCCTGTGCTCCGCAGCAGGAGAGGCCACAACAGTGAGAGGCCCACATACCGCAAAAAAAAAAAAAAAAAAAAAACACCACTCCTTTACTCTCGAAACAGATCACCAAATCCCTAATCACCATATATTTGCTGCATATCCCTGCTTCCCTGGACAAAGCTGATGGTATCAAGGGGCAGTGATACCATAGCAAGCCAAAGAGACTCTCTCTCCCAGAAAACTGGATCTGGATCTGAGACACAGCCAGGTAGTTTAGACTGGCTGGTTAAAGAGAGATTAAAGATGTGGGGTGAACAGAGATATAACAATTAGTTAACAGAATATAAATTAGAAACACAAAACAAAGAAGAGACGGAAATCCCAGCTCTAGTCAAGTCTTAAGGCCCAGCTACAATCTGTCTCAGGTTTCTTGAAAGCCATTTATCTCTGCTACAAATTCTTCTGCATTACTACAAGCTACATCGAGCTAGTTTCTAGCACTTAAAACCAGAAGTCCTAGCTAATTCAACCCACCTTCACCTTCTTCATCTTCTTCACCTTCTTCCTCTTCATCTTCCTCTTCCTCCTCAGGGATACTATCTACTGTATGGCGATCATCCTCATCCTCATCCTCTTCTTCCTCGACATCCACATCATCTTCATCATCTTCTCCTTCTTCTTGTTGTTCTTCTTCTACTTCTCCTTCATCAGAATATTGACCTTCCTGAGGAACAGAATTCCGATCAGGAGAAATGGGCTCAAAGTAATCTTCTCTATGAGGAGCATCCTCTTCCTTGTCACCAGACACTGAAAAATTGAGGTTTAAGGCACAGATCATTTTAACTGTTTAAATAACATGAGGCAGAAGGATTGGATACTGCAACTACTTAATGACATTTTGGATGATTTAGCTCATAATTAATAAAGTATGCTTTATTAATTATTAATAAATATTAATAGTATTAAATAAACATACTTTAAACAAAGTATTAAATAAACACAGCTCATAATTAATAAAGTATGCTATGTTATATTCTAATACAATAATCCTCTTCTTTTTTAGCTATTAAGTAACTATACAGATTTTTCTCTCTTCCAATACCTACTGTTTATTTTTACTGGTGCTGTTCTGTACATACCACTATAGCACATTAACATTTTATTTTCAAAGTAATGTTGCTTCAGCTTCGAATTAATTAACTGATTTTTTTTTCTTTTAACAAATTCACTTGCCAACAAAAAAAACACAAGAAAACACTGTGCAGAATGGGGGCAGAGGATATTCATCAAGATTTGATTACCAGCATCTAATTTTTTTTCTTTAATCAAAAAGTACTATTAACATTAATCAAGAGGGGGAAAATAAACTATCACTGATATATTTCTACCTGGCAATGGCATGGGATCATCCTCATCATCATCAGGTGGAGGGGGTCCTGGTGGAGTTCTTGGTCCCCTTGGCTGTGGTCTTGGAGGGCTTCCATTAAACTGATCTTCTTTCTCCCCATCAGCTAATTTTATTAGAAAAAGAAAAAGAACTTTCAAATGAAGAAGTATAGTGAAATAAATGCATGACAAAAATGCTATTCATCATTTGAGTTTTCATCTTCAGAATTTATTAACTTTTTCCTTCCTGACGTGTAACAGAAATTTTGCTAATTAGTTTATAATGGGAAAGTTAGAATTTCTGATGTCCCATATACCAAAATATAATGTATGTAACTCTTGGGCATTATCCCAGAAAAATGGAGACTTATTTTCCTGCAGGAAGATGTACATGAATGCTCATAATAGCTTTATTTGCAAAAGTCAAAAACTGGAAACTACCTAAATGTCCTTCAATGATTGAAGTTAAATAAATTATGATACATCCATACTATGTATTACTACTCAGCAACAATAAAGAATGATCTAATGCACACAGAAAGTAGATAAACTTCAAAGAAATTATGCTGAATGAAAATAGCCCATCTCAAAAAGATCCCAACTTCATGATTCCATTTTGTAACATTCATGAAATAATATAATTACAGAGACAGAGAACAGATTAGTGATTGCCAAAAGTTAGGGACAGGTGGGATGGGTTTGCCTGTAAAGGCATAACACCAGGGAATACTGTGATAGTACAATCAAGTCTCTTAATTTTGGTGGTGGTTATGCAAAGCTAGACATGACATAAAATTACACACACACACACACACACACACGTATACATGTATAACTGGTGAAAGGTGAACAAGCTCTACAGATTGTAACAAGGCCAATTTTATTTTGATATTGTACTAGAGTTGTAAAAGATGTTAACTAGGGGAATCTGGGGATGAGTACACAGGACTTCCCTATACATTTCTTTGCAACTTCCTATAAATCTATAATTATTTCAAAATAAAAAGTTAAAAACATACACACATACATATATATGTGTATGTATATGCAATATATGAGCTTAAGTGTCCATTTTAAAACAAGTCAGCGAGAGTGAAGTCAGAGAAAGACAAATATCATATGCTATTGCTTATATGTGGAATCTAAAAAAATGGTACAAAACAGAAATAGAGTCACAGATGTAGAAAACAAAATTACGGTTACCAGGGGGGAAAGGGGGTAGGGGATAAACTGGGAGATTGGGATTGACATATGCACACTACTAAATATAAAACGGGTAACTTACAAGGACCTACTGTACAGCACAGGGAACACTACTCAATACCCTATACTCTGTAATAGGGAAAAGAATCTAAAAAAGAGTGGATATATGTGCACGTATGACTGATTCACTTTGCTGTGTACCTGAAACTAACACAACACTGTAAATAAAAATTATACTCCAATAAAAGTTTTTTTAGAAGTCAGTAAATTTTTTATCCACTTGTCTTTTTTTATTTTTTTATTGAAGCATAGTTGATTTACAATATTGTATCAATTTCTGCTGTACAGCAAAGTGACTCAGTTATACACATATACGTTTTTATATTCTTTCCCATTATGGTTTATCCCATATTGAATATAGTTCCTTGTGCTATACAGTAGAACCTTGTTGTTTATCCATTCTATATGTAAAACTTTGCATCTACTAAGCCCAAACTCCCCATCCACCCCTCACCAACCTTGCCTCCCCCCTGGCAACCACAAATCTGTCCTCTATGTCTGTGAGTCTGCTTCTGCTTTGTAGATAGGTTCATTTGTGCCATAGTTTGATTCCACATATGAGTGATATCACAACAGTATTTGTCTTTCTCTTTCCGACAAGTCAATATATTTAACAAAATTTTAGAGTAACTACTTACTTATGTCAGATGCTGTGATAAGGCTACAGACAATAGGAAAGATCAATGAAACTACAAGCTTAGAAAAGATAAAATTAACAAACCTTTAGCTAGACTCACCGAGAAAAAAAGAGGACTCAAAATCAGAAATGAAAGAGGAGGTACTACCACTGATACCACCAAAATACAAAGGATCACACCAAGCTACTATGAACAATTATACACCAACATATTGGACAACCTAGAAGAAATGGATACAGCCCTAGAAACATACAACCTACCAAGACTGAATCATGATTAAATAGACTATCTGAACAGACCAATTACTGTAAGGAGATTGAATCAGTAATCAAAAACCTCCCAAAAACAAAAGTCCAGGACGATACGTCTTTACTGCTGAATTCTACCAAATATTCCAAGAATTAATACCAGTCCTTCTCAAAGTCTTCCAAACTCGTTTACAAGGCCAGCATTACCCTAATACCAAAACTAGACAAGGATGCCTCAAGAAAAGAACGTTACAGGCCAATATCTCTGATGAACATACATGCAAAAATCCTCAACAAAATATTAGCAAGCCGAATTCTATAATACATTAAAAGGATCATACATCATGATCAAGTGGGATGTATTCCAGGGATGCAAGGGTGGCTCTGCATCTGCACATTAGTCAATGTGATACATTAACAAAATGAAGGCTAAAAATCATATGATCATCTCGACAGATACAGTAAAATCATTTTTCAAAATTCAAATTCATTTATGATAAACACTCTCAACAAAACAGGTATAGAGGGAATGTACCACACCATAACAGGCCATATGTGACAAGCCCATAGCTTTAACATCATTCTCAATGGTAAAAAGCTGAAAGCTTTTCCTCTAAGATCAAGAACAGAACAAGGATACCCACCTCTTGCCACTTTTATTCAACACAGTGTTGGAAGTCCTAGCCAGTGCAGTTAGGCAAGAAAAAGAAATAAAAGGCATCCAAATTGGAAAGGAAGAAGTAAAACCGTAGCTCTTTGCAGATAACCTGATACAGGTATACCCTGCTTTTTGGAAGTTCATTTTATGCCACTTCACTTTTACAAAAGACCTATCTTAGTACGTGTTTTCACTAACCAAAAGAAATCCAAAGTGGATTTTCACTTCTACAAAAAAATGTGAAAAGAGAAAGTAAGTGTTAAGCATTTGTTTTGCACTGAGCTGTTACAGAGGCAACATAACCCCAAAGAGTGAGAGTGGCACTGCCAAGCTCCTTCTCTGGCAACTACACTCAGCATCTCAGCATTTAGCCACCATAGCTTTGAACTATGTCTGTGAGCATCTGGGCTTTATCTCAATTTATTTTGTGCGTCCATTAGCAAGATGTGTCCTAAGGTAATTGTTTCTTCGTTTTATACCATTTTGGTGTATGAAAGGTTTCATAGGAACACTCTATTTCAGACAGCAGGGGAAACCTGTATAATATAAAGAAAACCCTAAAGACTCCATTAAAAACCTATTAGAGGGACTTCCCTGGTGGTCCAGTGGTAAAGAATCCACCTTCTAACGCAGGGGACGTGGGTTTGATTCCCTGGTTGGTGAACTAAGATCCCACATGCCACGGGGCAACTAGGCCCACGCACCACAACTACTGAGCCTGTGCGCCTCAACTAGAGAGCCACGTGCTACAAACTACAGAACCCACGTGCTGTGGAGCCCACGCACCACAACTAGAGAGAGAAAACCCACCTGCCACAACTAGAGAGAAGCCCACGCACTGCAACAAAGAGCCCACATGCTGCAACGAAAGATCCCTCATGCTGCAATGAAGATCCCGCATGCCAAAACAAAGACCCGATGCAGCCAAAAATAAAAATAGATAAAAATTTTTTTTAAACCTATTAGAATAAACAAATACAGTAAATCTGTAGGACACAAGATCAATACCCAAAAATAGGTTGCGTTTCTATACACTAATAATGAACTACGAGAAAGAGAAATTAAGAAAATCCCATTTACAATTGTATCCAAAAGTATAAAACACTTAGGAATAAATTTAAACAAGGACATGAAATACATGTATGTTGAAAACTACAAGACATTGATGAAAGAGACTGAAGGGGACACAAATAAATGAAAAGATATTCTGTGCCCATGGACGGGAAGAATTAATACTGTTAAAATGTCCATACTAGGGGGAATTCCCTGGCGGTCCAGTGGTTAGAATTCCACACTTCCACTGCAGGGGGCCTGGGTTCAATCCCTGGTCAGGGAACCAAGATCCCACAAGCCGCACAGCATGGCCAAAAAAAAAAAAGCCCACACTCCCCTAAAGCAATATACAAATTCAATGCAATCCCTACCAAAATTCCAATGGCATTTTTCACAGAAATAGAACAACAATCCTAAAACTTGTATAGAACCATCAAAGACCCCAAAAAGCCAAAGCAATCTTGAGAAAGAATAAAGCTGGAGGTATCACACAACGTTACAATGTTACAGAGCAATAGTATTTTAAACAGTATGGTATTGACATAAAAAGAGACACAAAGGTCAATGGAACAGAACAGAGAGCCCAGAAATAAATCCATGCATATATGGTCAATTAATTTACCTGTGCTTAGCAGGTACTATAAAAGAAAAAAGATTAAACTACAGTGTGTGACCACCATCAGAGCAAAGATCTCACACCACACTATTATATAAGGATTTAAGAGAAACAATGGTCATTTTATTTGTGCTCATAAAATGCTAATTGTAAAGCAAAATATTTTTCCCTATGACCTCAATTATAATTTCAAAATTTATTCCCAAATCTCCTTAGCTCAACAGCTTATGAGTAATACTAGAGTGAGGAAAAGAGACCCTGGAAAACATGAGTCCAGCTGTCTGCTCTATAAAATGAAAGTCACTAAAGTTCATTAGAGGTTTTTTGTTTGTTTTTTTATAAAGTTGCTTGTGATTTATTTTTATTTTTTTTATATTTATTTATTTATTTGGGCTGCACCAGGTCTTAGCTGCAGTACGTGGACACTTAGTTGTGGCATGCAGACTCTCAGTTGCAGCACACGAACCCTCAGTTGCAGCATGCATGAGGGATCAGTTTCCCGACCAGGGATTGAACCCAGGCCCCCTGCATTGGAGCGCAGAGTCTTACCCCTGAACCACCAGGGAAGTCCCTGTTTGTTTTATTTTTTTTCGCCCTGTCATGAGGCACGTGGGATCTTAGTTCACCGACCAGGGATTGAACCCACGCCCCCTGCATTGGAAGCGGGGAGTCTTAACCACTGGACCGCCAGGGAAGTCCCTAGAGTTTTTATTTTTCTTGTCTTGAATTAATAAGCAAAAGGTTCTCAAAAGCAGGAAAATCTGCCTTAGCTAAGATTTGGACATCTAAGGAAATCTGAAATGCAGTCCTGATAAAACAAATGCCATTAACACAAGTATTCCAAAAACACATACCATATTTACTGCCTATTCTTCAATTCTTTGAAAGACAATTTTCATAGTAAACCATGAATAACCATGGATTATATTATCATATACATATTTTAAATGAAAAAAAAAAAACCTTGCGTCAATTAAAAAAGCATTTTTGCAAAGTAGTGGAGGAAAATAAAATGCAACCACTTCAACATAAAAGACACTCTTATAGGAAAGAATGGGAGATTGGCAGATAACTTGTCAAACCTTAAACAAGGTTCAAAAAGTAGAAGAGTTCTTTGAGTTACCTTTTCCTACTATAATGAACATAAGTGTCACTGATAAAAGCAAATTTAAAATTCTCACCATGGGGACATCCCTGGTGGCGCAGTGGTTAAGAGTCCACCTGCCAAGGCAGGGGACATGGGTTCGATCCCCAGTCCTGGAAGATCCCACATGCCGTGGAGCAACTAAGCCCATGAGCCACAACTACCGAAACCCACGTGCCCTAGAGCCCATGCACCACAACTACTGAAGCCCACGTGCCTAGAGCCCATGCTCTGCAACAAGAGAAGCCATCGCAATGAGAAGCCCACACACTGCAACGAAGAGTAGCCCCTGCTCGCCACAACTAAAGAAAGCCCGTGCGCAGCAATGAAGACCCAAAACAGCCAAAAGTAAGTAATAAAATAAAATTAAATTAAATTAAATTCTCACCATGTTTTGGATTCCTTTTCAAACTTGGCTGTGGCTGGGGAGGTGGTGGAGGTGGAGGTGGAGGTGGTGGAGAGTCTCTGTCATGACTTATGACTCTATCCACTGATCCATATATTGCCAGTGTCAGACAGTTGTACCAGCCTCTTAGCACCAAACCATCAGTATTCACCTGATTTGGGGGGAGGGGGAGGGGAAGAGATATCTTTCAAATGAATGTTTTACTATGTCAGAAGTAAACTGGTATCAAATTACTTTGTGGGTCAACTAAAGTATAAAAGTATGCTGAAAATGCAAAGGTCAATATTGGTGGAAATTCACCCAGAGGCACAACTTTTGCATGGCCCTCCAGAGTTACCATACCTAAAACTGTCTCAGGACTACATCTCCCCAGTTCTATACTTTAGGCCAATCCTATTCAAAAAGCATAACCAGATTCCCAACCAAGAGAAGAGAAATGAGAAGGAAATTAAGGGGGAGCTACTGCCAATTCATAAATTAAACCCAAATAGTTACAGGGGTCATGGAGATACACAAGAGTACAAATTGTGCCCAGTCTCAAGAATTATAAAGCCTATAAAATTATACAGCATTCTTTTTACATGACATGCAGGTATATTCAGTGTATCTATACTGTACTTAAAAAGTAAGGGTAACCAGAGGCATTAAACAAATTGTTTTTGCAAAGAAACTTTATCCTAAAAAGATCAAAGACTTTATCAATGCCATTAACCCTCAATATTTCCTTATAAAATAACTTTACGTTTTTCAGAGCTTATCTATTAATCACTCTATCTTCACAATAACTATGAGAGGTAATCAGAGCAAATATTATCAACAAATAAGAAAATGAGAGTGTCAGTAGAAAAATTTGGCTAGAAACCAAAGCCCCTGACTTCTGAGTTCTCCTCCCACTCTACAGTGTTGGATAAAGATGAAATAATAAGTGGTAATGGAACCCTAGAGAAAGGGTTCTAGAGGAAGAAAAAAATTATTATTCTCCTTGCTAACCTTAGCAAACTCTAGCAAAGGGAAATCAGGGACCAGAAGAAAGGCTCAAAGACTATGCCCACAGATTAATAGACTCTAAACAGAAATACCACTGGAAGGAAGATAAATAGATAAAGAATACAATTTTTAGTCTAAACAAGGTGCAGAGGATTAAATACCCATCCCCCACCAAAAACAAACAGCAGGCTGAGTAGTCCCATATTAGATCACCATTATTTTTGGATTTCGGCTCTTCCATGATTCAGATCTTTTAGATGCTTTCAGAATGGCATTTGGTATCAAGAAAAAGACACTTCTGATACACAAGGAAGAAGTATGAAATATGAATTTTTAAAGAAAACTTAATTAAGGTACAATGGTGTTTAATAATAATTTACCTGCCTGTCATCTTCTGAATTTGCCCACCTAAATGAAAAGAAGGAAAAGCACAGATGCTGGCTTCTTCCTGACCCAAGTATAAAATTAGAATAAAGAGCTATATGGGTAGATAATAGCATTACAGTGTCTTTGCTCCATTTTAAAATAGCTTCTGGAATACAAGAGGAATCAGACAAGAAATGACGATATTCTGCAGAACTAGAACCAAGTAAGTTGACATTCTGCATCACTGGTTTATCTGGATCAAAAACTCTGAATGGAGGTGAGAACAACAGTAGTAACAAGTTGAAAACTGACTTCTACAATTACCTTTGAGTTGGGTCTAAAGATGATAGAAGTATTCTCATCATATTCCAGGCTGCCAAAAGAGTAGGAATAAATATATAGGCTCAAACACTGAACATCACAGTTCATGAAGAAGTTTTTCTAGATTCATATATTTCAATCAAGTGCTAGATTTGTGTTTTAATGAACTACAAAGTTTGGGTTTAATTTACGCTCCACAAAATGATATCAAGAAAAAGTATAAAACAAACCCCCCTGAGATTCTGGTTCAATTGCTTTGAGGTGTGTGTGAGAATCAATGTTTGTTTAAAAGCACCCCAGGTAATTCTAATGTACAGCCAGAGGAGAGATCCATAGCATTATAGTCTTCAAAAAAAATGTATACTGGGACCAAAATTTTTAAAAAGCACCTATTTTCATCAGGTACTGACATAAGAATAACATTCTATAATATAAAAAATTAGCTGTTTCAGATTACCTAGGTTCCCTTCATTTAAAAAGAAGTTAAATTACCAATATAATTTAATAATAAATGAGTGGAGAATCAATAAAAGAATAAGCAAAACTTAATTCCTGACAGGGACAGAAAATTTTCCATTTTTAAGCTGCCTTTAAAAAATTGTTATTTTATAAATGAATTTTCATAAATGAGTAAACCCATCTAACGGTTAATTAATTTGCAGACATCAAAACAACTAGTGTTAGTCATACCTAGCATGTATTATATAATTCAAAATAGGAGTAACTATAACAAAATTCTCATTTTACAAAAATGTGACTATGGAATTTTAAATTATGTAGTAGTGTGACGTAAAAAACATAGACAAAATCTCAATGTGTTTATATAGGTTCTTTTAAGAATCAAAAAGTAATCTTTTCCAAATTAGGTTACTATCAAATCATGTGATATGTATAATGCATACACCAATAAAAAGCAAACAAAAGATGGTTAATGTTTCACACATTTAAAATTTTATTTTATAAATAAACTCAACATGTTCTTAGGAGCTTGACATTTCCTTAATATTGTCAATTGAGAAAATTAAACCCTGAGTTCTTGGATCTACCACCATACACAGCCTTTTCTTCTATCTAAAGAATAAAAAGGTTTTGCTTACTAACTTATGAGTTGCTGGTGAAATTACCTAGTAAGTACATACCTTCCCAACCTATCGAAAACTGGGGCACTTGGTTTGCTTACATTGTTAAAGAATAAGTCTAATTGAAATGTGTGCGGTGATGTCTCCCTGTGAATGAAACAAAGTTGAAAGGTCAGCCTTTACAATAATCAGTTCCTAAATTAAAACAAAAAACAAAGTAAGTACAAATTTAAGAGCAATTCTAGAATTAAGATAAATTATTCCTAATATGTAAATAACAAAAACACGGAGTTAACTGCAATATTTCCTGTAATTTTATTCATATCCAATTCTCAAGAAGTCAAGTATTCACTTTGAGTACTACTGAAAAATTTTTAGCCATCAAATAACTTTCGCCTGCTACTTGGACCATTTTAAAACACACAGATATTTAAATTTTTTAATGTATTTTAATGGCAAATGCTAATTAATCATGGTATCTAGTTTTATAATTCCTTATATCATTATTCTATTAGCAAAAAGAATCAGGAGTTAACTAACTTTAAGTTGTAAATAATAATTACCATTTAATTTCAATTTAACCCACATTCATACAGGACTGTAATAATACTTTGAGCATCAGAGCCCTAAATTGTGACTTAAAGCCCAGATTGAAATTTGTATAGCACTAATTTACATAAATATTTTGATTTTTCTATAGACTTCTATAATCAAGATTAAAGCCTATTTAATTTGCACTAGAATGAAACCCTGCTACACCCTTGCTGAAATTCCTTCGGCTCAACTAAAATCTTGATTTTTAAACAATGCATGCTTTGTTGTTTATTTACAAAAAATCCATATGGTAAAAAGTGTAATGCCCGGAGTACTCTGAAAGAGATTCCTTTATGTATTTCTGGTAGAAGTACAAACAGGTACAATCATTCTGAAAGACAATATGGCAATAAAATTCAGGAGACTGAGAAAATGTTCACACCATTTGTTCCAGAAATACTTTTCTCTACAAAGTGTTTCTATGGAAACACTAATATACAAAGACTTTTTTCAAGAGGAGGTGCATTATACTAATAATGTGAAAACTAAAAACCATCTAATGGTCTCCACTTTAAGAACTAGCCGAATAAATAAGAGTACATTGATTTGTTAGATTATGCAGTCATTAGAAATCATATTTTCAAATAAATTTAAATGATGTGAAGTACTCCTGACATAATGTTAAATGAAATAAAGGAATACACAGAATAGCACGCAGTGG
Organism: Phocoena sinus; assembly: GCF_008692025.1. Taxonomy (NCBI): domain Eukaryota; kingdom Metazoa; phylum Chordata; class Mammalia; order Artiodactyla; family Phocoenidae; genus Phocoena; species Phocoena sinus. The sequence goes on from NC_045779.1 coordinate 38,503,099, forward strand.
GATCAGAGCAGCATCATACATTTTATCTTACCCAAATTCAACTATATGTGCTCAACAACTCTAGTCTCTCTCTCCTAGCCTTCCTCTTCAAACCAGACCCTGGCCTCCAATATCTCAAGGAAAGGAAAAAGGACTGAAATGCAAATTCTTTCCTCTGGAGGCACCAAAGACTCAGGTCCTGGGCACCGAAAAGCGATTTAAAGAATCAATGGTAATTTGACTCCACTAGACTTTCATCTTAAAACTTGTTGACTCTAAAACCTAACCTCACATAAGATACCACATTTACAAAAAACAAAAAACAGTATATATATATAAACGCACACATATAAATTTAAAAACACATGGCCTCAAATGTTAAGATTCTCTCAGAATGGAGGGATAACAGGGGTTTTAATTTTACCTGACATAGTTCTGAATTTCATAATGAGAAAAAATACTATCATAAAGTGTGCTGCACAAATATATCATCTCTAACATTACTTTCAACCTTGAGATTTCAGGCTTCCCAACATCTTACATATTTGTATTACTGAATCAATACTTTATTTTACTGTTCTATAACATACTGTGCATAAAGTTGTTTCTGATAATAATTTCATATTTGGAACTATTAAAACATGAACAGCCATTCACGCCCAGCTAAGAAAAAGGAGAGAGATAAGAAGGGGGAAATGTAACAAATACTCTTACCCACTGCAGCTAATGGCAGAGATTCATATTGCCTGCTGTGGTAGCCAGCCTCCAAAATGGCCCCCAAAGACCCCTGCTTCCTGGTATTCACACCCCTGTGTAGTTCCCTCCCACACTGTACCAGTAGAATATGTAATCAACAGAATATAGTAAAAGCAGTATATTGAAGTATGTCACAGTATGCCATTTCTGATATTAAGTTATAAAATACAGCGACTGTGGCTTCCTTCTCGGGCATGCTCTCTCACTTTCATTCTTGGATCACTCACCCTGCAAAAATACATGCTGTGACATAAGCAACCCATAGAAAGGATCTCCTGGCAAAGAACTGAAGATCTGCCAACAGTCATGTGAACAGGCTTCTAAAATTCCCTAGCCTCAGTCAAATCTTCTGAGACTGCAACCCAAAGCCTATATCTTAGTTATAACCTTATGAGGGAACTTGAGCCAATCAAGCAGCTCCCAGGCTCCTGACCCTCAGAAATAGTAGGGGATTAGGTTGCTAAATTTTCTACAGTTTGTTATACAGCAACAGATAACTAATAGACCTTTCTTGACCAAAAGCAGTACAATTAGAGAAGACTGCTGGATACACTATCATTACTCCATCTTTCTCATTCTACACACATAGGAAAAGTAGAAAGAAATACAGGAAAACAGGAGATTTTATTTCCTTACACATGGCAAAAAAGATATGAAGTCAATTACAATGATTTGTCATTATAAATACTAATCATTCTTACTGTTTTGTTTTGTATTTGTTTTACCTTTAAATGACCTGAAAACATTTGAAGATTTTTATATCTACCTCTAGGAATAACCAACTACTTTTCACAATTATGAAGAAATGAGCCCTTAACTTTGAATCTGTACCATTAACAGTCACCCCTGTAGCTGGCTTAACTCTTTCAGGTAATAGAAACTGAGCTATCACAGCATGGACATAACAAAATGTGGCATTGATACGTAAGAGTAACACCTAGGCTATAAGCTAAAAACCCACAGATATATTTATTATACATATTCATGTTTCTATAACCAAAATTTAGCTTTCATCTCCAGTTCATGTAATTAAAATCAGAAGAAGATGATTATTCATGTTACAACAAAGATCAAATTCCTCTGTTTTATGTCAGTTGTTAAAATTATGAACAACTCCACAGCAGCAAATTCCCTGGAGGTCCAGTGGTTAGGACTTGGTGCTTTCTCTGCCATGGCCCAGGTTCAATCCTGGGAACTAAGATCCCACAAGCCGCACTGCATGGCCAAAAAATAAAAATTATAAAAAGATTTAAAAAAACCAAAACTCTACATCAGGAACCATGTCTTATATTTGGTTTATTTCACAAAGAGCCTAAGAAAGAGAAATGATGCTCAAATAACTACTTGCTCAGTACAACTAATGGTAATGTGAAGCTACATATTTATAAAAAGACACATGTATCAGGCTAAGGAGATCACCAATAAGTCATGAAAACTGATACTATAAAATAATATAATAAAAAATGTAGCAACATAATAAAAGATATATTTCTAAATATTCAGACTCATTCTTATTTTCAAGGAAAAAGTCACATTAAAAATACTTCATCTACTATACTGTGTCACCCTAGAATCGTTCGGAAAATATAAACCTATTTCCACCAATTAAAAAAAAGAAATGAAGAAAGAAAAACTTAATCTAGTACTCAGGTCAAATAATGACTCTTTTCAAGTTTATAATAATATATAGATTATAGAGAAAACCTAGAGTCAATTACAATGCAACATAACATAACCATAACTGAATAAAGTTTTAGGTTTTTTGTTTTTTACTTACAAAATATTACCTTAAATTTTTGCATTTAAGAGTATGTTTCTAGATCAACTTTAGTCAAAAGTACTTTTAAAAAAGAAAACTGACTTACCCATATGCTCTACTGTCAGGCAAGCTGCTATGGGCTCTTACTCCGGGGGGTATGACTCGGACTTCATTGATATAAACCACACATGGAAAACGAACGACGTCTATATGAGAACTTTGCTTTAAGAAAAGGGGTGAGAGGAATATACTGTAAGCAAAACACTTTGTCTATTCAAAATTTATTCACTTCAATTTGTTTCATTCAGAATACCACAAACAATTTTAAAATAAACACCACATCATTAAAACAGTGCTATTACATTTTTTATAATGGTATTAAAACCACTCTTAAAAACAGCTGATGATAAAATGTACCTAGTTAAACCTCTCCATTTGTATAACAACATTTCCTGCATCTGCTTCCCTGCTGATGTTTTGCTTAGGCCAATAGAGACCTACAATCCTTTACTGGAAACCTCTGGAGCCAGACACCCTTCAGAATCCTGACTTTTGGAATTCCTTGGCGGTCCAGTGATTAGTACTACACGCTTCCACTGCAGGGGGCACGGGCTTGATCCCTGGTCAGGGCACTAAGATCCCGCACACCAGGCAGTGCCGGCCAAAGACAAAACAGAATCCTGACTTTTTAGATTTTTAGAAAGCAAATGATACAAACACTACATATTACTTAACACCCCCAGTGGCTTCTGGGGCAGTACCTTGTAACCAAAACATTAATACTTCTGCAGCAACATGTATAAACAGTCACACTAAATAAAGATTATAACTAGCATCATATCAGTTCAAATCAGAGCACGTGGCCACATGTATTTAGGGCAGATTTTTCTGCCATTTTTGAATTTCTGAATTATAGATGAGAGATGGTGAATCTCTATTTAAATTAGCTTAATTTACCAAACTTACATACTAGTATCAAGAGATCCAAGGAAGCCATTTAGGCACCAAACAGTTAAGGTAAACCCTCTCAAATTTAAAAAAGGAAAAAAATCCACAAACTAAGAATTTATTATAATAACATAAATCGATAGCATAATTTAGTGTACATTTATTTCTATGTATCATTTGACACAAGACCAGACAAATGTAGCTCTTGAGATCAATAATTTAAAAAGAAATTTTTCACATTGTTTTTGGACGATTGTGTTTTTGTTTGTTTGTTTTTGGTTTTTTGTGGTACGCAGGCCTCTCACTATTGTGGCCTCTCCCGTTGCGGAGCGGAGGCTCCGGATGCACAGGCTCAGCGGCCATGGCTCACAGGCCCAGCCGCTCCGCGGCATGTAGGATCCTCCCGGACCGGGGCACGAACCCGTGTCCCCTGCATCGGCAGGCGGACTCTCAACCAGTGCGCCACCAGGGAAGCCCTGGACGATTGTTTTACATCAACTTTTCCTAGCAGTTCAGCCAAACATCATTACCTAGTGGTCAAAGCTTATAATAAGAATGGTTCATATTATTTGCATCCAGAAAGACTGAGTCCTAAGTGCCTCTTGAAGCTGCAAAGAATACTGTGCCTATCAACAGACCAAAAGACTAGTCAAATGAGTCTTTCCTAAAATGTGACAGAGGATGACTTTCCAATTTTGCATTTTAAGCTCAGAGATTAAATATAATTAAATATATAGGTATAGAAATCTTAACATAATGTTAACTATTCAAGTGTACTTTATACTCTCAAAGATATAAAAGAAGCAGGATGAATGCAAAGTGTGGCTGATTGCTGGTTGTTTTCCAATACAACTCTTCTTCTAGAGAAGACTGAGTTGGGCAAAAGCGAACTAAAAACTGAATTTCCCATGTCCTGGGAAGCCAGTGTGAACATGTGGTTGCTAGATTCTGATCAATGGGATGTAAATGGAAATGACGTAGGCAACTCTGGGTCATGTCCTTAAAGGGAAAATTCAGACTTCAGAAACTCCTGCCACCTCTTCTTCTATACTCTGCTGCCTTTCTAGAACACATGTTATGGTAAGCTCTCTTGGAAAATGCAGGCAATTCCCTAAGAATGGGAGAGGAACCTGTCTCTGACAATGCAGAGCTGTCACATTAGCCCTAGAATACTTAAAACCAGATTGAAAGAGAAAATCTTATTTTATCTAACCCACCGTTATCCTGACTTTATGAGAGCAGCTGAAATTATATCCTAATTATTACAAATATACTGTAGGTATTCAATAAGTACTACAGTAGATTTATATAAAAGAAAAAGCATTCTGCCTCAAACTTTGGCTCTATGTTTCTGTCCTGTAAAGAGCTCCTCTACTTAAAAAGTCTACTATACAGAAGCTCCTTTGCTTATATGGTTAAAAATTCTCATTAATATTTACAAAGGAAACTTAGAACAAAACTTTATTTATTCTAACCTCCTTCCACCCTGCCCCCTGCTAATTAATGAATGGTATTAGTAGTAGTTAGGGTGTCGTCACTGTGGACCTAAAAAGATCAACTTGAGGTTTTACAAATAGCCTTTCAAAATCTATTTTGTTTGTAAGTAGAAGAGTTTCTATATTAGTTGCTACCACTTTTATTCAATATTTATTTTGAAACATTTACTAAATGTCTATAATGTTCCAAGGTATGCTAGGTCCTGAGAATATAAAGACAAGACATAATCCCTGCCATTAAGGTACAATCTACGGTAGTAAATGAATAAATAAATTGCTATGATACAGACACACACAGGAAACTATGAAAACTCAGAAGCGTACTTACCTAAATCAGACTGTGGGCAAACATTTGTGGGGGGAAAAGAAGAGTGTCAGGGAAGGCTTCCCAAAAGAAGTAGCACCTGATCTAAGTAAGTGTTTAAGGAAAACATGAATCAGTGTAGCAGAGGGATAAAGAGCTTTCTAGGCAAAGGGAGAGGCATGTGCAAAAGGAATGCAAACAAGAACTTGGAAGGTTCAACAAATTACAAGCATAGTTCACCAAGGCTAGAGGGCAAAATGTGGGAGGAAAATAGGGCAGAGTAGCTAAACACAATCAATAGAATTACAAGAAATAAGTTTTTCATTCACTGCCAGAAGTCAACTCCAAAAATCTGTATCACCATTTAGGACCTCTCTCCTGAGCCCCAGACCACTATATCCAACTGTCAACTGGACATCTCCATTTGAATGTCCCTCTGGCACCAAAAACTCAACAAGTCCAAAACTAAAGTGTCCTACATCAGTGATGGCACCACCATCCAGACAATGGCCAAGACAGAAAACATTATCATCCTTGGATTCTTTCTCATTCTCTCTCACCTAAATAATTCCTTCATCCAAACATCAAGTCCTATTGATTAAACCTCTAAACAGCTCTCAAATCTGTGCATTTCCCTCCATTTCTGCTGTCACTCCTCTAGTTCTAGAGACTAGGCCAAATTCCTCAGTCTTATAAACAAGTATGGTCTCGTCTCACCAATCCAAATTTATAGCCCCAACATACCCTGGTTTTCCTCATCTTTATGCCATCACTCATGCTACTGTCTCTGCTTAGAACCCTTCCACGCTCCTCTCCCAACTCCTTTCAGATGTCAACTTTCTCTTAAAAGCTAAGCCAGATCAAGTCTAGATGAGTGCTTATCAAACTAAATTCTAATTGCTTCTTTTAACTCTCCTGTTGGAGTGGTATTTCAAGAAGACAAGAACCAAGTCTCAGTTTACTGTTGTATTCATAGTGCTGAGCATATTCATTTAATGAATGAAAGACTTTTAACAGGTGCTTGATAAGAGTTGACTGAATTGTGTTTTCAAAGTTAAAAATATTACAATGAAGTAGGGGCTTAAAATATCTAGAGGAGTACCTAAACCTAGGAAGACAGGTTGACAGTGGGAAATCATGGAATGGAAGTTTTATGATTAGAGAGGTACCTGAAAAGTGAAGAACAGACTGGTCAGGTTCCATGACTCAGCCACATCTAAGGAAGAAGTCATTGTGTGTTTAAAGGTCACAGTATAGCTGTCTCCTATACTTTCCTATTCCTGCAACTATCTTCTCTTCCCTATCCTCTCCTAAGGGTAAACTAAGGCTATGTCATCTATTCCTGCCACTTCCATTATCACTGCTGCTTGCATGAGTTCCAAATTGACTTCCTAAACTCTAAAATGAAGTAGGACTTTCTAACATCAATCACCCTCGTAAGACTGAATTTTAAGCCAGCAATTCCACTCTGGAAAGTAATAAAGAACTAATTAAATATAAAACATATAAATATAATGTTAATTATATTAACTAATTAAATATAAAACATATAAAACAATTTAGCCTCAAGAATATCGTATCACTGTAAAAAGTCAGAAGCCTAGATGTATGAGAATTTAATATATAAATAATAGCATTACCACTTAAAGAACTATTACACAACCAATAAAAATGCTGTTATACAGGATGGCTTGGGACAGGGATAAAAGATTTACTTTTTACTGTACACACTTTTGAATTGGTACCTCGTACGTGTGTTACCTAGTCAAAAAAGAGAGAGAATGTTTGAAAATGAAGCTTACTTTTAAAATGTTGTATAGGTGTACTTCTTCATTTATAATGATGCACGACACATTGTTAGGTGAGAAAAGAAACCAGAAAACAGTATTATAGTTATCAGTACCTTAATGTGTGTGGTGGGTGTATACATTTATGTGTATTTGTTTATGTATATATATTTTTTTAATTACTAGAGGACTTGTGAAAAATTTAAGAAAGTTGTTAATGATAGATGAGACTACGAAAGGTGGAACTATGAAAGCCTTTGCTTTTCTGTAACTTCTAATTATTCTATAATAAAATTAAAATTTACTAAAATAACATTTTTTTATTTTTTAAAAAGTGGCATACAAACCACAACACAATTTGTAATTCATTTAGCACTACTCAAACCCCTTCACATATTCCCCTTGTGAAACTTGAATAAATGCCTGTTTTCCCTACCAGGTTACAAATTCCTTTGAAAACAAGTGCAGTAAATTTTGGTTTTTTGGTTTTCTACCTGTATTGTCCCTCCTAGAGCTATGCCTCACCTTCAAAAGTGTTTTTCATAAATAATTGTTAAACAGATTCCCAACTTCCTACTGTGCGAATCTATCTGGTGTCTGACTAAACAAATCAAAAACTAAAATATCTTGTTCCCGTCAAAGTCACTTCAAACCCACTTCCAGACTCTTCTATGACTAACAATGGCCCCACCAGTTCTCTAGTTCCACCAGTTCTCTATAATTAGAATTCTATCATTTTCAACTACTCTCACACTATCAGTTGCCATCCTGGTTGCAACTGGTCAATTCTACAACCAAAATTTATATTGTACCTATTCCCTCCTCCTTAATCCCACTGGGACACAGCACTGCACAGCTTTAGAGCCAGGAAATGTGCATTGGTATGTCTTAATTCAGCTATGCCACTTTAGGAAAGTCACCTAACTTCTCATGCTCAGTTCCTTATCTATCAAATGGGGATAACTAACTTTCAAAATTGATTCATGAATTAGAGATAATGTATTTAAATTACCAAAGCACTGCGTCTTGCACAAAATAAGCATTCAATAAACGCTATCAATGATTACTGCCCATCTGCTAACTCAAGTTTTCATTATGTCTCACCTTTTCTTCTCAATTTGCCACCTCTAATTATTCTGAACCATTTTAGGCATTACTGATGCACCAATGTACTGGTGTACTAACCTACCTTAATTTTACTAATCATATCATTTGCCTGCTCAAAAACTACTTATTTCTTACAAAATAAAGCCCACACTCCTTTGCTGACCATTTATGGAACTCTGTGATTTGGCTTCAAACTGCCTATCAGGTACCACTTCAAACCACTGCTTCAGCATACCTTCCAAAGGACTGACTACTCCAGGAGAATGCCCTCCTTTCCTATATATAACTGTGGAACATATTCTTTCCACCAAAGACCAAGTTCATATGTTACCTGCCTTGATGAAGTCTTCCCTGATACTCTCAAATGAAAAGTGATCTGTCCCTCCTCTGAAATCACGGAGCCTTTTTTTGTACCACCAAAGGTAGCTAAATAAATATTGACTGGGGTCCTAATATATCAGACACTGATAAGCATTTTGGAAATAAAGGAGACAAACCTCAAGAAATTTCTACTCTGTCTCTATGCACTCATCATAATCTAACTTGAATCATAATTCTGTGGACCTCATGTCCAATACTAGTTATAAACTCCTTGAGAACAAACATCCCAATATTCCATATCCCCAAAAAACCCCGACTCCTACTTCAAGACTCAGTTCAAATAAGATCTCTACTAAGCCTTCCTCAATCAATGCCAGAAGGTATTTACTACCGGTCCTATCCTCTCCATGGTCCTCAATGCTTGCTTAAGAATGAATGAATACTAGATTTCTAAATATATGGTAAGTGAATGAATGCTAACTTTCCTAAACTAGTAAACTACTAAACTAATTCATCATATGCTTTTCTTTCATTTTTAACTGTTCCCTATTTCTGTACGCATGATAGGTTTGTTCTTATCCAACTACTGCCTCCACTGTGAGTTTTCTAAAGCCTAGCTGGAACTGCAGTCAGAAAAGTATGGTCATTGAACAGAGCTAATTGAACCACATGAAATGAGAGACCACAAGAAAATTCATTGTTAGTAAGATATGCTAAAGTTTCCAAATATTTGATTTTTATAGACCTATAAACCATTCATTAAAATAATCAGAAGACCAAGGTTGTCAAACTTTTTATTTAACAAGTACCAAAGTACAACTGCTACCCACTATCATCCCTACCTCTGAAGACAGAAAAGTTCTCTCTTAAGGTACAAACTACTGTATGTATAGAACAAATAAGCTACAAGGATATATCGTACAGCACAGGGAATGCAGCCAATACTTTATAATAACCTAAAATGGAGTATAATCTATAAAAGTTGTGAATCACCATGTTGTACACTTGAAACTAATACTGTAAATCAACTATACCTCAATTTTTTAAAAAAAGTTCTCTAGAGGACTTCCCTGGTGGTACAGTGGTTGAGGCTCTGCGCTCCCAGTGCGGGGGGCCCAGGTTCGATCCCCGGTCAGGGAACTAGATCCCGCATGCCGCAACTGAAAACGGACCCTGCACGCGGCAACGAAGATCCCGGACTCGGGGCAGCCAAATTAAAAAAAAGTTCTCTAAATTAACTTTACACTGAAAGAGAAATGTGAGCTCTGGGGTTTCTTTGAATTTCTCTATGAACTTCATTTCTGTACGTTCTTGGCCGGTTGAATATTCAATTTACATGTGGCAGAAACAGTCATGCATTCAGGGGCGCTCAAGTTCATACAGAACGATTACCCTACAAGAGCCCACTCTCCCCCTCAAAACGACAACACAATTGTCCTTTACAGTTTGACTACAATTCTCTCTTCACAAGTATGCTGCAGACAAAGGACGTTCTGTGTAAGTTCTTCTTGTCCTAATGTGTGAAATCTTTCCAAGAGATAAGTTGTATTAAAGTTTCAGGACAAACTGGAGAACACCGCAATCCTAAACCGAATGAGTGTCACATCTGGGTGGCATAACTCCCGTTAGAAAAGAGACCTAGCAAAAGGGATTTGGGAACCAGGAAGCCAACGTGACCCGCTCGGTCACTAACACTACTGTCAAACACAAGGTGTCCGAGACCCCTTCTAAAACATCACCTGAGGTAAACCTGAGAACCATGATCCTCTTCAAGGCCCAAAGCGGACCCAGGGGGTTGAGGAGGTGGGTGGGGGACCAAAGCAAGTAGAGCAGCCAACTCAACCAAAGACGACGCGGGGCCGAAACTACCGCAAGGAAATGTAGGGGGTGGAGGTGGCTACCGCCACCCCCACCCACCCCCGAGACGCGGCGCCCACACCCAAGCTAGGAGGAGGAAAGATGTGTGTGAGGAATTAAAGCGGCAATCGGCACGAGGAACAGTCGAGACACACCTAACGATTTTTTGTAAGAGTCCCCAATTCGAGAAACAGGGTCGGAATCAAGCCGCGAAGGCTTACCTCAGCGCTCGGGTGTTTAAAAGTGTCTAAAAATAGCAGCTCCATCGCCGAGTCCACCGCCATGTTTGCCGCGGGCGGGGGAAAGGGGAGGACTTCCGGGGCAGCCCTCCAAGCTCGGCGACAGCGGCTCAGGAGAGGGAGAGACGTCGGTACTTCCTGTGACCAAAGCGCTGGCGCCGCAAGCCTGAACCTATCGCGACGCGTCGCGCTTCCGGAAGTCGCCTTCTCCAGCGCGGCGGGAGGGCGCCCTCAGAGCGCCGAGAGGGGAAGAGGCAGAAGGGGAGGGACTACGGCGTCTCCAGTGGTCCAAACCGCGTCGTACTACCGCGTTTTAGAGCCACGAGAGCTTCGGGACGGGGGCGGAGTGTGAAGCTGGCTTAGGAGAGGCGGAGGAGGGGTGGGGAACGCAGCCAACCCAGGACTCCTGGCCCAGTGAACCAGCCAGCAAGAAATCTTTACAGGGCTGGCGGGAAAAAGGTGCAGTCAGCGAGGTTGGAAAGTAAGACTTCTTTTAAAAAAAGATAGGAAGCTGACTCAAAACGAAGAGGTTTTTTTTTTTCCTCATCTGGAAACTGCATTGTCAATAATAATACTTAATCCACAGGCTTATTGTGAAAATTTATTTAAATAAAATTCAAAAAAATTGTAAAACGTGAAATGCCATGAACAGTTAAAATGTCGAGTGAAAAGTAAGCCTCCCTGGCTCCCTGTTGATGAACATTGCAGCAACTGGAATTATTTAGTAGTCTACATTGGCACAAGTGCTTGGGAGAGCAATTAGGAATTATCTAGTAAAATTACATGTGCCTATCCCACTTCTAGGAAAATTCTTGAACGTGTGCCCAAAGAAATACCTACAGATACAAGAATACTCATGGCAAAACTTTATAGTTTTAAAAAGCTGTAAACTTAATTGTCATTAATAAGAAATAATCAGTAAACTCTGGTATATTTATGCAATGCACTAGTATAAAACACGTAGAAAGAATGAACCAGTGCTATATCTACTAACATGGATAATCTAACAAATGGTTAAGCAAACACTTATTCTTCACACATTGAAGAGTATATAGAATTTAAATAGTTCAAAAGATATAAAATAACAAATTTTTAGGAGCATATATGTTATAAAATTTTAAAATGCACTGGAATGATAAACACTGAAATTTCAAGATACTGGTGAACCAGAGGGAGATGTAATTGAGAAGTGCACATGGGCTTCAAATGCTTTGTTAATGTTTTATTTTTTAGGTTGGTGGTTGTTTCACAGGTGTGCCTAACATTATTGTTTGTACCTTTTGATATGTCTGAAATATTTAATAATAAATTAATTTTTAAAGTAAATCTCCCATCCACCTCCTTCCTCAGCCATCCACTTTCCTCTTTTTAGCTAACAGTTTATCTCTTTTACTATTTGTTTTTTTCAGAGAACCACTTCTTGCATTTATATTTATTATTTGTATCATTTTTCTGTTTTTTGATTCTTTAGTTTCTGCTTTTGTATTTGCTAATTCCTTCTGCTCTCTAGGCTTATATGCTGTTCTTTAATTTCTATGGTGATACTTAAGTTACTTATATTCTTATTTATTACTGTATATTTATGTCTACCAACTCTTCCATAAGCTCTGCTTAACTGTAACTAGTATACCATGTAGTGCGTTTATTATTGGTATTTTTTTACATAGTCTCATTTTCTTATCTTTGATTTTCTTTTTGGCCTAAGTGTAGTGTGAGGTAGATTTTAAAAACTAATAATATTGGGGGAATTCCCTGGCAGTCCAGTGATTAGGACTCCAGGCTTTCACTGATGAAGGTGCGGGTTCAATCCCTGGTGGGGCAACTAAGATCCCACAAGAGGCATGGCCTAATAATAGTAATAATAAACTATTATTTAGAGCAGCTTTAGTTTTATGGGAAATTGAGCAGATAGTACAGAGTTCCTATCTATATATCCCATTTTTTCTATCAAGGATTCCCCTATTATTTTGCGTTATTTAGGGGGGCACATTTATTTTATCTATTTATTTATTTATTTTTTGGCTGCACTGTGCTGCTCTTAGTTTTCCGACCAGGGGTTGAACTTGGGCTGCCACAGCAGTGAAAGTGCCAATTCCTAACCACTGGACTGCCAGGGAATTCCCAGGATGGTACATTTATTACAATTGATGAGCCAGTATTTTTTTTTTTTTTTTTCTGTACGCGGGCCTCTCACTGTTGTGGCCTCTCCCGTTGCAAAGCACAGGCTCCGGACGCGCACGCTCAGTGGCCATGGCTCACGGGCCCAGCCTCTCCGCGGCATGTGGGATCTTCCCGGGTCGCGGCACGAACCTGTGTCCCCTGCATCGCCAGGCAGACGCTCAACCACTGCGCCACCAGGGAAGCCCCGATACATTATTATTAATTAAAGTCCATATATTACATTAGGCTTCACTCTTTGTGTTGCACATACGTACCATGTGTGTATTTGAATTTATAGACTATCTCTAAAATAATTATGCAAGAAACTGATCGTTATTTTTGCCTCCAGGGACGGGAGCTTGATGGCTAAGGTACAGAAATAGAATTTATTTCCATGTACATGTATTACCTAATAAAAAATAAAACTTTTTAAGATGAATAAGAATTGAGTATAAAAAACGTGTGTAAACTCTTTCGAGAACCTTTCTTGCATAGAACAAAGAAATGAAGTATTCTTTCATGTGTTTGTTGGCAATCTGTATATCTTCTTTGGAGAAATGTCTATATAGGTCTTCTGCCCATTTGTGGATTGGGTTGTGTTGTTTTTTTTTTTTGAGCTGCATGAGCTGCTTGTATATTTTGGAGATTAATCCTTTGTCAGTTGCTTCATTTGCAAATATTTTCTCCCATTCTGAGGGTTGTCTTCTCATCTTGTTTATGGTTTCCTTTGCTGTGCAAAAGCTTTGAAGTTTCATTAGGTCCCATTTGTTTGTTTTTGTTTTTATTTCCATTTCTCTAGGAGGTGGGTCAAAAGGATCTTGCTGTGATTTATGTCATAGAGTGTTCTGCCTATGTTTTCCTCTAAGAGTTTGATAGTTTCTGGCCTTACATTTAGGTCTTTAATCCATTTTGAGTTTATTTTTGTGTATGGTGTTAGGGAGTCTTGAAAGAATGCTCAACATCATTAATCATTAGAGAAATGCAAATCAAAACTACGATGAGGGCTTCCCTGGTGGCGCAGTGGTTGAGAGTCCGCCTGCTGATGCAGGGGACGCGGGTTCGTGCCCCGGTTCGGGAAGATCCCACATGCCGCGAAGCAGCTGGGCCCGTGAGCCATGGCCGCTGAGCCTGCGCATCCGGAGCCTGCGCTCCACAACGGGAGAGGCCACAACGGTGAGAGGCCCGCGTACAGCAAAAAAAAAAAAAAAAAAAAAAAACTACGATGAGTTATCACATCACATCAGTCAGAATGGCCATCATCAAAAAATCTACAAACAATAAATGCTGGAGAGGGTGTGGAGAAAAGGGAACCCTCTTGCACTGTTGGTGGAATGTAAATTGATACAGCCACTATGGAGAATAGTATGGAGGTTCCTTAAAAAACTAAAAATAGAGCTACCATACGACCCAGCAATCCCACTACTGAGCATATACCCTGAGAAAACTATAATTCAAAAAGAGTCATGTACCAAAATGTTCATTGCAGCTCTATTTACAATAGCCAGGACATGGAAGCAACTTAAGTGTCCATCAACAGATGAACAGATAAAGAAGACATGGCACATATATACAACGGAATATTACTCAGCCATAAAAAGAAACGAAATTGAGTTATTTGTAGTTAGGTGGATGGACCTAGAATCTGTCATACAGAGTGAAGTAAGTCAGAAAGATAAAAACGAATACCGTATGCTAACACATATATGTGGAATCTAAAAAAAAAAAAAAATGGTCATGAAGAACCTAGGGGCAAGACGGGAATAAAGACACAGGCCTACTAGAGAATGGACTTGAGGATATGGGGAGGGGGAATGGTAAGCTGTGACAAAGTGAGAGAGTGGCATGGACATATATACACTACCAAACGTAAAATAGCTAGTGGGAAGCAGCTGCATAGCACAGGGAGATCAGCTCGGTACTTTGTGACCACCTAGAGGGGTGGGAGAGGGAGGGTGGGAGGGAGGGAGACGCAAGAGGAAAGAGATATGGGGACATATGTATAACTGATTCACTTTGTTATAAAGCAGAAACTAACACACCATTGTAAAACAATTATACTCCAATAAAGATGTTTTTTAAAAAAAGAAAGAAATGAGGTAATTGTTGGAGGGGAAATGGAATCAAAGAGTATTTTTAAGATGGAAGATAATAGAGCATGTAGACTGCTGGGAATAAAGCAATGGAGAAACAGTGATGATGAATAAAGAGGGGGGATATTTCAAGAAGCAATGTATTGAGTGGAGGGAGGGATGGTATCTGGTAGACAAGTAGAAAGTGACCTTTGCTAAAAAGAACACCTGCTGCCTGGTAACCAGGGGCAAGAAGGAGTCCATGGATACACAGCAGATGGGAGTAATGATTTAGTATGTGGAAATAAGGGAGTTCCTTTTTGATGGTTTCTATTGTCTCCGTGCAATCATCAGCTATGATTGAGAGGGCAGAAAGATGTAGAGGAGGTCAAGAAAGAGTGATGTATTAGCCAGACTTCTGGGAGAGCTCAGAATCCCTGATTGGCTACCCATCACCTCTCACAGTGTGTAGGGCCCCAAATTCACTTCTCCTTGCTCACTCTTTCACCTCGTCCCACTCTGATGATTCAGCGATTCCCATCTAGATATGGCTCCCTTAATCCAGAGGTATTTCACATCTCTGTGCCCTTGCTTACATGTTTTCCTCTACTTTGAATATGACTCCCTCAGTATGGCTTTCAAAAACCTACATACAGTTACAATAGTATCCAAAAGAATGAAATACCTAAAGAATGAGCTTAACCAATGAGGTGAATAGCTTATACACGGAAAACTACAAAATATTGCTAAAAAAAGTTAAAGAAGTCTTAAATAAATGGGAAGACATTCCATGTTCATGAATTGGAAGACTTAATATTGTTAAGATGACAGTATTATCCAAAGCAATCTACTAATTCAATGCAATCCCTATCAAAAGTCTAACAGCCTTTAGTTTTTTCCTGAAATGGAAAATCTGCTCCTCAAATTCATATGGGCCACATATGGGCAAGGGGCCACAAATAGCCAAAACAGTCTTGAAAAAAGAACAAATTTGGAGGATACACACTTCCTTATTTCAAAACTTACTACAAAACTACATTAATTAAAACTGTGGTAATGGCATAAGGATAAACATATAGACCAATGGAATAGAAGTGAGTCAGAAATAAAAAGATTCTCAACATCACTAATTATTAAAGAAATGCAAATCAAAACTACTATGAGGTACCACCTCACACTGGTCAGAATGGCCATGATTAAAAAGTCTACAGGGAACATATGTATATGTATAACTGATTCACTTTGTTATAAAGCAGAAACTAACACACCATTGTAAAGCAATTATACCCCAATCAAGATGCTTAAAAAAAAAGTCTACAAATAACAAATGTTGGAGAGGGTGTGGAGATAAGGTAACCCTCTTACACTGTTTGTGGGAATGTAAATTGGTGCAGCCGCTATAGAAAACAGTATGGAGGTTCCTCAAAAAAGTAAAAATAGAGTTGCCATATGATCCAGCAATCCCACTCCTGGGCATATACCCAGACAAAACTATAATGCAAAAAGATGCATGCACCCCTATGTTCATAGCAGCACTATTTACAATAGCCAAGACATGGAAACAACCTGAATGTCCATCGACAAATAAATGGATAAAGAAGATGTGGTACATATATACAATGGAATATTACTCAGCCATAAAAAGGAATGAATTATGCCATTTGCAGCAACATGGATGGACTTAGAGATTATCATACTAAGTGAGGTAAGTCAGAAAGAGAAAAATATCATATGATATCACTTATATGTGGAATCTAAAATACAACACAAATCAACATATCTACAAAACAAAAACATACTCACTGATATAGAGAAAAGACTTGTGGTTGCCAAGGAGGAGGTAGGGGAGGAAAGGATTGGGAGTTTGGGATTACCAGAGGCAAACTTGTATTTTTTTAAATAATGTACTTTTTTTTGGCCACGCCATGCAGCTTGTGGGATCTTAGTTCCCCAACTAGGGATTGAACCCGGGCCATCGGCAGTGAGATTGCGGAGTCCTAACCACTAGACCACGAGGGAATTCCCAAACTTTTATATATAGTATGGATAAACAACAAGGTCCTACTCTATAGCACGAGGAACTATATTCAATATGCTGTGACAAACCATAATGGAAAAGAATATGAAAAAGAATGTAAGTATGTATAACTGAGTTGCTTTGTTGTGCAGCAGAAATGAACACAACATTGTTAATCAGCTATACTTCAATAAAATTTTTTAAATGAGTCAGAAATAAACCTTTACATATATGGTAAATTGATTTTCAACAAGGGTACCAAGGCCATTCAATGGAGGAAAGAATAATCTCTGCAATAAATGGTGCTGGGATAACTGGATGTCTATATGAAAAAAAATGAAATTGGACCCTTAACTCATACCGTATACAAAAATGAACTCAAAATGGATCAAGAACCTGAATATAAAAACTGAAACCATAAAAGTCTTAGAAGAGGGCTTCCCTGGTGGCGCAGTGGTTGAGAGTCCGCCTGCCGATGCAGGGGACACGGGTTCGTGCCGCGATCCGGGAAGATCCCACATGCCGCGGAGAGGCTGGGCCCATGAGCCATGGCCGCTGAGCCTGTGCGTCCGGAGCCTGTTCTCCACAATGGGAGAGGCCACAACAGTGAGAGGCCCGCGTACCAAAAAAAAAAAAAAAAAAAAAGAATAAAAGTCTTAGAAGAAAACGTATCAGTAAATCTGTATTACCTGGGATTTGACAATGGGTTCTTAGGACACAAAAAACTTGAGCAGAAGAAAAAATAAATAGGACTTAATCAAAATTAAAAACTTTTGTGCATCAAATGACACTATCAAGAGACTGAAAAGACAATCTATGAAATGTGAGAAAATATTTGCAAATTATATGTATAATAATGGTCTATTCTCCAGAATATATAACAAACTCTGCAACTCAACAACAAAAAGACAAACCACCCAATGAAAAAATGGGCAGAGAACTTGAATAGACATTTCTCCAAAGAAGTTCAAATGACCAATACATACATGAAAAGTTGCTCAACGTCTTAAGTCATTAGGGAAAGACAACTCAAAACCACAGTAAGATACTTCACACCTATTAGAATGGCTACAGTTTTTTTGTTTTTAAATCAGAGTTGGTGAGGATGTAGAGAAATTGGAACCCTTGTACATTAGGAATATATACTGGTACAGTCACTGTGGAAAGCAGTGTGGCAGTTTCTGGAAAAAAATATAGAATTACCATATGACAGAGAATTACCATATTACCACTGCTAGGCATAGTCCAAAAGATCTGAAAAAAGTACTCAAATACTTGCACATGAATGCTCATAGCAGCACTATTCACAATGGCCAAAAAGTGGAAAGAAGCCAAATATCCATCCATGAATAAATGGATAAACAAAATGTGGTGTATACATACTTCCTGCACCACACAGTTCCCTGACTCCTCAGATTTGATATTTTTTTATCTGTACTTTGGAGTATATTCAACAGATTAAGGTCTAGTGCCCAACTAGCTTTTTTTTTTTTTTCTTTTTTTTCCAACTAGCTTTTGCCATTTCTTCATAGGTTAGTGTCCCCCTTCTAGCCTATGAGCTTCTTCCAAACTAGTGATAATACCCTGTTCCTGGCACACACTAAATACTCAAAAATGTTTATTGAATGAATTGATTTCTTTTTCACTATTTCAAATCAGATATCAAATTATGTATTATGCATGTTTTATATATCAAATGCTTGGATTGTACTATTCTTTTTCTTTCATTTCTGTCTCTTTTGCTCATCAGATTAGAAACTCCCCCGGAACAGTGCTCTGTAAACAGCCCATAGTAGCTGTTGCTGTTTTACCAGCTACAGTGTCTTTCCTTCTTTGATTTTCACCACCCTGCAGTGAAAAGAGCCATTTGAAGAAAAACAAGAATTGCCTCTAATGTGAAAAGCAACTTACGCAAATCTGAACACTTGCCAGGGGCAACGTGACAAAAAGGCAGAGATGGTGGGAGAGAGCTAAGCAGCCCACAATAAGTCCATGCTGCATGTGACAAAAAGGCAGAGATGGTGGGAGAGAGCTAAGCAGCCCACAATAAGTCCATGCTGCATTCGTTTGATAACAGATGACCTCTTTTCCAAGGTGACTGACATGCACATCAGTACACAGAGCGGGAGGAGGGTTGGAGTGAACTGCCAAGCATTTCAGCCTCTCCAGAGAGCAAGTACATCAAGAACAACTGAGTTGGGAGTCTGGCAAACTGCCAACTGCACGACACCCATCCACCAGTGGGAACACAAAGGGCCTTCATTTTCCTCTCTCTCTGAGCACACTGATTAAAAGTAACAGCTGTCCCCTTTATCCATGAGACTTTATTATGATAATTCCCTACAAGCCAAGGGCTTGCTGTGAAACTTCCACATCATTCTTCAGAATGTAGTCTGGAGATTACCCAAAGATTTGAGAAGCATAGATTGTAAACTATTATCTACACAAACTATCTCGAAATAAGCACACCCATCAGTGCCAGTTGATCAGAAAGTTTCAATGACCCTAGCTATTTTCCAACTCTTTTCCAACCTCATAAAGGCATAACACTCTGGGATCCTGTCTATTTTATTTTATTTATTTGGCTGTGTTGGGTCTTCGTTGCTCTGAGCAGGCTTTCTCTAGTTGCAGCGAGCGGGGACTACTCTTTGTTGTGGTGCACGGGCTTCTCAATGCGGTGGCTTTTCTTGTTGCAGAGCACAGGCTTTAAGCGCGCGGGCTTTAGTAGTTGTGGTGTGCAGGCTCAGTAGTTGTGGCTTGCGGGCTCTAGAGCACAGGCTCCGTAGTTGTGGTGCACGGGCTTAGTTGCTCTGTGGCATGTGGGATCTTCTCAGACCAGGGCTCGAACCCGTGTTCCCTGCATTGGCAGGCGGATTCTTAACCACCGAGTGGGTGGTAATTTTTAAAAAAGATCATTCACAACTGATAGTTTCAGAAACACCGGTCTGGAGGAATCTAACCTCTGATAAAACTTCAGCTTTACCTCGCTTCAGGAGAGAGCGAGGGAAAATGCATTCCTCAGTCTCTCTTTCCTCCCACACTCTGACCTCTGTTTCTCCTTTGGGCCAAACCCACTTAGAAGCCAGACAGCAGAAAGGCCCAGGTGATACAGTGTACAGTCAACCAGGTCATGGAGCAGGACAGAGAAGGACAGGAAATGGATCTGGTGGAGCAAACAGAGAATTAGCTGTGCTCTTGGCTGTGACACTTATTCGCTGTGTGATCTTGGGACAGTTACTTAGTCTCAGTGATCTTCAGTTACCCTCATCCCATAAAATGGGGATCCTTAGACCACCATCCACTTATTCCATCACTCTTCATTAACTTGCTTAAGCCAGAGACCTGGCAGTCATTCAGGTCTCATCCAGTCAGTCCTGAGCATCTCACCTCCATAATGACATTCACACGTGGCCCCTCCTCTCCGTCCTTACTGCCCTCCCTGAGCTGAGCTCCTCTGCCTTTGTGTGTTGGACTGCAGCAGCCTTCTGACTTGGTCTTGCTCTCCTCCAATGCGTCCTCCAGAATGACACCTGAGGGATCTTTTTTTTTTTTAAGATTTTTTTTTTTGATGTGGACCATTTTTAAAGTCTCTATTGAATTTGTTACAATATTGCTTTTTTTTTTACGTTTTGGTTTTTTGGCCCCCTAAGGCATGTGGGATCTTAGCTACCCGAACAGGGAATGAACCCACACCCCCTGTATTGGAAGGCGAAGTCTTAAGCACTGGACCGCCAGAGAAGTCCCCTGAGGGATTTTTTAAAATACAGATTTGGCCAACTAAGTTCCTAGCTTAAGTACAGAATTTGAGAGTGAGCATTTAAAACTACTTAAGTGTTTACAATGCTCGAGTGCTTTCGTTTTGTTTTGGTTTTGGTCCTCAGGTTATAAATGTTTTCTTATGCTTCTAATCATGCTCTTTTCCTCTGTTTGAAGTGCCCATGCCCCTTCTCTGCCAGTTAACTCCCTACTCACTTTTTAGAACTTGGGGAAATTTGTCTGACCACCACACCCACTACAAGCAGGGGGCTCCTAAATGCTCTTGCTGTACACTTTATTACATCACTTATTGCTGCAATTGTAATTAAACTTCCTTTTAGAAACTGCAAACCCCGTGAAGGAAGGAACTACACAATTTTTATGGTTGTATTTCCTTGTCTAATAGTACCTGAACACAATTAGTACTATATATACATATATACACACACACATATATATATATACCCTCTATATATAGTTGAATGAGTTGTTGAATAAATGAGAATTGGGATGGTCAGCTAAGTCTTTATGGAAATGGAATTTGAGCCAAATGGTCTCTGAAGGATAGATAAAATTGAGATGGCCAAAGAGGAGGGGAGACAGTTTCTGGTTGGTTTAACAAATTGAGCAGAGGCAGAAAGACCCGTGTGATTAGTGAGTAGATGAGTTTGAATGTAGGAGCTAAAGATGGGAGAGGTCAGCTGAGGTCCAATGGAGGATTGCCGTGAATTCCACACTGGAATTTGTTTTGTAAACTGGGAGTGAACTGAGGAGTTGAGGTTGAGCCTTGACGTTTTTGAAAGAAGAATGAAATTATATAATAATGTGTCAGGAAGATTACTCTTCCTGGGATGTTTACAATGAATTGAAATAAAAGACTAGAAGCAAAATGGTCATTAAGAAAATTCTTAAAATAATTCATGTGAGGGGGTTAAAAGTCTGGATTTGGATTGTTTGCAGTGGATATGGAAAGGAAACGAATGAGAAGAGACATTAAAAAGAAAGAAGTTATAGGGACTTCCATGGTGGTCCAGTGGTTAAGAATTGATCCTGCAATGCAGGGGACGGGGCTTTGATCCCTGGTCAGGGAACTAAGATGCCATATGTCGCGGGGTAACTAAGCCCGCGTGCCACAGCTACAGAGCCCATGAGCTCTGGAGCCTGCGCACCGCAAAGAAGAGCCTCACGCTGCAACAAAAATCCCACGTGCCTCAACTAGGACGCGACGCAGCCAAAACATAAATAAATAAATAATTATAAAAATTTGTTAAAATAATGGTCCTTAATGAGTAGCATAAATGCACGGAACTCAATGTTTACTGATTATTCGACACTAAAATTCTGGTCAGTACTAACAACAGAAATAAAGAGGGTACAAAACAATGAGTTAATAAATTCAGCTGTTTTAATAAAGTTTATTAAACTTAAAAAGCCATGTCGAAAATTTAAATTTCAGGCAAAGGTTTTACATTTTGGACTCCAAGTCCCTGTTACAATATCTACTGCTACCTGCTGGCAGAGGAGAAGTGACTATAATCTCCTAATTGCAAACCTACAAACTTAAGCCACGGTTAACGTTATACAGTCCTCGGAATGTCAAGCAGCTAGATGGTAATAGGGGTTTCTATTCTTTATTGTATACTCTAATTGCTGTATCACTACCAGATCAAGGGACCCTGGGAAGCTGCTAGTGGCTGATCAAGCTTGGTGTCTTATCCCATTTTAATTTTACCCCTATTACCGAGTGGTTGTAGGATTTCCTTAGTTGTTTTTTTTTTAATTAATTTTTATTGGAGTATAGTTGATTTACAATGTTGTGTTTAGGATTTACTTAGGTTTACAGTTTCCTCACTTCTAAGATTTGAAATGGTGAAGCTTTTCTGGTTGCTTTTACAAGGTTATTAAAAGAAAGAATGGAGAAAAAACAGATTGAAAGGTAAAGATACTCTTGTTTGTACCAGGCATCAGTTTTGTTCTACAAATTGATTTTTAAAAAATTTTTGTTCAATACCATAACATTTTTATTTTCGCCATGTTGTAGTAATATGTTTTAAAATCTAGTAGAGTGATACTACATTTAAATGAATATTGGTAAGTTAGTGTTGATAATGCTGGACCCATACACGTATCCTTAAAATTGTCATGCCCTTCGATCCAATACTTTTCATTTTGGAAACTTAAGAAAGTTATCACAGGGCTTCCCTGGTGGCGCAGTGGTTGAGAGTCTGCCTGCCGATGCAGGGGACACGGGTTCGTGCCCCGGTCCGGGAGGATCCCACATGCCATGGAGCGGTTGGGCCCGTTAGCCGTGGCCGCTGGACCTGCACATCTGGAGCCTGTGTTCTGCAACGGGAGAGGCCACAACAGTGAGAGGCCTGCGTACTGAAAAAAAAAAAAAAAAAAAGTAATCACAAAACGGTGAAATAGCTTTATTTACAAAATTTGTACTGCATCATTTGTAATAAAAAGAAATTGGAAATAATGTAAATGTTTAATAAAATAGTAACTGTAAACAGTGCTATAATCATAAAACAAAATATTTTACAGCCATCAAAATGATACTCATAAAAAAATTAGAATTACATGGGAAAATTATTTTATTTGGAAAAATGCATAAGTGTTATGATTGCAAATATTGTATATAAAACAAAATAAAATTTTAAGAATTCATGCATATAAAAAACTAGAAAGCAATATACTAAGGGTCAGAGTTATTTGACTATGAATATCATTTTCTTTTCTTTTTTTTATTGTGTTAAAATACACATAACTTTTTTTTTTTGGCAGCGTCAGGTTGTTGAGGCGTGTGGGATCTTTCGTTGCAGTGCTCAGCTTTCTCTCTAGCTGTGGCATGTGGGTTTTCCCTCTCTAGTTGTGGTGCGAGGGCTCCAGGGCACGGGGGCTCTGTTGTTGCTGCACGTGGGCTCTCTTTGAGGCACATGAGCTCAGTAGTTGTGGCACGCTGCCCCGAGGCATGTGGGATCTTAGTTCTCCTACCAGGGATGGAACCCTTGTCCCCTGCATTGTAATGCAGATTCTTTACCACTGGACCACCAGGGAAGTCTCAAAATACACGTAACATTAAAAAAATTATTATTATATTCTAATCCACCATTCTCCGTGGTGAATTACTAAAATCCCATATGCGTGCCTAACAAATATTATGTATTCAATAAGTATTCATTTCTTTCTTCTACCTAAGCACTCCTGGGAATGGCGAGAGATTACGTGTATTGCTTTACATTTTTATTCTTACTAATTTATGGAATCTTTTCATCTTTTCATTATTTTATATTCCCAAATGAGACCACGTATTCTGAATCTGTGTCAGAATATTAGCCATGAATCCATAAGAATGTAAATAGGTGTGGCTGACGGACTGAGGCAAGAGTCATGGTGAGGTGCAGCATCTTAGCATGATCATTGTCTAGGTACTTGATCTGCAGTTAGGAGGTTGTCTTTGACCCCATAGGATTAGAAACTCTTGTTAACTGGTTTCCTCAGGAGTGATCAGAATAGAGCCATTTTAATCACACTCACAGGGGACTTCCCTGGTGGCCCAGTGGTTAAGAATCCTCCTGCCAATGCAGGGGACATGGGTTCAACCCCACATGCCATGGAGCAACTAAGCCTGTGCACCACAACTACTGAGCCTGTGCTCTAGAGCCTGAGAGCCACAACTACTGAGCCCGCGTGCTGCAACTACTGAAGCCTGCGCACCTAGAGCCTGAGCTCTGCAACAAGAGAAGGCCACAGCAATGAGAAGCCCACGCACTGCAACAAAGAGTAGCCCCTGCTTGCCGCAACTAGAGAAAGCCCTCGTGCAGCAACGAAGACCCAACGCAGACAAAAAAATAAATTAAAAAAAAATTTTTAATTTAAGTTAAAAAAAATCACACAAATAAACTTATAAACAAATTTCAATTTTTTAATTTTCATTGAAATCCCAGAACATATGTTAACTCACTGTGATAGACCTTATGGAATCACAGTTGTAGGGGTGATTAATGGACTCAGGAAACTCCAAAGTCCAGTAAGAATGAGCTAGCTCCAAATGCCCTTTCCCTCTGTTGGGATATATCTAATAAGGGAGATGACAACTGTAGTAGAAATAGATGATTGCTTCTTCTTTTTTTTTCTTTTTGATCATGCTTTGTGGCTTTCGGGATCTTAGTTCCTCAATCAGGGATCGAACCCATGACCTGTGCAGTGGAATCACAGAGTCCTAACCACTGGACCGCCAGGGAATTCCCATGATTGCTTCTTCTTACGCCGAGAATCCTAATTTGTTTAGGATACACATTCCTCATTCCCCTAAAACCATGAATTTTAGGAAAGCTGGCATCAGTTCTAGCCTGAGAGATTAAATCTAAAATTATAAAACTCTTAGAAGAAGACATGGGGGAAAGCTTCATGATGTTGAATTTGGCAATAATTTCTAGGTAAAACACCAAAGCAGAAGCAACAAAAGAAAAAAACCAGATAAATTGGACTATCAAAATTTAAAATTTCTGTGTATCAATATATCTGATAGGGAGTTAATATCCAGAATATACAAGGAGCTACATATAATTCAAGAACAACAACAACAACACCAAAACCACAATTTAAAAATAGGCAGGGCTTCCCTGGTGGCACAGTGGTTAAGAATCCGCCTGCCAATGCAGGGGACAGGTGTTTGAGCCCTGGTCTGGGAAGATCCCACATGCTGTGGAGCAACTAAGCCCGTGCACCACAACTACTGAGTCTGTGCTCTAGAGCCCACGAGCCACAACTATTGAAGCCCTCACGCCTAGAGCCCATGCTCCACAACAAGAGAAGCCACCGCAATGAGAAGCCTGCACACTGCAACGAAGAGTAGCCCACGCTCGCCACAACTAGAGAAAGCCCGCGAGCAGCAACGAAGACCCAATGCAGCGAAAAATAAATAACTAAAATAAATAAATTTTTAAAAAAATTGGCAAAAGGCACATGAAAAGATGCTCACCATGGGCTTCCCTGGTGGCAAAGTGGTTAAGAATCCGCCTGCAAATTCAGGGGACACGGGTTCGAACCCTGGTCCGGGAAGATTCCACGTGCTGCGGAGCAACTAAGCCCGTGCGCCACAACTGCTGAGCCTGCGCTCTTGAGCCCACGAGCCACAACTACTGAGCCCACATGCCACAACTAGTGAAGCCCGTGCACCTAGAGCCCATGCTCCACAACAAGAGAAGCCACGACAGTGAGAAGCCTGCGCACCCTAACGAAGAGTAGCCCCGTCTTGCCACAACTAGAGAAAGTCCACGCGCAGCAACGAAGACCCAACGCAGCCAAAATTAAATAAACAAACAAATAAATAAATAAATTTATATATAAAAAATAAAAATAAACTAGTGAGTATAACAACAACAAAAAGGATACACATATAGGAGAATAATCTAGTGGGAAGAGGGGAAGGGCAATATAGGGGTAGGGGATCAAGAAGTCCAAACTACTACGTATAAAATAAATAAGCTACAAGGATATATTGTACAGTACAGGGAATATAGCCAATATTTTATAATAACTAAATGGAGTATAGCCTGTAAAAATTATAACTGTTGTATACCTGAAACTTTTTTGTTGTTGTTTGTAAATTTATTTATTTATTTATGCTGTGTTGGGTCTTTGTTCCTGCACGCGGGCTTTCTCCAGTTGCGGAGAGCGGGGGCTACTCTTTGTTGCGGAGTGCGGACTTATTGCGGTGCCTTCTCTTGTTGCGGAGTACGGGTTCTAGGCGCACGGGCTTTAGTAGTTGTGGCTCGCGGGCTCTAGAGCGCAGGCTCTGTAGTTGTGGTGCACAGGCTTAGTTGCTCCGCCACATGTGGGATCCTCCTGGACCAGGGCTTGAACCCGTGTCCCCTGCATTGGCAGGCGGGTTCTTAACCACTGCGCCACCAGGAAAGCCTCCTGAAACTTATATAATATTGTACAGCAGCTATATCTCAATTTTAAAAATAACAAAACAAAACAAAAAATGGGGAAAGGGCTTTAGACATTTCTCCGAAGACAATATGGCCAATAAGCACATGCAAAAGATGCTCAATACCACTAATCATCACAGAAATGCAAATTGAAATCACAGTGAGACATCACCTCACATTCATTAGGATGGATAGTGTAAAAAAGAAGAAAGAACGGAGTTGGTAAGGATGTAGAAAATCTGGAACCATTGTACACTGTAGGAATGAAAATGGTGCGGAGGCTATGGAAAACAGTATTGTGGGTCCTATTTAATTCAAAACATTAAATATAGAACTACTATATGATCCAGCAAATCCACTTCCAAAAAGGCTGAAAGCAGGGACTCGAATATAAATGTATACACTCATGTTCACAGCAGGATTATTACAATAGCCAAAACGTAGAAGCAACATAAATGTTCGTTAACAGATAGATGACTGGATAAACAAATATCCATGCAGTAGAATACTATTCAGCCTTAAAAAAAGAAGGAAATTCTGACACATGCTACAATGTGGATGAATCCTGAGGACATTATACTAAGCCCATTACAAAAGTACAAGTAGTGTATGATTACACTTACATGTGGTACCTAGAATAGTAAAATTCACAGAGACAGAAAGTAGAATGGTGGTTGCCAGGGTCTCGGGGGAGTGGGGAGCGAGGAGTTACTGTTTAATGGGTACAGAGTTTCAGTTTTGCAAGATGAAAAAGTTCTGGAGTTGAATGGTAATGATGGTTTCACAAAATGTGAGTGTACTTCAGAAAAGTGGTTAAGATGGTGAATTTTATGTTATATATATTTTGCCACAATTTTTAAAAAGAGAGAGACTCAAGAATGAAACAGTTCCTTTTCTAACTCCAGTTTTTAATGTGGAGTGATGCCTGGAGCTGCTGGAGTTTCAGTAACCATCTTGCAACCATGAGGGGCCTACACAATACTCCGAGGGGAGCAGAGCATAAAGACAGAAACTGGGCTCTTGATGATAGGATTAAGTCCCTGAATTAATGATCCTTGGTACAGCTATTCTTCCAGACTTCCTGTTTTGTAAGACACTACAGTATCCTTTTTGTTTAAGTCCTTCTGAGTTAGGTTTTCTGTTCTTTGAAACTGAAACATCTTAACATGTAATAACATTGTTGTCAGTCGGTTAGCACACCATATTCCCCAGGCAGGGCTAGGTCCACAATGACCAATTTTTCTCTAACTTTCCTTATCTAAAACCTTCATGAAGTATTAAAAACTTATATTACTACAATATCACCTCATGACCCACTACAAGATTTCTAGCTTTAAGGTGACAGAATTCCAGGTCAATAGTTTCCCGCAGCCCTCTATGGCTATTCCCTGAGGATGTCTGCAAGAAAAAAAAGTACCTCTCTGTTACCATATATGTGCAATTCCGTTATGTGAATGTTGTGATCATTGTGCTCTCTTATATTAAGATAGTATTACACTGTAGGGCTGAAGCTACATTCTTGCAGGTCTCCCAGGAAGGGTGAGGTCATTTCTGATGTCAGATACTGAAGGAAGAAGTCTGTTTTTCAGTCAGAAGCTTGAAGCAAAGAGGGCAGGCCAAGATAAATAGTTGATGTGGTTTTGCTGAATGAAGGGTCAAATGCCTAGAAACCAAAGGACACCATCAAGAAAGTGAAAGGGCAGCCTACAGAATGGGAGAAAGTAATTTGCAAATCATATATCTGATATGAGTCTACTATCCAGAATATATAAAGAACTGTTAAAGCTCAACAACAAAAAAAAAACAAACAGTTCAATTAAAATGTGAGCAAAAGCCTTCAAAGACATCTCTTTGGAGATCTGCAAGTGGTCAACAGGCACATGAAAACATACTCAACGTCACTGATTCTTAAGAAATGCAAATAAAACGACAACGAAATACCACTTCGTACTCAATAATATGTCTATAATCAAAAAAAAATAAGTGTAAGATGAAGTGAGGATGTGGAGAAATTAGAACCTTTATATTTTGCTGGGAAGAATATAAAATGGTGCATCTGCTGTGGAAAACAGTTTGGCAATTCCTCGAAAAGTTAAACACTGAATTACCATATGACCCAGAAATTCCACTCCTAGGTATATACCCAAAGAAATGAAAACAGAGACTCAAATACTTGTGTACACATGATCATAGCAGCCCTGTTTACAATAGCTCAAAAGTGGAAACAATCCAAATGTCTATCAATTGATGTATTGATAAACAAATTATGGGGAGTTCCCTGGTGGTCTAGTGGTTAGGATTCAGTGCTTTCACTGCCATGGCCTGGGTTCAATCCCTGGTCAGGGAACTGAGATCCCACAAGCTGCGCAGAATGGCCAAAAAAAATATTATGGTATATATATACAAGGGAATATGACTCAGTCATAAAAAGGAATGAAATACTACTATATGCCACAATATGAATGAATCTTGACTACCTTATGCTAAATGAAAGAAGCCACATACAAAAGACCTCACATGATTGCATTTATATTAACTATCCAGAGTAGGTAAATCCACTGAGTTAGAAAGCAGACTGGTAGTTGCCAAGGACTGAGGGGAGGGGGGAAGGGGAATGACCGCTTAATGGGTACAGAGTGTTTTCTGGATTTTTTGCTTTTTTTGGCCACACCACGTGGCTTGTGGGATCTTAGTTCCCCGAACAGGGATCGAACCTGTGCCCCCTGCAGTGGAAGAAAGGGGTCCTAACCACTGGACCACCAGGGAATTCCCAGGTACAGAGTTTTTTGAGGTGTGATGAAAATGTTTTGGAACTAGATAGGGGATGATGAAAATGTTTTGGGGTGATGAAAATGTAGTGGTTGTACAACATTGTAAATGAACTAAAAGTCACTGAATTGTTCACTTTAAAATGATTAATTTTATGTTATTTGAATTTTACCTCAAAAAAATAAAGTAATAAAATAAATAAAACCAAGATGCCTAGGAAGCTACTTCTGGGTATTAAATGAAGATAGCTTCTTCCAGGGAGAGAAAAGCAGTCTACTTTAGGCCAACTCTTTGGAGCTGGATTGAAAATATCTCGAAAGGGCAAGCAGAATGGGAACAGATTAGCTGTGCTAAATGTGGAAACTTCTTTGTAAACCAGACTGTTTATAATGCTTCCAGTTTCTATATTTATTTCCCACAATTTCAAGTAAATTTATTTGTAAAGTTTGGAAAACTATCTTAGGCTGTGAGTTTCTGTCATATCTTTGAACCCTTTTTGCCTGGTACATAGTGGGTTCTAGAAATGCTGATTTGATGAAATTAGAGCAGGAGGTTTTGATTACACTTGTGTAGGAGTGTAAAAATGGGAACAATACACTTTTTTTGGGACATCCTTGTCATAGCAACAGTAAACAATTACAGATCACGAAGGAAAGCGAGACTGAAATTCAACTGGAGGGACAAAGGAGTAAATTTTTTATGGTTAAATCAATATTTGGTTTCTTAAAAGAGGTGGTAACCCCTTATAGTACATGTCTTACTATGGTAAGCAAACTCTACCAGGAAGCCGGAATTTTGTCACAAATAATAGAAAACCAAACTCAATTGGTTTAATAGTGAAGGGAATTTATATACAAAATGCCCAAAGGTAGGGCTAACTCCAAGCCTAACCCTGAGGACCAGTTTCTTGCTGTTTGTACACTGCCTTTTTTGTAAAGTTCCTGGGATAGCTTGCTTTCTCACATCCAGCAGGAGGAAGCCAACACAGTTCTCCCATCAGCATTTTCAGGAAAAATTCTGATTGGACTGGTTCTGTCAACTGCCTACCCCCAACCAAGCACTGTAGCCTTTTGGATGGAACACTCCCAGGCTTAGCCTAGGTCATATGCTTCATCCCTGGATTCAGGATAGAATCAGTCTCCCCAGAACCTTGGGATTCCAAAAAGGAAACTGAGGATTGGAGGAAAGGAGAGGATGAGAATATTGCTGGGAAGGCAACTGACAAAAGTCCGCTACATAAACTATCTTAAAGCCACATTTTAAAATCCACCTCACGTTTATGGTCTAAAGCCCAAACTCAGTTATACTTAATATTAGTCCAGTGGGATGCTCCTCAAAGAAAAAGTCCTCTGATTGAAAAAACTGGCAAATCATATATACTGTTACACCCTCTTAGAGGTTCCCTTTGCTCACTAGTTTAGCGAAGGCTTTGAGGAATGCTTTGGCGGAGAGGCCGATGAACTTTGTTTAGTCAACTGTTTCACAAGCTTCTTTGACTGAAGAAACCTCTTTTTGAGTAACACCTATTAACAGCCATGGAACAATGGAACATGTTTTGAAAAAGACTGTGTCATTGCAAAAGTCTGACGTCTTCAGACTAGGCTCTGTCTTTGGTGGCAGCAACTTCTTTCTACTTAGTCACCAACTCAACAATTACAGAGGGCTTCCCTGGTGGCGCAGTGGTTAAGAATCCTCCTGCCAATGCAGGGGACATGGGTTCGAGCCCTGGTCCGGGAAGATCCCACAGGCCGTGGAGCAACTAAGCCCACACGCCATAATTACTGAGCCTGTGCTCTAGAGCCTGTGAGCCACAACTACTGAGCCCGTGTGCCACAACTACTGAAGCCTGTGCACCTAGAGCCCGTGCTCTGCAACAAGCACTGCAATGCAAAGCCCATGCATGACAGCGAAGAGCAGCCCCCGCTCACCACAACTAGAGAAAGCCCGCACACAGCAACAAAGACCCAACGCAGCCAAAAGTAAATAAATTTATAAAAACAAACAATTACAGAACCAGGAGTGGTTTTGCAACCAGAAGATTTAATGCTGTTTTACAGTTTTTTAGCAATATGAGATTATTGTGTCAATTTCACGAGCCTTTTGTCTGCCAGTAGTTGCCATGCTTAATCTTTTCTATCTCGTTTGTGACACCATGGTTAGAAAGAAATGAAACAGTATTAAATAGTTATCTCTGGGAATGGCAGACTGTTAAGGACACTGTCACAGGGTAAATTGTAGACTCTAAAATCACAAGAGCTTTACAGGAAAATGACACCCAGACTTTCCAATATTCCCAGAAAATGTTCCCTGTTAAAAACTGCCCTTAATGGTCATGAAGAACCTAGGGGCAAGATGGGAATAAAGACACAGACCTACTAGAGAATGGACTTGAGGATACGGGGAGGGGGAATGGTAAGCTGTGACAAAGTGAGAGAGTGGCATGGACATATATACACTACCAAACGTAAAATAGATAGCTAGTGGGAAGCAGCCGCATAGCACAGGGAGATCAGCTCTGTGCTTTGTGACCACCTAGAGGGGTGGGATAGGGAGGGTGGGAGGGAGGGAGACGCAAGAGGGAAGAGATATGGGAACATATGTATATGTGTAACTGATTCACTTTGTTATAAAGCAGAAACTAACACACAAAGATGTTAAAAAAACAAAACTGTCCTTGCTCTACTCCCATCCCTATTTCACAAAGTGAAGAGATCTCACACATGTCTTGGCAAAACATCTTGTGAGACTGTTCCCTTTATTAAAAAAAAAAAAGGTCAGTGCTAAATATGCCATTACCATTAGTAAATTTTCTCCCAAAATATCTCATGGATTTAGAGGGCATTGTAGAAAAAAAGTCCAAAAGTGAGTAATGTAAAAGAAATGTGAAAACTGTGATTCTTTATCAAAAAGTAAAAGAAATGTGGGCACAGATGAAATTCCCTTTGATATCCAGTGAAGGGCTTGAATGGTGTCAGATTCCCAGTGGTTAATAATCTAACCTGCTTGGGGCCTCATATGATTCTTTACTCCTTTCCTGCCCTCACCCACTAGCTTTGTTTAGTTCTCCTCATCTTGATACCTCAGTCTTCGGTAATGTATTTATATGAAATGCCCAATTTCAGACTAAACTCTGGTTTCAGAGACTTTTTAAAACATATTCCAACAAATCAATCAAGTGCCCAGCAAGGTATATGGTCTTTTATGGGCAACACAGCCGCAAATTTGCTGATTTCTGCACAAATCATTGCTTAGTTGATAGGCCATTTGGCTTTAGTTTTTTTTATTGCAATGATCATTTAAACAATCCTTTTAAATCTATATTCTTATCCACAACCCTGTGGTCCAGGAAAATCAAAGGGAAGTGTGATGTTTGTGGAATGAATTACGGTCACGTTAAGCAGATTTTCTTCAGCAGCATATATATTCTTGCTATATCTTGCATGATGTATTTGTAGAGTTAGCTTCTAGAACTCCAGTTTGTATTATGATAGTCACTAGAAATGTGGTTCTAAAGCCCAAAGGTGGAGATTTCATTGGAATGCAGAAGAGAAAAAAATAAATGTAGCTAAATTTGTAAATATTCTTTGAGTTCTTTCCACGTACCAGGAATTATACCAGGCACTAGAGATTCAAAGATGAATAAAAAATATTTTTTGTCTCACCCAGTTCAAACCCTCATCATCTTTCCACCGGACTGTCGCATTAGTATTTTGACTAGACTCCCTCCCTCCCGTCTTACCCCTCTTTAAGCCATCGGCTACACTGCAGCACAGCGGCCCATCTGAAATGTAACTCTAACCTGCATTAAGGGCAAATTCTTTAGCATCATAGCCAAGAATGTCAAGACACTCCTCTCTCTGTCTCCCGTCACTCTTCACCTTGACATTTATGTTCTAACTGTATCCAGCTCCTTGAGCTTTCCGTGCATGTGCCATATTAATTTACACCTCTGAGCTGTGGCTCAAGGCCTGAGCCTCTGCCAGCCTTGCGTTTCTCAGCGTCTTCTTCCAGCTCAATTTTGTTCTTTCTTCAAGGTTCAGCTCATTTCCTCCATGAAGCCTTTCCTGAATGTGCTGGGTACTCTAAGTTCTCCCCTATGTCTGGGCAATCTTCTAACATGGTATCCTGCATATCATATTAAAATTATGTGTATGTTTCTTCCCTCTCACAATTGGCTCCTTGATGGCAGAGACTGTGCCCTGGCTCTGCCCTGTGCCCTGGTTCATCTTTGTACTCCCAGCTTTCAGCACAGTCCCTGGCCTGTAGTTTACCCTCAGTTATTGTTTATTGAATAAAATAGAACTGAATTGATCATCTTAAATTTTACATTTGCTAAATGAAATTAAATTTTGCAAGCAAGTTTTTATAGAAACTAACACAACCTACCAAACTCTAGAGAAGAATTTTTAAATAGTGGAGCATTATATAAATTCACTATGGTTTTCTTCTGTTAAGGGGCTTCCCTGGTGGTCCAATGGTTAAGAATCCACCTTCCGGTGCAGGGGACGCAGGTTTGATCCCTGTCAGGCAACTAAGATCCCACATGCCGTGGGGAAACGTAGCCCACATGCTGCAACTACAGAGTGCACATGCTCTGGAGCCCATGCACCACAACTACTGAGCCGAGTGCCACAATGAAAGATCCCACATGCCACAATGAAGATCCTGCATGCCGCAACTAAGACCTGACACAGCCAAAAATAAAATAAAAAATAAAAAGTCAGATATGCTATTTCTAAATAATAAGATAATGAACATAATTAATTTCGGAGGTACCTTTCCTACCAAACATAAATGTTATCCTGTAAGAAAGTCTCTTCAGTTTCACCACAAACCCTGAGATCTATAATGATGCAAATTACAACTTTATTCTTTTTATGATTTCATAAAAATAATGGGTAAATCCAGCAGTATTGCCATTTTCCAAATGAGGACAATCCAAACTTAGGCCCCACAAGGCTGTTCACAGATAACAATCATTTTGAAAGGAAACTTGAGTGGACAAATGTGACTTATCTGCCCAATATGCCTTCCTTCGGGAACCACCAATTCCTCACTCCTTATGGTCCAGGTGGGAGTGCGATCATAGAACCCCAGGCCCTAAAGGATACCTTTGGATTAGCCTGTCCACATGGCAAAGTGACTGCTTCAGAGCTGAGTCCACAACTCAACCTGGGAGAGCCACAGCCCTTCCCATGACTACCCACTCCTGTAATACAGAGAAGCTGTAAGCACATGAAACTAAGAAGGTCAATGGCTATCAAACTGAGTTGCTATGGCTTGCAACAAAGAGTTTTGTCTGATATAATAACCTAGAGTATTTTTAAAGTAGACTATTTCTAATAACGATATAGTCAGCAAAACAACCTTCTACAACATTTTATCACTGTACACACAACCAACCTTCTACACTTAATAGCCATAACAACATTCTAAAGCATTTTATAACTGTAAGCAAAACAACTTTATGTAACATTTTACAACTATAAACACAACCAATCTTCTATACTTTATAACTGTGAACAAACTGCAACATTTTATAACTGTAAACAAAACACCTTTAACAATATTTTATAACTTCAGTCACAAGTTTAACACGCTTGGAAAGTCCTGCCACCTATTTGACATTTTGAACACATATAAAGGCTTGAAAAACACTGGCTTATTTATCAGTTAGTGAACAATTTCAGATACTAAAATTTTGATTATTTAATTCATTTAGTTTTTTTTAAGCACACAATCTCTTAGCATACATCTCAATCACTATCATTTGTGTCATAAGCATACATTTATATAATAACTATAATTAATTCTGGTTAATTAAAAAATTCACCGACTGTTTTTAAAAAAACCCAGAAAATCCAAAGAAAGATTAAAACTATAAATTTTAAAGAATTTTTTAGTGACTGATCAAATTATCAAACTGAATGAAAGTAGCTATATCTTCCAAAACATGTATTAACATGTCCTAGTCTTTTTTCTTTTTGATTTACAAGTAAAACCAGAACATGACTTTTAAAAAATTAAATTATTACTTTTTTTTTCTGATATGGCTGTGTCTTCACCAGGATAACAGGCTATTTTGACTAGAAAAGTTCACAGACTATTTATCTCTATACAAATGGTCTTAAAATTGAGAAGGTTATTAAGACTGAAATATATATATGTATATTTTTTGTTTGTTTTGTTTTTTGTTTTTGGTCGCATCACACAGCTTGCAGGATCTTAATTCCCCAACCAGGGATTGAACCTGGGTCCCAGCAGTGCAAGTGTTGTGTTCTAACCACTGTACTGCCAGGGAATTCCCTAAGACTGAAATTTTTATCTTACCAGCATATAAAACCCACAAATTACAAATTTGTCCCTGAATTATTGAGTGCCGCTCCATACGTTTGCCTTTATATTTCACTAGACTATGAGTAAAGGAACTACAGTGACAGGCCAGTCCTAGCATGGTTATTGCCCTGTCAGGGACCAAAGCTGACCCAGGCGGCAAGCACAGGGTAGAATATGGAGAGGCCCAGGTGTATGAAGATGAAAACAGCTTGTTGTTTATGGAGACTTAAGCCAAGACAGCTATGAACATGAATTATTCCTTCCTGACAACAGCCAAGAAACTGCAGAATGAACCCTAGAATCTGGGGGTGCCTTGGGCCAAAACCTGGGTATGGATCTCCAAGAACAGTCCCAGCAGAATAAGAGCCAGTGTTGTAGCAACTGAGCGGGTGGCTAGCAGCAGACAAGTTTTGAGCTAGCGTGAGAACTAAGAAATAACCTCCATCCGCACCGCTCAGCACACAGCGCCTACCGTAGAAGCACGCTGAGCCCTGGCTCCCAAGGGCTGCCTCCTAACAGCTCCATCATGGCACTTTTTACCTCTCTAGCAACCAACACCAGGCAGTTGTTGCCACTGGCCTCCAGCCCCTACCCTGGGGCTTGGGGGTCAGGGGTCAGATCCCCCAGGACTCACCTTCTAAAACAAACTTTCTTTACTTTGCATTATAGGTACAAGACAGTGAACTACTTATCTTTCCTCCTCCTCGCCATGTCTTCAGAAAACATTCTTCGTCTCCTGCCCCTTCCCATTCTGCTTTTGGTCAATCTGCATCCCCTTTTCCTCCTCTCCCCAGGATGGAGAAGGTGGTGAACCCAGGAACTGAGGAAGGGGAAGGTAAAGCTCAGAGCAAGAGGGAGTTTTTGTTTTTATTTGGTTGGAGTTTCTCATATTTGAAAACACTGCAGTATTCATGAGTTGGCCATGTGGAGGGTGTTTCTAAGTAGAGGTGAGAATGGGAAGAAAAATCTTGGGCACCAGGTGGGAGTCATGTTGTTAGTAACTGGGCAGAGGTGAAAGAGGTGGAGATGCAGTGTTATCTGTGCCTCTGGATCTCTTCCAAGACCTAGTTTCCCCTCACCCAACCTCTTAGATAGCTTTTCCCCCATAGTGGGGGAGACTCTGGACCCCAGAGTCCTCCAAAGAATCTTCACTGGTCGCCTGAATCTTGGGTGCTGCTGTGATCTAATTGGAGGAGGGACAAGTTTCTGATACCCATACTCTGATTTATACATAAGCGTTTTTCCCGCTCTGGCCTGCAGATGGCCTTAGCCCCAGCCACTAAATCCCCCTGCAACTTTGTTCTTTAATGGTAGTTCAGTTGTGATAGTTGTTTTATGAGGGTTCTGATTGATTTACCTGCCTTCTTACCTTTTTAATTAAATGGAATCCAAGGTGTATTTGAGGTTTGGGGAGGGGCTGTAGAAAACAGTATGGGCGGCAGCTACTCCAACCCAGTCTCCACTGTCAGCTTCCTCCAATTCTGATTCTTACTTCACCTATATTCTTGCCAACCCAGCTCTTGGGTAGAGGTTTGCCTTTCCTGGGGAATTAACTGAGAAACTGGAGAAGGATCTCAGGATAGTGTAGACCACAGTAGGGGAATGAAGAGGAGTCAGGCAAGAGGGAGGGGTTTTCTATCCTTTCCCAGGGTTCACATTCAGTTTGATCCACTGATTACCAAGCTTTTTCTACTTCCCTCTAAATAGGTATGATCTTCAGTTCCACTGTACAGTCTGTTCTGTCCCCCACCTCCCATAAGCCCTATTTCTTTTCTCCTTTGTTAGTAATTTTAGTTTGGTCTCTCCAGGCTTATGCCCAAACTCACCCACCATGCAACCAGTGGTTTAATCCTTGTACCAATGGGGGTGGCACCACAGAAGCCTACCTGTGGCCCCTTATATCATAACACGTGTTCCTGTGGACAGGGAACAACTGGCACTGAAGGTCCCCCACAGCTGTCTCACAGCAGCAGAGGACTTTCTAAATCTCTAGCCTCTCTTCACATCCCTCATCAGGTATTTTAGGATGTCTTTGGGAAGCCATCAAGGCAAAAGAGAACTCTGAACTCCTTTTGTTCTAGCCCAGAGTTTTGAGAAAATTGTGGGAAGTAGATAGGAGAGACCACAATGACTTAGGATGGAACTTTTCTGCCTTCTTGGCCTACAGACTGCCTTCTGTCCCAGAGCAGCTGAGAAAGCCATAAAGCTGAACTTCTGAGGGACCCAGCTTAGGTTCCCCCACTTAGGCCTTCAATTCCTTTCCTTTCCAGGGGCAGCCTTGGTGCCCGTGGCCCTGAAACACGCATACATTTACCCCTTCCTTTCCTGGCACCCACAGTGCATCCTTACAAGTGGAAGAATTAGGATAGCTCTCAAATTTCTTTTTTCTTTTTTTTTTTTAAATAAATTTATTTATTTATTTATTTTTGGCTGTGTTGGGTCTTCGTTGCTGTGCACGGGCTTTCTCTAGTTGCGGCAAGCGGGAGCTACTCTTCATTGCAGTGAGTGGGCTTCTCATTGTTGTGGCTTCTCTTGTTGCGGAGCACGGGTTCTAGGCGCACAGGCTTCAGTAGTTGTGGCACGTGAGCTCAATAGTTGTGGCTTGCGGGCTCTAGAGCTCAGGCTCAGTAGTTGTGGCTCACGGGCTTAGTTGCTCCGCGGCATGTGGGATCTTCCCAGACTACGGCTCGAACCGGTGTCCCTCGCATTGGCAGGCAGATTCTTAACCACTGCGCCACCAGGGAAGCCCTCAAGTTTCTTAAAAATGAAGTTTTTCTCTGTGCTGCTTTCTCCGTGGAGCAGGAGAGAAGATGTTTCATTGCCTTGGGACTGGGAAACCATTTCTCCAGGCTTCGTCTCCCCTCCCCCACCCCCCTTAAGAACAGGATTGGCCTTAGCTTCTGGACCTATCTGCTGCCTTTCTTCTGCTCCCTACCAGCTCTTCTGCTTTCCTGTGAGCTCTGTTGGGCTTGAGGAATCTTAGTGTTTACTTCCCAGCTCTTCATTTTTTTCCTTCTGCTCAGTTTTTTTTTTTTTTGGGGGGGGGGGGGCGTGTGTGTGTGTGTGTGTATGTGTGTGTTTTTCTACTAAGAAACTGTGACTTTTTCCCCCCTTCTTCCTCTTCCAACATAACAATTGTAATGGAATTCAACTGCTGATTTACTGCTGCATTTACTGTAAGTAAAAAAGGAAAAAAAACAAAGAAAGAAATTAAATGAATGATAGCAATGACCAGAAGAGAAATAGAGACAATGAAAAATTTCTTCTACTGAACTTTATATGTGTGTCTCTGTCAGTTAAAAAAATAATTAATTAATTAATTAAATAATAATGTAATTATAGTAATAAAGTACCTACCAGGTTTTTTTTCCCCCAAGGTAACAGTAGTGTTTGTTTTTTTTTTAATTGCACACGTCTATAAACCTAATAAACAGGTTTTTTCTATTTTTTTTTATACAGCAGGTTCTTATTAGTCATCAGTTTTATACACATCAGTGTATACATGTCAATCCCAATTGCACAATTCATCACACCACCACCACCACCACCCCGCGGCTTTCCCTGTTTGGTGTCCATACTTTTGTTCTCTACATCTGTGTCTCAATTTCTGCCCTGCAAACAGGTTCATCTGTACCATTTTTCTACATTCCACATATATGCGTTAATATACGATATTTGTTTTTCTCTTTCTGACTTACTTCACTCTGTATGACAGTCTCTAGATCCATCCACGTCTCAACAAATGACCCAATTTTGGTCCTTTTTATGGCTGAGTAATATTCCACTGTATATATGTACCACATCTTCTTTATCCATTCATCTGTCGATGGGCATTTAGGTTACTTCCATGACCTGGCTATTGTAAATAGTGCTGCAATGAACATTGGGGAGCATGTGTCTTTTTGAATTGTGGTTTTCTCAGGGTATATGCCCAGTAGTGGGATTGCTGGGTCCTATGGTAGTTCTATTTGTAGTTTTTTAAGGAACCTCCATACTGTTCTCCATAGTGGCTGTATCAGTTTACATTCCCACCAACAGTGCAAGAGTGTTCCCTTTTCTCCACACCCTCTCCAGCATTTATTGTTTCTAGATTTTTTGATGATGGCCATTCTGACTGGTGTGAGATGTTATCTCATTGTAGTTTTGATTTGCATTTCTCTAATGGTTAATGATGTTGCAGCTGTGTTTTTTTCCCTCAAGACTGCTGTGGCTATTCAGGGTCTTTTTGTGTCTCCATACAAATTTTAAGATTTTTTGTTCTAGTTCTGTAAAGAATGCCATTGGTAATTTGATAGGGATTGCATTGAATCTGTAGATTGCTTTGGGTAGCATAGTCACTTTCACAATATTGATTCTTCCAATCCAAGAACATGGTATATCTCTCCATCTGTTGGTATCATCTTTAATTTCTTTCATCAGTGTCTTATAGTTTTCTGCATACAGGTCTTTTGTCTCCCTAGGTAGGTTTATTCCTAGGTATTTTATTCTTTTTGTTGCAATGGTAAAGGGGAATGTTTCCTTAATTTCTCTTTCAGATTTTTCATCATTAGTGTATAGGAATGCCAGAGATTTCTGTGCATTAATTTTGTATTCTGCAACTTTACCAAATTCATTGATTAGCTCTAGTAGGTTTCTGGTAGCATCTTTAGGGTTCTCTATGTATAGTATCATGTCGTCTGCAAACAGTGACAGTTTTACTTCTTCTTTTCCAATTTGTATTCCTTTTACTTCTTTTTCTTCTCTGATTGCCGAGGGTAGGAGTTCCAAAACTATGTTGAATAATAGCGGTGAGAGTGGACATCCTTATCTTGTTTGCTATTCACTACAAAGTCTTTACCAAAGATTTAAGAACAACAATTGGGAAATAAAGAGTAAATACAGCTAGAGAATGTGATCTACAAAATCTCTGGAGTGCACAGCACACAACTATCCAGCTCATACTCTGCCTGCTATGGGCTGAACTATGTGTTCCTCTGACAAATTTGTATGTTGAAGCCTTAATTCCCGATGTAACTGTATTTGGAGCTAGGGCTTTTAGGAGCTAATTAAGATTAAATGAAAAGAAAAAAAAAGATTAAATGAGGTCATAAGGGTGGGTGTCCTAATTTAATAGGATTGGTGGCTTTATTAGAAGAGGAAGACACAAGGAATTCCCTGAAGGTCCAGTGGTTAAGACTTGGTGATTTCACTGCCTGAGCCTGGGTTCAATCCCAGGTTCGGAAACTGAGATCCCACAAGCCATGTGGCATGGCCAGAAAAAAAAGAGGAAGATACATTCTCTCTCTCTCTCTCTCCCCCCACCCCCCGCCTCTGCATGCACAAACCGAGGAAGGACCATGTGAGGACATATCAAGACAGCCATCTGCAAGCCAGGAAGAGAGGTCTCACCAAGACCGAATTGGCAGGCACCTTAATCTTGGGCTTCCCAGACAGGAGTGAATTGGGAGAATTTCCAGTTAAATAGTTGTCTCCTGTCACACATGGAATCATGTATATGCACTCATTTCAAGAGTAAGTTCTCTATGAGAAATGAATTTCTGTTGTTTAAGGCACTCAACTATGGTATTTTTAAAAATTTATTTATTTATTCATTTATTTAATTTTTGGCTGCATTGGGTCTTCGCTGCTGCATGCGGGCTTTCTCTAGTTGCAGTGAGCGGGGGCTACTCTTTGTTGTGGGGCGCAGGCTTCTCATTGTGGTGGCTTCTCTTGTTGTGGAGCACAGGCTCTAGGCACGCGGGCTTCAGTAGTTGTGGCACATGGGTTTCAGTAGTTGTGGCTCACAGGCTCAGAAGTTGTGGCGCACAGGCTTAGTTGCTCTGCGGCATGTGGGATCTTCCCGGACCAGGGCTCGAACCCGTGTCCCCTGCATTGGCAGGTGGATTCTTAACCACTGCGCCACCAGGGAAGCCCCTCAACTATGGTATTTTGTTATGACACCCAATCAGACTAATACACTGCTCCATGTAGTGAACTCCACCTTGCTCTGACAGGAGTTGCCGAAGATGCGGCTGTCATCAAGGAGGATATTTAATCCATGGCAAGCAGAGGAAGAACTTTTGGGGCCTTAGAGTGCCCAGACTGGAGATGACTGTGGACTTGGTAGATGGACTCCAGGGAGAAGAGGGACACATGAGACAAACTCCTGTGCTTGAGCGCCAACTTTCCTTTCACCCCCAATTTATGAGCAGTTTGTGTGTGTGTGTGTGTGTGTGTGTGCGCGCGCACGTGCACGCACACTAATGCATATTTTATTATGCCTCCAGGTATCTTTGGAATTAAGACATTTTAAATATAGTTTAAAGTGAGTACAAGAAGAATGAAAGGGGAGGCATTAAAGGGAATAACCGTAGAAAGCAAACAGAAAGAGGCAGAGAGAAAGAAAAAGGAGGAAATTAGAAGATGGGAATAAATGGTGGAGGAAACGCGGATTACTAGCGTGAGTTCCCTGCATTCACATCAGTTGGCAACATGAGAAGTGACTGAAGAGATAGCAGGGTCAAGAAATATTCAACCACGGATGTAAAAACTTACATTGATTATCATTGGGAGAAGTTGGGTGAATGCATAAAGGAACTCTCAGTAGTACTGTTTTTGCAACTTCTTGTGAGTCAAAGTATTTAAAAACTGAAAGTATATGCATATTTAAAATATATAAATATACTTTAGCTTAGAAGAAAAGCTACATCTAAAACTCCACTGAGCAGGTAATATAACATACTGTCAAATAAGAGTATAGTTTATATCCGTTAAGTGATCTGTTGAATAAATATTCTTTTTTTTTAGTTATATTAAAGTTTTATTCAAGGGATAGACGCCTACAAAATGGGCAAATGGCAGAGGTTTTGGTCTGATACTATTTAATTAATTTTAACTAATAACTAGGGAAAATATGAGGGACATACAAAGAACAAAATATGGACATTTTCCACAGTTATGAAATTGAATAAATATTCTTTTATATAGATCTTGTGCCAACCAATGTGCTAGGAGCTATGAATATAGAGGTGAAAAGATAAGGTCACTGTCCACAAGGAATTGATGGTTTAGTGGAGAAATAGACACACATATAATAAATACAAATATATTTAATAAATATAATATGACCACTATTTCAAAGGAGAAATGGACAAATTCTGTAGTGGACATTTGTTTGTTTTGGTTGTCCAGCTTCTAAATATCCTTCCTATTTGGAAGCAATCTGAAGACCAACAAGAGGCAGGGCTGCACTGCCCAATATGGAAACCTAAAGGGGGCCCTGCCATTGTCCCCTGTATTGGCAGGTGGATTCTTAACCACTGGACCACCAGGGAAGTCCCAAGTTACTGGTCATTCTTAGCTGCAGTGGTATGTTGGAGTCAGCTTGTACCTGCTCATGAAAGCTTATTGTAAATTATTCAGGAATATTGTGAAAATATTGTGACAATGCTGAGTGTATTAATTTCCTGTATCTGGTATAAAAACTGCCACAAACTCAGTGCTTTAAAGCATCCCAAATTTATTACCTTATAGCTGTAGAAGTAACAAGTCTGACATTGGTCATCAGGGCTGCATTCCTTCTGGAAACTCTAAGGGAAAATCTGTTTGATTGCCTGTTCCTTTC
Source organism: Phocoena sinus (assembly GCF_008692025.1). NCBI lineage: Eukaryota > Metazoa > Chordata > Mammalia > Artiodactyla > Phocoenidae > Phocoena > Phocoena sinus. The sequence goes on from NC_045779.1 coordinate 38,546,304, forward strand.
CTTGGCTGTAGGAATTACCTTCATCCATCTTCAAAGCCAGCAGCATAGCATCTTCTACTCTCTCTTTTTCTGACCTCTGCTTCTATTGGCATATCTCTTTCTCCTCCCTGTGATGACATGGAGCCCACCTAGATAATCCAGAATAATCTTTCCATCTCTAAATCCTTAACTTAATCACATCTGCAAACCTCATTTTGCCATGTCAGGTAACATATTCACAGGTTCTGGGGATTCAGCTGTAGATATTTTTGAGGAGCCATTATTCAGCCCACCACTAATGATCAATCTTTCAATTCTTACTGAGTACAGACTTGGTCTCAGATTCCTAACACAAGCACTTCATAGCAATAGGTCTGAGTCAGCACAGGAGATAAAAACCTATATTCCTATCTTTAGCCAATGTTAAATTTGTCCAATCATTCAACATATATGTATAAAGATCTTACTATGAGTTATGTGTTGTGCTAGACAAATGTTGATGGAAATGGATGTAGACCCTGCCCTAGTGGAGGTCAAAGTCTATGGGGGAAGAGAGGCACTAAGCAATAAATACAAATACAATAAAATAGTAAGAAGAGTGCTAGTAAGGGAAAAAACAGGGTCCTGATAGAGAGCAGGTGTGATGGTCAGGGAAGCCATGTGTAAGAAGGTAACAAGCTGAGGCTTGAAGGATTGGGAACCAGTGCTGTGAAGAGTGGAGAAAGATGTTACCAGTGAGGGACCTCCGTGTGGGAAAGCTCTGAGGCTGGACTAAATGCTTTCATGGAACCAACACTGACAGTGCTGAGAGAGAATGCTATGGCAGCCCCAGATTGCTTCCTTGAGGTACAGATTCTCTGAATAAAGCTGACTTATTTCCCCATAGAGGACTTACCATGGTGAGGCCGTATTCACCTATGGCCAACTTCCGTCCCCACCTGGCCACAGCCCAAGCCACACCCTTTGACTAGAGCCATCTAGCAAAGAAAGCTGTTAGAAAATAACCTTTGCTCTCATTCTTCACCTGTCCAGCTTGCCGTGCTGCAGCACTTGAGTTTGGCCAGAGTCTTTCAACAGTCTGTTTTTCTGTGTAGGAGGGAGAAATTGGACTTGTGCATTAGTTCAGAGGGATATAACATTCTAGACAAGTAGGTACTGCTTTTATTTTAAAAGAGCAACTAGTATGTTCTCTGCCCACGAATCTGTTACACACATTGACGCTGTTAAACAGATACACTTTAACTGAATAAAAAAGGTACAGTTTTACCTATCTGTTGAATATTTGAAAATGTCGTAGTAGTTCTTTCTTCCAGAACTGCTGTTTCCGTCTTGCTTCATGTTTCATGTTTGATTAATACTGTCATTGTTCCTAAATGCCCCTACTGTTAACTACGTTTTATTCATTGGAACCTCTAATTTGTCTTTTATTATTGTCCTTTCTGTTTTCAAATTAAGGTATTGATATTATTCCCACTTTTTAAACTTTTTTAAATTGAAGTATAGTTGATGTACAGTATTACATAAGTTACAGGTGTGCAATATAGTGATTCACAATTTTTAAAAGTTATACTCTAGGGCTTCCCTGGTGGCGCAGTGGTTGAGAGTCCGCCTGCCGATGCAGGGGACACGGGTTCGTGCCCCGGTCCGGGAAGATTCCACGTGCTGCGGAGCGGCTGGGCCTGTGAGCCATGGCCGCTGAGCCTGCGCGTCTGGAGCCTGTGCTCCGCAACGGGAGAGGCCACAACAGTGAGAGGCCCGCGTACCACAAAAAAAAAAAAAAAAAAGTTATACTCTGTTTATAGTTATTATAAAATATTGGCTATATTCCCTGTGTTGTACAATATATCCTTGTAGCTGACATTATTCCCATTTTAGGACAGAATTCTTAAACTCAAAAACAGAAGCTTTAAAAATCTCTATTGTCTCTTGTCATGAAGAACTCTTTGGTAGGGAATGTCTATTTTAAGGAACTTTAACAAAGGCCAGGGAGGGAAGGCAGAGTTTAATTCTGCAAGTTGCTGTACTGACTCCATATGGCCACCAGGGGGAGAAAAAACCTTTGAAGCTCTTTTATCTCCAGAGCTTCTGCAGTATTTTTCTTTAGCCGTAATCTTTGCCTTTGACTTGTTCCAACCCAAACATGTACATAAATTAGGGAAGTAACTTGCATAAAGCAGCTCAGTCCTGTTTTCCTCATATAATATAATTCCTGGAAGCCTTTCCTATTTGTTTACTGCTCCACCAAAATGGTTAAGTGGCCCTTATGACAAAGTGAGCTTTGTAAGCAAAAGTGAGGTCATGAGGATAAAAATTCTGACCACTATTGCGTGCAGACATGCCCCAGTAGATCATGTAGCAGAGAATCAAAGCGAACTCAGCTTTTCACACAGATATGTGCATCTTTTACACTTCAGACTGAGCTCTCAAAAGTGGCTGAAAAAAAAAGGGAGGGGCCCTGGATACTGAAAGGGTAACAGTGCTTTAGCCATGCTAAAAGCAACACTAAGCTATAAAATGACAAGTGCAATGTATTCTGAGGGCTCCCTGCCACTTCACAGAAGAGGAACTGGGAGCATAATTTCATGTAAAGAAGTTCTAGACAATATTGCAGTCATTTGATCACTGACAGGCAGCAGGACTTATTCAAGCAGGTAGAAGTAGAGATGCAGATGTGACAGGTCATTTTATAATGATCATCTAATAGATTTCATGAAAAATTGCCTCTATTTATATCTCTATTGATGAATTTACTAAAAGGAATGTGCTCAAATTTATCAAAAAACTGATAGAGTCAATTCAATTTAGTGAATTATTGAATTATTTTAACCATGTCTTCTAGATTCTCTCCTAACGCTCCAATCACTCATGGACTCAAACAAACAAAAAATGTTTGGCACTGCCTTCTTAAATTTAGGTTCAATAGATGAGGCAATCGGGCTCAGATATCTAAATTTTTATAAAGTTGTAGAGATGAGTTTGATTCACGGTCAGACCTGAGAAAAGGTGACATGGATTCACCATGTGAATGAATGGTGATGAATTCATTATTTCTGACAAATATGTCAAGGTGGGACTTCCCTGGTGGTCCAGGGATTAAGACTCCATGCTCCCAGTGCAGGGGGCCTGGGTTCGGTCCCTGGTCTGGGAACTAGATCCTGCATGCCGAAACTAAAAGATCCCACATGCTGCCACTAAAGATCCCGCACGCAGCAACAAAGATCCTGCATGCAGCAACTAAGACCCGGCGCAGCGAAATAAATATATAAATAAATAAATAAATATTTCTTAAAATGTGTCGGGACCTCCCGTGGCACAGTGGTTAAGAATCTGCCTGCAAATGCAGGGGACACATGTTTGAGCCCTGATCTGGGAAGATCCCTCATGCTTCCGAGCAACTAAGCCCGTGCACCGCAACTACTGAACCTGCCCTCTAGAGTCCTCCAGCCACAACTACTGAGCCCGCGTGCCACGACTACTGAAGCCCATGCACCTAGAGCCCGTGCTCTGCAACAAGAGAAGACACCGCAATGAGAAGCCCTCACATGGCAAGGAAGAGTAGTCCATGCTCACCGCAACTAGAGAAAGCCCGCACATGGTAATGAAGACCCAATGCAGCCAAAAATAAATAAATAAATAAATTTATGTTTAAAAATGTGTCAAGGTTATGGAAGATGGAAGCTGGATGAAGGGTATACAGGAACTCCCTGTACTTTGCAACTTTTCTGTAAATCTAAAATTATTCCAAAATAAAAGCTTATTTTAAAGTTAAACAAAAAACGTAATAAAACCAATTTAGTTAAATAACCATTAAATATTTTATCTAAATGTTTCCCATCAAAAGATATTTTAATTGTCAAATTTTTTAAAAAAGGAGATTGTAAAACAGTTTTATATGTATAATATAGATGAAATACAAGTAACTGAAAAAATATATTATACTACATGTTACAGTTTTCTCTCTTTGGAAGATGGGATTATAGGTGATTTTTTTTTTCCTGGTTACCATTATTTTTAAAATTTTCTATAATAAGTAGGTGTTATTTTGGTAATGAAAGAGGTTTTGTTTTTTTTCAATTTAATCTTCTCCAATATAACTCTAGAGAGGTCCCATATCAAGGCCAGTTATCATGCACAGCTCTGGGCTTTTTCCAAAGTTCTGATTCTTATTAATTAGTGCTTTCTAGGAAGTACTCCACTTAATGATGGTAATTTGACTCCAGGCAGAGGTTGGAGAAGACAGATTCAATCTCCTCTAGGTCCTTCAAGTCAGAGCAGATCCAGAGCTGGGTCAGAAAGCCCAAAGATGGGGCTTCCCTAGTGGCGCAGTGGTTGAGAGTCCGCCTGCCGATGTAGAGGACACGGGTTCGTGCCTGGTCTGGGAAGATCCCACATGCCACAGAGCGGCTGGGCCCGTGAGCCATGGCCGCTGAGCCTGCGCGTCCGGAGCCTGTGTTCCGCAACGGGAGAGGCCACAACAGTGAGAGGCCCGTGTATCGCAAAAAAAAAAAAAAGAAAGCCCAAAGATGGTTCATTGGGGAAAAAGTACTAGTCTTTTACATAACATAAAATTTATCATTGTAATCATTTTTAAGTATACAATTCAGTGGCATCAGATAAGTACATTAGCAGTGTTGTGTAGTCAAAACCACTATCCATTTCCAGAACTTTTCATCATCCCAAACTGAAACTCTCTACCCATTAAACACTAACTCTTCATATCTCCTTACCCCCAGCCCCTGGCAGCCTCTTTTTTACTTTCTGTCTCCATGAATTTAACTACTTTAGGTACCTCAAGTAAGTAGAATCATACAATATTTTTCCTTTTGTGTCTAGCTTGTTTCACTTTAGCAAATGTTTTCCAGGTTTATCTATGTTGTAGCATGTGTCAGAATTTCATTCCTTTTTATGACTGAATAATATTACATTGTATGTATATACCACATTTTGTTTATCTGTTCATCAGTTGAGGGACATTTTAGTTGTTTCCACCTTTTGGCCATTGTGAATAATGTTACTATGAACATTGGTGTACAAGTATCTGTTCAAGTCCCTGCTTTTAATTCTTTGGAGTATACAATAACAATAATTCTAGGAGTGGAATTACTGGGTCATAAGCTAATTCTGTGTTTAACTTTTTCAGGAAAACAGCTAAGCTGTTTTCCTCAGAGGCTGCACCATTTCACATTCCCACAAGCAGTGCACAAGGAAGGGTTCCAATTTCTCCATACCTTCGTCAACACTTGTTATTTTCTGTTTTTGTTTTGTTTTGTTTTATTTTGTTTTTTTGCGTTATGCGGGCCTCTCACCGTTGTGGCGCCTCCCGTTGCAGAGCACAGGCTCCGGATGCGCAGGCCCAGCGGCCATGGCTCACGGGCCCACCCGCTCCGCGGCATGTGGGATCCTCCCGGACCAGGGCACGAACCTGTGTCCCCTGCATCGGCAGGCAGACTCTCAACCACTGAGCCACCAGAGAAGCCCCTTGTTTTGTTTTGTTTTATCATAGTTACCGCACTGAGTGTGAGAACCACCCACATTTTATATGTCACGTGTATTCTTAGCAAGCACACTACCAACAATTATACTTGTTCGTTAAGATTTGTCACAATAAAAAAATAAAAAGATTTGTCACAATAATTAATAATTGACCCAGAACAGTTGAAAAGCAAAGTTTGCTGTTTACTGTCCCATCTCCAGGACAGTGTGTCAGAAAACAGGCACGGGACTAGATTGCCACCAGAAAGCAGGACTAGAGGGGGCAGGAGGGCTTCGGAGGGAAATACTGGAGAGGCAATCAGAGCCCAGAGGAAACCAAGCAAAGCCAAAAGCACACGACAGGGGGCGCCTTCAAGATGGCAGAGAAGTAAGACGTGGAGATCACCTGCCTCCCCACAAATACATCAGAAATACATCTACATGTGGAACAACTCCTACAGAACACCTACTGAACACTGGCATAAGACCTCAGACTTCCCAAAAGGCAAGAAAGTCCACACGTACCTGGGTAGGGCAAAAGAAAAAAGGAAAAACACAGACAAAAGAATAGGGACGGGACCCGCACCAGTGGGAGGGAGCTGTGAAGGAGGAAAGGTTTCCACACACTAGGAAGCCCCTTCACTGGTGGAGACAGAGGGGTGCATGGAGGGGAAGCTTCAGAGGCACGGAGGAGAGCACAGCAACAGGGGTGCAGAGGGCAAAGCGGAGAGATTCCTGCACAGAGGATTGGTGCCGACCAGCATTCACCAGCCCGAGAGGCTTGTCTGCTCACCCGTCGGAGTGGGCGGGGCTGGGAGCTGAGGCTCGGGCTTCGGTCGGATCCCAGGGAGAGGACTGGGGTTGGTTGCGTGAGCACAGCCTGAAGGGGGCTAGTGTGCCACAGCTAGCCGGGATGGAGTCTGGGAAAAAGTCTCGACCTGCCTAAGAGGCAAGAAACCATTGCTTTGGGGTGCGTGAGGAGAGGGGATTCAGAACACCACCTAAACAAGCTCCAGAGATGGGCACAAGCCGCAGCTATCAGCATGGACCCCTGAGACAGGCATGAAATGCTAAGGCTGTTGCTACAGCCACCAAGAAGCCTGTGTGCAGGCACAGGTCACTATCCACACCTCCCCTCCTGGGAGCCTGTGCAGCCCACCACTGCCAGGGTCCCAGGATCCAGGGACAACTTCCCCAGGAGAACACATGGCGTGCCTCAGGCTGGTGCAAAGTCACGCCGGCCTTTGCCACCACAGGCTCATCCCGCATTCCATACCCCTCCCTCCCCCCGGCCTGAGTGAGCCAGAGCCCCCAAATCAGCCGCTCCTTTAACCCCATCCTGTCCAGGCAGGGAACAGATGCCCTCAGGCGACCTACATGTAGAGGCAGGGCCAAATCCAAAGCTGAACCCCAGGAGCTGTGCAAACAATAAAGAGAAAAGGAAATCTCTCCCAGAAGCCTCAGGAACAGCAGATTAAATCTCCACAATCAACTTGATGTACCCTGCATCTGAGGAATACCTGATTAGACAATGAATCATCCCAAAATTGAGGCAGTGGACTTTGGGAGCAACTGTAGACTTGGGGTTTTCTTTCTACATCTAATTTGTTTCTGGTTTTATGCTTATCTTAGTTTACTATTTAGAGCTTATTATCATTGGTAAATTTGTTTACCGATTTGGTTGCTCTCTTTCTTTTCTAATTTCATATATATATTTTTTTTCCTTTTTCTCTTTTTGTGAGCGTGTATGTGTATGCTTCTTTGTGT